>NW_027362842.1:6057288-6685933 GCF_046119375.1 Phyllobates terribilis | reverse complement strand
TCATACACTACAGTATATATATATCCCCCATGTATACTCCTCATACACTACAGTATATATATATATCCCCCATGTATACTCCTCATACACTACAGTATATATATATCCACCATGTATACTCCTCATACACTACAGTATATATATATCCTCCATGTATACTCCTCATACACTACAGTATATATATATCCCCATGTATACTCCTCATACACTACAGTATATATATATCTCCATGTATACTCCTCATACACTACAGTATATATATATCCTCCATGTATACTCCTCATACACTACAGTATATATATATATCCCCCATGTATACTCCTCATACACTACAGTATATATATATCCTCCATGTATACTCTCATACACTACAGTATATATATATATCCTCCATGTATACTCCTCATACACTACAGTATATATATATCCTCCATGTATACTCCTCATACACTACAGTATATTATATCCTCCATGTATACTCCTCATACACTACAGTATATATATATCCTCCATGTATACTCCTCATACACTACAGTATATATATATCTCCCATGTATACTCCTCATACACTACAGTATATATATATCCCCCATGTATACTCCTCATACACTACAGTATATATATATCCCCCATGTATACTCCTCATACACTACAGTATATATATATATCCCCCATGTATACTCCTCATACACTACAGTATATATATATCCTCCATGTATACTCCTCATACACTACAGTATATATATATATCCTCCATGTATACTCCTCATACACTACAGTATATATATATCCTCCATGTATACTCCTCATACACTACAGTATATATATATCCTCCATGTATACTCCTCATACACTACAGTATATATATATCCTCCATGTATACTCCTCATACACTACAGTATATATATATCCTCCATGTATACTCCTCATACACTACAGTATATATATTATCCCCCATGTATACTCCTCATACACTACAGTATATATATATCCTCCATGTATACTCCTCATACACTACAGTATATATATATCCTCCATGTATACTCCTCATACACTACAGTATATATATATCCTCCATGTATACTCCTCATACACTACAGTATATATATATCCCCCATGTATACTCCTCATACACTACAGTATATATATATCCTCCATGTATACTCCTCATACACTACAGTATATATATATCCCCCATGTATACTCCTCATACACTACAGTATATATATATCCTCCATGTATACTCCTCATACACTACAGTATATATATATCCTCCATGTATACTCCTCATACACTACAGTATATATATATATCCTCCATGTATACTCCTCATACACTACAGTATATATATATCCTCCATGTATACTCCTCATACACTACAGTATATATATATCCTCCATGTATACTCCTCATACACTACAGTATATATATATCCTCCATGTATACTCCTCATACACTACAGTATATATATATCCCCCATGTATACTCCTCATACACTACAGTATATATATATCCTCCATGTATACTCCTCATACACTACAGTATATATATATCCTCCATGTATACTCCTCATACACTACAGTATATATATATCCCCCATGTATACTCCTCATACACTACAGTATATATATATCCTCCATGTATACTCCTCATACACTACAGTATATATATATATCCTCCATGTATACTCCTCATACACTACAGTATATATATATCCTCCATGTATACTCCTCATACACTACAGTATATATATATCCCTCCATGTATACTCCTCATACACTACAGTATATATATATCTCTTCCTCCCATTGTATACTCCTCATACACTACAGTATATATATATCCCCCATGTATACTCCTCATACACTACAGTATATATATATATCCTCCATGTATACTCCTCATACACTACAGTATATATATATCCTCCATGTATACTCCTCATACACTACAGTATATATATATCCCCCATGTATACTCCTCATACACTACAGTATATATATATCCCCCATGTATACTCCTCATACACTACAGTATATATATATATCCCCCATGTATACTCCTCATACACTACAGTATATATATATCCTCCATGTATACTCCTCATACACTACAGTATATATATATATCCTCCATGTATACTCCTCATACACTACAGTATATATATATCCTCCATGTATACTCCTCATACACTACAGTATATATATATCCCCCATGTATACTCCTCATACACTACAGTATATATATATCCTCCATGTATACTCCTCATACACTACAGTATATATATATCCTCCATGTATACTCCTCATACACTACAGTATATATATATCCTCCATGTATACTCCTCATACACTACAGTATATATATATCCCCCATGTATACTCCTCATACACTACAGTATATATATATCCTCCATGTATACTCCTCATACACTACAGTATATATATATCCCCATGTATACTCCTCATACACTACAGTATATATATATCCTCCCATGTATACTCCTCATACACTACAGTATATATATATCCTCCATGTATACTCCTCATACACTACAGTATATATATATCCTCCATGTATACTCCTCATACACTACAGTATATATATATCCCCCATGTATACTCCTCATACACTACAGTATATATATATCCTCCATGTATACTCCTCATACACTACAGTATATATATATCCTCCATGTATACTCCTCATACACTACAGTATATATATATCCCCCATGTATACTCCTCATACACTACAGTATATATATATCCTTCCATGTATACTCCTCATACACTACAGTATATATATATATCCCCCATGTATACTCCTCATACACTACAGTATATATATATATCCCCCATGTATACTCCTCATACACTACAGTATATATATATCCCCCATGTATACTCCTCATACACTACAGTATATATATATATCCTCCATGTATACTCCTCATACACTACAGTATATATATATCCCCCATGTATACTCCTCATACACTACAGTATATATATATATCCCCCATGTATACTCCTCATACACTACAGTATATATATATCCTCCATGTATACTCCTCATACACTACAGTATATATATATATCCCCCATGTATACTCCTCATACACTACAGTATATATATATATCCTCCATGTATACTCCTCATACACTACAGTATATATATATATCCTCCATGTATACTCCTCATACACTACAGTATATATATATATCCTCCATGTATACTCCTCATACACTACAGTATATATATCCCCCATGTATACTCCTCATACACTACAGTATATATATATATCCCCCATGTATACTCCTCATACACTACAGTATATATATATATCCCCTATGTATACTCCTCATACACTACAGTATATATATATCCCCCATGTATACTCCTCATACACTACAGTATATATATATATCCTCCATGTATACTCCTCATACACTACAGTATATATATATCCCCCATGTATACTCCTCATACACTACAGTATATATATATATCCCCCATGTATACTCCTCATACACTACAGTATATATATATATCCTCCATGTATACTCCTCATACACTACAGTATATATATATATCCCCCATGTATACTCCTCATACACTACAGTATATATATATATCCCCCATGTATACTCCTCATACACTACAGTATATATATATATCCCCCATGTATACTCCTCATACACTACAGTATATATATATATCCCCCATGTATACTCCTCATACACTACAGTATATATATATATCCCCCATGTATACTCCTCATACACTACAGTATATATATATCCTCCATGTATACTCCTCATACACTACAGTATATATATCCCCCATGTATACTCCTCATACACTACAGTATATATATATATCCTCCATGTATACTCCTCATACACTACAGTATATATATATATCCCCCATGTATACTCCTCATACACTACAGTATATATATATATCCTCCATGTATACTCCTCATACACTACAGTATATATATATATCCTCCATGTATACTCCTCATACACTACAGTATATATATATATCCCCCATGTATACTCCTCATACACTACAGTATATATATATATCCCCCATGTATACTCCTCATACACTACAGTATATATATATATCCCCCATGTATACTCCTCATACACTACAGTATATATATATATCCCCCATGTATACTCCTCATACACTACAGTATATATATATATCCTCCAATGTATACTCCTCATACACTACAGTATATATATATATCCTCCATGTATACTCCTCATACACTACAGTATATATATATATCCCCCATGTATACTCCTCATACACTACAGTATATATATATATCCCCCATGTATACTCCTCATACACTACAGTATATATATATATCCCCCATGTATACTCCTCATACACTACAGTATATATATATATCCCCCATGTATACTCCTCATACACTACAGTATATATATATACCCCATGTATACTCCTCATACACTACAGTATATATATATCCCCCATGTATACTCCTCATACACTACAGTATATATATATATCCTCCATGTATACTCCTCATACACTACAGTATATATATATATCCTCCATGTAGACTCCTCATACACTACAGTATATATATATCCCCCATGTATACTCCTCATACACTACAGTATATATATATATCCTCCATGTATACTCCTCATACACTACAGTATATTTATATATCCTCCATGTATACTCCTCATACACTACAGTATATATATATATCCCCCATGTATACTCCTCATACACTACAGTATATATATATCCTCCATGTATACTCCTCATACACTACAGTATATATATATACCTCCATGTATACTCCTCATACACTACAGTATATATATATCCCCCATGTATACTCCTCATACACTACAGTATATATATATCCTCCCATGTATACTCCTCATACACTACAGTATATATATATCCCCCATGTATACTCCTCATACACTACAGTATATATATATCCCCCATGTATACTCCTCATACACTACAGTATATATATATATCCCCCATGTATACTCCTCATACACTACAGTATATATATATATCCTCCATGTATACTCCTCATACTCTACGGTATATATATATCCTCCATGTATACTCCTCATACACTACAGTAAATATATATCCTCCATGTATACTCCTCTTACACTACAGTATTTATATATATATCCCCCATGTATACTCCTTATACACTACAGTATATATATATCCTCCATGTATACTCCTCATACACTACAGTATATATATATCCCCCATGTATACTCCTCATACACTACAGTATATATATATCCTCCATGTATACTCCTCATACACTACAGTATATATATATCCTCCATGTATACTCCTCATACACTACAGTATATATATATCCTCCATGTATACTCCTCATACACTACAGTATATATATATATATCCTCCATGTATACTCCTCATACACTACAGTATATATATATCCTCCATGTATACTCCTCATACACTACAGTATATATATATCCCCCATGTATACTCCTCATACACTACAGTATATATATATATATCCTCCATGTATACTCCTCATACACTACAGTATATATATATATCCTCCATGTATACTCCTCATACACTACAGTATATATATATCCCCCATGTATACTCCTCATACACTACAGTATATATATATCCCCATGTATACTCCTCATACACTACAGTATATATATATATATCCTCCATGTATACTCCTCATACACTACAGTGTATATATATCCTCCATGTATACTCCTCATACACTACAGTATATATATATCCTCCATGTATACTCCTCATACACTACAGTATATATATATCCTCCATGTATACTCCTCATATACTACAGTATATATATCCCCCATGTATACTCCTCATACACTACAGTATATATATATCCCCCATGTATACTCCTCATACACTACAGTATATATATATATCCCCCATGTATACTCCTCATACACTACAGTATATATATATCCCCCATGTATACTCCTCATACACTACAGTATATATATATATCCCCCATGTATACTCCTCATACACTACAGTATATATATATCCTCCATGTATACTCCTCATACACTACAGTATATATATATCCTCCATGTATACTCCTCATACACTACAGTATATATATATCCTCCATGTATACTCCTCATACACTACAGTGTATATATATCCTCCATGTATACTCCTCATACACTACAGTATATATATATCCCCCATGTATACTCCTCATACACTACAGTATATATATATCCCCCATGTATACTCCTCATACACTACAGTATATATATATCCCCCATGTATACTCCTCATACACTACAGTATATATATATATCCCCCATGTATACTCCTCATACACTACAGTATATATATATCCCCCATGTATACTCCTCATACACTACAGTATATATATATCCCCCATGTATACTCCTCATACACTACAGTATATATATATCCCCCATGTATACTCCTCATACACTACAGTATATATATATATCCTCCATGTATACTCCTCATACACTACAGTATATATATATATATCCTCCATGTATACTCCTCATACACTACAGTATATATATATATATCCTCCATGTATACTCCTCATACACTACAGTATATATATATCCCCCATGTATACTCCTCAAACACTACAGTATATATATATCCCCCATGTATACTCCTCATACACTACAGTATATATATATATCCCCCATGTATACTCCTCATACACTACAGTATATATATATATCCTCCATGTATACTCCTCATACACTACAGTATATATATATATCCCCCATGTATACTCCTCATACACTACAGTATATATATATATCCCCCATGTATACTCCTCATACACTACAGTATATATATATATCCCCCATGTATACTCCTCATACACTACAGTATATATATATATCCCCCATGTATACTCCTCATACACTACAGTATATATATATATCCCCCATGTATACTCCTCATACACTACAGTATATATATATCCATGTAAACTCCTCATACACTACGGTATATATATATCCCCCATGTATACTCCTCATACACTACAGTATATATATATATATCCTCCATGTAGACTCCTCATACACTACAGTATATATATATCCCCCATGTATACTCCTCATACACTACAGTATATATATATATCCTCCATGTAGACTCCTCATACACTACAGTATATATATATCCTCCATGTATACTCCTCATACACTACAGTATATATATATATCCCCCATGTATACTCCTCATACACTACAGTATATATATATCCATGTAAACTCCTCATACACTACGGTATATATATATCCCCCATGTATACTCCTCATACACTACAGTATATATATATATCCCCCATGTATACTCCTCATACACTACAGTATATATATATATCCTCCATGTAGACTCCTCATACACTACAGTATATATACATCCCCCATGTATACTCCTCATACACTACAGTATATATATATATCCTCCATGTAGACTCCTCATACACTACAGTATATATATATCCTCCATGTATACTCCTCATACACTACAGTATATATACATCCCCCATGTATACTCCTCATACACTACAGTATATATATATCCTCCATGTATACTCCTAATACACTACAGTATATATATATATCCCCCATGTAGACTCCTCATACACTACAGTATATATATATCCCCCATGTATACTCCTCATACACTACAGTATATATATATATCCTCCATGTAGACTCCTCATACACTACAGTATATATACATCCCCCATGTATACTCCTCATACACTACAGTATATATATATATCCCCCATGTAGACTCCTCATACACTACAGTATATATATATCCCCCATGTATACTCCTCATACACTACAGTATATATATATATCCCCCATGTAGACTCCTCATACACTACAGTATATATATATCCCCCATGTATACTCCTCATACACTACAGTATATATATATATCCTCCATGTAGACTCCTCATACACTACAGTATATATACATCCCCCATGTATACTCCTCATACACTACAGTATATATATATATCCCCCATGTATACTCCTCATACACTACAGTATATATATATCCCCCATGTATACTCCTCATACACTACAGTATATATATATATCCTCCATGTAGACTCCTCATACACTACAGTATATATACATCCCCCATGTATACTCCTCATACACTACAGTATATATATATATCCTCCATGTAGACTCCTCATACACTACAGTATATATACATCCCCCATGTATACTCCTCATACACTACAGTATATATATATCCTCCATGTATACTCCTAATACACTACAGTATATATATATATCCCCCATGTAGACTCCTCATACACTACAGTATATATATATCCCCCATGTATACTCCTCATACACTACAGTATATATATATATCCCCCATGTAGACTCCTCATACACTACAGTATATATATATCCCCCATGTATACTCCTCATACACTACAGTATATATATATATCCTCCATGTAGACTCCTCATACACTACAGTATATATACATCCCCCATGTATACTCCTCATACACTACAGTATATATATATATCCCCCATGTATACTCCTCATACACTACAGTATATATATATCCCCCATGTATACTCCTCATACACTACAGTATATATATATATCCTCCATGTAGACTCCTCATACACTACAGTATATATACATCCCCCATGTATACTCCTCATACACTACAGTATATATATATATCCTCCATGTAGACTCCTCATACACTACAGTATATATACATCCCCCATGTATACTCCTCATACACTACAGTATATATATATCCTCCATGTATACTCCTAATACACTACAGTATATATATATCCTCCATGTATACTCCTCATACACTACAGTATATATATATCCTCCATGTAGACTCCTCATACACTACAGTATTTATATATCCTCCATGTATACTCCTCATACACTACAGTATATATATATATCCCCCATGTAGACTCCTCATACACTACAGTATATATATATCCTCCATGTATACTCCTCATACACTACAGTATATATATATCCTCCATGTATACTCCTCATACACTACAGTATATATATATCCCCCATGTATACTCCTCATACACTACAGTATATATATATCCTCCATGTATACTCCTCATACACTACAGTATATATATATCCCCCATGTATACTCCTCATACACTACAGTATATATATATCCCCCATGTATACTCCTCATACACTACAGTATATATATATATCCCCCATGTATACTCCTCATACACTACAGTATATATATATCCTCCATGTATACTCCTCATACTCTACGGTATATATATATCCTCCATGTATACTCCTCATACACTACAGTAAATATATATCCTCCATGTATACTCCTCTTACACTACAGTATTTATATATATATCCCCCATGTATACTCCTTATACACTACAGTATATATATATCCTCCATGTATACTCCTCATACACTACAGTATATATATATCCCCCATGTATACTCCTCATACACTACAGTATATATATATCCTCCATGTATACTCCTCATACACTACAGTATATATATATCCTCCATGTATACTCCTCATACACTACAGTATATATATATCCTCCATGTATACTCCTCATACACTACAGTATATATATATATCCTCCATGTATACTCCTCATACACTACAGTATATATATATCCTCCATGTATACTCCTCATACACTACAGTATATATATATCCCCCATGTATACTCCTCATACACTACAGTATATATATATATATCCTCCATGTATACTCCTCATACACTACAGTATATATATATATCCTCCATGTATACTCCTCATACACTACAGTATATATATATCCCCCATGTATACTCCTCATACACTACAGTATATATATATCCCCATGTATACTCCTCATACACTACAGTATATATATATCCTCCATGTATACTCCTCATACACTACAGTGTATATATATCCTCCATGTATACTCCTCATACACTACAGTATATATATATCCTCCATGTATACTCCTCATACACTACAGTATATATATATCCTCCATGTATACTCCTCATATACTACAGTATATATATCCCCCATGTATACTCCTCATACACTACAGTATATATATATCCCCCATGTATACTCCTCATACACTACAGTATATATATATATCCCCCATGTATACTCCTCATACACTACAGTATATATATATCCCCCATGTATACTCCTCATACACTACAGTATATATATATATCCCCCATGTATACTCCTCATACACTACAGTATATATATATCCTCCATGTATACTCCTCATACACTACAGTATATATATATCCTCCATGTATACTCCTCATACACTACAGTATATATATATCCTCCATGTATACTCCTCATACACTACAGTGTATATATATCCTCCATGTATACTCCTCATACACTACAGTGTATATATATCCTCCATGTATACTCCTCATACACTACAGTATATATATATCCCCCATGTATACTCCTCATACACTACAGTATATATATATCCCCCATGTATACTCCTCATACACTACAGTATATATATATCCCCCATGTATACTCCTCATACACTACAGTATATATATATATCCCCCATGTATACTCCTCATACACTACAGTATATATATATCCCCCATGTATACTCCTCATACACTACAGTATATATATATCCCCCATGTATACTCCTCATACACTACAGTATATATATATCCCCCATGTATACTCCTCATACACTACAGTATATATATATATCCTCCATGTATACTCCTCATACACTACAGTATATATATATATATCCTCCATGTATACTCCTCATACACTACAGTATATATATATATATCCTCCATGTATACTCCTCATACACTACAGTATATATATATCCCCCATGTATACTCCTCAAACACTACAGTATATATATATCCCCCATGTATACTCCTCATACACTACAGTATATATATATATCCCCCATGTATACTCCTCATACACTACAGTATATATATATATCCTCCATGTATACTCCTCATACACTACAGTATATATATATATCCCCCATGTATACTCCTCATACACTACAGTATATATATATATCCCCCATGTATACTCCTCATACACTACAGTATATATATATATCCCCCATGTATACTCCTCATACACTACAGTATATATATATATCCCCCATGTATACTCCTCATACACTACAGTATATATATATATCCCCCATGTATACTCCTCATACACTACAGTATATATATATCCATGTAAACTCCTCATACACTACGGTATATATATATCCCCCATGTATACTCCTCATACACTACAGTATATATATATATATCCTCCATGTAGACTCCTCATACACTACAGTATATATATATCCCCCATGTATACTCCTCATACACTACAGTATATATATATATCCTCCATGTAGACTCCTCATACACTACAGTATATATATATCCTCCATGTATACTCCTCATACACTACAGTATATATATATCCTCCATGTAGACTCCTCATACACTACAGTATACATATATCCTCCATGTATACTCCTCATACACTACAGTATATATATATCCTCCATGTATACTCCTCATACACTACAGCATATATATATCCCCCATGTATACTCCTCATACACTACGGTATATATATATCCTCCATGTATACTCCTCATACACTACAGTATATATATATATCCTCCATGTATACTCCTCATACACTACAGTATATATATATCCCCCATGTATACTCCTCATACCCTACAGTATATATATATCCCCCATGTATACTCCTCATACACTACGGTATATATATATCCTCCATGTATACTCCTCATACACTACAGTATATATATATCCTCCATGTATACTCCTCATACACTACAGTATATATATATATCCCCCATGTATACTCCTCATACACTACAGTATATATATATCCTCCATGTATACTCCTCATACACTACAGTATATATATATATCCCCCATGTAGACTCCTCATACACTACAGTATATATATATCCTCCATGTAAACTCCTCATACACTACAGTATATATATATATCCCCCATGTATACTCCTCATACACTACAGTATATATATATCCCCCATGTATACTCCTCATACACTACAGTATATATATATATATATATCCTCCATGTATACTCCTCATACACTACAGTATATCTATATCCTCCATGTAGACTCCTCATACACTACAGTATAGATATATCCTCCATGTATACTCCTCATACACTACAGTATATATATATCCTCCATGTATACTCCTCATATACTACAGTATATATATCCCCCATGTATACTCCTCATACACTACAGTATATATATATATCCTCCATGTATACTCCTCATACACTACAGTATATATATATATATCCTCCATGTATACTCCTCATACACTACAGTATATATATATATCCTCCATGTATACTCCTCATACACTACAGTATATATATATATATATATATATCCTCCATGTATACTCCTCATACACTACAGTATATATATATATCCTCCATGTATACTCCTCATACACTACAGTATATATATATCCTCCATGTATACTCCTCATACACTACAGTATATCTATATCCTCCATGTATACTCCTCATACACTACAGTATATATATATCCTCCATGTATACTCCTCATACACTACAGTATATATATCCTCCATGTATACTCCTCATACACTACAGTATATATATATATTCTCCATGTATACTCCTCATACACTACAGTATATATATATCCCCCATGTATACTCCTCATACACTACAGTATATATATATATATCCTCCATGTATACTCCTCATACACTACAGTATATATATATATCCTCCATGTATACTCCTCATACACTACAGTATATATATATATCCTCCATGTATACTCCTCATACACTACAGTATATATATATATATCCTCCATGTATACTCCTCATACACTACAGTATATATATATATCCTCCATGTATACTCCTCATACACTACAGTATATATATATATATATATATATCCTCCATGTATACTCCTCATACACTACAGTATATATATATATCCTCCATGTATACTCCTCATACACTACAGTATATATATATCCTCCATGTATACTCCTCATACACTACAGTATATCTATATCCTCCATGTAGACTCCTCATACACTACAGTATATATATCCTCCATGTATACTCCTCATACACTACAGTATATATATATATTCTCCATGTATACTCCTCATACACTACAGTATATATATATCCCCCATGTATACTCCTCATACACTACAGTATATATATATATATCCTCCATGTATACTCCTCATACACTACAGTATTTATATATCCTCCATGTATACTCCTCATACACTACAGTATATATATATATATCCCCCATGTATACTCCTCATACACTACAGTATATATATATCCTCCATGTATACTCCTCATACACTACAGTATATATATATCCTCCATGTATACTCCTCATACACTACAGTATATATATATCCCCCATGTATACTCCTCATACACTACAGTATATATATATCCTCCATGTATACTCCTCATACACTACAGTATATATATATCCCCCATGTATACTCCTCATACACTACAGTATATATATATCCCCCATGTATACTCCTCATACACTACAGTATATATATATATCCCCCATGTATACTCCTCATACACTACAGTATATATATATCCTCCATGTATACTCCTCATACTCTACGGTATATATATATCCTCCATGTATACTCCTCATACACTACAGTAAATATATATCCTCCATGTATACTCCTCTTACACTACAGTATTTATATATATATCCCCCATGTATACTCCTTATACACTACAGTATATATATATCCTCCATGTATACTCCTCATACACTACAGTATATATATATCCCCCATGTATACTCCTCATACACTACAGTATATATATATCCTCCATGTATACTCCTCATACACTACAGTATATATATATCCTCCATGTATACTCCTCATACACTACAGTATATATATATCCTCCATGTATACTCCTCATACACTACAGTATATATATATATATCCTCCATGTATACTCCTCATACACTACAGTATATATATATCCTCCATGTATACTCCTCATACACTACAGTATATATATATATCCTCCATGTATACTCCTCATACACTACAGTATATATATATATCCTCCATGTATACTCCTCATACACTACAGTATATATATATATTCTCCATGTATACTCCTCATACACTACAGTATATATATATCCCCCATGTATACTCCTCATACACTACAGTATATATATATATATCCTCCATGTATACTCCTCATACACTACAGTATTTATATATCCTCCATGTATACTCCTCATACACTACAGTATATATATATATATCCCCCATGTATACTCCTCATACACTACAGTATATATATATCCTCCATGTATACTCCTCATACACTACAGTATATATATATCCTCCATGTATACTCCTCATACACTACAGTATATATATATCCCCCATGTATACTCCTCATACACTACAGTATATATATATCCTCCATGTATACTCCTCATACACTACAGTATATATATATCCCCCATGTATACTCCTCATACACTACAGTATATATATATCCCCCATGTATACTCCTCATACACTACAGTATATATATATATCCCCCATGTATACTCCTCATACACTACAGTATATATATATCCTCCATGTATACTCCTCATACTCTACGGTATATATATATCCTCCATGTATACTCCTCATACACTACAGTAAATATATATCCTCCATGTATACTCCTCTTACACTACAGTATTTATATATATATCCCCCATGTATACTCCTTATACACTACAGTATATATATATCCTCCATGTATACTCCTTATACACTACAGTATATATATATCCTCCATGTATACTCCTCATACACTACAGTATATATATATCTTCCATGTATACTCCTCATACACTACAGTATATATATATCCCCCATGTATACTCCTCATACACTACAGTATATATATATCCTCCATGTATACTCCTCATACACTACAGTATATATATATCCTCCATGTATACTCCTCATACACTACAGTATATATATATCCTCCATGTATACTCCTCATACACTACAGTATATATATATATATCCTCCATGTATACTCCTCATACACTACAGTATATATATATCCTCCATGTATACTCCTCATACACTACAGTATATATATATCCCCCATGTATACTCCTCATACACTACAGTATATATATATATATCCTCCATGTATACTCCTCATACACTATAGTATATATATATATCCTCCATGTATACTCCTCATACACTACAGTATATATATATCCCCCATGTATACTCCTCATACACTACAGTATATATATATCCCCATGTATACTCCTCATACACTACAGTATATATATATATATCCTCCATGTATACTCCTCATACACTACAGTGTATATATATCCTCCATGTATACTCCTCATACACTACAGTATATATATATCCTCCATGTATACTCCTCATACACTACAGTATATATATATCCTCCATGTATACTCCTCATACACTACAGTATATATATATCCTCCATGTATACTCCTCATATACTACAGTATATATATCCCCCATGTATACTCCTCATACACTACAGTATATATATATCCCCCATGTATACTCCTCATACACTACAGTATATATATATATCCCCCATGTATACTCCTCATACACTACAGTATATATATATCCCCCATGTATACTCCTCATACACTACAGTATATATATATATACCCCATGTATACTCCTCATACACTACAGTATATATATATCCTCCATGTATACTCCTCATACACTACAGTATATATATATCCTCCATGTATACTCCTCATACACTACAGTATATATATATCCTCCATGTATACTCCTCATACACTACAGTGTATATATATCCTCCATGTATACTCCTCATACACTACAGTATATATATATCCTCCATGTATACTCCTCATACACTACAGTATATATAGATCCTCCATGTATACTCCTCATACACTACAGTATATATATATCCCCCATGTATACTCCTCATACACTACAGTATATATATATCCCCCATGTATACTCCTCATACACTACAGTATATATATATCCCCCATGTATACTCCTCATACACTACAGTATATATATATCCTCCATGTATACTCCTCATACACTACAGTATATATATATCCCCCATGTTGCTTCTCTCCTGGTGGTCGCATTGTTCTGGGATATTACAGGATCTGTTTCTGGCAGAGGAGCCGCGGCCGCACATGGGCAGAGCGCTGTTCTCACCAGCAGCAGCAGACAGTGCGGTAGATGATGATAGCCGCCCCCACATCCCGCCCCCGGAGCCCCCATTACCCGGCTCTGCTGCCGCCGGCTCTGGGCCATGGCCGCTCTGCAGTCTGCGGGGAGTCAGCGTCTGCTGCACCGCCCGGTCCTAGTGCTGCCGGATAGCGCCGGGACACCGGAGCAGCAACACCAGTATACCGAGAGAGCTGGAGAGTGTAAGCTCTTATGGTCAGTGGAGTCCTCTCTCTCCTGTAGAGTGTAAGCTCTTATGGTCAGTGGGGTCCTCTCTCACTCTCCTGTAGAGTGTAAGCTCTTATGGTCAGTGGGGTCCTCTCTCACTCTCCTGTAGAGTGTAAGCTCTTATGGTCAGTGGAGTCCTCTCTCTCCTGTAGAGTGTAAGCTCTTATGGTCAGTGGAGTCCTCTCTCTCCTGTAGAGTGTAAGCTCTTATGGTCAGTGGAGTCCTCTCTCTCCTGTAGAGTGTAAGCTCTTATGGTCAGTGGGGTCCTCTCTCTCTCCTGTAGAGTGTAAGCTCTTATGGTCAGTGGAGTCCTCTCTCTCCTGTAGAGTGTAAGCTCTTATGGTCAGTGGGGTCCTCTCTCTCTCCTGTAGAGTGTAAGCTCTTATGGTCAGTGGAGTCCTCTCTCTCCTGTAGAGTGTAAGCTCTTATGGTCAGTGGGGTCCTCTCTCTCTCCTGTAGAGTATAAGCTCTTATGGTCAGTGGGGTCCTCTCTCTCCTGTAGAGAGTAAGCTTTTATGGTCAGTGGGGTCCTCTCTCTCCTGTAGAGTGTAAGCTCTTATGGTCAGTGGAGTCCTCTCTCTCCTGTAGAGTGTAAGCTCTTATGGTCAGCGGGGTCCTCTCTCTCCTGTAGAGTATAAGCTCTTATGGTCAGTGGGGTCCTCTCTCTCCTGTAGAGTGTAAGCTCTTATGGTCAGTGGGGTCGTCTATCTCTCCTGTAGAGTGTAAGCTCTTATGGTCAGTGTGGTCCTCTCTCTCCTGTAGAGTGTAAGCTCTTATGGTCAGTGGAGTCCTCTCTCTCCTGTAGAGTGTAAGCTCTTATGGTCAGCGGGGTCCTCTCTCTCTCCTGTAGAGTGTAAGCTCTTATGGTCAGTGGGGTCCTCTCTTTCCTGTAGTGTGTAAGCTCTTATGGTCAGTGGGGTCCTCTTTCTCCTGTAGAGTGTAAGCTCTTATTGTCAGTGGAGTCCTCTCTCTCCTGTAGAGTGTAAGCTCTTATGGTCAGTGGGGTCCTCTCTCTCCTGTAGATTGTAAGCTCTTATTGTCAGTGGAGTCCTCTTTCTCCTGTAGAGTGTAAGCTCTTATGGTCAGTGGGGTCCTCTCTCTCTCCTGTAGAGTGTAAGCTCTTATGGTCAGTGGGGTCCTCTATCTCTCCTGTAGAGTGTAAGCTCTTATGGTCAGTGGGTTCCTCTCTCTCGTGTAGAGTGTAAGCTCTTATGTTCAGTGGGGTCCTCTCCCTTCTGTAGAGTGTCAGCTCTTATGGTCTGTGGAGTCCTCTCTCTCCTGTAGAGTGAAAGCTCTTATGGTCAGTGGGGTCCTCTCTCTCCAGTAGAGTGTAAGCTCTTATGGTCAGTGGGCTCCTCTCTCTCCAGTAGAGTGTAAGCTCTTATGGTCAGTGGGTCCTCACTCTCCTGTAGAGTTTAAGCTCTTATGGTCAGTGGGGTCCTCTCTCTCCTGTAGAGTGTAAGCTCTTATGGTCAGTGGGCTCCTCTCTCTCCAGTAGAGTGTAAGCTCTTATGGTCAGTGGGGTCCTCACTCTCCTGTAGAGTTTAAGCTCTTATGGTCAGTTGGGTCCTCTCTCTCCTGTAGAGTGTAAGCTCTTATCGTCAGTGGGGTCCTCTCTCTCTCCTGTAGAGTGTAAGCTCTTATGGTCATTGGGGTCCTCTCTTTCCTGTAGTGTGTAAGCTCTTATCGTCAGTGGGGTCCTCTCTCTCTCCTGTAGAGTGTAAGCTCTTATGGTCAGTGGGGTCCTCTCTTTCCTGTAGTGTGTAAGCTCTTATGGACAGTGGAGTCCTCTCTCTCTCCTGTAGAGTGTAAGCTCTTATGATCAGTGGGGTCCTCACTCTCCTGCAGAGTGTAAGCTCTTATTGTCAGTGGAGTCCTCTCTCTCCTGTAGAGTGTAAGCTCTTATGGTCAGTGGGATCCTCTCTCTCTCTCTCCTGTATAGTGTCAGCTCTTATGGTCAGTGGAGTCCTCTCTCTCCTGTAGAGTGTAAGCTCTTATGGTCAGTGGGTTCCTCTCTCTCGTGTAGAGTGTAAGCTCTTATGTTCAGTGGGGTCCTCTACCTTCTGTAGAGTGTCAGCTCCTATGGTCTGTGGAGTCCTCTCTCTCCTGTAGAGTGTAAGCTCTTATGGTCAGTGGGGTCCTCTCTCTCCTGTAGAGTGTAAGCTCTTATGGTCAGTGGGGTCCTCTCTCTCGTGTAGAGTGTAAGCTCTTATGTTCAGTGGGGTCCTCTCCCTTCTGTAGAGTGTAAGCTCTTATGGTCAGTGGGGTCCTCTCTCACTCTCCTGTAGAGTGTAAGCTCTTATGGTCAGTGGAGTCCTCTCTCTCCTGTAGAGTGTAAGCTCTTATGGACAGTGGAGTCCTCTCTCTCTCATGTAGAGTGTAAGCTCTTATGATCAGTGGGGTCCTCACTCTCCTGCAGAGTGTCAGCTCTTATTGTCAGTGGAGTCCTCTCTCTCCTGTAGAGTGTAAGCTCTTATGGTCAGTGGGGTCCTGTCTCTCTCTCTCCTGTAGAGTGTCAGCTCTTATGGTCTGTGGAGTCCTCTCTCTCCAGTAGAGTGTAAGCTGTTATGGTCAGTGGGTTCCTCTCTCTCGTGTAGAGTGTAAGCTCTTATGTTCAGTGGGGTCCTCTCCCTTCTGTAGAGTGTCAGCTCCTATGGTCTGTGGAGTCCTCTCTCTCCTGTAGAGTGTAAGCTCTTATGGTCAGTGGGGTCCTCTCTCTCCTGTAGAGTGTAAGCTCTTATGGTCAGTGGGGTCCTCTCTCTCATGTAGAGTGTAAGCTCTTATGTTCAGTGGGGTCCTCTCCCTTCTGTAGAGTGTAAGCTCTTATGGTCAGTGGGGTCCTCTCTCACTCTCCTGTAGAGTGTAAGCTCTTATGGTCAGTGGAGTCCTCTCTCTCCTGTAGAGTGTAAGCTCTTATGGTCAGTGGAGTCCTCTCTCTCTTGTAGAGTGTAAGCTCTTATGGTCAGTGGGGTCCTCTCTCTCTCCTGTAGAGTGTAAGCTCTTATGGTCAGTGGGGTCCTCTCTCTCTTTCTCCTGTACAGAGTAAGCTCTTATGATCAGTGGGGTCCTCTCTCTCCTGTAGAGTGTAAGCTCTTATGGTCAGTGTGGTCCTCTCCCTTCTGTAGAGTTTAAGCTCTTATGATCAACGGGGTCCTCTTTCTCTCCTGTAGAGTGTAAGCTCTTATTGTCAGTGGGGTCCTCTCTCTCCTGTAGAGTTTAAGCTCTTATGGTCAGCGGGGTCCTCTTTCTCTCTTCTGTAGAGTGTAAGCTTTTATTGTCAGTGGGGTCCTCTCTCTCCTGTAGAGTGTAAGCTCTTATGGTCAGTGGGGTCCTCTCTCTCTCCTGTAGAGTGTAAGCTCTTATTGTCAGTGGGGTCCTCTCTCTCCTGTAGAGTTTAAGCTCTTATGGTCAGTGGGGTCCTCTCTCTCCTGTAGAGTGTAAGCTCTTATGGTCAGTGGGGTCCTCTCTCTCTCCTGTAGAGTGTAAGCTCTTATGGTCAGTGGGGTCCTCTCTCTCGTGTAGAGTGTAAGCTCTTATGTTCAGTGGGGTCCTCTCCCTTCTGTAGAGTGTAAGCTCTTATGGTCAGTGGGGTCATCTCTCACTCTCCTGTAGAGTGTAAGCTCTTATGGTCAGTGGAGTCCTCTCTCTCCTGTAGAGTGTAAGCTCTTATGGTCAGTGGAGTCCTCTCTCTCCTGTAGAGTGTAAGCTCTTATGATCAGTGGGGTCCTCTCTCTCATGTAGAGTGTAAGCTCTTATGGTCAGTGGGGTCCTCTCTTTCCTGTAGTGTGTAAGCTCTTATGGTCAGTGGGGTCCTCTCTCTCTCCTGTAGAGTGTAAGCTCTTATGATCAGTGGGGTCCTCACTCTCCTGCAGAGTGTAAGCTCTTATTGTCAGTGGAGTCCTCTCTCTCCTGTAGAGTGTAAGCTCTTATGGTCAGTGGGGTCCTCTCTCTCCTGTAGAGTGTAAGCTCTTATGGTCAGTGGGGTCCTCTCTCTCCTGTAGAGTGTAAGCTCTTATGGTCAGTGGGGTCCTCTCTCTCCTGTAGACTGTAAGCTCTTATGGTCAGTGGAGTCCTCTCTCTCCTGTAGAGTGTAAGCTCTTATGGTCAGTGGGGTCCTCTCTCTCCTGTAGACTGTAAGCTCTTATGGTCAGTGGAGTCCTCTCTCTCTCCTGTAGAGTGTAAGCTCTTATGGTCAGTGGGGTCCTCTCTCTCTCTCCTGTAGAGTGTAAGCTCTTATGATCAGCAGGGTCCTCTCTCTCTCCTGTAGAGTGTAAGCTCTTATGGTCAGTGGGGTCCTCTCTCTCCTGTAGAGTGTAAGTGTAACATACCTGGTGGCGTCCTTGCATGGTGGTCCATCTCCCACTGTGCAAGAGCGCGCACTTGATCTCCAGTCCAGAATGTCTCTCTGGCTTCCCTCCATGCTGTCTGTTTGTGTCTGTTTCTGCTGCTTAAGGGCGGCGCCCGATCACTTCCTGCTTTTTGTACCTGCTGTGGGTCACACCCCTTGTGCGTCCTCAGCCTATTGCTGTCTGTCACCTGGTATATAGCTCAGCTGCTCCCATCTATCCCTGCCTGAGCATAGTGTTTCATTCAGTGTGTGCTTGCACTCTGAAGGTGCCAGGTCCCGTTCTGTGTTCTCTTGTCTGCCTATCCTGGAGGCTGTATTTCCAGGCCTGTCTGAACACGCTCCTAGCCTGTTCCTCCTGCCTTCTAGGGGCCGATTACCTAGACCCGTTCCTGTATCTTGTCTGACCTGTCTGAACACGCTCCTAGCCTGTTCCTCCCGCCTTCTAGGGGCTGATTACCTAGACCCGCTCCTGTATCTTGTCTGTCCTGTCTGAACACGCTCCTTGCCTGTTCGTCCTGCCTCTCTGGGGGCCGTATTCCCAGACCCGCTCCTGTATTCCGCTGCAGTGTCGGTCTCCTCCGTACACTCAGTTCCAGTCTGAACTCTCTCCTATCCTTTACCTGTTTTGCCTCTATGTCCGTTCCCTTCCTTTTTCTGCAGAGTCTGAACTCGTACCTAACTCCTGCTTGTTGTCTCTGTACTCCCGTTTGTGAGTTTGTGGTCCACTCGCTACTTCTCTGCTAGTACCCTGTGGGTGTCTGGCTCTGCCTTTCCTTTCCTGTCTGTTCCGTGTGAACAGAGCCCTGTCCCCCCTACTCAGCCTAGCCTGCTCTGACTCCTTTGCTCACCGCTCCGGCGGTTCTAGCCTGCTCTGACTCCTTTGCTCACCGCTTCGGCGGTTCTAGCCTGCTCTGACTCCTTTGCTCACCGCTCCGGCGGTTCTAGTCTGCTCTGACTCCTTTGCTTACCGCTCCGGCGGTTCTAGCCTGCTCTGACTCCTTGCTCACTGCTCCGCAGCCTTGCTCCGCTCTGACCCTTTTGCTCACTGCTCCGCAGCCTTGCTCCGCTCTGACCCTTTTGCTCACTGCTCCGGCAGCCTTGCTCCGCTCTGACCCTTTTGCTCACTGCTCCGGCAGTCCTGTCCTGCCCTGCTTCTGCCCGCTGCTCCGGCAGTCCTGTCCTGCCCTGCTTCTGCCCGCTGCTCCGGCAGTCCTGTCCTGCCCTGCTTCTGCCCGCTGCTCCGGCAGTCCTGTCCTGCCCTGCTTCTGCCCGCTGCTCCGGCAGTCCTGTCCTGCCCTGCTTCTGCCCGCTGCTCCGGCAGTCCTGTCCTGCCCTGCTTCTGCCCGCTGCTCCGGCAGTCCTGTCCTGCTCTGCTTCTGCCCGCTGCTCCGGCAGTCCTGTCCTGCCCTGCTTCTGCCCGCTGCTCCGGCAGTCCTGTCCTGCCCTGCTTCTGCCCGCTGCTCTGGCAGTCCTGTCCTGCCCTGCTTCTGCCCGCTGCTCCGGCAGTCCTGTCCTGCCCTGCTTGTGCCCGCTGCTCCGGCAGTCCTGTCCTGCCCTGCTTCTGCCCGCTGCTCCGGCAGTTCTGTCCTGCCCTGCTTCTGCCCGCTGCTCCGGCAGTCCTGTCCTGCCCTGCTTCTGCCCGCTGCTCCGGCAGTCCTGTCCTGCCCTGCTTCTGCCCGCTGCTCCGGCAGTCCTGTCCTGCCCTGCTTCTGCCCGCTGCTCCGGCAGTCCTGTCCTGCCCTGCTTCTGCCCGCTGCTCCGGCAGTCCTGTCCTGCCCTGCTTGTGCTCGCTGCTCCTGCAGCCCCGTCCTGCTCTGTTCTTGCCCACCGCTTCGGGCGTTCCCTCTCTGCTGTGGTTGTCTACCGCATCTGCGGTTCTGTGACCCAGTCTGTACTGGGTCTTAACCTTTCTGTGCTCCAGCCCGTCCTTTCGGCCAGTACCTCCCTGCCTGCATACTCGCCTGTATCCACCCATCTGCATACCTGCCGTGTTTGCTTACATCCACCAGTCTGTGCCAGCCTAACCTGCCTGTTCCTGAGTCCCAGTGTGTACTGGGTCCTATCCCGCCTGTGTTCCTACCTGCTAGTGCCTCCCTGTCTGCACTCTAGCTGCGCTTGCCTTTACCCGCCTGCCTGCATACCAGTCGTGCCTGCCTATACCCTCCAGTCTGTGCGCCAGCCTAACCAGCCTGTTCCAGTAATCCCTGTGTGGGTCAACCCCCGTGTCCGGAGTTTGACCTGGAGTAGCACCTGGTCCCTCTGCCCGGTTTCTCCCTGGTGCACTGGCGTCGTATGCCGTCGTGCCATCTTGGTCGGATCGGCCAGATACTTAGTCACGCCCCTCCAGGCACTCTCCGGTTCATGGTCCAGTGGAACCACAACACCCGCATACGCCAGTCAGTCCGGGCGTGTGCATAACAGTAAGCTCTTATGGTCAGTGGGGTCCTCTCTCTCTCCTGTAGAGTGTAAGCTCTTATGGTCAGTGGGGTCCTCTTTCTCCTGTAGAGTGTAAGCTCTTATGGTTAGTGGGGTCCTCTTCCTCTCCTGTAGAGTGTAAGCTCTTATGGACAGTGGGGTCCTCTCTCTCCTGTAGAGTGTAAGCTCTTATGATCAGTGGGGTCCTCTCTCACTCTCCAGTAGAGTGCAAGCTCTTATGGACAGTGGGGTCCTCTCTCTCCTGTAGAGTGTAAGCTCTTATGATCAGTGGGGTCCTCACTCTCCTGTAGAGTGTAAGCACTTATGGTCAGTGGGGTCCTCTTTCTCCTGTAGAGTGTAAGCTCTTATGGTCAGTGGGGTCTTCTGTCCTGTAGAGTGTAAACTCTTATGATCAGCGGGGTCCTCTCTCTCCAGTAGAGTGTAAGCTCTTATGGTCAGTGGGGTCCTCTCTCTCTCCTGTAGAGTGTAAGCTCTTATGGTCAGCAGGGTCCTCTCTCTCTCCTGTAGAGTGTAAGCTCTTATGGTCAGTGGGTTCCTCTCTCTCGTGTAGAGTGTAAGCTCTTATGTTCAGTGGGGTCCTCTCCCTTCTGTAGAGTGTCAGCTCCTCTGGTCTGTGGAGTCCTCTCTCTCCTGTAGAGTGTAAGCTCTTATGGTCAGTGGGGTCCTCTTTCTCCTGTAGAGTGTAAGCTCTTATGGTCAGTGGGGTCTTCTGTCCTGTAGAGTGTAAACTCTTATGATCAGCGGGGTCCTCTCTCTCTCCTGTAGAGTGTAAGCTCTTATGATCAGCGGGGTCCTCTCTCTCTCCTGTAGAGTGTAAGCTCTTATGGTCAGTGGGGTCCTCTCTCTCCTGTAGAGTGTAAGCTCTTATGACTAGTGGGGTCCTCTCTCTCTCCTGTAGAGTGTAAGCTCTTATGGTCAGTGGAGTCCTCTCTCTCCTGTAGAGTGTAAGCTCTTATGGTCAGTGGGGTCCTCTCTCACTCTCCTGTAGAGTGTAAGCTCTTATGGTCAGTGGAGTCCTCTCTCTCCTGTAGAGTGTAAGCTCTTATGGTCAGTGGAGTCCTCTCTCTCTTGTAGAGTGTAAGCTCTTATGGTCAGTGGGGTCCTCTCTCTCTCTCTCCTGTAGAGTGTAAGCTCTTATGGTCAGTGGGGTCCTCTTTCTCCTGTACAGTGTAAGCTCTTATGATCAGTGGGGTCCTCTCTCTCCTGTAGAGTGTAAGCTCTTATGGTCAGTGGGGTCCTCTACCTTCTGTAGAGTTTAAGCTCTTATGATCAACGGGGTCCTCTTTCTCTCCTGTAGAGTGTAAGCTCTTATTGTCAGTGGGGTCCTCTCTCTCCTGTAGAGTTTAAGCTCTTATGGTCAGCGGGGTCCTCTCTCTCTCTTCTGTAGAGTGTAAGCTTTTATTGTCAGTGGGGTCCTCTCTCTCCTGTAGAGTGTAAGCTCTTATGGTCAGTGGGGTCCTCTCTCTCTCCTGTAGAGTGTAAGCTCTTATTGTCAGTGGGGTCCTCTCTCTCCTGTAGAGTTTAAGCTCTTATGGTCAGTGGGGTCCTCTCTTTCCTGTAGTGTGTAAGCTCTTATGGTCAGTGGGGTCCTCTCTCTCCTGTAGAGTTTAAGCTCTTATGGTCAGTGGGGTCCTCTCTCTCTCCTGTAGAGTGTAAGCTCTTATGGTCAGTGGGGTCCTCTCTCTCCTGTAGAGTTTAAGCTCTTATGATCAGTGGGGTCCTCTCTCTCCTGTAGAGTGTAAGCTCTTATGATCAGTGGGGTCCTCTCTCACTCTCCTGTAGAGTGTAAGCTCTTATGGACAGTGGGGTCCTCTCTCTCCTGCAGAGTGTAAGCTCTTATGATCAGTGGGGTCCTCACTCTCCTGTAGAGTGTAAGCTCTTATGGTCAGTGGGGTCCTCTCTCTCCTGTAGAGTGTAAGCTCTTATGATCAGTGGGGTCCTCACTCTCCTGTAGAGTGTAAGCTCTTATGGTCAGTGGAGTCCTCTCTCTCCTGTAGAGTGTAAGCTCTTATGGTCAGTGGGGTCCTCTCTCTCTCATGTAGAGTGTAAGCTCTTATGGTCAGTGGAGTCCTCTCTCTCTCCTGTAGAGTGTAAGCTCTTATGATCAGCGGGGTCCTCTCACTCTCCTGTAGAGTGTAAGCTCTTATGGTCAGTGGGGTCCTCTCTTTCCTGTAGTGTGTAAGCTTTTATGGTCAGTGGGGTCCTCTCTCTCCTGTAGAGTGTAAGCTCTTATGGTCAGTGGGGTCCTCTCTCTCTCCTGTAGAGTGTAAGCTCTTATGGTCAGTGGGGTCCTCTTTCTCCTGTAGAGTGTAAGCTCTTATGGTTAGTGGGGTCCTCTTCCTCTCCTGTAGATTGTAAGCTCTTATGATCAGTGGGGTCCTCTCTCACTCTCCTGTAGAGTGTAAGCTCTTATGGACAGTGGGGTCCTCTCTCTCCTGTAGAGTGTAAGCTCTTATGGTCAGTGGGGTCCTCTCTCTCTCTCATGTAGAGTGTAAGCTCTTATGGTCAGTGGAGTCCTCTCTCTCTCCTGTAGAGTGTAAGCTCTTATGATCAGCGGGGTCCTCTCTCTCTCCTGTAGAGTGTAAGCTCTTATGGTCAGTGGGGTCCTCTTTCTCCTGTAGAGTGTAAGCTCTTATGGTTAGTGGGGTCCTCTTCCTCTCCTGTAGAGTGTAAGCTCTTATGGACAGTGGGGTCCTCTCTCACTCTCTCCTGTAGAGTGTAAGCTCTTATGGTCAGTGGGGTCCTCTCTCACTCTCCAGTAGAGTGTAAGCTCTTATGGACAGTGGGGTCCTCTCTCTCCTGTAGAGTGTAAGCTCTTATGATCAGTGGGGTCCTCACTCTCCTGTAGAGTGTAAGCTCTTATGGTCAGTGGGGTCCTCTTTCTCCTGTAGAGTGTAAGCTCTTATGGTCAGTGGGGTCTTCTGTCCTGTAGAGTGTAAACTCTTATGATCAGCGGGGTCCTCTCTCTCTCCTGTAGAGTGTAAGCTCTTATGGTCAGTGGGGTCCTCTCTCTCTCCTGTAGAGTGTAAGCTCTTATGGTCAGCAGGGTCCTCTCTCTCTCCTGTAGAGTGTAAGCTCTTATGGTCAGTGGGTTCCTCTCTCTCGTGTAGAGTGTAAGCTCTTATGTTCAGTGGGGTCCTCTCCCTTCTGTAGAGTGTCAGCTCCTCTGGTCTGTGGAGTCCTCTCTCTCCTGTAGAGTGTAAGCTCTTATGTTCAGTGGGTTCCTCTCCATTCTGTAGAGTGTAAGCTCTTATGACTAGTGGAGTCCTCTCTCTCTCCTGTAGAGTGTAAGCTCTTATGGTCAGTGGAGTCCTCTCTCTCTTGTAGAGTGTAAGCTCTTATGGTCAGTGGAGTCCTCTCTCTCTTGTAGAGTGTAAGCTCTTATGACTAGTGGGGTCCTCTCTCTCCTGTAGAGTGTAAGCTCTTATGGTCAGTGGGGTCCTCTCTCTCCTGTAGAGTGTAAGCTCTTATGGTCAGTGGAGTCCTCTCTCTCCTGTAGAGTGTAAACTCTTATGGTCAGTGGGGTCCTCTCTCTCCTGTAGAGTGTAAGCTCTTATGGTCAGTGGGGTCCTCTCTCACTCTCCTGTAGAGTGTAAGCTCTTATGGTCAGTGGAGTCCTCTCTCTCCTGTAGAGTGTAAGCTCTTATGGTCAGTGGAGTCCTCTCTCTCTTGTAGAGTGTAAGCTCTTATGGTCAGTGGGGTCCTCTCTCACTCTCCTGTAGAGTGTAAGCTCTTATGGTCAGTGGAGTCCTCTCTCTCCTGTAGAGTGTAAGCTCTTATGGTCAGTGGAGTCCTCTCTCTCTTGTAGAGTGTAAGCTCTTATGGTCAGTGGGGTCCTCTCTCTCTCTCTCCTGTAGAGTGTAAGCTCTTATGATCAGTGGGGTCCTCTCTCTCCTGTAGAGTGTAAGCTCTTATGGTCAGTGGGGTCCTCTCCCTTCTGTAGAGTTTAAGCTCTTATGATCAACGGGGTCCTCTTTCTCTCCTGTAGAGTGTAAGCTCTTATGGTCAGCGGGGTCCTCTCTCTCTCTTCTGTAGAGTGTAAGCTTTTATTGTCAGTGGGGTCCTCTCTCTCCTGTAGAGTGTAAGCTCTTATTGTCAGTGGGGTCCTCTCTCTCCTGTAGAGTTTAAGCTCTTATGGTCAGTGGGGTCCTCTCTCTCTCCTGTAGAGTGTAAGCTCTTATGGTCAGTGGGGTCCTCTCTCTCCTGTAGAGTTTAAGCTCTTATGATCAGTGGGGTCCTCTCTCACTCTCCTGTAGAGTGTAAGCTCTTATGATCAGTGGGGTCCTCACTCTACTGTAGAGTGTAAGCTCTTATGGTCAGTGGGGTCCTCTCTCTCCTGTAGAGTGTAATCTCTTATGATCAGTGGGGTCCTCACTCTCCTGTAGAGTGTAAGCTCTTATGATCAGTGGGGTCCTCACTCTCCTGTAGAGTGTAAGCTCTTATGATCAGTGGGGTCCTCTTTCTCCTGTAGAGTGTAAGCTCTTATGGTCAGTGGGGTCCTCTCTTTCCTGTAGAGTGTAAGCTCTTATGGTCAGTGGGGTCCTCACTCTCCTGTAGAGTGTAAGCTCTTATGGTCAGTGGAGTCCTCTCTCTCCTGTAGAGTGTAAGCTCTTATGGTCAGTGGAGTCCTCTCTCTCCTGTAGAGTGTAAGCTCTTATGGACAGTGGGGTCCTCTCTCACTCTCTCCTGTAGAGTGTAAGCTCTTATGATCAGTGGGGTCCTCTCTCACTCTCCAGTAGAGTGTAAGCTCTTATGGACGGTGGGGTCCTCTCTCTCCTGTAGAGTGTAAGCTCTTATGATCAGTGGGGTCCTCTCTCTCCTGTAGAGTGTAAGCTCTTATGGTCAGTGGGGTCCTCTCTCTCTCCTGTAGAGTGTAAGCTCTTATGGTCAGTGGGTTCCTCTCTCTCGTGTAGAGTGTAAGCTCTTATGTTCAGTGGTGTCCTCTCTCTCCTGTAGAGTGTAAGCTCTTATGGTCAGTGGAGTCCTCTCTCTCCTGTAGAGTGTAAGCTCTTATGGTCAGTGGAGTCCTCTCTCTCCTGTAGAGTGTAAGCTCTTATGGACAGTGGGGTCCTCTCTCACTCTCTCCTGTAGAGTGTAAGCTCTTATGATCAGTGGGGTCCTCTCTCACTCTCCAGTAGAGTGTAAGCTCTTATGGACAGTGGGGTCCTCTCTCTCCTGTAGAGTGTAAGCTCTTATGATCAGTGGGGTCCTCTCTCTCCTGTAGAGTGTAAGCTCTTATGGACAATGGGGTCCTCTCTCTCCTGTAGAGTGTAAGCTCTTATGATCAGTGGGGTCCTCTCTCTCCTGTAGAGTGTAAGCTCTTATGGTCAGTGGGGTCCTCTCTCTCTCGTGTAGAGTGTAAGCTCTTATGGTCAGCGGGGTCCTCTCTCTCTCTCCTGTAGAGTGTAAGCTCTTATTGTCAGCAAGGTCCTCTCTCTCTCCTGTAGAGTGTAAGCTCTTATGGTCAGTGGTGTCCTCTCTCTCTCCTGTAGAGTGTAAGCTCTTATGGTCAGTGGTGTCCTCTCTCTCCTGTAGAGTGTAAGCTCTTATGGTCAGTGGGGTCCTCTCTCTCTCCTGTAGAGTGTAAGCTCTTATGGTCAGCGGGGTCCTCTCTCTCTCCTGTAGAGTGTAAGCTCTTATGGTCAGTGGTGTCCTCTCTCTCCTGTAGAGTGTAAGCTCTTATGGTCAGTGGGGTCCTCTCTCTCTCCTGTAGAGTGTAAGCTCTTATGGTCAGTGGGGTCCTCTCTCTCCTGTAGAGTGTAAGCTCTTATGGTCAGTGGGGTCCTCTCTCTCCTGTAGAGTGTAAGCTCTTATGGTCAGTGGGGTCGTCTATCTCTCCTGTAGACTGTAAGCTCTTATGGTCAGTGGGGTCGTCTATCTCTCCTGTAGTGTGTAAGCTCTTATGGTCACTGGGGTCCTCTCTCTCCTGTAGAGTGTAAACTCTTATGGTCAGTGGAGTCCTCTCTCTCTTGTAGAGTGTAAGCTCTTATGGTCAGTGGGGTCCTCTCTCTCTCCTGTAGAGTGTAAGCTCTTATGGTCAGCGGGGTCCTCTCTCTCCTGTAGAGTGTAAGCTCTTATGGTCAGCGGGGTCCTCTCTCTCCTGTAGAGTGTAAGCTCTTATGGTCAGTGGGGTCCTCTCTCTCTCCTGTAGCGTGTAAGCTCTTATGGTCAGTGGGGTCCTCTCTCTCCTGTAGAGTGTAAGCTCTTATGGTCAGTGGGGTCCTCTCTCTCCTGTAGAGTGTAAGCTCTTATGGTCAGTGGGGTCCTCTCTCTCTCATGTAGAGTGTAAGCTCTTATGGTCAGTGGAGTCCTCTCTCTCCTGTAGAGTGTAAGCTCTTATGGTCAGTGGGGTCCTCTCTCTCCTGTAGAGTGTAAGCTCTTATGGTCAGTGGGGTCCTCTCTCTCTCATGTAGAGTGTAAGCTCTTATGGTCAGTGGAGTCCTCTCTCTCCTGTAGAGTGTAAGCTCTTATGGTCAGTGGGGTCCTCTCTCTCTCATGTAGAGTGTAAGCTCTTATGGTCAGTGGAGTCCTCTCTCTCCTGTAGAGTGTAAGCTCTTATGGTCAGTGGGGTCCTCTCTCTCCTGTAGAGTGTAAGATCTTATGGTCAGTGGGGTCCTCTCTCTCTCCTGTAGAGTGTAAGCTCTTATGATCAGCTGGGTCCTCTCTCTCTCCTGTAGAGTGTAAGCTCTTATGGTCAGTGGGGTCCTCTCTTTCCTGTAGTGTGTAAGCTCTTATGGTCAGTGGGCTCCTCTCTCTCCTGTAGAGTGTAAGCTCTTATGGTTAGTGGGGTCCTCTTCCTCTCCTGTAGAGTGTAAGCTCTTATGGACAGTGGGGTCCTCTCTCACTCTCTCCTGTAGAGTGTAAGCTCTTATGATCAGTGGGGTCCTCTCTCACTCTCCAGTAGAGTGTAAGCTCTTATGATCAGTGGGGTCCTCTCTCTCTCCTGTAGAGTGTAAGCTCTTATGGTCAGTGGGGTCCTCTCTCTCTCCTGTAGAGTGTCAGCTCTTATGGTCAGCAGGGTCCTCTCACTCTCCTGTAGAGTGTAAGCTCTTATGGTCAGTGGGGTCCTCTCTTTCCTGTAGTGTGTAAGCTCTTATGGTCAGTGGGGTCCTCTCTCTCCTGTAGAGTTTAAGCTCTTATGGTCAGTGGGGTCCTCTCTCTCTCCTGTAGAGTGTAAGCTCTTATGGTCAGTGGGGTCCTCTCTCTCCTGTAGAGTTTAAGCTCTTATGATCAGTGGGGTCCTCTCTCACTCTCCTGTAGAGTGTAAGCTCTTATGGACAGTGGGGTTCTCTCTCTCCTGCAGAGTGTAAGCTCTTATGATCAGTGGGGTCCTCACTCTTCTGTAGAGTGTAAGCTCTTATGGCCAGTGGGGTCCTCTCCCTCCTGTAGAGTGTAAGCTCTTATGATCAGTGGGGTCCTCACTCTCCTGTAGAGTGTAAGCTCTTATGATCAGTGGGGTCCTCACTCTCCTGTAGAGTGTAAGCTCTTATGATCAGTGGGGTCCTCTTTCTCTTGTAGAGTGTAAGCTCTTATGGTCACTGGGGTCCTCTCTCTCCTGTAGAGTGTAAACTCTTATGGTCAGTGGGGTCCTCTCTCTCTCCTGTAGAGTGTAAGCTCTTATGGTCAGTGGGGTCCTCTCTCTCCTGTAGAGTGTAAGCTCTTATGGTCAGTGGGGTCCTCTCTCTCTCCTGTAGAGTGTAAGCTCTTATGGTCAGTGGGGTCCTCTCTCTCCTGTAGAGTGTAAGCTCTTATGGTCAGTGGAGTCCTTTCTCTCCTGTAGAGTGTAAGCTCTTATGGTCAGTGGGGTCCTCTCTCTCCTGTAGATTGTAAGCTCTTATGGTCAGTGGGGTCCTCTCTCTCTCTCATGTAGAGTGTAAGCTCTTATGGTCAGTGGAGTCCTCTCTCTCTCCTGTAGAGTGTAAGCTCTTATGATCAGCGGGGTCCTCTCTCTCTCCTGTAGAGTGTAAGCTCTTATGATCAGCGGGGTCCTCTCTTTCCTGTAGAGTGTAAGCTCTTATGGTCAGTGGGGTCCTCACTCTCCTGTAGAGTGTAAGCTCTTATGGTCAGTGGAGTCCTCTCTCTCCTGTAGAGTGTAAGCTCTTATGGTCAGTGGAGTCCTCTCTCTCCTGTAGAGTGTAAGCTCTTATGGACAGTGGGGTCCTCTCTCACTCTCTCCTGTAGAGTGTAAGCTCTTATGATCAGTGGGGTCCTCTCTCACTCTCCAGTAGAGTGTAAGCTCTTATGGACGGTGGGGTCCTCTCTCTCCTGTAGAGTGTAAGCTCTTATGATCAGTGGGGTCCTCTCTCTCCTGTAGAGTGTAAGCTCTTATGGTCAGTGGGGTCCTCTCTCTCTCCTGTAGAGTGTAAGCTCTTATGGTCAGTGGGTTCCTCTCTCTCGTGTAGAGTGTAAGCTCTTATGTTCAGTGGTGTCCTCTCTCTCCTGTAGAGTGTAAGCTCTTATGGTCAGTGGAGTCCTCTCTCTCCTGTAGAGTGTAAGCTCTTATGGTCAGTGGAGTCCTCTCTCTCCTATAGAGTGTAAGCTCTTATGGACAGTGGGGTCCTCTCTCACTCTCTCCTGTAGAGTGTAAGCTCTTATGATCAGTGGGGTCCTCTCTCACTCTCCAGTAGAGTGTAAGCTCTTATGGACAGTGGGGTCCTCTCTCTCCTGTAGAGTGTAAGCTCTTATGATCAGTGGGGTCCTCTCTCTCCTGTAGAGTGTAAGCTCTTATGGACAATGGGGTCCTCTCTCTCCTGTAGAGTGTAAGCTCTTATGATCAGTGGGGTCCTCTCTCTCCTGTAGAGTGTAAGCTCTTATGGTCAGTGGGGTCCTCTCTCTCTCGTGTAGAGTGTAAGCTCTTATGGTCAGCGGGGTCCTCTCTCTCTCTCCTGTAGAGTGTAAGCTCTTATTGTCAGCAAGGTCCTCTCTCTCTCCTGTAGAGTGTAAGCTCTTATGGTCAGTGGTGTCCTCTCTCTCTCCTGTAGAGTGTAAGCTCTTATGGTCAGTGGTGTCCTCTCTCTCCTGTAGAGTGTAAGCTCTTATGGTCAGTGGGGTCCTCTCTCTCTCCTGTAGAGTGTAAGCTCTTATGGTCAGCGGGGTCCTCTCTCTCTCCTGTAGAGTGTAAGCTCTTATGGTCAGTGGTGTCCTCTCTCTCCTGTAGAGTGTAAGCTCTTATGGTCAGTGGGGTCCTCTCTCTCTCCTGTAGAGTGTAAGCTCTTATGGTCAGTGGGGTCCTCTCTCTCCTGTAGAGTGTAAGCTCTTATGGTCAGTGGGGTCCTCTCTCTCCTGTAGAGTGTAAGCTCTTATGGTCAGTGGGGTCGTCTATCTCTCCTGTAGACTGTAAGCTCTTATGGTCAGTGGGGTCGTCTATCTCTCCTGTAGTGTGTAAGCTCTTATGGTCACTGGGGTCCTCTCTCTCCTGTAGAGTGTAAACTCTTATGGTCAGTGGAGTCCTCTCTCTCTTGTAGAGTGTAAGCTCTTATGGTCAGTGGGGTCCTCTCTCTCTCCTGTAGAGTGTAAGCTCTTATGGTCAGCGGGGTCCTCTCTCTCCTGTAGAGTGTAAGCTCTTATGGTCAGCGGGGTCCTCTCTCTCCTGTAGAGTGTAAGCTCTTATGGTCAGTGGGGTCCTCTCTCTCTCCTGTAGCGTGTAAGCTCTTATGGTCAGTGGGGTCCTCTCTCTCCTGTAGAGTGTAAGCTCTTATGGTCAGTGGGGTCCTCTCTCTCCTGTAGAGTGTAAGCTCTTATGGTCAGTGGGGTCCTCTCTCTCTCATGTAGAGTGTAAGCTCTTATGGTCAGTGGAGTCCTCTCTCTCTCCTGTAGAGTGTAAGCTCTTATGATCAGCTGGGTCCTCTCTCTCTCCTGTAGAGTGTAAGCTCTTATGGTCAGTGGGGTCCTCTCTTTCCTGTAGTGTGTAAGCTCTTATGGTCAGTGGGCTCCTCTCTCTCCTGTAGAGTGTAAGCTCTTATGGTTAGTGGGGTCCTCTTCCTCTCCTGTAGAGTGTAAGCTCTTATGGACAGTGGGGTCCTCTCTCACTCTCTCCTGTAGAGTGTAAGCTCTTATGATCAGTGGGGTCCTCTCTCACTCTCCAGTAGAGTGTAAGCTCTTATGATCAGTGGGGTCCTCTCTCTCTCCTGTAGAGTGTAAGCTCTTATGGTCAGTGGGGTCCTCTCTCTCTCCTGTAGAGTGTCAGCTCTTATGGTCAGCAGGGTCCTCTCACTCTCCTGTAGAGTGTAAGCTCTTATGGTCAGTGGGGTCCTCTCTTTCCTGTAGTGTGTAAGCTCTTATGGTCAGTGGGGTCCTCTCTCTCCTGTAGAGTTTAAGCTCTTATGGTCAGTGGGGTCCTCTCTCTCTCCTGTAGAGTGTAAGCTCTTATGGTCAGTGGGGTCCTCTCTCTCCTGTAGAGTTTAAGCTCTTATGATCAGTGGGGTCCTCTCTCACTCTCCTGTAGAGTGTAAGCTCTTATGGACAGTGGGGTTCTCTCTCTCCTGCAGAGTGTAAGCTCTTATGATCAGTGGGGTCCTCACTCTTCTGTAGAGTGTAAGCTCTTATGGCCAGTGGGGTCCTCTCCCTCCTGTAGAGTGTAAGCTCTTATGATCAGTGGGGTCCTCACTCTCCTGTAGAGTGTAAGCTCTTATGATCAGTGGGGTCCTCACTCTCCTGTAGAGTGTAAGCTCTTATGATCAGTGGGGTCCTCTTTCTCTTGTAGAGTGTAAGCTCTTATGGTCACTGGGGTCCTCTCTCTCCTGTAGAGTGTAAACTCTTATGGTCAGTGGGGTCCTCTCTCTCTCCTGTAGAGTGTAAGCTCTTATGGTCAGTGGGGTCCTCTCTCTCCTGTAGAGTGTAAGCTCTTATGGTCAGTGGGGTCCTCTCTCTCTCCTGTAGAGTGTAAGCTCTTATGGTCAGTGGGGTCCTCTCTCTCCTGTAGAGTGTAAGCTCTTATGGTCAGTGGAGTCCTCTCTCTCCTGTAGAGTGTAAGCTCTTATGGTCAGTGGGGTCCTCTCTCTCCTGTAGATTGTAAGCTCTTATGGTCAGTGGGGTCCTCTCTCTCTCTCATGTAGAGTGTAAGCTCTTATGGTCAGTGGAGTCCTCTCTCTCTCCTGTAGAGTGTAAGCTCTTATGATCAGCGGGGTCCTCTCTCTCTCCTGTAGAGTGTAAGCTCTTATGATCAGCGGGGTCCTCTCTTTCCTGTAGTGTGTAAGCTCTTATGGTCAGTGGGGTCCTCTCTCTCTCCTGTAGAGTGTAAGCTCTTATGGTCAGTGGGGTCCTCTCTTTCCTGTAGTGTGTAAGCTCTTATGGTCAGTGGGGTCCTCTCTCTCTCCTGTAGAGTGTAAGCTCTTATGGTCAGTGGGGTCCTCTCTCTCTCCTGTAGAGTGTAAGCTCTTATGGTCAGTGGGGTCCTCTCTCTCTCCTGTAGAGTGTAAGCTCTTATGGTCAGTGGGGTCCTCTCTCTCTCCTGTAGAGTGTAAGCTCTTATGGTCAGTGGGGTCCTCTCTCTCTCCTGTAGAGTGTAAGCTCTTATGGTCAGTGGGGTCGTCTTTCTCCTGTAGAGTGTAAGCTCTTATGGTTAGTGGGGTCCTCTTCCTCTCCTGTAGATTGTAAGCTCTTATGGTCAGCGGGGTCCTCTATCTCCTGTAGAGTGTAAGCTCTTATGGTCAGTGCGGTCCTCTCTCTCCTGTAGAGTGTAAGCTCTTATGGTCTGTAGGGTCCTCTCTCTCTCATATAGAGTGTAAGCTCTTATGGTCAGTGGAGTCCTCTCTCTCCTGTTGAGTGTAAGCTCTTATGGTCAGTGGGGTCCTCTCTCTCTCATGTAGAGTGTAAGCTCTTATGGTCAGTGGAGTCCTCTCTCTCCTGTAGAGTGTAAGCTCTTATGGTCAGTGGGGTCCTCTCTCTCCTGTAGAGTGTAAACTCTTATGGTCAGCGGGGTCCTCTCTCTCTCTCTCCTGTAGAGTGTAAGCTCTTATGGTCAGTGGTGTCCTCTCTCTCCTGTAGAGTGTAAGCTCTTATGGTCAGCGGGGTCCTCTCTCTCTCTCCTGTAGAGTGTAAGCTCTTATTGTCAGCAGGGTCCTCTCTCTCCTGTAGAGTGTAAGCTCTTATGGTCTGTAGGGTCCTCTCTCTCTCCTGTAGAGTGTAAGCTCTTATGGTCAGTGGGGTCGTCTATCTCTCCTGTAGAGTGGAAGCTCTTATCGTCAGTGGGGTCCTCTCTCTCCTGTAGAGTGTAAGCTCTTATGGTCAGTGGGGACCTCTCTCTCCTGTAGAGTGGAAGCTCTTATGGTCAGTGGGGTCCTCTCTCTCCTGTAGAGTGTAAGCTCTTATGGTCAGTGGGGTCCTCTCTCTCTCCTGTAGAGTGTAAGCTCTTATGGTCAGCGGGGTCCTCTATCTCTCCTGTAGAGTGTAAGCTCTTATGGTCAGCGGGGTCCTCTCTCTCTCCTGTAGAGTGTAAGCTCTTATGGTCAGTGGGGACCTCTCTCTCCTGTAGAGTGTAAGCTCTTATGGTCAGCGGGGTCCTCTATCTCTCCTGTAGAGTGTAAGCTCTTATGGTCAGCGGGGTCCTCTCTCTCTCCTGTAGAGTGTAAGCTCTTATGGTCAGCGGGGTCCTCTATCTCTCCTGTAGAGTGTAAGCTCTTATGGTCAGCGGGGTCATCTATCTCTCCTGTAGAGTGTAAGCTCTTATGGTCAGTGGGGTCCTCTCTCTCTCCTGTAGAGTGTAAGCTCTTATGGTCAGTGGGGTCCTCTCTCTCTCCTGTAGAGTGTAAGCTCTTATGGTCAGTGGGGTCCTCTCTCTCTCATGTAGAGTGTAAGCTCTTATGGTCAGTGGGGTCCTCTCTCTCTCCTGTAGAGTGTAAGCTCTTATGGTCAGTGGGGTCCTCTCTCTCCTGTAGAGTGTAAGCTCTTATGGTCAGTAGGGTCCTCTCTCTCTCCTGTAGAGTGTAAGCTCTTATGGTCAGTGGGGTCCTATCTCTCTTGTAGAGTGTAAGCTCTTATGGTCAGTGGGGTCCTCTCTCTCCTGTAGAGTGTAAGCTCTTATGGTCAGTGGGGTCCTCTCTCTCCTGTAGAGTGTAAGCTCTTATGGTCAGTGGGGTCCTCTCTCTCCTGTAGAGTGTAAGCTCTTATGGTCAGTGGGGTCCTCTCTCTCCTGTAGAGTGTAAGCTCTTATGATCAGTGGGGTCCTCTCTCTCCTGTAGAGTGTAAGCTCTTATGGTCAGTGGGGTCCTCTCTCTCCTGTAGCGTGTAAGCTCTTATGGTCACTGGGGTCCTCTCTCTCCTGTAGAGTGTAAGCTCTTATGATCAGTGGGGTCCTCTCTCTCCTGTAGAGTGTAAGCTCTTATGGTCAGTGGGGTCCTCTCTCTCCTGTAGCGTGTAAGCTCTTATGGTCACTGGGGTCATCTATCTCTCCTGTAGAGTGTAAGCTCTTATGGTCAGTGGGGTCCTCTCTCTCTCCTGTAGAGTGTAAGCTCTTATGGTCAGTGGGGTCCTCTCTCTCTCCTGTAGAGTGTAAGCTCTTATGGTCAGTGGGGTCCTCTCTCTCTCCTGTAGAGTGTAAGCTCTTATGGTCAGTGGGGACCTCTCTCTCCTGTAGAGTGTAAGCTCTTATGGTCAGTGGGGTCCTCTCTCTCTCCTGTAGAGTGTAAGCTCTTATGGTCAGCGGGGTCCTCTATCTCTCCTGTAGAGTGTAAGCTCTTATGGTCAGCGGGGTCATCTATCTCTCCTGTAGAGTGTAAGCTCTTATGGTCAGTGGGGTCCTCTCTCTCTCCTGTAGAGTGTAAGCTCTTATGGTCAGTGGGGTCCTCTCTCTCTCCTGTAGAGTGTAAGCTCTTATGGTCAGTGGGGTCCTCTCTCTCTCATGTAGAGTGTAAGCTCTTATGGTCAGTGGGGTCCTCTCTCTCTCCTGTAGAGTGTAAGCTCTTATGGTCAGTGGGGTCCTCTCTCTCCTGTAGAGTGTAAGCTCTTATGGTCAGTAGGGTCCTCTCTCTCTCCTGTAGAGTGTAAGCTCTTATGGTCAGTGGGGTCCTATCTCTCTTGTAGAGTGTAAGCTCTTATGGTCAGTGGGGTCCTCTCTCTCCTGTAGAGTGTAAGCTCTTATGGTCAGTGGGGTCCTCTCTCTCCTGTAGAGTGTAAGCTCTTATGGTCAGTGGGGTCCTCTCTCTCCTGTAGAGTGTAAGCTCTTATGGTCAGTGGGGTCCTCTCTCTCCTGTAGAGTGTAAGCTCTTATGATCAGTGGGGTCCTCTCTCTCCTGTAGAGTGTAAGCTCTTATGGTCAGTGGGGTCCTCTCTCTCCTGTAGCGTGTAAGCTCTTATGGTCACTGGGGTCCTCTCTCTCCTGTAGAGTGTAAGCTCTTATGATCAGTGGGGTCCTCTCTCTCCTGTAGAGTGTAAGCTCTTATGGTCAGTGGGGTCCTCTCTCTCCTGTAGCGTGTAAGCTCTTATGGTCACTGGGGTCATCTATCTCTCCTGTAGAGTGTAAGCTCTTATGGTCAGTGGGGTCCTCTCTCTCTCCTGTAGAGTGTAAGCTCTTATGGTCAGTGGGGTCCTCTCTCTCTCCTGTAGAGTGTAAGCTCTTATGGTCAGTGGGGTCCTCTCTCTCTCATGTAGAGTGTAAGCTCTTATGGTCAGTGGGGTCCTCTCTCTCTCCTGTAGAGTGTAAGCTCTTATGGTCAGTGGGGTCCTCTCTCTCCTGTAGAGTGTAAGCTCTTATGGTCAGTAGGGTCCTCTCTCTCTCCTGTAGAGTGTAAGCTCTTATGGTCAGTGGGGTCCTCTCTCTCCTGTAGAGTGTAAGCTCTTATGGTCAGTGGGGTCCTCTCTCTCCTGTAGAGTGTAAGCTCTTATGGTCAGTGGGGTCCTCTCTCTCCTGTAGAGTGTAAGCTCTTATGATCAGTGGGGTCCTCTCTCTCCTGTAGAGTGTAAGCTCTTATGGTCAGTGGGGTCCTCTCTCTCCTGTAGCGTGTAAGCTCTTATGGTCACTGGGGTCCTCTCTCTCCTGTAGAGTGTAAGCTCTTATGGTCAGTGGGGTCCTCTCTCTCCTGTAGAGTGTAAGCTCTTATGGTCAGTGGGGTCCTCTCTCACTCTCCTGTAGAGTGTAAGCTCTTATGGTCAGTGGGGTCCTCTCTCTCCTGTAGCGTGTAAACTCTTATGGTCAGTGGGGTCCTCTCTCTCTCCTGTAGAGTGTAAGCTCTTATGGTCAGTGGGGTCTTCTCTCTCTCCTGTAGAGTGTAAGCTCTTATGGTCAGTGGGGTCCTCTCTCTCTCCTGTAGAGTGTAAGCTCTTATGGTCAGTGGGGTCCTCTCTCTCTCCTGTAGCGTGTAAGCTCTTATGGTCAGTGGGGTCCTCTCTCTCCTGTAGCGTGTAAGCTCTTATGGTCAGTGGGGTCCTACAGCAAATAACCAGTCCGCAGGGGATTGTATGTCCTTTGGCCTAAGAAGCCCGGAGGTTCCGCCACAGCAGAAGGGACCAGCAAAGCCGTATCAGGCCGGGAGTAGAAAGGGACCCAAGTTGCAAGCCATACGGGCGAGAAGACACGGCGAGCTCAGGAACGTGGGCTATTACACCACGAGAAGGGAAATAGCCAGAAAGAGCGCAGAAAGCACGGTAGGCCGACACCCTCACCCTGACCAGGGCCAGCTTTCCACTTGTTCTCAGACATCCAGGCCCCCTCCTAGCCGGGACTGTTTTTTGGGTCGTCTCACCTGTTCTAATAAAGACCCTGAACTGTTTAAGAGGCCTCCGTTTCCTGGCTATTGCGGTCGGAATCATCCCCTCCATCATCCATTATATACTGCCCTGGGGCCATACTCCTCCCGTGGGGAGTTGTACTATTCAGTGCTGCACATTTACATCTGCCCCAGCGGTCTGCACAGCAGCGGTGGTTAGCCCTGACCGCAATCCATGGGTGGCGTAGTCGGACATTGCAAAACATATAGAAGACTGCCACTGGTCTGACCACCCTGGGCCACGGACCGGGTTGCCACTACTATCCCCATTATTGCCCTGTTGCCCGGATCCGAGTGCCCCACGGCCCAGGGGGCGAGTCAGCTTTGGCGTAGTCGGCAGGATTGTGACCAACCCGCCACAAACTGGTATTGCGCGCCTGAAAAAGAGTGTACACCTGAAAAGAGGTTTCCCGCCATCCGGAGCCGTTTCCCGCCATTTCCAGCCGTCTCCCGCCATCTTCCATCGGTTCCCGCCATCTTCAGCCGTTTTCCCGCCATCGGACGCCATCTTCAGGACGCCGCGCGGTAAGAAGAGAGGCGTGGACGTCAAAACCGCGCGAGATTCGAAGCTCCGCCCCACGCACCGACGCTGCGGAAGGTCCTGGAAGGGAGAGAGAGCGACGCTGACGTCACCAGGACGCGACGCCAGGTCCTCGTCCAGAGCAGCAGCAGCGGAGCCGCGGCCTACAGAAGAGGATCGTCGGAAGGTAGGCCACGCTTAACTAGGGGGGAGGAAGATGTCGGACACAGAGGCGCCCACTACCACCAGCGCAGCTGCAGCAGCGGTGATGCCCTTTTCCCTGCCCTACATCCCTGGAGCGGCCTGGCTGCCCAAATACTCAGGGGAGCCCCATGCCCTAACTGACTTTAAGGAAAGGCTGTACAGTTTGTTCCAGGTTTACCCCCTGACAGAGGAACAGAAGGTCAGCATACTAACAGGGCAGTTAACTGGCGCAGCCCAAAGGGAGGTAAAGTCATGGCCCACTGAGGAGAAAGGGACTGTGAAGGGTATTCTGGCCCGGCTGCGGGGTACCTTTGACACATGTACCTCCGCTGAAATTAAAATGCGGTTCTATGGATGTAAGCAGCGGGCACAGGACAGCATCAGAGACTATGCCCTAAATCTGCAGGAAGCCTTGAGGGCCATCCAACAAACTGACCCTGGCAGCGTGCAGGAAACGGATAAGCTGCTAACAGAACAATTCATAGAGGGTCGGCTGTCCAGCGCCCACAGGGCCCAGCTGCGCCTCATGTTCTTCCAGAACCCCGACCTGACCTTTGCCCAATTTAAGGACAGGGCCATAAGGGTGCTCCATGAATCTGCAACCAGTGGCGCTATAAACCCCCGGCGCCCTGCTCTCACCTACCACCAGGAGGCGGCGCCCTCTTCTATGGACCCCGTGGAGGCTGATGCACAGGCCCTGAACCAAACCCCGTCGAAAGACCTGCACCACCAAGTCCAGGAGCTGACCAGGAGCGTCGCGGCGTTGACCAGGACCGTCCGGGCGTTGCAAGTGGACCCGGCAAGACCCATCGAGCTGGCTTCAAGTCCGGAGGATGTCCCGTGGCGTCGACAGAGGAGGATCCCGTCGTTCCGAGGGAGGCCCACAGACCGCTACGCAGAGGATGGACAGCCCATTTGCCGTCGATGCAACCAGCCCGGACACATTTCCAGGTACTGTAATTTAAACGGGTCCAACCTGGGGCAGAGGGCCGACCCCCAGGCATAAGATCACCAGGCCCTTATAATTGGCGTAATAAGTACGTTGGGGGGTGCCCGGTTTTACCCGTGGTGCTGGACGGTATCCCCATGAGCGCCTTGCTGGATACTGGGTCACAAGTAACCACAATCCCTTATGGACTTTTTAAGCAGTATTGGACTGATGCTGATATCACACGGTATCCAGACAGTAACTTGAGCATCATCGCAAGTAATGGCTTACCCGTGCCGCAGATGGGGTTCAAGGAGATGACCATTAAAATTGGTAAAGTTGAACTGCCGGCACAGGGAGTGATTATTGTGGACATTGACCGTCATGAAAGTCACCCTAAAATAACTGTGGGTACTAACGTGATTGAAAATTGTCTTTCAGAGGTAATTGTAATTCTACAACAGGTGGCGGTGAATGCTAGTTCCAGCCAACAGAGAGTCCTCAACAAGGAGATAAAAGCCCTGATGAGACGGCAGCAGGTAGAACTGTCTGGTGGTGAGATCGGTAGCGTAAGAATGAGTGACCCATTCCCCATTTCCATGCCTCCCAAAAGTGAAATGATGATCTGGTGTCGGACTGCAATCGGGTTGAGAGGTAGAGACTACCAAGCCATGGTAGAACCCGTGTACTCAGACAGCAGGCCCACCATTTTGACAGCCCGGGGGGTGGTTGATGTCCGTCATGGGAGGGTGCCCGTCCGCATCCTCAACATTGGGGAGAGGGAAGTACACTTGCCCCGGTACGCTACACTCGCCAAACTGTTTGCTGTTGAACACAAAGCTATCAGGGCCGTGGAACCCTTGCCTCCATCTCCACAGGCGGAGGGTAATGGCTCCCAGAAACAAAAGGAGGACTGGTGCCAGAAACTTCACGTGGGTGCTGACTCCATTCCCCTGCACCAAAAACAAGGAGTCTACCGGGTGGTACAGGAGTACGAGAGAGTCTTTAGTAAGCACCCGCTAGACTTCGGCAGAGTAAAGGGAGTGGTACACCACATCCCCACAGGGAGCCACCCACCAATAAAAGAGAGGCACAGGCCTGTACCCCCTGCACATTATCAGAACGCAAAGGGCATGCTAAGAGAGATGAAAGAAGCTGGGGTCATTAGAGATAGCTGTAGCCCCTGGGCAGCCCCCTTGGTTCTGGTGAAAAAGAAAGACGGCACCATGACAATGTGCGTGGACTATAGACAAATCAACCGTATCACCCATAAAGACGCATATCCGTTACCTAGGATAGAGGAGTCTTTAGCCGCACTAAAATCAGCTAACTTCTTCTCTACTTTGGATCTTACTAGCGGGTACTGGCAGGGTCCTGTGGCAGAGGCTGACAAGGAGAAGACCGCCTTCTCCACCCCGATGGGACTGAGCGAGTTCAACTGTATGCCCTTCGGACTCTGCAACGCACCAGGGACCTTCCAGAGGGTGATGGAATGCTGTCTAGGGCACCGAAACTTCGAGACCGTCCTACTTTACCTGGACGACGTGATTGTCTATTCGAAGACCTACGAGGACCATCTAAAACACCTGGCAGAGGTGTTCGAAGCCTATGGCCTGAAGGTGAAGCCATCAAAGTGTCACCTGTTGAAACCGAAGGTCCAGTACCTAGGGCACATGGTAAGTGCAGAAGGAGTAGCCCCCGACCCTGACAAGGTCACAGTAATCAAGAGCTGGCCAAGCCCCTCAAACATCAAAGATGTGAGGCAATTTCTCGGGTTGGTAGGCTACTACCGAAGGTTCATCCCCGGGTTCACTAAGATGGCAGCCCCTATGCAGGACCTCCTGATAGGACAGTCTAATTCCAGAAGCCAAAAGCCACCCTTCAAGTGGGACAAGCCGGAAGAGGAGTCCTTCCGCCAGTTGAAGATGGCCCTCACAGGGGATGAGATCCTGGCCTACCCCGATTATGGCCAGCCTTTTATTCTCCACACAGACGCCAGTAATGTGGGGCTGGGAGCCGTACTGTCCCAAAACCAACAGGGCAGAGAAAGGGTGATCACGTATGCCAGCCGGTAGCTGAGGCCCACCGAGAGGAACCCGGAGAATTACAGCTCCTTCAAGCTAGAATTCTTGGCAGTGGTGTGGGCCGTCACAGAACGGTTTAAGTATTACCTGGCCTCCGCAAAGTTCACCGTGTACACGGACAACAACCCGTTGACACACCTGGACAATGCAAAACTAGGTGCCCTAGAGCAGCGGTGGATGGCGTGACTCTCGAATTATGACTTCACAATCAAGTACCAGGCAGGCAGAACCAATGCCAAAGCTGACGCCCTATCGAGAATGCCTCACTTACCTGACGGAGGCGAAGTCCCAGAGGAGCTGGAGGAGGTAGAACTCCCTGCGTTTCACCGGTATGGAGCCACTCAATACTCCCACCGCGTGAAGGAGCTAGACTTAACAACCGTCATGATCAATCCCCTACCCCACCACAGCTGGGCCGAGACCCAAGATAGTGACCCTGCAATCTGCATGGTGAAAGATCTGTTGACCCGAGAAGACGCCCGTCTAGATCCGGATGCTCCAGAGGAAGCCAAGCAGCTATGGAAAGAGAAGAACAGGCTGTTCCTCTATGAAGGTAAGCTGTGCAGAAGACTCTTCAACCACCGGACGCACGAGCTGACCTGGCAAGTCGTGGTCCCAAGACGAGATTCAGCTATGGTCCTGGAGGCTTACCATGACAGGGCGGGGCACTTCGGCTGGAAGAAACTGGAGTTCCTGATAAGAGGCCGGTTCTTCTGGATCGGCATGAGAGGGGCTGTAGAGAAGTGGTGCAGAGACTGTGGCCCTTGTAATCTAAGGAGGAAGGACCGCACCAGCCAGAAGACACCCTTGAGGCCTATCGTCACCCAGCAGCCTCTTGAGCTGGTAGCTCTAGACCACGTCAAATTGGCTCCAAGCCGGTCAGGATACGTTTATGCCCTGACAATCGTGGACCACTATTCCTGATTTCTAGTGGTGGGCCCTGTAAAAGACTTGACACCTCAAACGGCGGCCAGAGCCTTCCAGCAATACTTCTGCCATCCACACGGGTATCTGGATCAGGTCCTGACAGACCAGGGTCCAGCGATCGAAGCTGAAATCTTCCAAGAGTTCTGCAACCTCTATGGCTGTAAGAAGATTCGGACAACGCCTTACCACCCACAAACCAACGGGATGTGTGAGAAAATGAACAATATAGTCATTGATCTCTTGAAGACGTTGCCCCTGGAGGAACGCAGCCTGTGGCCAGAAAAACTACCGGACCTGATAGACTTATACAACCATATCCCGGTGAACGCTACAAACTGTACCCTGGCTTACCTGATGCGAGCCAGACCAGGTAAGCTGCCCGTAGACCTGGAGATGGGAGTCCTAACACCTGAGGACACCTCCCCAGATGCGGACTGGGATACGGAGAGGCGACTGCAGTACAAGAAGGTACAGGAGAGTGTGGAGAAGAGCCTGGTCCAGGTGAGAGAAAGGCAAGAAAGACTCTTCAACCAACACGCCCCCGCAGGTCCCCTAGAACCTGGTGAGCAGGTCCTGAAGCGAAAGAGAAGGCTACACAAGCTGGACGACCAGTGGGAAAGGGAACCCTACACCGTACTGCAGTCTGACCACGACAACCCGAAGGTGTGCGTGATCACCAAGGATGGAGGAGAAACCACTAGTACCGTCTCCAGAGACCACCTAAAAAGGTGCCCCGAGCAACTACAGAATGCAGAAGAGGATCAAAGAGACCTTGAACCCGCAGAGGACAAGGAAGAAATGATCAGCACCGTTCTCGGAGAGTTCCCTCAGTCCTGGACTCGAATAAACGATGCCATAGTGGTACCCTTCCTGCATTTCCTGCAACCAACTCAGCAACAACCTACACCAGGGCGGGAAAGTGAAGAAGAACAAGAGGTTCCAGAGGCAGAAGAGCCTATACCAGCAGCCCAGGAGAGTCAACCCTCTGCTGACAGTGAGCCTGCCATGCCTGCGGTAAGCCAGAGGACCCGCAGAAAGCTGCCTGCCCTGCCTGTAAGTCTAGCCAGTGACTGTACTCTAAATGGTAGTGAAGAAAACCAGGTTAGACCACCACCAGACAGTGGGTTACGCAGGTCAACCAGGAGCACAAAGGGGCAGATACCCGCTCGCTGGAGAATATAGGGTGCACTAAAACTGTAAATAACCCTGTTGCCAAGTGTTGAAATGTTTGCAAATTTACATGCATGATCAGTAATTGTGTATTTCAGTTTCTTACAGTTGCCGTACGGACTCAAAGGTTATGGACTTTTAATAACCGGGACTTTGTATGGACTGCGTTCTGAGCCTAACCAAGGAATGAACTAAGACTGTAAAGGACTTGGGGCTAGGACAGACCCCCACCTGGTTAAGGCACCCCGTTGTGTTGGTGAAATGGACACCCGGTCACAGACCACACTGTGACCTTAAGAACTCAACCTGTGTGTCACTTGCCTTATAATGTTTTTATGGTCATGCATATTATTCTTGTTTCTTGTCTAGTCCCGGAGTACTAAATTTTACTAGGGGGGAATGTGTCACCCTGGCCTGGATGCCACAAATATAATAAAGCTGTGTCTGAGAGCAAGGGGGAGGTTCTCTGGTCAAGGACTATTAGCATGCAGCACCTCCTGTCCCAGGCCAGGCTGCCCCTATAAAAGCTGGAACTGGGGGCAGGGTTAGAGGAGAACTGGACAACCTGTCTCTGGATTGAGAGGTGTCCCAGAGCAGGGACAGAAAGTTGTGTTGCAGCCTAAGAGGCCATGTGGCAGTAGGAGAGCCACGAGCCAGGGACAAGAGGCGAAGTGAGCCTGTCTTGGCAGATAGAGAAACTAATCTACCGGACTTTGGTGTCTGAGGCTGTGAGGATTCCAAGTCCTACAGCAAATAACCAGTCCGCAGGGGATTGTATGTCCTTTGGCCTAAGAAGCCCGGAGGTTCCGCCACAGCAGAAGGGACCAGCAAAGCCGTATCAGGCCGGGAGTAGAAAGGGACCCAAGTTGCAAGCCATACGGGCGAGAAGACACGGCGAGCTCAGGAACGTGGGCTATTACACCACGAGAAGGGAAATAGCCAGAAAGAGCGCAGAGAGCACGGTAGGCCGACACCCTCACCCTGACCAGGGCCAGCTTTCCACTTGTTCTCAGACATCCAGGCCCCCTCCTAGCCGGGACTGTTTTTGGGTCGTTTCACCTGTTCTAATAAAGACCCTGAACTGTTTAAGAGGCCTCCGTTTCCTGGCTATTGCGGTCGGAATCATCCCCTCCATCATCCATTATATACTGCCCTGGGGCCATACTCCTCCCGTGGGGAGTTGTACTATTCAGTGCTGCACATTTACATCTGCCCCAGCGGTCTGCACAGCAGCGGTGGTTAGCCCTGACCGCAATCCATGGGTGGCGTAGTCGGACATTGCAAAACATATAGAAGACTGCCACTGGTCTGACCACCCTGAGCCACGGACCGGGTTGCCACTACTATCCCCATTATTGCCCTGTTGCCCGGATCCGAGTGCCCCACGGCCCAGGGGGCGAGTTATAAGCTCTTATGGTCAGTGGGGTCCTCTCTCTCCTGTAGAGTGTAAGCTCTTATGGTCAGTGGAGTCCTCACTCTCCTGTAGAGTGTAAGCTCTTATGGTCAGTGGGGTCCTCTCTCCTGTAGAGTGTAAGCTCTTATGGTCAGTGGGGTCCTCTCTCCTGTAGAGTGTAAGCTCTTATGGTCAGTGGGGTCCTCTCTCTAATGTAGAGTGTAAGCTCTTATGGTCAGTAGGGTCCTCTCTCTCTCCTGTAGAGTGTAAGCTCTTATGGTCAGTGGGGTCCTCCCTTTCCTGTAGTGTGTAAGCTGTTATGGTCAGTGGGGTCCTCTCTCTCTCCTGTAGACTGTAAGCTCTTATGGTCAGTGGGGTCCTCTCTCTTGCTAATTAGCTCTCTGGCCTGGGTATATATATAGCTGGTGTGTCTGAGAGGGAGTCGCCGGCTATTTCCATTTCTACTTGTGAGGCTTAGCAGGAGCAGTACTTTGTCCTGTATGGAGCTTGAGGCCGTGTGCTTATTTGGAGTTCATCTAAAGCTAAGCCATTTCCCCTGTTTTGTTCACCTTTGTTGTCTATAGAGTTTAGTGGACATTAACTAGTGCTCATCTCCTTCCATCCCTAGCCGTAGCCATTCGCCAGGGAGAGTAGGGCGAGGCACACGTGCGGCAATTGCTGAGGAGGCAATATAGGGACTATAGTTGAGACAGGGTGATGCTAGACCAGACTAGGAGGTCTCCACTTCCCTCTTTCCCTAGTGTCTGGGCTCCCTTTCCCTCTTCCTTTGGTGTTGCACTAAGTCTTTCCCACACCTTGCGTGACATTATCGCCGGCCGAGCAAGTTTTGAAAAGGAAAAAAAAAAAAAAGACAGAAATTTTGTTTTTTTTCTCTGTGTGTTTTTGGATGTGCACCTATTTTTTCCCTTTCTCCCTTGGGTATGGGTTCAGTTGCAGAGCGGCTGCACAGACTGTCTCTGGAGGTGAATGACCTCTATGGTGAGGTACAGCAGCATCAGTGGCTACAGGTCGCCAATGTGGGGGTCTCTGCAGGTAGGCCTGTCCAGCCTGAACGCAAGGTTGCTCTCCCGGACAGGTTTTCAGGAGGTGGGGACAATTTTTTTGTGTTCGCGGAGGCCTGCAAACTGTACTTCGTCCCTACTCCTCCGGTAATGAGGAGCAGCGGGTTGGTATTGTGATCTCTCTACTGCAGGGAGATCCTCAGTCGTGGGCGTTTTCGCTACCACAGGACTCAGTTTTGTGGGCTCTGGCCCTCATCTATGATGACCCTGACTGAGTCGCCTTGGCTGAGTCTAAACTATGTTCCCTTCAGCAGGGGAATCAGTGGAAATGTACAGTTCGGAGTTCTGTAGATGGGCAACGGATTCCAAATGGAAGGACTCAGCCCTTAGGAGTCAGTTTTGTGAGGGGCTAACGGAAAGGTTGAAAGATGCCTTGGCTGTATATGAAGCTCCTCAGTCCTTGGAGGCTGCCATGTCTTTGGCCATACGTCTTGATGGAGGCCTTCTGGATAGACGGGTGAGACCACCTTCTCCGGGGCCTTCTTGTCGGTGTTGTGTACCTCTGCCGGGGGAGCGGTCTGGGGGTGAACCAGTACTGGGGGAAGTGGAAGAACCCATGCAGTTAGGGGGTGTCTCTACATCATACATCTCCCCGGAGATTCACAAGAAAAAAGGTATTTGTTTTTTCTGTGGGAAAAAGGGACACTTTGTTGGGATCTGTCCTTCAATTCCTAAACAAAAGGAGACTCGATTAACTCGGTAGTCTGGAGTTGGACAGACAAAGGGTGCATTTGTGGCCAAACTGCAGTTCCCGCTTTGTCCTGACTAATGATGTGGTGCTAGAGAGCAAAACCAAAAAAAATTCTGTGTTCATTGACAGGGGAGCCGGAGTCAGCATGGTTGATGCTGAGTTTGTGAAGACTCATGGTCTTACTTGCTGTGCTTCAGCTGAACCTATTTCCATCTTTGCCATCGACTCGGCGCCACTTGCACAGAAAACATTTACTCAGATTGTACATCATGTAAAACTGATGGTGGGGTCAGTTCATTGTGAAATAATCCCTTGCTATGTCCTGGACAATCTTCCCACACCTATTGTTTTGGGTATACCCTGGTTGGTGAAACATAATCCATTGGTGGATTGGTAAACCGGGGAGATTATTGAATGGGGAGATTACTGCCATGAGAACTGTTTAGATATTTCCATTGCTACAGTCTCTACGGGGATACTGCCTGCTTTTCTGTCTGGTTTTGAGGACGTTTTTTCTGAGAGGGGGTGTCAGGATTTGCCTCCTCATCGTGCTTATGACTGTCCTATTAACCGCCGGAGCTAAACTACCCAAGTCCAGACTGTGTAATCTTTCTTTGGGGAATTCCATGAGGTTGGAGAATGTGTCCGTGCTCCCCATAGGGTCAATAACACCGGAGTCACAGGGCACTATTGCTGCATGTAATGTCAGTGACAAAGGAAAAATCACTGCCTCTGATATTAACAATTCCATGATTATGCTTAACAACACACCTGAAGCTGCACATAACACAATGGAACCCATCATTGTGTCATGTGCGAGTAGTTCCATTACCTCCTTCCCCAACATTCTACCTTTAACAAATCAGGGTGCTGGGTTGGCGTCAGGTCACGAATGTTCATTTAGTAATAAAAACACTGTGGATGCTTCCTCATGTCTCACTATTCACCCGACCTCGCAAGACTTTAATAGGTTAATAGGACCAGACATGAGTCAGGAATTATTTGAATCAGGAGACAGTAATATTAATTTCTTTGAACCCATTGTGGATAGCACATGCACCATGGACTCGCCAGCATTGGAGGTAAAAAACTCTGCCTTGTTTCTAACTGCGCCCATGTTAGATACGGCTAACATAGCAATGAGATCGACACCATTGCTTGGCCCATTTAAGCCACCAATAACAATGAAAGATTCACCAGGGCGCCACCCAAAAAGAAAAAGAGGACACGTGGAGGTAGAGGAGGTAGAGGAGGTAGAGGGGGTAGAGGAGACGTGGATGTAGAGGAGGTAGAGGGGGTAGAGGAGACGTGGATGTAGAGGAGGTAGAGGAGGTAGAGGGGGTAGAGGAGACGTGGATGTAGAGGAGGTAGAGGAGGTAGAGGGAGTAGAGGGGGTAGAGGAGATGTGGATGTAGAGGAGGTAGAGGAGGTAGACGAGACGTGGATGTAGAGGAGGTAGAGGAGACGTGGATGTAGAGGAGGTAGAGGAGGTAGAGGGGGTAGAGGAGACGTGGATGTAGAGGAGGTAGAGGAGGTAGAGGGGTAGAGGGGGTAGAGGAGACGTGGATGTAGAGGAGGTAGAGGAGACGTGGATGTAGAGGAGGTAGAGGGGGTAGAGGAGACGTGGATGTAGAGGAGACGTGGATGTAGAGGAGACGTGGATGTAGAGGAGGTAGAGGAGATGTGGATGTAGAGGAGGTAGAGGAGGTAGAGGGGGTAGAGGGGGTAGAGGAGACGTGGATGTAGAGGAGGTAGAGGAGACGTGGATGTAGAGGAGACGTGGATGTAGAGGAGGTAGAGGAGACGTGGATGTAGAGGAGGTAGAGGGGGTAGAGGGGGTAGAGGAGACGTGGATGTACAGGAGGTAGAGGAGGTAGAGGAGACGTGGATGTAGAGGAGGTAGAGGAGGTAGAGGAGACGTGGATGTAGAGGAGGTAGAGGAGGTAGAGGGGGTAGAGGAGACGTGGATGTAGAGGAGGTAGAGGAGACATGGATGTAGAGGAGGTAGAGGAGACGTGGATGTAGAGGAGGTAGAGGAGGTAGAGGAGGTAGAGGGGGTAGAGGAGACGTGGATGTAGAGGAGGTAGAGGAGACATGGATGTAGAGGAGGTAGAGGAGACGTGGATGTAGAGGAGGTAGAGGAGGTAGAGGAGGTAGAGGGGGTAGAGGGGGTAGAGGAGGTAGAGGGATCTCAGGTAATAGCCGTGACCTCGGAATCCCTAATCGCCATGAAAACAAAGCTATAGGTGAGGTAGCATCCAGCTCACAAATTTCGGAGATTAGTGATTTAAGATCCTGTGGTATATTTAGTCTTTCGAGTCACACGCTTACACACGGTGAAACTTCCTTATTGCTTAAAGGATTATCATTTTGTCCAGATGCTGAATTAAATAGTTTTGATCTTTTCCTAGATCTGAACGAATTCTTTCGTAAATTGACTATTAAGCGACATTTTTTAATAGAGGAACGTGGCAAGAAATTACCAGCTCCCAATGCTTCCATGGGTTTTTCCAATTCACCTGATGAGGTAACCATCCCTACTGATCAATATAAGCATATGGCGGTCAGGGGAGACTCTAATAAGTTTTAAGCTCACCCTAGTGGTGGCTGTATAAATCTGTATGTAGTGAGCTCCCTCTAGTGGTGACTGTATAAATCTGTATGTAGTGAGCTCCTCCTAGTGGTGGATGTATAAATCTGTATGTAGTGATCTCCGTCTAGTGGTGGCTGTATAAATCTGTATGTAGTGATCTCCCTCTAGTGGTGACTGTATAAATCTGTATGTAGTGAGCTCCACCTAGTGGTTACTGTATAAATCTGTATGTAGTGAGCTCCCCCTAGTGGTTGCTGTATAAATCTGTATGTAATGAGCTCCCCCTAGTAGTTACTGTATAAATCTGTATGTAGTGATCTCCCTCTAGTGGTGACTGTATAAATCTGTATGTAATGAGCTCCCCCTAGTGGTTACTGTATAAATCTGTATGTAGTGATCTCCCTCTAGTGGTGGCTGTATAAATCTGTATGTAGTGATCTCCCTCTAGTGGTGACTGTATAAATCTGTATGTAATGAGCTCCCCCTAGTGGTTACTGTATAAATCTGTATGTAGTGATCTCCCTCTAGTGGTGGCTGTATAAATCTGTATGTAGTGAGCTCCCTCTAGTGGTGACTGTATAAATCTGTATGTAGTGAGCTCCTCCTAGTGGTAGATGTATAAATCTGTATGTAGTGAGCTCCCTCTAGTGGTGGCTGTATAAAGCTGTATGCAGTGATCTCCCTCTAGTGGTGGCAGTATAAATCAGTATGTAGTGAGCTCCCTCTAGTGGTGACTGTATAAATCTGTATGTAGTGATCTCCCTCTAGTGATGGCAGTATAAATCAGTATGTAGTGAGCTCCCTCTAGTGGTGGCTGTATAAATCTGTATGTAATGAGCTCCCCCTAGTGGTTACTGTATAAATCTGTATGTAGTGAGCTCCTCCTAGTGGTGGCTGTATAAATCTGTATGTAGTGAGCTCCCTCTAGTGGTGGCTGTATAAATCTGTATGTAGTGAGCTCCTCCTAGTGGTTACTGTATAAATCTGTATGTAGTGAGCTCCCCCTAGTGGTTACTGTATAAATCTGTATGTAGTGAGCTCCCCCTAGTGGTTACTGTATAAATCTGTATGTAGTGAGCTCCTCCTAGTGGTGGCTGTATAAATCTGTATATAGTGAGCTCCTCCTAGTGGTGGCTGTATAAATCTGTATGTAATGAGCTCCCCCTAGTGGTTACTGTATAAATCTGTATGTAGTGAGCTCCCCCTAGTGGTTGCTGTATAAATCTGTATGTAATGAGCTCCTCCTAGTAGTTACTGTATAAATCTGTAAGTAGTGATCTCCCTCTAGTGGTGACTGTATAAATCTGTATGTAATGAGCTCCCCCTAGTGGCTGCTGTATAAATCTGTATGTAATGAGCTCCCCCTAGTGGCTGCTGTATAAATCTGTATGTAATGAGCTCCCCCTAGTGGTTACTGTATAAATCTGTATATAGTGAGCTCCTCCTAGTGGTGGCTGTATAAATCTGTATGTAATGAGCTCCCCCTAGTGGTTACTGTATAAATCTGTATGTAGTGAGCTCCCCCTAGTGGTTGCTGTATAAATCTGTATGTAATGAGCTCCTCCTAGTAGTTACTGTATAAATCTGTATGTAGTGATCTCCCTCTAGTGGTGACTGTATAAATCTGTATGTAATGAGCTCCCCCTAGTGGTTACTGTATAAATCTGTATGTAGTGATCTCCCTCTAGTGGTGGCTGTATAAATCTGTATGTAGTGATCTCCCTCTAATGATGGCTGTATAAATCTGTATGTAGTGAGCTCCCTCTAGTGGCTGCTGTATAAATCTGTATGTAATGAGCTCCCCCTAGTGGTTACTGTATAAATCTGTATATAGTGAGCTCCTCCTAGTGGTGGCTGTATAAATCTGTATGTAATGAGCTCCCCCTAGTGGTTACTGTATAAATCTGTATGTAGTGAGCTCCCCCTAGTGGTTGCTGTATAAATCTGTATGTAATGAGCTCCTCCTAGTAGTTACTGTATAAATCTGTATGTAGTGATCTCCCTCTAGTGGTGACTGTATAAATCTGTATGTAATGAGCTCCCCCTAGTGGTTACTGTATAAATCTGTATGTAGTGATCTCCCTCTAGTGGTGGCTGTATAAATCTGTATGTAGTGATCTCCCTCTAATGATGGCTGTATAAATCTGTATGTAGTGAGCTCCCTCTAGTGGTGACTGTATAAATCTGTATGTAGTGAGCTCCTCCTAGTGGTGGATGTATAAATCTGTATGTAGTGATCTCCCTCTAGTGATGGCTGTATAAATCAGTATGTAGTGAGCTCCCTCTAGTGGTGGCTGTATAAATCTGTATGTAATGAGCTCCCCCTAGTGGTTACTGTATAAATCTGTATGTAGTGAGCTCCCCCTAGTGGTTGCTGTATAAATCTGTATGTAATGAGCTCCCCCTAGTGGTTACTGTATAAATCTGTATGTAGTGAGCTCCCCATAGTGGTTACTGTATAAATCTGTATGTAGTGATCTCCCTCTAGTGGTGGCTGTATAAATCTGTATGTAGTGAGCTCCCTCTAGTGGTGACTGTATAAATCTGTATGTAGTGATCTCCCTCTAGTGGTGGCTGTATAAATCTGTATGTAGTGATCTCCCTCTAGTGGTGGCTGTATAAATCTGTATGTAATGAGCTCCCCCTAGTGGTTACTGTATAAATCTGTATGTAGTGATGTCCCTCTAGTGGTGGCTGTATAAATCTGTATGTAGTGAGCTCCCTCTAGTGATGGCTGTATAAATCTGTATGTAGTGAGCTCCTCCTAGTGGTGGCTGTATAAATCTGTATGTAGTGATCTCCCTCTAGTGGTGGCTGTATAAATCTGTATGTAGTGAGCTCCCTCTAGTGGTGGCTGTATAAATCTGTATGTAGTGAGCTCCCTCTAGTGGTGACTGTATAAATCTGTATGTAGTGATCTCCCTCTAGTGGTGACTGTATAAATCTGTATGTAGTGAGCTCCTCCTAGTGGTGGCTGTATAAATCTGTATGTAGTGATCTCCCTCTAGTGATGGCTGTATAAATCTGTATGTAGTGAGCTCCCTCTAGTGGTGACGGTATAAATCTGTATGTAGTGAGCTCTCTCTAGTGGTGGCTGTATAAATCTGTATGTAGTGAGCTCCCTCTAGTGGTGGCTGTATAAATCTGTATGTAGTGAGCTCCCTCTAGTGGTGACGGTATAAATCTGTATGTAGTGAGCTCCCTCTAGTGGTGACGGTATAAATCTGTATGTAGTGAGCTCCCTCTAGTGGTGGCTGTATAAATCTGTATGTAGTGATCTCCCTCTAGTGGTGGCTGTATAAATCTGTATGTAATGAGCTCCCCCTAGTGGTTACTGTATAAATCTGTATGTAGTGAGCTCCCTCTAGTGGTGGCTGTATAAATCTGTATGTAGTGATCTCCCTCTAGTGGTGACTGTATAAATCTGTATGTAGTGATCTCCCTCTAGTGGTGGCTGTATAAATCTGTATGTAGTGAGCTCCCCCAAGTGGTTACTGTATAAATCTGTATGTAGTGATCTCCCTCTAGTGGTGGCTGTATAAATCTGTATGTAGTGATCTCCCTCTAGTGGTGGCTGTATAAATCTGTATGTAATGAGCTCCCCCTAGTGGTTACTGTATAAATCTGTATGTAGTGATGTCCCTCTAGTGGTGGCTGTATAAATCTGTATGTAGTGAGCTCCTCCTAGTGGTGACTGTATAAATCTGTATGTAGTGATGTCCCTCTAGTGGTGGCTGTATAAATCTGTATGTAGTGAGCTCCTCCTAGTGGTGACTGTATAAATCTGTATGTAGTGATCTCCCCCTAGTGATGGCAGTATAAATCTGTATGTAGTGAGCTCCCCCTAGTGGTTACTGTATAAATCTGTATGTAGTGATGTCCCTCTAGTGATGGCAGTATAAATCTGTATGTAGTGAGCTCCCCCTAGTGGTGGCTGTATAAATCTGTATGTAGTGATCTCCCTCTAGTGGTGACTGTATAAATCTGTATGTAGTGATCTCCCTCTAGTGGTGACTGTATAAATCTGTATGTAGTGAGCTCCCTCTAGTGGTGGCTGTATAAATCTGTATGTAGTGAGCTCCTCCTAGTGGTGGATGTATAAATCTGTATGTAGTGATGTCCCTCTAGTGGTGGCTGTATAAATCTGTATGTAGTGATCTCCCTCTAGTGATGGCTGTATAAATCTGTATGTAGTGAGCTCCCCCTAGTGATGACTGTATAAATCTGTATGTAGTGAGCTCCCTCTAGTGGTGGCTGTATAAATCTGTATGTAGTGATCTCCCTCTAGTGGTGGCTGTATAAATCTGTATGTAATGAGCTCCCCCTAGTGGTTACTGTATAAATCTGTATGTAGTGAGCTCCCTCTAGTGGTGGCTGTATAAATCTGTATGTAGTGATCTCCCTCTAGTGGTGACTGTATAAATCTGTATGTAGTGATCTCCCTCTAGTGGTGGCTGTATAAATCTGTATGTAGTGAGCTCCCCCTAGTGGTTACTGTATAAATCTGTATGTAGTGATCTCCCTCTAGTGGTGGCTGTATAAATCTGTATGTAGTGATCTCCCTCTAGTGGTGGCTGTATAAATCTGTATGTAATGAGCTCCCCCTAGTGGTTACTGTATAAATCTGTATGTAGTGATGTCCCTCTAGTGGTGGCTGTATAAATCTGTATGTAGTGATCTCCCTCTAGTGATGGCAGTATAAATCTGTATGTAGTGAGTTCCTCCTAGTGGTTACTGTATAAATCTGTATGTAGTGATCTCCCTCTAGTGGTGACTGTATAAATCTGTATGTAGTGATCTCCCTCTAGTGGTGACTGTATAAATCTGTATGTAGTGAGTTCCTCCTAGTGGTGGCTGTATAAATCTGTATGTAGTGAGCTCCCTCTAGTGGTGACTGTATAAATCTGTATGTAGAGAGCTCCCTCTAGTGGTGGCTGTATAAATCTGTATGTAGTGATGTCCCTCTAGTGGTGGCTGTATAAATCTGTATGTAGTGATCTCCCTCTAGTGATGGCAGTATAAATCTGTATGTAGTGAGCTCCCCCTAGTGGTGGCTGTATAAATCTGTATGTAGTGATCTCCCTCTAGTGGTGACTGTATAAATCTGTATGTAGTGATCTCCCTCTAGTGGTGACTGTATAAATCTGTATGTAGTGAGCCCCCTCTAGTGGTAGCTGTATAAATCTGTATGTAGTGAGTTCCTCCTAGTGGTGGCTGTATAAATCTGTATGTAGTGAGCTCCCTCTAGTGGTGACTGTATAAATCTGTATGTAGAGAGCTCCCTCTAGTGATGGCTGTATAAATCTGTATGTAGTGAGCTCCCCCTAGTGATGACTGTATAAATCTGTATGTAGTGAGCTCCCTCTAGTGGTGGCTGTATAAATCTGTATGTAGTGATCTCCCTCTAGTGGTGGCTGTATAAATCTGTATGTAATGAGCTCCCCCTAGTGGTTACTGTATAAATCTGTATGTAGTGAGCTCCCTCTAGTGGTGGCTGTATAAATCTGTATGTAGTGATCTCCCTCTAGTGGTGACTGTATAAATCTGTATGTAGTGATCTCCCTCTAGTGGTGGCTGTATAAATCTGTATGTAGTGAGCTCCCCCTAGTGGTTACTGTATAAATCTGTATGTAGTGATCTCCCTCTAGTGGTGGCTGTATAAATCTGTATGTAGTGATCTCCCTCTAGTGGTGGCTGTATAAATCTGTATGTAATGAGCTCCCCCTAGTGGTTACTGTATAAATCTGTATGTAGTGATGTCCCTCTAGTGGTGGCTGTATAAATCTGTATGTAGTGATCTCCCTCTAGTGATGGCTGTATAAATCTGTATGTAGTGAGCTCCCCCTAGTGGTTACTGTATAAATCTGTATGTAGTGATGTCCCTCTAGTGGTGGCTGTATAAATCTGTATGTAGTGATCTCCCTCTAGTGGTGGCTGTATAAATCTGTATGTAGTGAATTCTCCCTAGTGGTGACTGTATAAATCTGTATGTAGTGAGCTCCCCCTAGTGGTGGCTGTATAAATCTGTATGTAGTGATCTCCCTCTAGTGGTGACTGTATAAATCTGTATGTAGTGATCTCCCTCTAGTGGTGACTGTATAAATCTGTATGTAGTGAGCTCCCTCTAGTGGTGGCTGTATACAGTCATATGAAAAAGTTTGGGCACCCCTATTAATCTTAAGCTTAATGTTTTATATAAATTGGTGTTTTTGCAGCAGCTCTTTCAGTTTGATATATGTAATAACTGTTGGACACAGTAATGTTTCTGTCTTGAAATTAGGTTTATTGTACTAACAGAAAATGTGCAATCTGCATTCAAACAGAATTTGACAGGTGCATAAGTATGGGCACCTCACCAGAAAAGTGACATTAATATTTAGTAGATCCTCCTTTTGCCTCTAGTCGCTTCCTGTAGCTTTTAATGAGTTCCTGGATCCTGGATGAAGGTATTTTTGACCATTCCTCTTTACAAAACAATTCCAGTTCCTGTAAGTTTGATGGTCGCCCCCGAGCATGGACAGCCCTCTTCAAATGATCCCACAGATGGTCAATGATATCCAGGTCTGGGGACTGGGATGGCCATTCCAGAACATTGTAATTGTTCCTCTGCATGAATGCCTGAGTAGATTTGGAGCGGTGTTTTGGATCATTATCTTGCTGAAAGATCCATCCCCTGCGTAACTTCAACTTTATCACTGATTCTTGAACATTATTGTCAAGAATCTGCTGATACTGAGTGGAATCCATGCGTCCCTCAACTTTAACAAGATTCCCGGTGCCGGCATTGACCACACAGCCCCAAAGCATGATGGAACCTCCACCAAATTTTACTGTGGGTAGCAAGTGTTTTTCTTGGAATGCTGTGTTTTTTTGCCGCCATGCATAACGCCTTTTTGTATGACCAAACAACTCAATCTTGATTTCATCAGTCCACAGGACCTTCTTCCAAAAAGAAATTGGCTTCTCCAAATGTGCTTTTGCATACCTCAGCCGACTCTGTTTGTGGCGTGCTTGCAGAAACGGCTTCTTTCGCATCACTCTCCCATACAGCTTCTCCTTGTGCAAAGTGCGTTGTATAGTTGACCGATGCACAGTGACACCATCTGCAGTAAGTTGATGCTGCAGCTCTCTGGAGGTGGTCTGAGGATTGTCCTTGACTGATCTCACCATTCTTCTTCTCTGCCTTTCTGATGTTTTTCTTGGCCTGTCACTTCTGGCCTTAACAAGAACTGTCCCTGTGTTCTTCCATTTCCTTACTATGTTCCTCACAGTGGAAACTGACAGGTTAAATCTCTGAGACAGCTTTTAGTATCCTTCCCCTGAACAACTATGTTGAATAATCTTTGTTTTCAGATCATTTGACAGTTGTTTTGAGGAGCCCATGATGCCACTCTTCAGAGGAGATTCAAACAGGAGAACAACTTGCAAGTGGCCACTTTAAGTAGCTTTTCTCATGATTGCATACACCTGGCTATAAAGTTCAAAGCTCAATGAGGTTACAAAACCAAAAAAAGTGCTTTAGTAAGTCAGTAAAAAGTAGGTAGGAGTATTTAAAACAAGAAAATGATAAGGGTGCCCATACTTATGCACCTGTCAAATTTTGTTTGAATGCAGATTGCACATTTTCTGTTAGTACAATAAACCTCATTTCAAGGCAGAAACATTACTGTGTCCAACAGTTATTACATAGATCAAACTGAAAGAGCTGCTGCAAAAACACCAATTTATATAAAACATTAAGCTTAAGATTAATAGGGGTGCACAAACTTTTTCATATGACTGTAAATCTGTATGTAGTGAGCTCCCTCTAGTGGTGGCTGTATAAATCTGTATGTAGTGAGCTCCCCCTAGTGATGACTGTATAAATCTGTATGTAGTGAGCTCCCTCTAGTGGTGACTGTATAAATCTGTATGTAGTGATCTCCTCCTAGTGGTGGCTGTATAAATCTGTATGTAGTGATCTCCCTCTAGTGATGACTGTATAAATCTGTATGTAGTGAGCTCCCTCTAGTGGTGACTGTATAAATCTGTATGTAGTGATCTCCGTCTAGTGGTGGCTGTATAAATCTGTATGTAGTGAGCTCCCTCTAGTGGTGACTGTATAAATCTGTATGTAGTGAGCTCCCCCTAGTGATGACTGTATAAATCTGTATGTAGTGAGCTCCCTCTAGTGGTGACTGTATAAATCTGTATGTAGTGATCTCCTCCTAGTGGTGGCTGTATAAATCTGTATGTAGTGAGCTCCCTCTAGTGGTGACTGTATAAATCTGTATGTAGTGATCTCCCTCTAGTGATGACTGTATAAATCTGTATGTAGTGAGCTCCCTCTAGTGGTGGTTGTATAAATCTGTATGTAGTGATCTCCCTCTAGTGGTGGCTGTATAAATCTGTATGTAGTGATCTCCCTCTAGTGATGGCTGTATAAATCTGTATGTAGTGAGCTCCTCCTAGTGGTGGCAGTATAAATCTGTTTGCTGTGAGCTCCCTCTAGTGGTGGCTGTATAAATCTGTTTGCTGTGAGCTCCCTCTAGTGGTGGCAGTATAAATCTGTATGTAGTGAGCCTGCACTTTTAGCTCCCTCTAGTGGTGGCTGCTTGCAGAAAGAATCTTATCCATAGACTGGATAGTTGTGTGGGAGCTGGGGGTTTGGTGCTGTGCATTAGTTAATCAGTGTCCTGACCAGTGTGAGGTTTTGGACCTAGTACATATCAGTAAATGTAACTGTTTCTTGCCCTATAAGTATAATATCACTCTGGGCACTAAGGATTAGACTCTGGGCTGCTCTAGACCTCCAGATACTGTAAACAGCAGCTTTTAATTTGCTTAAAAATGCAGCAAAAACACAATGTGTGAACACATCCTGTAGGGATATTCTCTCACTTCTGCAGGGAGAGATGAGTGAGGCTGGTGGCATCATGTCTATTAATCCCTGTGGGTCTCGTGCATGGCCCGAGGCCGCTGGTCCCACTCCCCTGCCAATGCAGTAGTGAGTGGAGCTGGAATACATTGATAGAACACTGGCAGAATGAGCACAATTATAGGGGGAGCCGGTGGTTTAGTCTGCAGTTTCTGCCATAAGCTCCAGCACTTTTTCAGGTCCCATTTACTGCCGTGTTTGTCTCTGGTGTCAGCTCTCGGAGGCGTCTTAGTTTTATCATTTATCGTTTGATGAAGCGGACATTGTCCATTGCCTGTATTGCGAGCGGTGTAGAACTCTGTTTTTTCTTCTGTGCCATGGCTCCATCTTGTGGCTATTTTTCAGTACTACAGTACAGTGTTTTGCATGCTCATTAAGTCAGTATTTCATATGGAGAAGTAATGGTAAAAGTTGCGACCAGGCTTCATTCATTTACATATTTATATACATGACACATGGTAGAGGCATTCCCATTACAGATTTTGCATTAAGGCCTGAGTTTTTGGTTTATCAGAAACTGTACAAAACTCTGATTCTCAAGAAACAAATCCATCTAATGGAGACCTGGGGTGATTTATGCCCCAAAGTGGATGTGGCTATAGGCAGAGTTCCCTGGAGAAACATTGCACCGACAGCCGACGGATGTCTGCAGAACCTGTAGGGCACGTATCAGGTTAGCTAAAGCTGATAATGAATTAAGGCTTGCAAGGGATGTCAAAAGGAATAAGAAAGGATTTTGGGGGGGGGGGTGTCAAAATTAAAAGAAAAGTCAAAGATGCTATAGGGTTTTTACAGGATGGTTGTGAAGTGGTGGTAAGTGGTAAATAATGATGTTGAGAAGACCGAACTATTAAATTCCTATTTTGCTTCTGTTTTCTCTCAGAAGGTAAATGTAACATCAACTGATCTTCACTGTCCTATTGAAGGAATAGAAGAATCCACACTATCTATAAACAGAGAGATAGTGAGAGAATACTGAGCTAACATGAATGAATTCAAGTCTCCAGGTCCAGATAAATTACATCCTGAGGTACTGAAGGAGATAGCAGAGGAAATTATTGAACCACTCTCTATAACCTTTGAGTGGAGAGTCCCAGACGAAGAACAGGAGAAGTCCCAGAAGACTGGAGAAGCGCGAATGTTGTCCCTATCTTCAAAAAGGGGAAGAAGGTGGACCCAGGGAACTATAGGCCTGTGAGCCTTACTTCTATCCCAGGGAACTATAGGCCTGTGAGCCTTACTTCTATACCAGGAAACTATAGGCCTGTGAGCCTTCTATACCAGGGAACTATAGGCCTGTGAGCCTTACTTCTATAGCAGGAAACTATAGGCCTGTGAGCCTTACTCCTATACCAGGGAACTATAGGTCTGTGAGCCTTACTTCTATGCCAGGAAACTATAGGCCTGTGAGCCTTACTTCTATACCAGGGAACTATAGTCCTGTGAGCCTTACTTCTATATCAGGGAACTATAGGCCTGTGAGCCTTACTTCTATACCAGGGAACTATAGACCTGTGAGCCTTACTTCTATACCAGGGAACTATAGGTCTGTGAGCCTTACTTCTATACCATGAAACTATAGGCCTGTGAGCCTTACTTCTATACCAGGGAACTATAGGCCTGTGAGCCTTACTTCTATACCAGGGAACTATAGGCCTGTGAGCCTTACTTCTATACCAGGGAACTATAGGTCTGTGAGCCTTACTTCTATACCAGGAAACTATAGGCCTGTGAGCCTTACTTCTATACCAGGAAACTATAGGCCTGTGAGCCTTCTATACCAGGGAACTATAGGCCTTTGAGCCTTACTTCTATACCAGGAAGATATAGGCCTGTGAGCCTTCTATACCAGGGAACTATAGGCCTGTGAGCCTTACTTCTATACCAGGGAACTATAGGCCTGTGAGCCTTACTTCTATACCAGGGAACTATAGGCCTGTGAGCCTTACTCCTATACCAGGGAACTATAGGTCTGTGAGCCTTGCTTCTATACCAGGAAACTATAGGCCTGTGAGCCTTACTTCTATACCAGGGAACTATAGGCCTGTGAGCCTTACTTCTATACCAGGGAACTATAGGTCTGTGAGCCTTACTTCTATATCAGGGAACTATAGGCCTGTGAGCCTTACTTCTATACCAGGGAACTATAGGCCTGTGAGCCTTACTTCTATACCAGGGAACTATAGATCTGTGAGCCTTACTTCTATACCAGGAAACTATAGGCCTGTGAGCCTTACTTCTATACCAGGAAACTATAGGCCTGTGAGCCTTCTATACCAGGGAACTATAGGCCTTTGAGCCTTACTTCTATAGCAGGAAACTATAGGCCTGTGAGCCTTACTTCTATACCAGGGAACTATAGGCCTTTGAGCCTTACTTCTATACCAGGAAACTATAGGCCTGTGAGCCTTACTTCTATAGCAGGAAACTATAGGCCTGTGAGCCTTACTTCTATACCAGGGAACTATAGGCCTTTGAGCCTTACTTCTATACCAGGAAACTATAGGCCTTTGAGCCTTACTTCTATACCAGGGAACTATAGGCCTGTGAGCCTTACTTCTATACCAGGAATGATCTTTAAACAAATTATTAAACAACATGTATGCGATTACCTTTATAAGCAGGGCTGCCATCGTCATATAGGGCCCGGTGAGCTGAAGTACAGAAGGGGGGGCCCGGCCCAGTTAGGGTTCCCTCTCTTGCGTTTCTGTTCATTGTGTTTCAGGGTGTAACAAAGTGCTGTGCGCAGGGGCTCAGTGCTTTCCTGAAGCTGTGCAGTTGTCAAAGTTCCTGGACGGCTGCAGAGCTCCAGCTCCCTTCGCCTTTTCTGGATTTCTGGTTGGGTGACGGCGCATACGCGATGACATCATCACATATGCGCCGACAAGTACGTGCGCCACTGGCCATTGCTAGGACAGCAGAAAAGGAGCTGCAACTGCAGGGGATCGTAAGTGAGGATAATATGAAAAACTTCTTTTTTTTTTCTTTATAAAATGTATTGAATGGGTGAGGGGGGACACTACAAATGAAGTGAGAGGGGAGAGGAAGACAGGGGACTGCAACTGATGAAATGGGAGGGGGCTGCAAATGATGAAGTGAGAGGGGGAGAGACTGCAAATGATGGAGTGAGAGGGGGGATGCAAATGATGAAGTGGGAGTGGGAGGAAGGCGGGGGACAGGAAATGATGAAGGGAGGGGGACAGGGGATCCAAATGATGGGAGGAGGGGGACAGGGGACTGCAAATGATGGTGAGAGGGGGGACTGCAAATGATGGAGTGAGATTGGGGGATGGGGAACAGCAATTCAATTGAAGGTGGGGGTGGGGAGAGCAAATGATGACTTAGGGGAGAGCAAATGATGAATTTTGAGGGTGGGGAAATTAAATGATGATGTATTGAGACTGGGGGATGGGGTACAGTAAATGTTGACTGCATTACATGTTCACTGACACTATATACAGAGCTCCTGTGTATAATGTCACTGGTGATTCCTGCATTACCTGTACACTATACACTATATACAGAGCTCCTGTGTATAATGTCACTGATGATCATTGTATTACCTGTACACTGACACTATATACAGAGCTCCTGTGTATAATGTCACTGGTGATCACTGTATTACCTGTACACTGACACTATATACAGAGCTCCTGTGTATAATGTCACTGGTGATCACTGTATTACCTGTACATTGACACTATATACAGAGCTCCTGTGTATAATGTCACTGGTGATCACTGTGTTACCTGTACACTATATACAGAGCTCCTGTGTATAATGTCACTGATGATCATTGTATTACCTGTATACATTATACAGGGCTCCTGTGTATAATGTCACTGGTGATCACTGTATTGCCTGTACACTATACACTATATACAGAGCTCCTGTATATAATGTCACTGGTGATCTCTGTATTACCTGTACACTATATACAGAGCTCCTGTGTATAATGTCACTGGTGATCACTGTATTACCTGTACACTGACACTATGTACAGAGCTCCTGTGTATAATGTCACTGGTGATCACTGTATTACCTGTACACTGACACTATATACAGAGCTCCTGTGTATAATGTCACTGGTGATCACTGTATTACTTGTACACTGACACTATATAGAGAGCTCCTGTGTATAATGTCACTGGTGATCCGTGTATTACCTGTACACTGACACTATATACAGAGCTCCTGTGTATAATGTCACTGGTGATCACTGTATTACCTGTTCACTGACACTATATACAGAGCTCCTGTGTATAATGTCACTGGTGATCACTGTATTACCTGTACACTGACACTATATACAGAGCTCCTCTGTATAATGTCACTGATGATCACTGTATTACCTGTACACTGACACTATGTACAGAGCTCCTGTGTATAATGTCACTGGTGATCACTGAATTACCTGTACACTGACACTATGTACAGAGCTCCTGTGTATAATGTCACTGGTGATCACTGTATTACCTGTACACTGACATTATATACAGAGCTCCTGTGTATAATGTCACTGGTGATCACTGTATTACCTGTACACTATATACAGAGCTCCTGTGTATAATGTCACTGGTGATCACTGTATAGTTTACACTATATACAGCGCTCCTGTGTATAATGTCACTGGTGATCACTGTATTACCTGTATACTGACACTATATGCAGAGCTCCTGTGTATAATGTCACTGGTGATCCCTGTATTACCTGTTCACTATATACAGAGCTCCTGTGTATAATGTCACTGGTGATCACTGTATTGCCTGTACACTGTACACTATATACAGAGCTCCTGTATATAATGTCACTGATGATCACTGTATTACCTGTACACTGACACTATATACAGAGCTACTGTGTATAATGTCACTGGTGATCACTGTATTACCTGTACACTGACACTATGTACAGAGCTCCTGTGTATAATGTCACTGGTGATCACTGTATTACCTGTACACTGACATTATATACAGAGCTCCTGTGTATAATGTCACTGGAGATCCCTGTACAGTTTACTCTATATACAGTGCTCCTGTGTATAATGTCACTGGTGATCACTGTATTACCTGTATACTGACACTATATGCAGAGCTCCTGTGTATAATATCACTGGTGATCCCTGTATTACCTGTTCACTATATACAGAGCTCCTGTGTATAATGTCACTGGTGATCACTGTATTACCTGTACACTGTACACTATATACAGAGCTCCTGTGTATAATGTCACTGATGATCACTGTATTACCTGTACACTGACACTATATACAGAGCTACTGTGTATAATGTCACTGGTGATCACTGTATTACCTGTACACTGACACTATGTACAGAGCTCCTGTGTATAATGTCACTGGTGATCACTGTATTACCTGTATACTGACACTATATGCAGAGCTCCTGTGTATAATGTCACTGGTGATCCTTGTATTACCTGTACATTATATACAGATCTCCTGTGTATGATGTCACTCGTGATCACTGTATTACCTGTACACTGACACTATGTACAGAGGTCCTGTGTATAATGTCACTGGTGAGCACTGTATTACCTGTACACTGACACTATATACCGAGCTACTGTGTATAATGTCACTGGTGATCACTGTATTACCTGTACACTATATACAGAGCTCCTATGTATAATGTCACTGGTGATCACTGTATTACCTGTACACTATATACATAGCTCCTGTGTATAATGTCACTGGTGATCCCTGTATTACCTGTACACTGACACTATGTACAGAGCTCCTGTGTATAATGTCACTGGTGATCACTGTATTACCTGTACACAATATATACAGAGCTCCTGTGTATAATGTCACTGGTGATCACTGTATTACCTGTACACTATATACAGAGCTCTTGTGTATAATGTCACTGGTGATCACTGTATTATCTGTACACTAACACTATATACAGAGCTCCTGTGTATAATGTCACTGGTGATCACTGTATTACCTGTACACTGACACTATATACAGAGCTCCTGTGTATAATGTCACTGGTGATCACTGTATTACCTGTACACTGACACTATATAGAGAGCTCCTGTGTATAATGTCACTGGTGATCCGTGTATTACCTGTACACTGACACTATATACAGAGCTCCTGTGTATAATGTCACTGGTGATCACTGTATTACCTGTTCACTGACACTATATACAGAGCTTCTGTGTATAATGTCACTGGTGATCACTGTATTACCTGTACACTGACACTATATACAGAGCTCCTGTGTATAATGTCACTGATGATCACTGTATTACCTGTACACTGACACTATGTACAGAGCTCCTGTGTATATTGTCACTGGTGATCACTGAATTACCTGTACACTGACACTATGTACAGAGCTCCTGTGTATAATGTCACTGGTGATCACTGTATTACCTGTACACTGACATTATATACAGAGCTCCTGTGTATAATGTCACTGGTGATCACTGTATTACCTGTACACTGACACTATGTACAGAGCTCCTGTGTATAATGTCACTGGTGATCACTGTATTACCTGTACACTGACATTATATACAGAGCTCCTGTGTATAATGTCACTGGTGATCACTGTATTACCTGTATACTGACACTATATACAGAACTCCTGTGTATAATGTCACTGGTGATCCCTGTATAGTTTACACTATATACAGCGCTCCTGTGTATAATGTCACTGGTGATCACTGTATTACCTGTATACTGACACTATATGCAGAGCTCCTGTGTATAATGTCACTGGTGATCCCTGTATTACCTGTTCACTATATACAGAGCTCCTGTGTATAATGTCACTGGTGATCACTGTATTGCCTGTACACTGTACACTATATACAGAGCTCCTGTGTATAATGTCACTGGTGATCCCTGTATTACCTGTACACTGACACTATATACCGAGCTACTGTGTATAATGTCACTGGTGATGACTGTATTACCTGTACACTATATACATAGCTCCTGTGTATAATGTCACTGGTGATCACTGTATTACCTGTACACTATATACAGAGCTCCTGTGTATAATGTCACTGGTGATCACTGTATTACCTGTACACTGACACTATGTACAGAGCTCCTGTGTATAATGTCACTGGTGATCACTATATTACCTGTACACTATATACAGAGCTCCTGTGTATAATGTCACTGGTGATCACTGTATTACCTGTACACTGACACAATGTACAGAGCTCCTGTGTATAATGTCACTGGTGATCACTGTATTACCTGTACACTATATACAGATCTCCTGTGTATAATGTCACTGGTGATCACTGTATTACCTGTACATTGACACTATTCACAGAGCTCCTGTGTATAATGTCACTGGTGATCACTGTACTACCTGTACACTATACACTATATACAGAGCTCCTGTGTATAATGTCACTGGTGATCCCTGTATTACCTGTACACTATACACTATATACAGAGCTCCTGTGCATAATGTCACTGGTGATCACTGTATTACCTCTACACTGTACACTATATACAGAGCTCCTGTGTATAATGTCACTGATGATCACTGTATTACCTGTACACTGACACTATATACAGAGCTACTGTGCATAATGTCACTGGTGATCACTGTATTACCTGTACACTGACACTATGTACAGAGCTCCTGTGTATCATGTCACTGGTGATCACTGTACTGCCTGTATACTGACACTATATGCAGAGCTCCTGTGTATAATGTCACTGGTGATCACTGTATTACCTGTACATTATATACAGATCTCCTGTGTATGATGTCACTCGTGATCACTGTATTACCTGTACACTATACACGATATACAGACCTCCTCTGTATAATGTCACTAGTGATCCCTGTATTACCTGTACACTGACACTATGTACAGAGCTCCTGTGTATAATGTCACTGGTGATCACTGTATTACCTGTACACTGACACTATATACAGAGCTCCTGTGTATAATGTCACTGGTGATCCCTGTATTACCTGTACACTATACACTATATACAGAGCTTCTGTGTATAATGTCACTGGTGATCCCTGTATTACCTGTACACCATATACAGAGCTCCTGTGTATAATGTGAATGGTGATCACTGTATTACCTGTACACTATACACTATATTCAGAGCTCCTGTGTATAATGTCACTGGTGATCACTGTATTACCTGTACACTGACACTAGATACAGAGCTCCTGTGTATAATGTCACTGGTGATCACTGTATTACCTGTACACTATACACTATATATAGAACTCCTGTGTATAATGTCACTGGTGATTCCTGTATTACCTGTACACTATATACAGAGCTCCCGTGTATAATATCACTGGTGATCCCTGTATTACCTATACACTGACACTATATACAGAGCTCCTGTGTATAATGTCACTGGTGATCACTGTATTACCTGTACACTGACACTATGTACAGAGCTCCTGTGTATAATGTCACTGGTGATCACTGTATTACCTGTACACTGACACTATATACAGAGCTCCTGTGTATAATGTCACTGGTGATCACTGTATTACCTGTACACTGACACTATGTACAGAGCTCCTGTGTATAATGTCACTGGTGAGCACTGTATTACCTGTACACTGACATTATATACCGAGCTACTCCGTATAATGTCACTGGTGATGACTGTATTACCTGTACACTATATACAGAGCTCCTATGTATAATGTCACTGGTGATCACTGTATTACCTGTACACTATATACATAGCTCCTGTGTATTATGTCACTGGTGATCACTGTATTACCTGTACACTATATACAGAGCTCCTGTGTATAATGTCACTGGTGATCACTGTATTACCTGTACACTGACACTATGTACAGAGCTCCTGTGTATAATGTCACTGGTGATCACTATATTACCTGTACACTATATACAGAGCTCCTGTGTATAATGTCACTGGTGATCACTGTATTACCTGTACACTGACACTATGTACAGAGCTCCTGTGTATAATGTCACTGGTGATCACTGTATTACCTGTACACTATACACTATATTCAGAGCTCCTGTGTATAATGTCACTGGTGATCACTGTATTACCTGTACACTATACACTATATACAGATCTCCTGTGTATAATGTCACTGGTGATCACTGTATTACCTGTACATTGACACTATTCACAGAGCTCCTGTGTATAATGTCACTGGTGATCACTGTATTACCTGTACACTATACACTATATACAGAGCTCCTGTGTATAATGTCACTGGTGATCCCTGTATTACCTGTACACTATACACTATATACAGAGCTCCTGTGCATAATGTCACTGGTGATCACTGTATTACCTGTACACTATACACTATATACAGAGCTCCTGTGTATAATGTCACTGGTGATCCCTGTATAGTTTACACTATATACAGCGCTCCTGTGTATAATGTCACTGGTGATCACTGTATTACCTGTATAATGACACTTTATGCAGATCTCCTGTGTATAATGTCACTGGTGATCCCTGTATTACCTGTACACTGTACACTATATACAGAGCTCCTGTGTATAATGTCACTGGTGATCACTGTATTACCTGTACACTGACACTATATACAGAGCTACTGTGTATAATGTCACTGGTGATCACTGTATTACCTGTACACTGACACTATGTACAGAGCTCCTGTGTATAATATCACTGGTGATCACTGTATTACCTGTACATTATATACAGATCTCCTGTGTATGATGTCACTCTTGATCACTGTATTACCTGTACACTATACACCATATACAGACCTCGTTTGTATAATGTTACTAGTGAACACTGTATTACCTGTACACTGACACTATATGCAGAGCACCTGTGTATAATGTCACTGGTGATCCCTGTATTACCTGTACACTGACACTATGTACAGAGCTCCTGTGTATAATATCACTGGTGATCACTGTATTACCTGTACACTGACACTATATACAGAGCTCCTGTGTATAATGTCACTGGTGATCACTGTATTACCTGTACACTATACACTATATACAGAGCTCCTGTGTATAATGTCACTGGTGATCAATGTATTACCTGTACACTGACACTATATACAGAGCTCCTGTTTATAATGTCACTGGTGATCACTGTATTACCTGTACACTATATACAAGACTCCTGTGTATAATGTCACTGGTGATCCCTGTATTACCTGCACAATATATACAGAGCTTCTGTGTATAATGTCACTGGTGATCACTGTATTACCTGTACACTATATACAGAACTCCTGTGTATAATGTCACTGGTGATCCCGGTATTACCTGTACACTTAAATTGTATTCAGAGCTCATGTGTATAATGTCACTGGTGGTCACTGTATTACCTGTACACTATACACAGAGCTCCTGTGTATAATGTCACTGGTGATCCCTGTATTATCTGTACACTGACACTATATACAGAGCTTCTGTGTATAATGTCACTGGTGATCACTGTATTACCTGTACACTGTACACTATATACTGAGCTCCTGTGTATAATGTCACTGGTGATCACTGTATTACCTGTGCACTGACACTATATACAGAGCTACTGTGTATAATGTCACTGGTGATCACTGTATTACCTGTACACTGACACTATGTACAGAGCTCCTGTGTATAGGATCACCCGCTCCTGGCGCGGCGTCCTCCAGCGCTGCTCTCCCCGCTGCTTCCGGCACTCGCTCCTTCCCCGGCAGTGTGCTTAGGGCGCGCGCGCGCGCTCCCCCTCTCTTAAAGGGACCGCGCGCGTCGTCCTAAGGAGTCCCCGGCCAATTGCTGGAGGACCTCCCATATAAAAGGCACCTCCTCCAAAATGGAGGTGCCCGAGCAATGTTGTAGCACTGTTCACTACTCTGCTTCAGCCCTCAGGTCCCGTTGCCAGTTACCTGCCAGATTCCTGCCAGTCTGCTGTCTAATTCCTGCCTGATATCCTGCTACCTGCCTGCTAGCCTGAGGTCCGACGGTCTGCCTTACTACTCCTGTCAGTCTGTCTAAGGACCAGCTTGCCCGCTCACCTGGGAGCGCACATCAACTACCTGCCTGCTTGCCTGAGGTCCGACGGTCTGCCTTCCAACTCTTGTCAGTCTGTCTATGGACCTGCTTGCCCGCTCACCTGGGAGCGCACATCTGCTACCTGCCTGCTAGCCTACCTGGAGGCTCCACCGTCACTTGCTGTGACCACCCGCCTGTCCAGAGACTTCTGCCCGCTCACCTGGGAGCTCACGTCTACCATCAGCCGCCACAGGTCGTACCAACCCTTTACCCAGAGACTGCCCCGGTCACTTGCCGTGACCATCTGCCCGTTCACCCAGAGACTGCCCCGGTCACTTGCCGTGACCATCTGCCCGTTCACCCAGAGACTGCCCCGGTCACTTGCCGTGACCATCTGCCCGTTCACCCAGAGACTGCCCCGGTCACTTGCCGTGACCATCTGTCCGTTCACCCAGAGACTGCCCCGGTCACTTGCCGTGACCATCTGCCCGTTCATCCAGAGACTGCCCCGGTCACTTGCCGTGACCTCCTGCCCGTTCTTCTAGAGACTGTCCCGGTCACCTGCTGTGACTGCCTGCCTGGTCGCCACCCGCTCCCTTACAAGGACCGCCCCCTTGTATAGTAGCTCAGAGGTTCCGCCTCCCAGACCCGTTACACCTGTATTACCTTTACACTGACACTATATACAGAGCTCCTGTGTATAATGTCACTGGTGATCCCTGTATTACCTTTACACTGACACTATATACAGAGCTCGTGTGTATAATGTCACTGGTGATCACTGTATTACCTGTACACTGACACTATATACAGGGCTCCTGTGTATAATGGCACTTAGTATTGTGTTGTTGTTTTTTTAATGATCAGTAATTGTAAAATTTGATCGCTATGGTAATATGTGGTCTAGTCATGGTGTGGTGGTTTTTGTCTCTTGTATGTGGTATTATTCGTTCACTATGTGGTGGTAATATCTGGTCCGACCATGGTGAGACGGTATTTGTCACGGTATATTATTGATCATTTTACAAAATGTATGTGACACATTCACTTAAAGAAAAAAAAATATATACCTTAAATGCGTACTGGGTATTTTAAGAAATGATTAATACGTTAGAGTAGAGTAAGGCCCGGCCAGAAGAGTCTCCTTGTCGTGGTGGCCGCATAAAATATCTTCTGGCCAAAACAAAAACTGCTGGCCATGTGTGTGATCTGGTGTTCTCTGGAAACTGTTAATGTGTGATTGGTGAGGACGGGGTGCAGAAGTGGAGTTTTTTCAAGAGTGGACAGTGGGACTATAGAAGGCTAGAGGGGTGGAGGTGGAGCTGTGGTGGAGGCAGAGCTGGGGTGGAGGTAAAGCTGGGGTGGAGGCAGAGCCTGTAAGGAGTCTCAAGGGTGCCCGAAAATTTTGCCAGTATGGGGGCCCCGAAATTCCTGGTGGAAGTCCTGTTTTATAAGTGATTAACCAGAGCCAGCATGGGTTTGTAACTAATAAGTCATATCAGACTAACTTAATTTCCTTCTCTGATGGAATCACTGACTGGGTGGATCAGGGAAATGCTGTAGATATAGTAGATTTTGACTTCAGCAATGCATTTGACAAAGTATCCCATACCATCCTTATTGAAAAAATGACCAAGTATGGAATGGACCAGACAACTGTTAGGTGGATTCATAACTGGCTTATTGATCGGCACATCCAGTTGGAAGAATGTCTCAAGTGGGATACCACAATTTAATCAAGAATCTCCCAAATAATATATCAACCTATACGAAAAATGGAGACCTTATCTTTAAAATAATCACATTTTATTTATACATAATTGAAAAGACATAATAAAATACAAAAAGAACGTGAAGTGGTACAAAAAGCGGGAATCAAGTGATCTGATCATACAAAATTATAACAAAGAGATTCTTTAAATAGACAAAAAAAATAATAAAAATATAAAAGATTCCTCTCCAAAGATTTGGGATAATACCTCGAATATGGACTTCTGTAGATATACTACCAATATTAGACGTTACTAAACATGATGCCATTCCAACAAAGAGTGACTTTGGAATTAAACTTCAAACTAGAGAAAGTGCTTAGTGCAAAAAAAAGAACTCCATATGTAATGTCTCACTAGAAAAATATAGCTATAATCCAATTTATAATATGGAAAAACTTTTTCCCTGTGTTTCGATGCCACCTAGTGGCGTGAGGAAACAATAACTCAAATCGATCACAAATACGAGCGCTCCACACTGCACTCTGGTGGTAATTTCTGTATAATGCAGATTTTTTTTGAATATTCGAAACACAGCCTATCATACCTATTTAATATTATGCACATTTCGGATATGGTAACAATTCTAAATATCACTATGATTGGAGAAAAAGCCATCTTTTCATCGCATATATACTAATACAAATGCGATACAATCAATATATTCTAATGAATACCATTACGCTGGTTTATCAGCAGAGAAGAACACAAATTCGAAAGTCAACATGAAGATAAGAGCTTATTTCTCCTGACATACTGAATTCACTCAGCAATTGTCTCTGACCGAGGAGATCCTTTCCGCTGTTTCCTGTACCGAGTCTCTAACCGAGGAGATCCTTTCCGCTCTTCCTTGTGCCGAGTCTCGGACCGAGGAGATCCTTTCCGCTCTTCCCTGTGCCGAGTCTCTGAGCGAGGAGATCCTTTCCGCTCTTCCCTGTGCCGAGTCTCTGAGCGAGGAGATCCTTTCCGCTCTTCCTTGTGCCGAGTCTCGGACCGAGGAGATCCTTTCCGCTCTTCCCTGTGCCGAGTCTCTGACCGAGGAGATCCTTTCCGCTCTTCCCTGTGCCGAGTCTCTGACCGAGGAGATCCCTTCCGCTCTTCCCTGTGCCGAGTCTCTGACCGAGGAGATCCTTTCCGCTCTTCCTTGTGCCGAGTCTCTGACCGAGGAGATCCTTTCCGCTCTTCCCTGTGCCGAGTCTCTGACCGAGGAGATCATTTCCGCTCTTCCCTGTGCCGAGACTCTGAGCAAGGAGATCCTTTCCGCTCTTCTTTGTGCCGAGTCTCTGACCAGGAGATCCTTTCCGCTCTTCCCTGTGCCGAGTCTCCTACCGAGAAGATCCTTTCCGCTGTTCCCTGTGCCGAGTCTCCTACCGAGGAGATCCTTTCCGCTCTTCCTTGTGCCGAGTCTCTGACTGAGAAGATCCTTTCCTCTCTCCCCTGTGCCGAGTATCTGACCGAGGAGATCCTTTCGGCTCTTCATTGTGCCGAGTCTCTGACTGAGGAGATCCTTTCCGCTCTTCCCTGCGCCGAGTCTCTGACCGAGGAGATCCTTTCCTATCTTCCCTGTGCCGAGTATCTGACCGAGGAGATCCTTTCCGCTCTTCCCTGTGCCGAGTCTCAGACCCAGGAGATCCTTTCCGCTCTTCCCTGTGCCGAGTCTCTGACCGAGGAGATCCTTTCTGCTCTTCCCTGTGCCGAGTTACTGACTGAGGAGATCCTTTCCGCTCTTCCCTGTGCTGAGTTACTGACTGAGGAGATCCTTTCCGCTCTTCCCTGTGCCGAGTTACTGACTGAGGAGATCCTTTCCGCTCTTCTCTGTGCCGAGTCCCTGACCCAGGAGATCCTTTCCTCTCTTCCCTGTGCTGAGTCCCTGACCCAGGAGATCCTTTCCGCTCTTCCCTGTGCCGAGTCTCTGACTGAGGAGATCCTTTCCGCTCTTCCCTGTGCCGAGTCCCTGACGCAGGAGAGCCTTTCTGCTCTTGCCTGTGCCGAGTCTCTGACCGAGGAGATCCTTTCCGCTCTTCCCTGTGTCAAGTCTCTGACCGAGGAGATCCTTTCCGCTCTTCCCTGTGCCGAGTCTCTGACCCAGGAGATCCTTTCCGCTCTTCTCTGTGCCGAGTCTCTAACCGAGGAGATCCTTTCCGCTCTTCCCTGTGCCGAGTCTCTGACCAGGAGATCCTTTCCGCTCTTCCCTGTGCCGAGTCTCTGACTGAGGAGATCCTTTCCGCTCTTCCCTGTGCCGAGTCTCTGGCCGAGGAGATCCTTTCCGCTCTTCCCTGTGCCGAGTCTCTGACCGAGGAGATCCTTTCCGCTCTTCCCTGTGCCGAGTCTCTGACCCAGGAGATCCTTTCCGCTGTTCCCTGTGCCGAGTCTCTGACCGAGGAAATCCTTTCCGCTCTTCCCTGTGCCGAGTCTCTGACTGAGGAGATCCTTTCCGCTCTTCCCTGTGCCGAGTCTCTGGCCGAGGAGATCCTTTCCGCTCTTCCCTGTGCCGAGTCTCTGACCGAGGAGATCCTTTCCGCTCTTCCCTGTGCCGAGTCCCTGACCCAGGAGATCCTTTCCGCTCTTCCCTGGGCCGAGTCTCTGACCAGGAGATCCTTTCCGCTCTTCCCTGTGCCGAGTCTCTGACCAGGAGATCCTTTCCTCTCTTCCCTGTGCCGAGTATCTGACCGAGGAAATCCTTTCCGCTCTTCCCTGTGCCGAGTCTCTGAGCGAGGAGATCCTTTCCGCTGTTCCCTGTGCCGAGTCTCTGACCCAGGAGATCCTTTCCGCTGTTCCCTGTGCCGAGTCTCTGACCGAGGAAATCCTTTCCGCTCTTCCCTGTGCCGAGTCTCTGACTGAGGAGATCCTTTCCGCTCTTCCCTGTGCCGAGTCTCTGGCCGAGGAGATCCTTTCCGCTCTTCCCTGTGCCGAGTCTCTGACCGAGGAGATCCTTTCCGCTCTTCCCTGTGCCGAGTCCCTGACCCAGGAGATCCTTTCCGCTCTTCCCTGGGCCGAGTCTCTGACCAGGAGATCCTTTCCGCTCTTCCCTGTGCCGAGTCTCTGACCAGGAGATCCTTTCCTCTCTTCCCTGTGCCGAGTATCTGACCGAGGAAATCCTTTCTGCTCTTCCCTGTGCCGAGTCTCTGACCGAGGAGATCCTTTCCGCTCTTCCCTGTGCCGAGTCTCTGACCGAGGAAATCCTTTCCGCTCTTCCCTGTGCCGAGTCTCTGACCGAGGAGATCCTTTCCGCTCTTCCCTGTGCCGATCCTCCTGAGATGCCTGCCGCCAATTCCTGCTGCTCTCTCTTATAATTATGATAATTATGGGGTCATTATGCAAAGTCTTGATGAGAATGCAGAGAAGACGCTCATGCCTTCACCGCAGTCCGGTGCTGGTGGCCGCCAGGCTTCTCTCCGGGCACATACACCTCGATGTACTATAGAAGCACCGTTGAAAACTAATTTATTTTCTACTAAATATTAATGAAGTTAAAAATAAATTCATTCTTCTTCCTCTCTTGATTTCTTCACTTTTCACTTATTCATTCGTTCTCTTCTTCATGTGGCACATCGGTAATGCACCATCATCACCTATCCTGGTAACATGATCACGTAAGTTCAAACCCATCATACACAACCGGATTTTATACACTTTATACATATTTTTGTATTTGTGGGTGTTTTTTTACTATTTATCAATCATGTCTTTTTTAATCTATATTATTATTTTATCCTATTGTCTCTCTAATTTTAACTTTCTCTTTAAACCACTAACAATAGTTAAAATGATCATGATGAACTTTGACATATCATGTGTCATTTTTTGGGGCCATGATTTGAATCCATCTGTACAAATGTGGCTGTATATTGTCAACTTGTATGGTATTTGTCCTGAGGAAGAAGTGAGGTGCTTTGAAACGCATAGACAGCAATAAAAACTGTAAATTTACCGCACAATCTTACTGGATTTGTCCTTCCTTTACCAGCAGCGCAGATTCTCTACAACATTTTCCTTCTTCGTCTGGTCCTAGGACCCATGGACCTGCAACAGCTGGGATTACATGCTCTAATATTGTTGTTTGGTCACAACATCACCAGGTTAGCAGAACCTTTTTTACTAATTCATCTTTTAATTGGATAAAACCCTATTGCGCTTCTGTTTGCTTGCAAGCACTTTGTCAAATTATGATCTTTGTCAGTCCTGGGAGATGCAGTTCACTGAAGTTCTGTCCGTTGCCCTCAAAACAAAGAGTTCCCCTTCATAAAGCCAGAGCCAACCCTGTGACACAGGTTTAGTACTTTTCTTCTGTTTATCCTTTTTATTTTATGTAATTGTATATACTGTATTGTTTTGTCCATTTTGTAACATCTTGTATATTTTTATAAACACTGCCTACTTTGTTCTGATTAAATATATAAAATTTAATAGCTCCATTCCTCTTCCACAGTAAACCGCACCCCTGAAGCCATATGCTAATGGGTGTCCAATAGGCCTGTATAAACAATTGGTGGTGGTAGCTAGTTTCCTTGGTTATTGTGGAGCTGGCAGTGACCGTAGCGGGGGATATATATATATACACTGCTCAAAAAAATAAAGGGACCACTGAAATACCCCATCCTAGATCTGAATGGATGAAATATTCTCATTGAATACTTTGTTCTGTAGAAGCTGAATGTGCTGACAACAAAATCACACAAAAATCATCAATGGAAATCACATTTATTAACCAATGGAGGCCTGGATGTGGAGTCACCCCCAAAATTACAGTGGAAAAACCCACTACAGGCCGATCCAACTGTGATGTAATGTCCTTAAAACAAGTCACAATGAGGCTGAGTATTGTGTGTGGTCTCCACGTGCCTGTATGACCTCCCTACAACGCCTGGGCATGCTCCTGATGAGGCTGAGTATTGTGTGTGGCCTCCACGTGCCTGTATGACCTCCCTACAACGCCTGGGCATGCTCCTGATGAGGCTCAGTATTGTGTGTGGCCTCCACGTGCCTGTATGACCTCCCTACAACGCCTGGGCATGCTCCTGATGAGGCTGAGTATTGTGTGTGGCCTCCACGTGCCTGTATGACCTCCCTACAACACCTGGGCATGCTCCTGATGAGGCTGAGTATTGTGTGTGGCCTCCACGTGCCTGTATGACCTCCCTACAATGCCTGGGCATGCTCCTGATGAGGCTCAGTATTGTGTGTGGCCTCCACGTGCCTGTATGACCTCCCTACAATGCCTGGGCATGCTCCTGATGAGGCTCAGTATTGTGTGTGGCCTCCACGTGCCTGTATGACCTCCCTACAACACCTGGGCATGCTCCTGATGAGGCTCAGTATTGTGTGTGGCCTCCACGTGCCTGTATGACCTCCCTACAATGCCTGGGCATGCTCCTGATGAGTCTCAGTATTGTGTGTGGCCTCCACGTGCCTGTATGACCTCCCTACAATGCCTGGGCATGCTCCTGATGAGGCTGAGTATTGTGTGTGGCCTTCACGTGCCTGTATGACCTCCCTACAACGCCTGGACATGCTCCTGATGAGTCTCAGTATTGTGTGTGGCCTCCACGTGCCTGTATGACCCCCCTACAACGCCTGGGCATGCTCCTGATGAGGCTGAGTATTGTGTGTGGCCTCAACGTGCCTGTATGACCTCACTACAACGCCTGGGCATGCTCCTGATAAGGCTGAGTATTGTGTGTGGCCTCCACGTGCCTGTATGACCTCCCTACAATGCCTGGGCATGCTCCTGATGAGGCTGAGTATTGTGTGTGGCCTCCACATGCCTGTATGACCTCCCTACAACGCCTGGGCATGCTCCTGATGAGGCTGAGTATTGTGTGTGGCCTCCACGTGCCTGTATGACCTCCCTACAACGCCTGGGCATGCTCCTGATGAGGCTGAGTATTGTGTGTGGCCTCCACGTGCCTGTATGACCTCCCTACAACGTCTGGGCATGCTCCTGATGAGGCTGAGTATTGTGTGTGGCCTCCACGTGCCTGTATGACCTCCCTACGCCTGGGCATGTTCCTGATGAGGTTGCGGAGGGTCTCCTGTGGGATCTCTTCCCAGACCTGGACTAAAGCATCCGCCAACTCCTGGATAGTCTGTGGTGCAACGTGACGTTGGTGGATGGAGCGAGACATGATGTCCCAGATGTGCTCAATCAGATTCAGGTCTGGGGAACGGGCGGCCAGTCCATAGCTTCAATGCCTTCATCTTGCAGGAACTGCTGACACACTCCAGCCACATGAGGTCTGGCATTGTCCTGCATTAGGAGGAACCCAGGGCCAACCGCACCAGCATATGGTCTCACAAGGGGTCTGAGGATCTCATCTCGGTACCTAATGGCAGTCAGGCTACCTCTGGCGAGCACATGGAGGGCTGTGCGGCCCTCCAAAGAAATGCCACCCCACACCATTACTGACCCACTGCCAAACCGGTCATGCTGAAGGATGTTGCAGGCAGCAGATCGCTCTCCACGGCGTCTCCAGACTTTGTCACGTCTGTCACATGTGCTCAGTGTCAACCTGCTTTCATCTGTGAAGAGCACAGGGCGCCAGTGGCCACTTTGCCAATCCTGGTGTTCTGTGGCAAATGCCAAGCGTCCTGCACGGTGTTGGGCTGTGAGCACAGCCCCCATCTGTGGGCGTCAGGCCCTCATACTGTGGCGCCCCTGAGGGTTCGACCGCCACAGGGATGCTGCACTTCTCTAATGGAGTGTAGTGTTTCTCCTCTGAGGTAAGAACAGCGTGATGGTCAGGACCCTTCCTTTACATCCAACACCACATTTCTCCACCAGAGGGGGCTAGAATGCACTAGGTGCTGCCTTCCTGGTTACAGGGAGACTGGGGAACCAAGAGTTAGGGGGAACCATTTAGTGGGTGAGGGTGGAGGACTCACATTTTAGTGACACTGTAAAATTCATATTTAATAAACTGCCATTTTTGGCTAGTGGTCAGTCAGTCTGCCCTGGTCTTGGTCTTTGGGTTTGTGTATCGTGAGCTCCATCCCTGAGCATGAATCCTGTGTGGACCTGCAGAGGACGGAGACACAGCCCTCGTACCTTAGCCTTGGGGTCGAGGGGCAGGTTGCTGATAATGAAGGTCTCAGCCCGGTCAAGGACCATGATCAAGAAGGCCTGGAGCTTAAGAGTGTGGCTCCATAGCAAATGGATCCCAGGGAGTACGGATGGAGCGGCGTACGCCACCTATACTCTCCATTCTGGCCCAGCCAGAGGGACTCCTGCTGCAAAAGGGGTACCGGCCCCCGACACCCGACCTTGCTACTCCACGTCCTGGTCGGCAAAGCCCGGTAGGCCCTGAGGATCCCACCGGGTATCGGACGGAGCGGAGCTGCCACCTGTACCCTTGTTCTGAGAGGAGTTCAGAGGGAGTCCCGGCCTATTTGCACACACACGGACAGGAAAGGATTCGGTCTGTAGTTCAGGAACACTCTGGTGTAGGGTCCCGATTGAATGCTGGACTTACTCGGAGATTGTCGGACCCCCGTCTCTGGTGACCGCAGGACTCCACGGGGAGCAGGGAGTCGCCTTCCTTCTGCCATCTCTGATGTGAGTAAAGCCTTGGAAGTTCACCCCTATGGCCTCCGGACTGTTTATTCTGCGCCAACACCGCATCCGTTCTCCTCTACTACTACCCCTTCCATCCTTTCTCTCTGCGCTGAGGCCTTGCTCCGCCTGTGGGGAGTAGTAATAACTTTGGCCGCCATAACACCATGCCTCAGCGGACTGCAGCGGCGCTGGTGGCCTTCACCAGGTGCCACAGGTGGCGTAGTCGGAATCAGCCACTCAACCCGGATAAGCCCACAATATCCTTTTTTAAATGTGACGGCCCTGAGCACGGGTCGGGTCCGGGCCACGGCTGCACCCCATCTCTCCATCACAGGACCCAACTCCGAGTCCCCCATCTCCCAGGGTAAACAAGGGCTTCCGAGAAGAGGCGTCACAACTTGGCGTAGTCGGCAGGTTCTCGTGCCCGCAGCAAAGGAAGGAATTACTCATTGCTACCGGGTACTGTGTGCCTTACACCTTGAACTGTTGTTTTCCACTTAAAATGGCGCCCGCCCAAGAAGAACAGGCGCCATAATGCTGTGAAAAGACGGTCTTTAAACACCTCCCATCGTGGGCTGGGCTCCCGCTTGGCGCCAAATGTGTGGACTGCCCCTTCCATCAGAGACTGTCCGCGAGGTAATGCCCGTCAAACCGGATGGGCTGAACGAAGGCGGGCCTGTCAGCATGCCGCCCAGGAACTGCCCCGAAAGAGGAGGAAGAAGAAAAGCAACAAAGTGCGGCCATTACAGTCGGAGGTTGGCATTCGTCAGAGGCAGACATGGACGCTTCTGGAGCGCAACCTACCGAACCTTCTGAACTCGGTTCAGGCCCTTCACCCGGCAGGGAGCGGTACGGCAGCGTGTTAACCTCGGGAGATGTGGAATTTCTCCACCAGGAAGCCCCGGGACTCCTGCGGAGACAGAGCGAGGCCTAAGAGGCAGCGACGGCTGCGTGGCGGGAAGAGATGTTGCTGCGCATCCGGGCCCGCCGCCAAGGAGTTGAAGTCCCAGGACAGGGAGACGCGGTAACAACGGTCGTGAGCGGCCCAGCGGCGGGTGAGTGTGCAATCCCTGCCCCGGCTGCAGAGCCTACCTTCCCTATCCTGGACCTCATGGCCGAATACCTCATACCCCACGCGGCCACCTGGGAGCAAGCCTTGGCTCCGGAGCTGAAAGCGGCAGCTATGAGTGGGGACCTGCGATGCCGCCCTAACCCTGAACCTGAAGTGCCTGAAGCTGCAGAGGTGTCCACCGGCTCCAACCCGGACTGGTCCGCACTTGCAGAGGACCCGCAGCAGTCCCTAATGACACTGCTACCCGCGCCAACAGTCACCTGGCTGGAGGCTGAGGAGTGGGCCTGGGACAACCAGTGGGGGGACCAGATGGGCTTCCCCCGGGAGACCCGAGCTGAAGCGCGGAGGAGGAGCCAGCGGTGCAGCGAGCAGATACTCCAGCTCGCTCGGGAGCAACGTCAACGGGAGCTCCGCTGCGAACGCCTCAAGGTACGGGCCAAAGCTGCTAAATTCCGGGCTCGTCAGGAAGAGGCCACCCGTCCCAGTCCCCGTGTGGAAGGGCAAGTCGTCCGCTTCCACCATGAGGCGGGGTGGGGGTTCATCAGAAGTCCCCAGCACCAGGACGACGTGTTCGTCAGCCGGCGAGACGTCGAGCCGCGTCTGAAGAAGGGACACCCTGGCCGGAACCTCTTCCCGGGAGATATAGTGACTTACTCTCGCCACCAGGGGGTGCGGGGGTGGTACTCCCTGGATGTACACAAAGTGTACGGGAGCGACGCCCCCTCGCGCTCAGCCTCAGGGGACCGGTCAGCCTCCGTCGGGAGGAACGAGCCTTTCCCCAGGAGGGAACCCGAGATTTAAGCAGCCCCGGCTGTTGCAGTTTGTTTAAAAGTTGAAATGTTGACATTTATATTTTAATTTTTCTTCTATCCCGGTTTCTAGAGACATGTGTCCCTGCAGACTGGCAGCAGACAGACTCTTTCCCTTGTAAATAGTTTGCATCTCTTTAGGTGCTCCATATTGGTTTTATACAAAAACCGCGGACATTTCTACCTCAAGACCTCAGAAGGAAAACCTGTCAGGGTGGCTCTCTGGGAGGTTCAACTCAGGATCTTCATGCCCTGCAGCCACCCCAGGGCCCACGTTGAAGGTTTGGGACAGGTCCCTCGCACTTCTGAACTGACTCTGCGTCTTTGCACTTTAACCCGTCTGTTTGCACAAAATGTCTCTGGAAAATGCTAGCACTTTTATAATTTTATACTTTTGTACTTTTTATAATATATTGTGTTTTGCAACGTTTAAGAAAATGTGCCTCCCATAAAGGGAAGATAGTTCATGGTTATATAAAAAGAAAATTTCCTGGGTGTTACTCTTTTGCAGCCCACGGACGTGCTGTGTTTCACCAGGGGGGAATGTGGCGCCCCTGAGGGTTCAACCGCCACAGGGATGCTGCACTTCTCTAATGGAGTGTAGTGTTTCTCCTCTGAGGTAAGAACAGCGTGATGGTCAGGACCCTTCCTTTACATCTAACACCACATTTCTCCACCAGAGGGGGCTAGAATGCACTAGGTGCTGCCTTCCTGGTTACAGGGAGACTGGGGAACCACTAGGGAACCAAGAGTTAGGGGGAACCATTTAGTGGGTGACGGTGGAGGACTCACATTTTAGTGACACTGTAAAATTCATATTTAATAAACAGCCATTTTTGGCTAGTGGTCAGTCAGTCTGCCCTGGTCTTGGTCTTTGGGTTTGTGTATGGTGAGCTCCCTCCCTGAGCGTGGATCCTGTGTGGACCTGCAGAGGACGGAGACATGGCCCTCGTACCTTAGCCTTGGGGTCGAGGGGCAGGTTGCAGATAATGAAGGTCTCAGCCCGGTCAAGGACCATGATCAAGAAGGCCTGGAGCTTAAGAGTGTAGCTCCATAGCAAATGGATCCCAGGGAGTACGGACGGAGTGGCGTACGCCACCTGTACTCTCCATTCTGGCCCAGCCAGAGGGACTCCTGCTGCAAAAGGGGTACCGGCCCCCAACACCCGACCTTGCTACTCCACGTCCTGGTCGGGAAAGCCCGGTATCGCCTGAGGATACCACCGGGTATCGGACGGAGCGGAGCTGCCACCCATACCCTTGTTTTGAGAGGAGTCAAGAGGGAGTCCCGGCCTATTTGCACACACACGGACAGGAAAGGATTCGGTCTGTAGTTCAGGAACACTCTGGTGTAGGGTTCTGATTGAACGCTGGACTTACTCGGAGATTGTCGGACCCCCGTCTCTGCTGACCGCAGGACTCCGCGGGGAGCAGGGAGTCGCCTTCCTTCTGCCATCTCTGATGTGAGTAAAGCCTTGGAAGTTCACCCCTATGGCCTCCGGACTGTTTATTCTGCACCACACCGCGCAACGCGGCATCCGTTCTCCTCTACTACTACCCCTTCCATCCTGTCTCTCTGCCCTGATTTGGCTGAACATTTCAAATGCAGGGGGTACAGCAATCGATGTATCGGCCGTGGCTACAGAAGGGCTCGGAACACTCCCCGTGACCACCTCATCCATCCCCCTCCCTCTGATAAACGTAGAAGTCTGGAGAGGATTCGCTTCATCTCCACATATAACTCTGAGTGGTGTGGGGTGCGGCGTATCTTCTCCCGACATTGGGATATATTGGCTACGGAGCCCTCTCTGAGGGAATGTATTGGGGAGTCTCCATGCATGACACCTCGACGATCCAATACCCTAGCAGATCTTCTGGTTTCCAGACACTACATTCCATCTGGGAGAAACCCGTTTGGCTCCCGTGGCCCCACCTTGGGGACCTTTCCTTGCGGCCATTGTGCCGCCTGCACTAATGTCCCACGCACTACCATGTTCACGAACTCTGATGGCTCCTGTAACTTTAACATCCGCCACCATATTTCTTGTAGCACCACACATGTGATTTACCATGCTACATGTGGCTGTGGACTTATTTATGTAGGTCTTACATCTAGGGAGCTGAGAGTCAGAGTTCGCGAGCATGTCAGGGACATAATTGCGGCTAGGGCGATCCCTGATCCCCGGGAGCTCAAGACTCTACCACGCCACTTTAAATCTGCCCACAATTGTGACCCTCGATCTTTGAGGGTTTGTGGCATTGACGTGGTGCATCTGGGCTCCCAGGGAGGGAATGCCAAACGCCTCTTGGCGCAAAAGGAAGCCAGGTGGATCACCACTCTTGACACTCTCTCACCACGGGGGCTTAACGAACATCTTGGTTTTTCCTCATTTTTATGATCTCTCCTTATCCTTATATTTTAATTTCTTTATTTTTTAATTTATTTACATAAATCCTTATGGAGATGATCGATTCGGGTAGTTGCTGTTTTTATGTCTTGGTTTCCACATGTGCGTCTTTTGCGCCTGACCTGACCTCTGGTCATGCTTCGCTCCCGGTGCCCCGGGGCGTCCTCTCTTTTTTCCCCCTAGAGGTTTTTTCCTAGGGGTCAAACATCCTCCCTTTTGGTTTTATTGATTTTTAATTGCTTGTGTGTTCTGAAATTCATTTCTGTACTTTTCTCTATTTTTAGAGTTTCCTGACTATTGTCTTCCCAGCACTCTATATGCCTTTGATTGGATCAGTCGTCCTGTGCATTACCTCCACATGATGACGGAGCGGGAATTGGGATTTCCCTTTAAGAAGATTGTTTTGTACTATTTCTCTGCAACGTATAAGAAAACTCTCTTTCTATATATAACTCTTATATTCATTTATATTTGATTATATATTTTGCTCTATCAATACGTATAGCAATTATTCTTCTTATTATATATTCCCGTCTCTATATACCCTTTCCCTTCTTTCTTATGCTGTCTGGATATCTTCCCCTTTTTCTTTGTTACTGGTCGCACTACTTGCACTCCACGACCTCTTAAGGGACACACTGTGGCGTTGCTACGATGGCCGGCGGTGCGCATGCGCTGGGTGAATTGCGGCCGGCATCCGCGCGCGTCTATCTCTATGGCAATGACGCACCCCCGGATGTTGTCAGTGGACACTTCTGGCATGTGCGCATATCATGATGGATGGCGCGCGACTGCTGTTACCGCCGTGACCCCGGCGCATGCGCCCAAACGGCCGGCCTTCGCGGCAGCCAGATTAAAGCGATCACATGATCGCTCACATGACCCCTTAAGGTCCTATATATCTAGGTCCTTATTTACCATGCACTACGTGCCTCTTGATAAAGCTAAATGCGAAACGCGCGTCGAGGCCCCTGGTGGATGTCTTTTGTTCGCCTCCCTGTGCCCTATACATTGGTGAGAGTTACCAATCAGTTCGGTGAGTGCCCTGATCTACTTATTACTACGGTCTCCCATTTGGGAATTACATTTCAGGGTTATCTTATTCCGTTCATCTGACTGTGACTTTATACTCTCCTTTTGGTTCCACCTTCCCGCGTACTCCTGTTTGTTCTTTCCCCTTTTCTCTTTTCTCCCTCTCTACTTCTCCCCCTGTGGATCTCATCTGGACACATTGTACCTTGCAACATATATATATGAGGGGTTTTGAAGATGTTACGGGGGTTTTTCCTCTTTTGATCCAATTTTCACCCACTGTCTCTATATTTATATGTATTTATACATGTTTTGCATCATTATTGTACATTTTTAATCGATTAATAAACTTTGCTGTTTTATGCCATTAATACTCACTCTCGCGGTTTTTCATAACATGATTTTAGCAGGAATTAGTAGAATGTTGCATATGAGATAAGAGCATGAAATCCGTGAATGCGAAGACTGCAAGACTGGATAATTCTAAACAAAGTATGAGATAGAGAAAGGACAAGAATCCAGAGAATATAGAGAAATATAGAGCAGAGAGGAAAAACATTAACCTTTCTATATCAATGTCCCCTTTTGTAAATGGTATAGATATACAGTTGTGCTCAAAACCCGGCAGAATGTTTCCTTTCTTGGTCTTGTTTCAGAGAATATGAATGATAACAAAACAACTTTTCCTCCCCTCATGGTTACTGGTTGGGTGAAGCCATTTATTGTCAAACTACTGTGTTTTCTCTTTTTAAATCTTAATGACAACCAAAAACATCCAAATGACCCTGATCAGAAGTTCCCATACCCTGGTGATTTTGGCCTGATAACATGCACAGAATTTGACACAAATGGGTTTGAATGGCTACTAAAGGTAACATCCTCACCTGTGACCTGTTTGCTATCCAGTTATAGGGTATGCAGTGAGTCCAACGGCTGCCAAAATTTAGGAAAAACTCAAATAACAATTTAAAGACACATACAGCTGGGCCACAGTAACAACATGTTCCCATTAAAAACGAGAGGGACTGCTATACAGTTCTTGCGTATGCAGTAACTGAAACGGCTGCCAAAAATTTGGAGGCACTCCAATATCCCTTGGAAGAGGCGTAGAGGTCGGAGGGCCTCCAGAAAACAATGTTATTAGGAAATCGGTCTCCCATACTGTTTTCCTATGCAGTGAATGCAACGGCTGCCAAAAATTTGGAGGAACTCCAATGCCCCTTGCAAGAGACGTAGATATGTTTATATGGTAGATATGGTGGTGATATGGTGGTGGAGGATGCGTTCCAGGGAGCCGGAAGAGGACATGTCAAGAAAGGGAGACATGCGATCCAGCTGTAAAGAGCCTCTGTCTCTATGGGCAAAGGGTGGTGCCTGTGGTGAAGTGGAGAAGGATCCCGGAGAGGGAACAAGAGGGTGCCATAGACTATGTATCTCCAATATATGAGTGGGGTACAAAAGATGAAAATATTAATTATTGATAACATGTTCAGATTGCAGAACAAACTTAAACACTATAATGTTACGTAAGATCCACGGGTAACCAATTACTCTGTGCAGATTGCTAGATAAAAAACAGAAAATATATTCAAAAGGACTAAAGAAAGGCCAGTAGGTCATAGTCCCTGTTCAAACCCGTCGGTGTCAAGGACTGCAGTTCATGTATCCAGTAGGCTTCTCTACATTTGAGAAGACCCACTCGGTCGTCCCCCCGGCATGGTGTTAGAACTTGTTCCAGTACCTGGTATTTCAGTTGAGATATATTATGCCGTGCTGCAATAAAGTGTTGGGGAATGGGTAACATAAGGTTCTTGCAGTGGATTGTAGACTTATGTTTTGAGATCCTATCCTTTATGGGTTGCGTTGTCTTGCCCACATGGATTAGGCCGCATGGGCATTTAATAAAGTAAACCACATATGAGCTGTCACATGTAAGGTAAGCTTGGATCTTGTATTTCTTGCCCGTTTGTGGATGGTGAACAATGCTGCCTCTGAGGATATTGTTACATTGCCGACACTGGAGACACGGGAAAGTGCCCATTTTGGGATTCCGCAGGAATGAAATTTCCTTCTTGGAAGCTGGGACCTAGGTTTATTGGTCCCTATAAAATAACCGCCGTCATTAACCCAGCAGCGTTTGGTCTTGAACTTCCTCAGAACATTAAGGTCCACAACGTGTTCCACAGGTCCTTACACAAGAAGTATGTGGAACCTCTTGAGCCCTCACCTCTACCACCATCCCCAGTAACGGTTGATGGTAATCTGGAGTTCCAGATTTCGAGGATTGTAGATTGTTGTCTCCAATGTCGTTCTCTACAATACTGTCACGCAAGGTGTGGGAAAGACTAGTGCAACACAAAGGGAAGAGGGAAAGGGGGCCTAAACACTAGGGAAAGGGTGACATGGAGACCTCCTAGATTAATCTGATATCACCCTGTCTCCACTAACGTCCCTATATTGGTTCTTCACCAATCGCCGCACATGAACCTCACCCTGTTTTTCTCTGGCATTAAGCCCTGGCTAGGGAAGGAGGGGGATGAGCGCTAGTCAATCCCCACTGACAGCTAAGGACAACAATGGAAGATAGCTGAGCTTTTAGTCAACTTCAGAGAGATGAACACCCGTTCTCACAGCTCCAGAGAGGAAGAAGTAATGCACTTGCTCTGAGCCTTCACAAGGGGTAAATGTGAGTATCACCGGCACCTCCCTCTGGCACACAGCAGGTATTTATACACTCAGGCCAGGGTGTTAATTAGCCAGAGGAAGGTAGCCACTGGGTCCAAGAGAGACCGCTTCTAAGAAGTTGTCTGTAAAGCCAAACAAAGAGATCTCCTGCAACGAACTGCAGGGTTACTGTCTGTCACTTCTGACACACCCGTGACAAATACTTTGTGCACTGGGAGGGCTATGGTCCAGAGGAAAGGATGTGTGTTTCAGCATCAGAGGTGAACGCTACCAGATTGGTTCGTTCATTCTATACCTCTTATCCTGAGAAACCCAGTCCTGAGTGTCCGGAGGCCACTTGTAGAGGGGATGGTACTGTCATGAATGTGTCAGAAGTGACAGACAGTCGCCCTGCAGTTGGTTGCAAGAGATATCTTCGTTTGGCATTACAGACTCCTTCTTAGAAGCTATCTCTGTAGCACCCAGCGGCTACCTTCCCCTGGCTAATTAACACCCTGGCCTGGGTGTATAAATACCTGCTGTTTGCTTGAGGGAGGTGCCGGCGATATTCATTACCCCTTGTGAAGGCTAGAGCAAGAGCAGTACTTCTTCCTCTGTGGTACTAGAGGACTTGTGCACATTTTTCTTGAGTCGACTAAAGCTAAGCAATTTTCCATTGTCTGTTGTCTTGTTGTCTTTAGTGTTCAGTGTGGATCGACTAGCGCTCATCTCCTCCCCTAGACAGGGCCAAACACCAGGGAAAGACAGGGTGAGATACGCGTGCGGCGATTGGTGAAGAACCAATATAGGGATGTCAGTGGAGACAGGGTGATATTAGATCAGCCTAGGAGGTCTCCACTCCCTCCATTCCCTGGGCTGGGCTCCCTTTCCCTCTTCCCTTCGTGTTGTACTAAGTCTTCCCACACCTTGCGTGACAACGAGCACACCACATGTTTCTCAATCCACTGTAACATGTCCCCCTGCACCTCACTCACAGTCCAGCAGTTTGTCCTTTTCACCGTACTCTGCCCTCTTAAAGCACTGCAGCCAGCACTCAGTCCCACAGTTGTGGTCACGTAAAAGATTTTTTCCTCCTACACATGACAAAGCTAAGAGGTGGAACTCTACAATCTAAAATCTGTTGGCCACAGAAATGATGGTGTCAGGCCCTAATTTTTTTTTGACTGTGAACACTCCTGTACGGCTGCTTTTTTACTGAGGAGGAAACCAAAGAACCTGGGGGAAACACCGCAAACACGGGGAGAACATACAAACTACTTGCAGATGTTGTCCTCTATCATCATAAAGGAGTTAACTTGTTGTCTAGGAGACTGACCACTGCTGCTGTCTACCTTGTGAACATTGTGTTGAAGCTTGCAAGATGTCATGGGTTTACCGTGACAGAGAGGAGCCAGAAGACCGCAGCATCTGATTCCTCCCACTCCTGCAGTCATTAGAAGCCTTTCGCCTTCATATTAATCGGTGCAGGGCTTAATCTGCTCAGTTGTGAGCTCCTGGAAGCTTAACGTGATTTAAGCTGTCAGCAGATTTGTCCCATGCATCTCCGCTACTGTGTAAACCTGTACCCCAACACATCAGACTGTCGCCTACCATGTAAACCTTGAAAAGGAAGCTGAAGACCCACTTCTTGTGACAATCGTACAATCTGCGGTAACCCTCATTCCACCATACCGCTGCATGACTAGCTGTACCCTGACATACTGTACCCCCACCCATCCCTTGTAGAGTGTTTGTGCGCCATCGTGGACAGGGTCCTTTCTCCTCTTGTACCAGTTGGTGACCCCTTTTCACATGTAAAGCGCCACGGAATAGATGTCACTGTAATGATAATAATGATTATTATACTTGTACTCTGGGTCAATTGATGGCACTTTCCAGGTGTCTAACTCTAATTTGAGGTGTTTTGTCAGTTTTTGGGTCCATTTGAAGGTGTTGTATATGCATATTTTTTGTCGTCCCCCCATTGAATCCAATGGCATTTGTAAATGTTTGATGAACATTCGACGAATAAATTCGGCGAATGTCTAAATACAGTGGCATGTAAAAGTTTGGGCACCCCTGGTCAAAGTTAGTGTTATTGTGAACAGTTAAGTAAGTTGAAGATGAAATAATCTAAAAGGCCTGAAGTTAAAGATAACAGATTTCCTTTGTATTTTAGGCAAAAAATATATATTTTTTAATCTTTTACATTTTAAAAATGACGAAAAAGGAAAATGGACCAATGCAAAAGTTTGTGCACCCTGCATGGTTAGTACCTAGTAGCGCCCCCTTTTGAAAGTATGACAGCTTGTAAAAGCTTTTTGTAGCCAGACAAGAGTCTTTCAATTCTTGTTTGAGGGATTTTCATCCATTCTTCCTTGGAAAATCCTTCCAGTTCTGTGAGATTCCTTGGTCATCTTGCATGCACTGCTATTTTGAGGTCTAGCCACAGATTTTCATTGATGTTCAGAAGAGGGGACTGTGAGGGCCATTGTAAAACCTTCAGATTGCACCTTTTGAGGTAGCCTATTGTGGATTTTGATGTTTGTTTAGGATCATTAACAATTTGTAGAAGCCATCTTCTTTTCACCTTCAGCTTTTTTACAGATTGTGCTATGTGTGCATCAAGAATTTGTTGAAATTTCATTGAATCCATGATTCCCTCTACCCGTGAAATGTCCCCTGTACCATTGGCTGCAACACAACCCCAAAGCATGACTGATCCACCCACATGCCTAATGGTTGGCAGGATGTTATTTTCCTGAAATTTGGTGGCCTTTTTTCTCCACACATACCTTTGATCATTGTGGCCAAAGACTTCTATTTTAACCTTTTCGGTCGACAGAACTTGTTTCCAAAATGTATCAGGCTTGTTTAGATATTCTTTTGCATACTTCTGATGCTGAATTTTATGGTGAGGCTGCAGGAGAGGTTTTCTTCTGATGATTCTTCCATGAAGGTCATATTTGTGCAGGTGTCTCTGAACTGTAGAACAATGAACCACAAAGCTAGAGTCTGTTAAATCTTTCTGTAGGTCTTTTGAGGTCAAGCGGGGATTCTGATTTGCCACTCTAGCAATCGTACGAACAGCTCTCACTGAAATTTTGCTTGGTCTTCCAGACCTTATCTTGACCTTCACTGTTCCTGTTAACTGCCATTTCTTAATTATATTTCAAACCGAGGAAAGGGCAACTTGAAAACACTTTGCTATCTTATAGCCTTCTCCTGCTTTATGGGCCTCCACCATTTTCATTTTCAGAGTGCTAGGCAGCTGCTTAGAAGATCCTATGGCTGCTGTTTTTTTGGCATAAAGTTAGAGGAGGCTTGGTTTTTATAAAGCTGGGAAATTTTCATCACCTGACATTTCCTAACGATGGTAGTGAACAAGCCATAACCCTAACAGGCTAATTAAGGTCAAAAACCTTGGTCAAAATTATCAAAGCACACAAATCTCCAAGGGTGCCCAAACTTTTGCATAGGCCCATTTCCCTTATTGTAATTTTTTAAAATGAAAAAAAAAGACCATCTATATAATTATTTGCCTAAAATACAACTGAAATATGTCATCTTTAACAATATGCCTTTTTGAGATAATTTCATCTTCAACTTGCTTAACTGTTCACAATAACAGTGATTTTGACCAGGGGTGCCTAAACTTTTACATGCCACTGTATTCGGCGAACATTTCCGAACCGAACATTGAAATGTTCGCTCATCTCTCTTTATGTTTTGATTACTAAGTGGCTAATAGTATATTAATGGGGGGGGTACATATCTGTATTCAGGGGCGCAGTGCGAGGGAGACACATGTATGTATACGATATATGTGACCTTGTTATTTTCTAGGGTGGAGATCATCGTGACAAGACGAATCGTGGGTGGGAGATGTGGACATGAAGGTCTGACCAGACGGAGAAGAAGCACCAGAGAAGGACTCTAATCAGATGAGAAGTCAGCGGTGAGTGCCTGGATGTTCTGTATCTGTACGCTGCGACTTGGAGTGATGTTGTTTGTTAAAACCTTTAGGCTGCACATTCGTATCATATGTCTGTTTGCTGCTAGATTTTTTTTTATCGGACGGCACACAGTCTCGTAGAGTTTTATAGGTCCATTCACACATCTGTGAAAAACATGGATTTGAGAATGAGATCCGTGACAGTCAGAAAATATCCTGTTCTCACCTGATTTTGAGAATCAGAATAGGACATGCTCAATGCGTCTGTAAAAGTGGGCAGCACACCGACACTGCACACAGATACAGGAATATAGCCTTAATATGTAAAGTACAGGCAGTTAGTATATAGTGTACTCACTAATTATGTATAGCACAGTCCTTTAGTATATAGTGTACTCCCTAATTATGTATAGCACAGTCCCTTAGTATCTAGTGTACTCACTTACTATGTATAGCACAGTCCCTTAGTATATAGTGTACTCACTTACTATGTATAGCACAGTCCCTTAGTATCTAGTGTACTCACTTACTATGTATAGCACAGTCCCTTAGTATATAGTGTACTCACTTACTATGTATAGCACAGTCCCTTAGTATATAGTGTACTCACTTAATATGTATAGCACAGTCAGTTAGTATATAGTGTACTCATTTATTATCTATAGTACAGTCCCTTAGTATATAGTGTACTCACTTATTATGTATAGTGCCATCCTTAGTTACATAGTTTCCTCTTTTATTATGTATAGCACTGTCCCTTATTACGTACCATCCTCTCTAGTTATGTATAGGGCGGGCCCATATTATAAAACGTCCTCTCTTGTAATGTGCAATTATGTCCCTTTCATAGGGTATTTTTATTATTCACAGCGCCCTCTTTTATTACATAGTCGTCTCTTGTTAGATATAAAATGACGGCTGATGGAGCAGCCGGTGACCAGAAGACCAGTCCATCAGCTCCTCCATCAGAAAAGAAGCTTTCCCAAGCTCCATCAGCCGTCATTGCATTATATATCTAACAAGAGAGGATGCTATGTAATAAAGAACAGGGCTCTATATAATCTGATATGTAAGGGACAGAGCTGTACATAACAAGAGAGGGCACAGTGTAATAAGGGACGGCAATATACATAATAAAGGAGGCTAAGTAAGAGGTATATATGTGTGTATGGCTATATATATTTATATATCTGTAGCTTTCTCGCCATGAAAGAAGGGGGGCCCAGACACATTTCTTGCACAGGGGCCCCAAGCTGTCAGTGTCCGCCCCTGGTGTCAGACATCTTTTCACTCCTGTACAGCACCATCAGCTTGAGTCAGTGTTCGGCTCAGTCTCCTTCCTCCGCCATAATACTTAGTGTGGTATAGAGCATTATTTCCAGTCTATCACGCACACCTGTTTCTGTTTTGCCTTCCAGTTACCTAACCCACAGAACCTCGGGGGCTAAAGAGCTTAGTGCACCATGGAGACGTCTGCCAGTAGATTTATTGGAAGAACAGAACAGTCAGGCTTTGTACACAGAACACGTGGGGCTGGAGGGAATGGAGAACACAAAATGAATGCCAAGCTATTTTACTGAGTTTACAAGCCAAGGTGCTAGGGGCACTGGCAGTGGTAGTAGCCCTTTTGGCCAGGGTGAATCTCAAGGTGATTATCAAGCAGGGGGAAAGGGGCTCGGGCCATTCCCCACACAGAACAACTGTCGTCTATGCCAGAAATGTTGATGGTTATTCTGTGGAGGACAAGAACTGGGAAGAAGAGAAGGATGTTGGCCTCGGTGATACACAGTGTAAGAGATGTGCCGCTAAAAGATGCTATGGGGCCCCTGGCGGACATAGACAGAAAATGGCCCTGTGCAAGAACAGTATATGAGCTCATTGCAGTCCAACAGCTCATCAAAATGCACAATTCCACCTGTTTTGAAGATGGAAATGAGTCCCCTTACCTCTTACGCCCCAGTGCGGCTGTACAGGTTGCACCAATAATATGTCCTCCCCTGTAGAGGGCAGTATCTGCTTGTTCTGCGGTCAGAAACTGCTGTTGATGTTGGGTCTTGAAAGCTGTGATAGTGGTCCCAGTGGTAGCGAATACTATGTGCCGGCATCTTGTTTGTGGGAATTCTATTACACATTGCCGGAAGACCAATCTATTGCAATGTGCAGGTTGTGCTGTTGGAAAATAAGCCGGGTGCATCCTGGTACACATCCAATAGGTTCTACATCAGTCCATCAGCACATGAGACGGGATTACCTGCTCATGTGGAGAAAGCAAACTGACCGGCAAGATGAGTGAAACCAAAGCTGTCCTTCTTCCTCTCCTCATGATCATCTTTCTGGTAACCAGTCTGCACAAGCAAATAATTTCTTGTGGTTGTGATCAGCCCCATCATCATCCTCACTTTCTGTTTCCATACACTTCCTCCTCTACCTCCATTACATCATCAGTTCTCATTTTGTGTGCCCAAGAATCATACATTCAATCATACAGATACATTGAAATTGTACTCCGATATGTCTGAATTCACCAGAATTGATGCCAGATCACTTGGATTGTTCTGCCTTTTGTGAAAGAATTGTATGTGCTCAGGCTCAATGGAAGTTACCAGTCACCATTATTTATTGCACCAAAAAGCCATCACTGCCAACATATTTTCATCCAAAGTTATATTTCATGCACCAGTTTTTCAATACAGCAAACTCACCTTCTGTTACCCGCACGCCGCTAGGTTCAGATAGGGGCGAGACGGGTTACATGGATGCAGCCATGTCTCTGGTTATCCGTCTGGATCGCCTTCTACATCAGAGGCATAAAGAGACACCCCAATTTTTGGGAGGTCGTGGGTCAAGGGAACCTAGGGCTAAGTCAACGAGGAACTCATGCAGTTGGATGGGACTCATTTTTTCTGTTCTCCTGCAGTTCGCAGCAAAAAGGGAGTGTGTTTTTTTCTGTGGTGTGAAGGGTCATTTTGGGGGTACTTGTGTTACAAGTACGCCGCTACATTTAGATCGGCTTTCATGAGTTCTCGGAATCCTGGGGGAACTGTTACTCAGGGCGACCATTGATTGCAACTTTCTCAGTCATAAGGTGTATTGACTTTCCGGCAAAGACACACAGAGTCCTTAGGAACAGTTCAATGATAGTATTTAATGCAGATGCACGGCCAGCACAAAACATCAGTTCTTTGAAGCAACAGGCTTTCCATAAAGAAAAACAGAGGCACAACATTACACAGCACTCTTATTCTGCAGTGAGATGGAGGGGGAGAGTTTTGGTGAGAGAGATGATTCCTGTGAGACAATTCCTTCCAAGCTCTTATCTTCCTGTCAAACATATGATTCCTCAACTAGCGGTGCAGGGTCTCTGACCTTAGCCCGGCTTCACCCTCTTCTTGAATATTGTTCAATTCACTTAACTTGCCTGGATTTCTGTGAGATACAGATAACTCATGACTGATCCTTTCTGCTGCTCCTAGACAATAAACAACTTTCCCACCATCCCCCTGGGGCTCTGCTAACCACTCCCTGTCTCCTGTGACTGTGTTAACCCCTTTTGTTGCTGTATGCTTCTGAAGCAAACCACTTCTTGTCTCCTGTGATAGTGTTAAACCTTTTGAAGTAAACCAATTCCGGTCTGTCACACTCTTCTCTCCTATTTTGAATGTCATCCTCAGCATTCACCTTATTTGGTCAACCTGACCAATTCTGAGACAGTGGTGAGAGTCGTGTAACTTTATATACAAATAGGCATAACATTTCTAAACATTACTAACAACCTATTCTTGCGACCTTTTGCTTGTAGGACTCCTTTAAGAAATAAACAATTAAAACAATCAGCATCTCTTCAGTTAAAGCTTTTCATACGTCTTCAACCAGCTCTCTCTCTATCTATGCCTTAACAGTTTGTTTCTACAAAGTCTTTTAAGGGAAATCAAAGCAATAAAATAAGTCCTTCCACCAGGCAACATCTTCCATACTGCCTCTCGGTGGTGAATACCACTCAAGTGAGCTTACCTGATCCGTAGGGAGAGATACCTGTTTCCAATTGTCATAGAAATTATTAAAAATCCCTCTCTTCCTCCAAACTCCTCTTCCCTTCTCCCCTATACCGTTTGCTAAGGAGAAGAGCTAACTCTCTAAGAAGTTGCTTCTATGCAAATAGCAGGGTACAAACTCAATTATCTAGGCTAGTTACCATATCAAATGGAGAGACATGGGTGATGAACAGCCACCTGAGAAAATAGGAAACCGCTCGTTAGGCTTCCAAAGGAAATCTGTCACACTCCTCACAATAGCCAGGACATTCCCAGTTGCAATCTCCAGACTCGTAGGCACCGAAATTAAATATGGAATATCGGAAGTTCTATAATTCTTATTGTGATGAGACATATTTTTTTTAGCAGCGGGGCTAACTAAGGAACAGTATGCATATTTTTCCATATCTGTGAGCCCTGCCGGTGAGCGGTAACGCAACAGTACAAACAACGAACAGTAGCCAGGTAATGTCTGGTCTCTAAAGAAAGGTAAAATTGCAGTAAAAAATGTGACATCACTTGCTAACTTCTGTGATCAATCAGTGAGAAGTAAGCACAGAAATTAAAGATTTAATAAAATCATGAAGGGTGGAGACCAGCCCACGTGAGGTCATCACAGGGGAGTGTGTGGGCAGGGCCCCTCTTCGCATTAAAAGATCCAGCTGAATATGGATCTATACTCATTGCGGGAGATACATATTTGTGTAAGCAGGGGTCCCGTTCCATAACGGTCCATTGAAGTGCTTCCCTCCAGCTAAACTGTATTGTCTCTGCGATCGGTCTAGTGTGTTTCTTCTATTAATCCCTTTTTATTTTGTGTAACTGTATATACTGTATTGTTTTGTTCCCCTTTGTAAAATCTTTTGTATATTTTTTTTCATAAACACTGCCTTCCTTTTGGATTAAATATAAAATTTAATAGTTCTGTTTCTTTGGTTCTGTAATCGTTCCTCCCTCGAAGCCATATACACTAGCAGAAAGCAGGCGTCCAATCAGGCCTGTAGTGAATTTTATATCTGATTGGTGGTAGCAGCAAATAATTTTATTGGGTTATTGTGAAGCTGGAAGTGATCGTACGGAGGCATACACATATTCCATGCGCTGGAAATTCGGAGGTGTGTACGCAATATGCTCACTGCTCGCTTGCCGATAGCTACATAGTGAGTAATCGGGATCATGCTTGTGCATAAATCCCTGACAAATTGGTGGGATATTGTATGATGTTCCTGATGTCGCCCTGACAAATTGGTGGGATATTATATGATCTCCCTGGTGTCGTCCTGAAACCAATGGACAGTCCTTGGCACTTGACTCAGTTCACCAAGTGTCTCATATGTCAACATCACGGGTCTCCTCATTTCTCGAGCTGACATCCTCCAGCTGGGTTGCTCCTCAGGAACCACGGGTTCTTTGTTTGCAGGAGTTTCTTCCATTTCTGGTACTTCCTCAGATGCTCTTGAAACAGCCTCTGTAAGTTCCTGTACTTCTCTTGAATCATCTCTTTCTGCACAGTCTGGTAATTCCGCTGCTCCTAAGTGTCAATCGGTCTCTTCAATGACCGGCATTCGATCGTCAGATCTGAATTGGACTTCATCTGTATTCCTTGGTACAAACTCTAAAGCCTCGGGACTTAGTTCACTTACATTCTAAAGGATCGTGGGGAAGGAGTCAGTAGGTTGAGGGGGTTGCAGTAGTTCTGGTGTTTTTGAGGTGGCAGCAAGGTCATGGCAGGCTGTAGCTTGTTTGAAGAGAAGGGTTTTCAGGTTCCGTCTGAAGGATCCAAGTGTGGAGGCACAGAATTCCAGAGGATGGGAGATATTCAGGAGAAGTGTTGAAGGCGATTGGGTGAGGAGCGAATAAGTGTGGAGGAGAGAAGGAGGTCTTGGGAAGACAGGAGATTACGTGAGGGAATATATCGGGAGATCAGTACAGACATGTATGGAGGAGAAAGGTTATGGATGGCTTTATAGATCAGTGTTAGTAGTTTGAATTAGATACGCTGGGCAATTTGGAGCCAGTGAAGGGATTTGCAAAGGGGGGTAGCAGAGGAGTAGCGAGGCGAGAGATGAACGAGTCGCGCAGCTGAGTTAAGGATGGACTGGAGAGGTGTGAGAGGCCTTCCATCTGACTGGATACTGCTGGAATACAGTCCTCACATGTTCAACATGCTCCTGGAAGGTTTTTCTGTGTACCACATTGTTATCCAAGTACAGCTGGCAGGTATCATCCCTCAATCCTTCTAAACATGTTTATTGCTCCTCTGGAATTCTGCTGCGGCTGAACTGAGCCCAAACAGTATCCTGATCCACTCATATAATCTCCACGGTGTGATGAATGCCGTCAAGAGTCTTCCTGTCCCAGGTACTTCCTGATAGGTTCTCCAGCATATCTTTGATCTTTGGTATCAGGTGTTGATCACGTATTGACTTTCTGTTTAGTTTACGGTAATCACAAAAGAGTCTCAACGTACCGTCCTTCTTCTTAAGACAGACAATAGGACAGGAATAACACGACTTTGACGTTTGCACCCAACCTCTGTTGATTAGATATTGTAAATACACTTTCACTTCACGGTGTAATGGTTTTGACATAGACATGAAACTTCTGGTCATTGTGGTCGTGTCTTTCAAATTGATCTTCAAGTTCAACGACGGGATACAGCCTATATCAGTCATCTTTGGAGAATGCATGACACTCTTCTCTCCGCATCTGTTTTGCTACCGCTAGATCCTCAGCACGCAAGTGCTCAAGGGGTACTGGGGGATCCCAGGACTCCGAGTTTGGTTGTGCAATTCCTTCCCTTGGGCAACTCCTGTTCCTTGGTGGGGAGACAGAATTCACAGTAGACACCTGGACTGGCCTCACACTGGCTGGGTATACCGTTTTAACGGTTTCGATGTGGCCTAATACCATTTTTGGATTCAGTGTAATCTCGTGTTTCATGGTATTCATCACCAGTACTGTCACTCAAGCAAAACCACCAGTAGGAATCGTAAGCACAATCTCACCTTGAATTGGGCGTTGTGGAAGTTCTGAGGAGTCTTTTGGCACAAATAGTCTTCTCTGGAATTTTCTTTCCAGTTCCACCCGAACTCCACATTTCACCCCCACGATTTGGTTTGCAGGGATGATTGTTGGGCGCAGGCCTACCTTGACTTCTTTAAGGTCCAATGTATTCTGTGCTTTTTTAATCTGACAAATCACGTTTTCAGCCACGATGTTGGGTATGGCGAGTGATTTGGTGATTACATCCACCACCAGCGTCCCTGAGTTGTGCTTCATAATGACCAATAATAATAAATAATAATAATAATGACCATACCGATTATGTTATAACCCAGGATAGGATCCTCTGCCACGTTCTGATCACTGGTCACTTGAAAAGGTACGAATTACTCGATGGCATTGCCATTCTTAGTGGCCCTGAGTTGAAAAGTGACTTCCACCCAGCCTATGAAAGGAATTTCGGCCTGGTTGACAGCTTTGCCATGGAGTTCCACCAGTTCTAAGAGTTCTTTTAGCAAACGAAGGCAGGTGTGTAGCAGGTGTCACCTTCTCCATTCTTCATTTAGTAGGCTCGCTTGTATTCCTGTGTCCCACAGTTCTTTCACCAGGAGTCCATCTAGCTGGCATTGTATAAAACACCTTTCACTGATTAGGCTGATGAGGCTATCTTTACTGATCGAGGAATCCTCCTCCCAGGAGTGCAATGTTTGACTTCCTCACTGGGCTTTAAGTAGCTGATGTCCGTGTCTCGCTTCTAGCTGTTGCAGATGGGAACACACTTGGGGATAGTGCTGACGCAGCCATTTTTCCTCACACGCCGTTCTGGGGGTTGGTGGTATTTGGATTTGCTTCTGGGGCCTCATCCGTATCGCGGTTACCTGTTGCAGTTACCTGGTTGAACTGGCAACCTTGTGTCTTTTAGCCCAAACGACTGTGACCATTGGCAGTCCTGGGCATAATGTCCTTCCCCACCACATCTTAAACAGTGGGCACATACGCACTCTGATTTGATGAACGGTACTGGAGGGTCTCCATGATGATTTTCGGACTGGCAACCGAGGGTCTCCAACTTCAGCTGACTCATTTTGGTGATTTTAGGAGCAGAACCTTTCTTTAACTTCTGTTCACTCTCTGACTTCAAACTAGCTGCCTCATTCATTTTTTAAATTAGAGCTTTGTCCAGAATGCCAGGCTCTTCTAGGCACTGTTTCAGCTGCAACTTGATATCTTTACTGATTAACCCCATTCCCAATGATCTCAAAATTTCATCTGGACTAACCCATGTCAGGGTTCCACAGGGACGACAGCGGGGAGATCACATAATATCTCACCGTTGCCGCCACTCTGTCAGGATTTCGTCAGGGATTCGCGAGCACACGATCCTGACTACTGCCTACTTAGGTATCAGCAAGCGTGCACAAAGCGTATGGCGTCATACCTCCAGATTCCAACGCAAGAAATACGTGTATACGCCCTAGTACGGTTGCTGCCAGCTTCACGATAGTCCAATTATTATTATTCGCTGCCACCACTGGCCGAGTTTGAAATATAATACAGGCCTGGCCGGACGCTTGCATTCTGGTAGCATATGGCTTCGGGGAGGGAACGATTACAGAGCAAAAGAAACAGGACTATTAAATTTTATACTTAATCCAAAAGAGAGGCAGTGTTTAGGAAAAATATACAAGGGTTTTACAAAGGAGACATTACAGTACAGAACATACAGTTCTTACTCTATACAGTTCGCAGGGACGACTCAGTATAGCTGGAGGGGAGCTCTCCTATGATTTTACCGTTACCGAACAGGATCCGTTGCTTATGAACCATATACTCCCTGTAATGAATGCCTATCCATCATCCGTGGATTTTTTTATGCCTTCAGAGGGAACCTGCCCACACACCCCCTGTGTTGACATCACAGGGTCTGGGCTCAAGCCTACATATTTTTATTAAGATATCTGTTTTTTTTGTGATAACTTATCGTTGGTTGATCGTAGAGGCTTGCAAGCGACACCATATTTTCCGTTATGAATTTACCTTTCTTTAGAGAACACACATGGCGTAGCTGCGATCCGTTATTCTGGTACTGTAGCGCCACAGCTCCCCGGAGGGGCCTACAGCGATGGGAAAATAAGCCTAGTGTTCCTTGGCTGACCCGGTCACTAAAATATAGGTCCCATTATTATCGGACGTATGGAACTTGAGATATTCCATATTTTGTGTTGGTACCGAACGTCTGGGGGACCTGTTAAATTCCATTTGATATCCTGGGAACACTACCTTCTAGATGTAGATTTATTGCACGCCTGTGTCTAATTATCCCCTGCCTCTGCCAGGGGGAAATAAACTTGCATTTTAATTGGGCTGGTAGCACCTCTCTTGTGCCAGCATTTGTTTAAGCTACTTTAGCTGTGGGTGATAATTTGCAGAGAGATCGCTCTTTAGATTGTCAGCTCTTCTCTTGTGACAAATGGTAGATAGGAGGGGGGGAGAGGGGCTCCAGAGGGAGAAAGAATTGTTAATATTTTTCTTAATACCTCCATGACACCCAGTATCAAACTTCTCCTCTGCCTCTACATCTCTGGATGCAAACAACAGTCTAACCTTAAGTTCAATCGCTCTGACCAATAAAATTTGGGGTGATTAATTATTGTCCTGTGAGATGTTAATAAGTCAGTGGATGTTAAATATACTTATTTCTGTATATTTAATAAATATAAATAGGACTTTTTACCAGATGTGAGAACATAACACGATATTCTTATAAAAAAATGTAGAGGTTTATTCTTGAGTTGTCCATTAAAAAGAATAATTGCAGCAGTTACATAAAATAGGTGAAATAGTTACAAAGTGATTGACTCATGAGTGTGCATATTTCTGTCAGTCTTTGTCAAGCACATGTCTGGATGGACCATGTGTTTTCTCAGCGCGTAGATCCTCCGTCTGATGTAGTGTGTAGTGCAAAAGAGAGAGAGAGCGACCCCTCCCTGTGTCTCACATGGGTTATATAGGCCCCTCACAGCACCTGTTCTTCATACATGGCAATAAATACCCTGAGCTAAATATACAAGAATAGCATTGTGATGTCAGCTAAAAAACCTAGCACGATGCTGATGCAATCTATGCAATGTACAAGTACAGAATTCAGATTAATATTTGAATATTTAACAGTGGAACAATTCTGAAGTACTCTCTTCTTTATAGTGCCCTTTTAAAATCTTCTTCAGCTGTGGTAAGGTTAATTGACTTTTCATTTCTAGCATACTACGGAGGTTCAGTCCCCGGCTGATCGCTTTCACCACCCCCTCAATGATCTCATCTGGCTGGTAGCCTTTCTGTAATCCTGCATCGATCTGGTGCAACAAGTTCATATAAGACAGTTTCTCTTTCTGCTCACGCTCTCCAATCTGTCCCAGGATCTTGAATTCTCCTTATGGTGATTTGTGGTGTTAAAGAGGTCTGTCTTCCTGATTTATCTAACCCGAGCAGGTCAAAGGTTCTGTCAGAGTCTGTCACACATTCAGAGGTTTTGGTAGATTCCTGCAGGGCTGTTTTAAGGCTTTGAATTGTTCTTTCAATTCTTGTAGTTCTGTCTGCGGGAGGAGATTCCCGCCCTTGATAATTGGCATCGCCCCTCCATCTTCCAACTTCAAACCAATTAGAAACTGTGTTAGTTCCTGGAGGAACGTCCCCATGATGTCTTCAGCTTCTTTCTCCCCCAGCTCATCCATTTTTGCATTAATGGCAGCTAACAGTTGCCTGCAGTTGTGTGCTTTAGAGATCTGTGCTTCTGATATCTTTATATGTTCTGCTACTGCTCTCAATTCTTCACAGGTTAAATGAAGAAGCAGCACCTCACTAATTCTGTCCATTTGTATTTCCACATCCATGGCTGCTATTGAGTTTTGTTTAGGGCTGCTCCCCTTTACCTGGGATAGAAGAGTTGAGGTGAGGTGCTGTGCTGCTGTATATTTCAGTCACCGTGCCTCTGCTCCCTACACTCTATTCCCTACACAGGATTTCTCGTACGGGCCACCAATGTTACAAGTAAGCCGCTACGCTTCTATAGGGACTATGCAGGTTCCATGAATTCTTGGAATCCTGGGGGAACTGTTACTCAGGGAGACCGTTGATACATATAGGGCATCAATGTCAAAGTAGTGGACAACCCCTTTAAGTGCTAGAGGGCTTGTCCTCTCCTGTGGTTCTTGGACTACATTGGCTTACGTTGCACAATCCAATGGACTGGCAGACTCAGGAGATAATAAGGTTGAGTGAGTACTGTCAAGGACACTGCTCGGGCACCCATTTAGTCAGGGATGATACCCAGTCTCAGACGAAATACCTGTTTGACTTTGTGGATGTGTGCTCAGAACATGAGCATCAAGAACTCCCTCCTCATTATCCTTATCAATGCGCCGTTATCTAATTGCTGGGGCCATTTTGGCTAAGAGCAGGTTATATCATATTTCTGGTCTGGAGAGGCAGGCCATGAAGGACTATATCTCAGAGAGTCTGGCTAAGGGTCATATCAGACCCTCTTCATCTCCCATTGCTGCAGGGTTTTTCTTTGTTTAGAAAAAAGATGGGGGGTTACGCCCTTGCCCAGATTTTCATGAACTAAACTGGATCATGGTCTGGGATCCTTGTCCTCTCCCTCTCATTCCGGACTTTTTTAACCAGATTGTCAGGGCAAAATGGACCTCAGTGGGACATGTAATCTCTTCCATATAAAGGAGGTGGATGAGTGGAAGACTGCTCTTAATACACCTGAGGGAGAGTATGAAAACCTTTTTATGCCAGTTGGGTTGACTTATGCTCCCGTCGTCTTTCAGCGCCTCCTGAAGTGATTGATTTCCCCGAGAAATCCTGCAACAGTACCGTGACAAATGCTTAATCATTTTGTGACTGTAAAACATATTATGGATCCCAAAAAAAGGTGTTTTTTTTTCAATCATAGCTGAGAAGCCATTATTTGTTCATGTTCAAAACAGCTAAATTGTTTTATCTCCATAAATAAATGGATAATTTTTGGACAGGTTGTGAAAAAGCTATTGTCACTTTACTTACCAAAGAAGAGATTTCTTGATAATCCCCAAACAGGGAAAAAAAATGATACTTCCCATGTATGAAAAACACTGCTTCTTCTGTTTGCACAGCCATGTATAAACACCAGCAAGGCTGGCATCTGCCCCAAAAGGTACAATAGGACTGCTTATAAAAGACAATCAGATAGTGAAAGCAGCATTGTATGGCTCTCTCTGGCTTAGTGCCCACGATGCAGAAATTTTCCTTAGCATTTCTGCATCTCCTTGGCAGAAAAACGCATGTGTTTTGTACGTACGTTTTTGACGCGTATTTGCCGTGCGTTTTTCCAATGCATTGTATAGGCAAATACGCTTGCAGAAACGCCTAAGAATTGGTCATGTCCGGATATTTTTCTGCGAGTAAAAATCTGCACAGAAAAAATCCTGACCATGTGCACAGAACTTGCAGAATGTCAAAGGAAGTCATGGGATAAGGTATGCAATGCGTTTCTGGAGCGTTTCCACGCTGTAAATTCAGACCAAAAACGCATCGTGGGCACACAGCCGCTCTACGTACCTTTCACTATCTGTTTATGCTTCATTTTAAACAATAAAAATGAATTGCATTCCCCTCGTTGATTATTTGTCTTTTATCTTAGTGATATAGCCATGGTTTAGATTTGCTAGCTTGCCTTTGTTATGTATTTATAAGTCGTTTTTCCTTTACCCATTGCACCAGATGGACGACCCGTGGACCTGCAGCAGCTATAATCCTGTGTCTCCATACTGCTGTGTATACGCAACTTTATCAGGTTTACACGACCTTTATTAATCCTTAATGTTATACCGGATAAGACCCTATTTGGGTGTTTTTGCTTTCCGGCTCCTGTAATATATGTTTTTACTTAGTGAGATAGGTTGAAGTCACTTGGACGTTAATAAAACTGTGTACGGATCCAGGAGCTCCGAGTGTCATACGCACATTTTTCAGGCAAATTGAGGCTTTTTTTTGAATGTTTTGGGGAAGATTCTCTGAAGCTGGAGAATTAAAATTGTAAAAGTTCTGCTCATCGGGACGTACAGTGACATACCAATGTGCTAAAGTCCTTTATCCACTACCAATCAACCATATGCCAAAAAGATGCATTTGTTTTGGGATAGAATTGGTGCATGGTGAGACCTATGGAGATGCTCGGCATTCACCCCGGGAACAACGCTAATCTCAAATGTTTATAGAGCTAAACAAATTTGAAGAAACAGGTTGGACAGCTGTAAGGAAGGAGAGAACACACAGAGGAGGGCACATGAGTGAGGACAGTCGACAGAAAGACTCTGCTTGTAAAGAGGGAGCATATCAATGGCTGAAGGTGTACTAACTTTGGTGAGTTGCAGTCGTTCACAGAGTGCAGGAAGCAAGAGATGCAGTGATGGCTACCACAGGTAATGTCTCTCTGTTAACACCACAGAACCTTTTTCTACTTCACAATTTTACATTTTTTTTTAGTTATAATTATTATTAATATTATTATTATTAGTTCTCTTTTATCAGAATTTTCATAATTTCCTTTTCTATGTTTCCTACCTTTTTTTGTATTCTTTCTTTTCAACATGCTCTTCTTCATTTGTTTATCTAGTAAAAGGAGATGTAGGGCGGTGCAGCACTGTGGAGAGGACAAGTAGGGTGGTAGTCAGAGATGAGGAGGAGATGTAGGGCGGTGCAGCACTGTGGAGAGGACAGATAGGTGGTAGAAAGAGATGAGGAGGTGATGTAGGGCGGTGCAGCACTGTGGAGAGGACAGGTAGGTGGTAGAAAGAGACGAGGAGGAGATGTAGGGTGGTGCAGCACTGTGGAGAGGATGGGTAGGATGGTAGACAGAGATGAGGAGGAGATGTAGGGCGGTGCACAGTGTGGAGAGGATGGGTAGGTGGTAGACAGAGATGAGGAGGAGATGTAGGGCGGTGCAGCACTGTGGAGAGGATGGGTAGGTGGTAGACAGAGATGAGGAGGAGATGTAGAGTGGTTCAGCACTGTGGAGAGGATGGGTAGGTGGTAGACAGAGATGAGGAGGAGATGTAGAGCGGTGTAGTCCTGTGGAGAGGATGGGTAGGTGGTAGACAGAGATGAGGAGGAGATGTAGAGCGGTGCAGCACTGTGGAGAGGATGGGTAGGTGGTAGACAGAGATGAGGAGGAGATGTAGGGCGGTGTAGTCCTGTGGAGAGGATGGGTAGGTGGTAGACAGAGATGAGGAGGAGATGTAGAGCGGTGCAGCACTGTGGAGAGGATGGGTAGGTGGTAGACAGAGATGAGGAGGAGATGTAGGGACATGTAGCACTGTGGAGAGGACGGGTACGTGGTAGATAGAGATGAGGAGATGTAGGGCGGTGCAGCACTGTGGAGAGGACAGGTAGGGTGGTATACAGATGAGGAGGAGATGTAGGGTGGTGCAGCACTATAGAGAGAACAAGTAGAGTGGTAGAGAGAGATGAGGAGGAGTTGTAGGGTGGTGTACCACTGTGGCGAATGGTTGCCAACCGTCCGTAAATTTACGAATAGTCCGTACAAACCCAGTGCTAATATCTGTCATCTGTAGTGTCCAGCAGAAAAAGCAGTGTCCCTCAATTTGCCCCCACCCCTGAAATTTGTACTGCACGTGGCTAAAAAAGGCTTCCATGCGCGGGTACAAACAAGTCCCATTCCAGATCACACGCAGTACAGAGGGAACAGAGAGTGACAACATCACCCACCTACTAATCCCTCTGCCAGGACGTCGTCACTAAGGACAGGTGATGGATCAGAATGCTCCTCCTCCAGGTGACACAAAGAGGCGGAGCCCTACCTGGTGGTCTCACCTGTCCCTGCATCCTGGTATCAGTGTGTGCTGAGTCCTTGCTCCGGCTCCTCGCAGAGATGGCTGCAGAGCTCTTCCTGCAGAACGTCCGGTTGGAAAGATGCCTCTCCCTGTATATGGTGGCACTGTTCCTACTCCCTCACATTGGCTTTTCATGGAGCTTCCCATCGGGTGAGTCTGTGATATCTGCCTACTTCACATGAACCAATTGTGCAGTATCTGCTCTGTGTAGAGGATGTAACCTATGTGCAGCCTGTGTCTTGTGCCCTTCAGCCAGGAGGTAGAGGAGCACACCGCCTTAATTCCTTTCACCACAACTGATACTATGACTTATGCTTTCCTTTTGTGATGTGTGAGGTGAACCTGGGAGCAGACTAATGTCTGCCTGAGTGGCCACTACAAAGCTCTGTGTGACTACTGTGTCCCTCGTAGATCCCAACCGTCCAGGATTCAGCGGCACTGTCCCAAATCGGTCCCACATCCCGGGCCCATCAGGGATTTTGTCCCGGCTTCTGATACTCACCAGTGCATAAATTGAATATTGACTGTTTCTTCTTTCTACCAATGAGACACAGTTTATAATGATGCAGATAGCAGAATTTGGTAATCTTGACCTCTTTTGCTGGCAGTGAACCCAGGAACAGATTATACATATCCATATAAATACATTAATATATAACAATGTATTTCTATGGTCCCTGTATGCTGAGGTGAAGAAAAACAATTTTTGTTCCTATGTAAGTGGTAAAAATAATAAGAAGCAATTACAAAAATGGCATTTTCTCTATTTTTGTGAGTCTCCCCAGTTCTTGAACCCACTAACTCAAGATTACAGGCAGGAGCCTCAGCTGCGGAGCCACAAGCTCTGATGATGTAATGCTGAGAATTTTGTATACTTGATCTGTACTGCAGGCTCTGACTCCATAGGCAGATTATACTGATACAGAGATACATTGTGCACAGCAGTGGATTTCTATGTATTTTTATTCTAGAGGGAGAATAAGATTTTTTTCATTCTATCAAATTTGTAAAAAATGATAATGAAAAACACTTCATAATTAGTGATGAGCGAGTATGTTCTGTTAACCCTTTCACCGAGTATGCTCAGGCTGAGCACCGAGTAGTTACAGCTGCTCGGTCATATGTTTGAATCGCTCCTTGTGCATGATTTGCGACGGTTTGACAGCTTTAATACATGTGAGGAATGTGTAAGAAATAGACAAACAGTTGCAAATCATGCACACGGGAGCGATTCAAACATAACACCGAGCAGCTGTAAATACTCGGTGAAAGGGTTAACAGAACATACTCGCTCATCACTATTCATAATGAAAAAAAGTAATTTTTAATGCATTTTTTAAAAAATAATAAACATCACATATCAGCAAATAACACAGACATATTTGGTGTCCCTGTAATCGTAACGTCCCGCACAACACAGCGATCAGATCATTAACGGGGATTGGCAAATGGAATAAAAAAAAATGGCATGACTGATATTTCTCTATTAAACCCATAAAAAAATGAAATGTAATAAAACTGTAACGCTGAGGCCATGTTCACATGTAGCATAAATGCTGCGTTATTTCTGCTGCTTTTTTCTGCACGTGTTCACACCTCACAGCGCAACATCAATCTTCTCTGATTGTTTTGTGTTTGCTGCGTTTAATGTTTTCCCGCTTATTTGATGCGATTTTGGGGATGAAATGAAGCAGAGTTTTTAACGCTTTTTAATAGTACAGAAAAGCTTTGATTCTGCGCTTAAAAATGCAGCGGAAATTTTTTTCATGTATTTTTATTTTTAGAAGAAGCCTATAGAGAGAAAATGCAGCAAAACTGCATAGTTCAGCAACGTCTTTAGATGCACTGATGGACAATTTAGACAGCGTTCACATGTAACGTAAATGCTCTGTATTTTCTGCTGCTCTTTTGCACAGAAATTCTGCTATTTAACTGTCCAAGCAAAGTGGATGTGATTTCATGAAAACCGCGCCACCTGTGGTCTGAAGACGCTGCTGAACTGTGCGGTTTTGGTGCTTTTTTTTCCCTCTCTTGTCTTCTGTGGAACCTAAAATAACTCTTCAACAGCCAACAATCCGGCTTCCGCCCCCACCATTCCACCGAAACTGCCCTTACAAAAATTACTAATGACCTTCTTACAGCCAAAACTGACAGACAATTCTCCATACTCCTCCTTCTAGACCTGTCTTCTGCTTTCGATACAGTTGACCACTGCCTCCTACTACAGATTCGCTCTTCTTTTGGTGTCAAAGACCTTGCCCTATCCTGGATCTCCTCATACCTTTCCAACCACACATTTAGCGTCTCCCACTCCCACACTACCTCCTCACCCCGCCCCCTCTCTGCTGGAGTCCCTCAAGGCTCTATCCTAGGACCCCTACTCTTCTCCATCTATACCCTCGGCCTGGGCCAGCTCATAAAGTCCCATGGCTTCCAGTACCATCTGTACGCTGATGACACCCAGATCTACCTCTTTCCTCAAACTCAATGTGGACAAATCTGAACTTCTCATCTTTCCTCCATCTCGTGTATCCTCCCCATCTGATCTATCTATCCCAATTAGTGATGAGTGAGCACTAAAATGCTCGGGTGCTCGATGCTCGGGTCGAGCACATTGGAATACTCGGGAGCTCGACCCGAGCAATGAGCCCAATGTAAGTCTATGGGAAACTCCAGCATTTTTCAGGCGGCTCCCCCCGGCGGTCTGCAGAGGGCCTAAAAATTGCCCAAATCGATGGGAACAATACTCAAATGACATGGGAACAGCATGGGGAAGACCCCTGGAAGCATTTCTGACCCCCAGGTCACTGCTGTCAACAACGTGGTCAGAGTATTACACCACTTTTACAGACTCACAATAAAACATACAAAAATAAAACCAAAATGAATTTTCCTGGGAAATATGTTAAGGAACATCCTTTCCAGGGTAATGACTTGTATATAAGGCAAAATAAATAACTAAAAACAAAAATACTCCTCCACACCTTGGGCTATGTTTACACATAGCGTTTTTGATGCGTTTTTGCACTTTTACATTGCTTTCAACCGTGACAAATACATTCACAGGGAGATGTCATTTTAACACTTTATCTGGCTATGTGGTGTGGGAGACATCATCAGACACATCCTGTTTCATTTATGAAGGAGGGACTCTAAAAGTCACAAAGCCTATTTTTATTGGGCCATCAGGCAGCCCTTACTATTCTTAGAGAGCCATCTGCCGGCTATGCTTTGTTGTTCCCATTACTAAAGAGTGGGTCTCCTATACTGTTATTGCGTATTCAGTGAGTGGCAGGGCTGCCCAAAATTTGGACGCACCCCAATACCCATTAGAAAATTTGGACACACCCCAATGCCCCTTTGAAGAGACTTAGAGGAGGGCCTCCTGAAAACAATGTTCCCATTATTAGGAAGTGGGAATCCCATAGTGTTGGCCTATGCAGTGAATTCAAGGTCTGCCAAAAAGTAGGAGGTACTCAAGTGCCCCTTGGAGACGTGGAGGTGCGCCTCATAAAAAAATGTTCCCATTAGAAAGGAGTGGGTCTCCTACACTTGTAATGCCAATGAACTAAGTGTATGGCTGACAAACAATTACCCCTGGTGGGTATACATGAACATACTGTATAATTTTATTTTTTACGGGCATCATAAACACCCTTTAAAAAAATTATGTGGGTGTTGCATCACGGACCGTGGTCACCCTGGTGATGTGGTGGAGGATGAGGATGAGGAGAAGGAGGACAAGAGCAAATAGCCAAAATCAGGAAGCATATACCCATGTGACATAGTAACATAGCATCATAGTTTGTAAAGCAGAATAAAGACTTGCGTCCATCAAGTTCGACCTGTTAGTTCTGTAATTGCTAAAGTTGATCCAGAGGAGGCAAAAACCCCAAATGATTTGGCCAATCTTCACCTGAGGAAAAATTCCCTCCCGACTCTGAAACCAGCAGTCAGAATAAATCCCTGTATCAACCTACTATTTTATTCTATTGTTAAGTATACGCTGAAATCTGCCTGGTATCTAGAAATGCATCCAGTCCCCGCTTGAACTGGTGTAGTGAATCCGACATTACCGTCTCCTCACTCAGTGAATTCCATATTCTCACTGCTCTTACCGTAAAGAACCCCTTCCTATGCTGGTGCTGAAACCTTTTCTCTTCCAGTCTTAGTGAATGCCCTCTTGTTACCGTAATATCCCTCCTTTTGAACAAATCCCTGGCAAGGTCTCTATACTGTCCCCTAACATATTTGTACACATTTATTATGTCCCCCTCAACCTTCTCTTTTCCATGCTGAATAGTCCTATTTTTTGCTAACCTCTCTGGGTATTGCAGTCCCTCCATTCCCTTTATTAATTTTGTCGCCCTCCTTTGTACCTTTTCAAGCTCATTTCTATCCTTTCTATATATTGGGGCCCATAACTGAGCACAGTATTCCAAGTGTGGTCTGACCAGAGCTTTGTACAGTGGAAGAACAATGTTCTCCTCCTTTGCAGCTATACCTCTTCTGATACATCCCATTACCCTGTTTGCCCTTACAGCAGCCGCCTGACTTTGGGCACTCCAATTTAGTTTGCTGTCAATCAAGATGCCCAAGTCCTTCTCCATCTCTGAATTCCCCAATGGTTTCCCATTCAGTGAGTACTGGTGACTTCCATTTTTCCTTCCCATATGTATGACCTTACATTTCTCCTCGTTAAACCTCATTTGCCATTTAATGCTCCACCTACCCAGCTTATCCATGTCCCTCTGTAGGTCTGCACTGTCCTCTTTTGTATTAATTGTTTTACATAACTTTGTGTCATCTGCAAATATTGATATTTTACTATTTATCCCGTTGACGATGTCGTTAATAAAGATATTAAATAACATTGGGCCTAGTACAGACCCCTGTGGTACCCCACTAGTGACGCTTACCCAATCTGAGTATATTCCATTTATAACCACCCTCTGCCTTCTATCCTTTAGCCAGTTAGCTACCCACTTGCAGACATTTTCCCCCAGCCCCATCATTCTCATTTTGTATACCAACCTATTATGTGGCACGCTATCGAACGCTTTTGAGAAGTCGAGATACACGACATCCACTGGTTCCCCCTGATCTACTCGAGAGCTAACCTCCTCGTAGAAGTCAATCAGGTTTGTTTGGCAGGAGCGATTCCTCATGAATCCATGTTGGTTCGGGGTTAATAGATTATTAGCATCAAGATGCTCCGTAATTGCCTCTTTAATGAAGCTTTCAAAAATTTTGCCCACAACGGACGTCAGACTCACCGGCCGATAGTTTCCGGCGTCACTTTTCGCTCCCTTTTTGAATATTGGCACTACATTCGCCTGTCGCCAATCAAGTGGTACAGACCCAGTCTCAACAGAGTCCTTAAATATAAGATATAACGGTCTGTCTATCACATTACTTAGTTCCCTTAGTACCCGTGGGTGTATGCCATCAGGTCCTGGTGATTTGTTTATTTTAATGTTACTGAGGCGTTTCTGTGGGTGTAAAAAGGTGCATGGGAATACACCTTCCAAAAAAAGACACTGGATTTGAGTTTATGTTACTCTGCTGTCATTCGGTGGTGTTGAGAAGTCTGGCCCAATCCAGCCCTTGTTCATTTTTAGAAGAGTCAGCCTGTCGGTATTTTCAGTTGACAGGCGGATGCGCTTATCAGTTATAATTCCACCAGCGGCACTAAAAACCCGCTCTGATAAAACGCTGGTGGCAGGGCAGGCCAGTACCTCCAAGGTGTAGAGAGCCAGTTCATTCCACATATCCAGCTTGGATACCCAATAATTATAAGGCACAGAGGTATTACGGAGTATGTTGGTACGGTCGACAAGGTACTCCCTCAGCATCTTCCCAAACTTTGCACTCTTTGTGAGAGTACCCCACGCCTCAGGGCCTGTGTGATGGGAGGAGATGAGAAAATTCTCCCAGAACTTTGACAGTGTTCCCCTGCTTCTGCTGGATTGGAGTTGTGTCTCTCTCACCTGTATTCCTTGGTTGTCCAATGAACTGTGACCTCTGCCGCCATCGTTTTCAGATGGGAATTATTTTAATAGTTCCGCAACAAGGGCCTTCTGGTACAGCCTCATTTTTGTAGACCTGTCCGCCTCAGGAATAAGAGATATAAAGTTCTCCTTGTAGCGTGGGTCTAGAAGTGTCACCAACCAGTAATGACTGTCACCCAAAATTTTGAGAACACGAAGGTCATGGGAAAGGCAGAGTAACATAAACTCAGCCATGCGTGCCAGACTACTAACAGGCAAGACTTCTGTGTCCTCACCAAGAGAATGACTGACCATGCTCTCCTCCTCCTCTCTGTCCTCAGGCCATCCACACTGAAACACTGAACAGATGGTATGACAGTTGTGCAGGTAGTACCATCTATAGCGCATGAAACTAGCTCCTGTCCTTCTTCCTCCTCCTCCTCTTCCTCATTGTCACACAATCTACATTGGGATGAGATGAGGCTTGGCTGTGTGTAATCACCCTGTATGGTTCCTTGCTCCATCTCATCGTGCTCCGCCTGCAATGTATCCTCTTTGATTGTGAGCAGAGAGCATTTCAGAAGACAGAGAAGCAGGATGGTGATGCTAATTATGGCGTCATCGCCGCTCACAATCTTGGTGGAGTCCTCAAAGTTTTGGAGAATGGTACATATGTCTGACATCCATGTCCACTCCTGAAGTCTTATGTGTGGAGTCTGAACTGAATACCGACGGCCTTGTTGATGCTGGTACTCAACAACTGCCCTCTTCTGCTCACAAATCCTTCCCAACATCTGTAGTGTAGAGTTCCAACGCATGGAGACATCACACACCAGTCTGTGAGCCGCAAGCTGCAAACGCTTCTGAAACACGGCAAGGGGGGCGGAAGCGGTAAGTGACTTTCTAAAATGGGCACACAGGTGGCGTACTTTGCAGATTGGGCAGCTCCGGGTAGGATTTGATAAACCGTTGAAGCACAAGGTTAAGCACATGGGCCAGGCATGGTGAGTGTGTGAGCTCACCTCGCCTCAGAGCCGCCACCAGGTTCCGGCCATTGTCACACACGACCATGCCTGACTATAGGTTCAGCGGTGTGAGCCACAGATCTGCCTGCTCTTTCAGAGCTGCCCACAACTTTTTAGCATTGTACGGTTTGTCACCTAAGCATATTAGCTTCAGAACAGCCTGTTGCCACTTGGCCGAGGCAGTGCTTCCAGCTTGTGACTGATGTGGTCATTTCGGAGATGGAGGCTGAAGAGGAGGTGGAGGCTGAGGAGGATGAGGTGCAGGAGCTGTAGACTGTGGGGGAAACCCTGATTGACCTAGGGCCTGCAATGCTTGGAATCAGGAGGACGTGTTCCGTCCCAAGGTCCGACTGGGTCCCAGCTTCCACTATGTTAACCCAGTGTGCCGTCAACGAGATGTACCATCCCTGCCCACAAGCACTTGTCCACGTGTCCGTGGTTAGGTGGACTTTCCCGGTGACTGCATTGCTGAGGGCATGGCTAATATTTTGGGACACGTGCTTGTGTAATGTGGGGATGGCACACCGGGAGAAATAGTGGCGGCTGGGGACCGAATACTGAGGGACAGCCTCCGCAATCAGGTTGCGGAATGCTTCCATCTCCATGAGCCTAAAAGGCAACATTCCCACATTTCGAACGCAAGCAGTCGCGAAATGTGGGAATTTAGTAGTGTGGCCTGTGTGGCGTTGGCTGCGTATTTGCGCTTGCGTTCCAAGGACTGGGGTATGGGCAACTGAACGCTGCGCTGAGACAAGGACTTGGATGTGCTTGCTGATGCTGCTACTTGAAAGTGTGCAACGACAGGTGCAGGGCAGAAGCCATCTTTGCATGCACCATGGACAGAGGATTGGCTTGTATGCACAACAGCAGAAGAAGCAGTGGTGCCACACGCAGACACTGTTCCTGGACCCTGGGGTTCGGCCCACAAAGTCGGGTGCTTTGCTGCCATGTGCCTGATCATGCTGGTGGTGGTCAGGCTGGTCGTTTTGCTACCCCTGCTGATGGTGCAAATGGCCTTTTTGGGGTTATCGGCAGAGTCTTTAAAACACAACCAGACTCGGGAAGACCTAACAGTTGTACTGGCAGCTTCCTTCGTGTTGGTGTTACGGGGAACGGTTGCCTGTCTTCTGTCTGCGGCCACCACACTGCTTCTTCCTGTCTGTTGGGATGCTCTGCCTCCCTCTCCCTGTGTGCTGATGTCCTCGCTCTGCATGTCCTCCTGCCAGGTTGGGTCAGTTACTATATCATCCACCACCTCATCTTCCAATTCCGCACCCTGGTTCTCCTCCTGACTTTCTGGAAATTGTGTCTCATCATTGTCCACCTCTTGTGACGCTTCCCCACCGTCACCTTCGTGTGACCGTGGCTGCTCAAATATTTGGGCATCACTACATGCGATCTCCTCTTGCCCCGCTTCAAGTGGACCGGGCGAGAGGCCCAAATCTATAAATGGAAAAGTAAACAGCTCTTCGGAGTGTCCAAGTGTGGGATCAGTTGTCTCTGGGCACTCGGCATGGTGGGAGGAAGGAGGATCAGGGTGAGGAATATGCGGTCCAGACTCACGGCTACTGAGACTTGACCGTGTGGAAGACAGGGTGGTGGTGGTGACTGGAAGCATTATCTGCTATCCAACCAATAACCTTTTCACACTTCTCTGTGTTCAATAGTGGTGTTCTGCGGACCCCTATTAATTGGGACAGGAAGGTCGAGTGAGAAGATGTGGGTGTTTGTTGTGGCACAATTTTAGCTTGCCGACTGCCTCGGCCTCTGCATGTACCATCACCATCACGTCCAGTTCCCTGTCCCTTGCCACGCGCCATTTTAAATGGAGGACAATATCTTCCAAGCTCACTACTAATGGTTGAATTTACAGCGAACTTATATGTGATCCGTGTGACAGACAAACCACAGTTTTAAATAGCTGGCCAGTAGGTAACTATTTTTATCAGCAAACTGGTGTCAATAACTTCACTGAAATATGTTCATTGGCTCTGTAAAGAGCGCCAAACATGCAGGGAGGTGACCCGAGCATCCGCCCGAGCAACCCGTAAATACTTGGTGAGCGCCGAGCATCTCGATCAGTAAGATGCTCGGGCGAGCATCGAACAGTAGCGAGCATGGTCACTTCATCACTAATCTCAATAAATGATGTAAGGGACTCAGGGTGGTAGTTATGGCCAGAGGCTGATGTGTTCCCATACCCTGGTCCCCCGACAAAGATAAAAGTACACATTTTCCCATGTTGTGTGTGTGGTGCAGAACACTCACATCTGGATCATAGATCTCTGCCGTCTTCAGTCTTCACATCTCAGGAACGGCCGCACACACATTTAAGGAGTTCTGTTCCATTTTATAAAAAAAGAACTTTACTGGAACATTGGTAAATATCTTCATACAGCACATTACATTGTATACTGACTCCCCCAGGGTCACCGTTCGACACACCGCACGTAGAGATGTTCAGCGTCCATTTGTCCCGAGTTGTCCCTTTCATAGTGAACACTCTTGGTCTATAAGACCCTTGCAGTAGTAAGAATCCCTGTATGGACTGTTTCCCGTCTGGCTTCCCCTTCTCTGAAGGCTTGTGGAGACACAACTCCCTGTGAATCCTATGGACCGTAGGTCCCGAACGTACGGAAATGTCTATTAAGATTATCTGAGTACAGGTTCTTCTCTGCTGGACAACTTGTGCCAAAGGTGCCCCCTGGACCACCAACTGTACTTGTCTTACATCTTTCTCTTTCTCCCAGGAACTGACTGCAACCAGGAAACTGCTCTCTGATCCACTGAATCTGCTCCTCCCACACTCAGCAGCTCCCAAACTCCTTTACCCTTTCCTACACTACCCTCTACTAACATGTAGGGCAATTAATCATAAAACCTTTTCATATTGCAAACAGGATATGACATTATATGTACACATACAGACAAGGTGCATGACCAGATCCTGGTCACCCTCTTACAAATGACATCACTCTTTCCACTGTACCAGAAATCCGCTGCCTAGGCGTAATCCTTCGACTCTGCTCTGTCCTTCAAACCACAAATCCAAGCCCTTGCCATCTCCCATCGCCTTCAGCTCAAGAATATTACCAGAATCCATCCTTTCCTCAATCCTCAATCTACTAAACTGCTTGAGCATGCCCTCATCATCTCCTCCTCTGTGGCCTCCTGTCATGCCAGGTGTGGGAAAGACTTAGTGCAACACAGAGGGAAGAGGGAAAGGGAGCCCAGACACTAGGGAAAGGGAGAAGTGGAGACCTCCTAATCTGGTCTAGTGACAACCTGTCTCAACTACTGTCCCTATATTGGCACTTCAGCAATTGCCGCACGTGTGCCTCGCCCTGTCTTTCCCTGGCGTATGGCTAATGCAAGATGAGCACTAGTCGATCTCCACTAAACTCTAGAGGCAACAAGGGTAGACAAACAGGGGGAGAATGCTTAGCTTTAGATAACTTCAGACAAATGCGAACTTGGCCTCAAGCTCCAGAGAGGACGAAGTAGTGTTTTTGTTAAGTCTTCACAAGTAGAAATGAATATAGCCGGCACCTCAATTTCAGACACACCAGTTATATATACACCCAGGCCACGGAGCTAATTACCAGAGGGAGGTAGCCGCTAGGTCCTAGAGACAGCCTCTCATCTAAGAAGATGTCTGTAATGCCAAACGTAGAGATCTATTGCAACCAACTGCAGGCGACTGTCTGTCACCTCTGACACACCCGTAACACCTACCTGCTAACACTCTTACACCTCTCCAGTCTGTCCTTAATAAAGATGAGCGTTGTTCTACTCGAACTGTTCGCCAATCTCAAATTCGAGCTGTTTTGGGCGGTGTTCGAGCCGGTCGGCGAACACGAACGATTTGAAAAAAATTCGGCTGTTCGAGGTTATGTTCGATAACTGTTCATGCACCAAAATCATAACTGGATTTTTTCTCAGTAATGATGAAAATTAATGTTAATACGCAGTTTGAGTGTACAGCGGGGCGGGGGGAGGGGCAGGGGATGGATCTCTGCAGGAACAATGAAGATCTCCATTTTTTTTTCTCTTTCCCGCATTTACAGTGGGGAGGTGCAATCTGTCAGCCTATCAGCAGCGCACACACGGAGCGAAGTGCTTTTTTTCACACAAGCAAGGGCATGTGTGATTGGCAGTGTATGTCACATGTCCTTGCCCTATAAGACCATTTTCCCCGTCGCCACCATTTTCTCACTGCTGCAGCTGCATGTTAGACGGCACCGCTGTTGCTGTGTGCGCTATACTTTGTTAATTTGAAGCCAATTTTTGCACAAATATACAGATAGCTTGGGAGTAGGGAAGAGTTGTGATTGCAGTCCTTTTAAGGACTAGGTTACATCATTTCCTACGACTTTTATCAGGGAGGTCTGTGCTCTTAAATAGATAGATTGTGGGAGTAAAGACTAATTGTAATTGCAGTCCTTTTCAGGACTAAGTTACATCAGTTCCTATCACTTTTTGCCAGGCAGGTCTGTGCCAGTGCTGTGCAAGTTTTTTTCACAGCATTTGGCTGAATCTAGCAAAGCAAATCCTTTTTGTCCTCTTGCAGTGTGTGTTAGTCAGTGGAGTAGCCTATCTGTGTTGCAAGCTACACCACCTGTGTATAGAATACAATTTTTTTTACTGCACCTAGTGAAGTAAAATCTTTTGGGCATAGCATCATTCTATTAGTCCATCTATACTAACCTCCATCAGGTTGCAAATTCAATATAATTTTTTTCTGCATCTAGCTCTGAAAAAATATTTCGGCTTGTAGCGGTGTGTGGGACTTGGTCTATTAGTCCATCTATACAGACCTCCATCAGGTTGCAAATTGAATATAATTTTTTTCTGCATCTAACCCAGCCAATAGTTTTGGCCTAATACCACAGTTTGGCCACTCAGCTCTGCTCGGTTCCCATCCATTGTATTTTTGTGCAAACAACTCCAGAGTTGTGAATTAGTTAACCACCAAAATGAGTGGAAAAAGGCCTGCTGCTGGTGGAAAGGGGAATAGGCGTGTTGGGAAGGGGAAAAAAGGTTGTGTCAGTGGGGTAGGTGTTAAAGCAACAGTAACATCTGCAGAAGAAAGACCATCTTCCAGCCAAACTAAGATGTCTACTTCTTTTAGCGGACAATGTGATAAGATCCCTTTCTTACGGCCACGCCAATCGCTACAAATTCCAGATGAGGCACAAAAACAGCAGGTGCTTCAACGGATATCAAGTGCTCCTTTAAGTGGGCTCTCCTCCACATCAACTTCAACATCACAAATACTCCAGTCCTCAAAGGTGTCACCCCAATCGCACTTGCTTCCTCACAGCTCCCAAATCTCCAGCTGCCCGTCTGAGTATGAGGTAGAACAGATGGTTGAGTCTGCAGAGCTGTTTACTCATACTATAGCCTGGGAATCAGAGGTCGACTCCAGCGCTTCTGTGAATCCAGACGAGGAAATGATCTGCACTGATGCCCAGAATCTTTATGAGTCGGATCCAGGACCAGACGCAGAAGGTTCTGACCATAATGTAGACCCTCATTCCCAAACTGTAACTCCTGTTGGTGGAGACAATGAGGAAGACGATGATGAGACTCAAATACCTGATTGGAGCGACAACTTTAGTTTTTTGTCAGGGCAGGAACAGGTTCGCTCTGAGGACGACGGGTGTGATAACGCACAGGGTGATGATGATGAGGTTGGAGATCCCACTTACTGTCAACCCACAGTCAGCCAAGAGATGAGGTCAGCAGAGGAGGTGGAGGAAGATGCTAGTGACGACGAGGTCAGGTTGCGCCTTCCTGGACAGAGACGTAGTACTGGAAGCACGTCAACAACTGCATCCTCAAACACAACTCTGCCTCTCACCACAAGTCGTGGTGGCTCTTCAGGTCGCATGGGTGCTAAGCCTTGCATAGCCTGGGCGTTTTTTCAGATCGATAAAGATGACCCAACTCGTGTTATCTGTAATATTTGTCAGCAAAAGCTAAGTAGAGGCCAAAAAATACATAGTTTGAGTACTTCATGCATGAACCGGCACATGGATATGAAGCATAAGTTGCAGTGGGAAGCTCACTGTGCTACAATGCGGCCTAGCCGGCCGGGCCAACCACCGTCTGCCACATCTTGTGCATCCGCGGCCTCTTCATCCTCTGTGACTGGGGGGACAGCAGTCACACCTGTTTTGGGGCGCAGACCTGCCACCTCTTTACCCGCAACAGCCAGCGTGATTGGCAGGTCATCATTTTCTTTGGAGGTGGTAACACCAGCTGGTGTTGAGCGCTGTCCGACATCGATAGCAACACCTTTGGATCAAGGCAACCTAACATGTCCGCCTGCATCTTCCTCACAGACCGGCAGTTTGCCGGGGACACCCTTCTCAACCGCATCTAAGCACAACAGCCAGCCCTTGGTCCCTCAGATGTGGACAAGTAAAAGACCATTTCCTCCTAGCCATGAGAAAGCTAAGAGGTTGAATTTCACCATCTGCAAGTTCTTGGCTACAGAAATGCTGCCTTTCCGCCTGGTGGACACAGAGGATTTTCGAGACCTTATGTCCGTCGCAGTGCCCAAGTACCAGATGCCCAGTCGACACTACTTCTCAAAGAAAGGTGTGCCTGCGCTCCACCAGCATGTCGCACACAACATCACCGCTTCTTTGAGAAACTCTGTGTGTGACAGGGTGTATTTCACCACAGACACTTGGACGAGTAGGCATGGACAGGGGCGTTACATGTCGCTGACTGGGCACTGGGTAACTATGGTGACAGCAGGACAAGGGACTGCTGTCCAAGTCTTGCCGTCCCCACGAGTTGTGCGTCAATCCTTTTTATCTCGAAGTTCCTCCACTGCTTCTGCCTCCTCAACCTCCTCTCGGTCCTCCACCTGCACCCAAAGCCTGTCTGGTCATGCCACAAGCTTTCTAACTTCGCAGAAGGGATCCTGCACACCTCCTTACTATGTTGGCAGCAGGGCTCAACGGCATCAGGCGGTTTTTACTTTAAAATGTCTGGGAAATGTGAGTCACACAGCTGAGGAGTTGTGGTCAGCTCTGGAGAACCAGTTTCATGAATGGTTGTCTCCACTGGACCTGAAACCAGGGAAGGCCGTGTGCGACAATGCTGCAAACCTCGGTGTGGCCCTTCGGAGGGGCAATGTCACACACGTGCCTTGTATGGCTCACGTGTTGAACCTGGTTGTCCAGCAATTTATAGCCGACTATCCCGGACTAGATGGCCTTCTGCAGAGGGCACAGTCGCTGTGTGCTCACTTCCGCCGTTCGCATCCCGCAGCTCAGCCACTTACATGTCTACAGAAGTCGTTGGGCCTGCCACTTCACCGGCTAAAATGCGATGTGCCTACCTAGTGGAATTCAACAATGCACATGTTGCAGCGACTGTGGCAGCACCGACAAGCCCTGGTGCAATACGTTCTGACGTATAGCCTGGGCCAACGAGATCCAGAGGTGGGGCAAATCACGCTGGAGGAGTGGTCTCAGATCAGGGACCTATGCACCCTTCTGCACAGTTTTGAAATGGCGACGAAGATGTTTAGTGCTGACGATGCCATTATCAGCATGACTATTCCGGTGATTTACATGCTGGAGCACATGTTAAACAGAATTCGGAGTCAGGTGGTGGCACAAGAGGAGGTGGAGGAAGTAGAGGAGGAGGAGTTGTATGCGGAAGGGCTAACATCTGCAAGGTCCAGACGGTCGGCAGCACCAAGGCGGCAGGCATGTGAGGGTGGGGGAGATGGGTTTTCCAGGGCGCATGTTATTAGCTAAACTAGTGAGGAAGGTGCAGGAGCCCAGGAAGAAGTGGAGGACGAACTGATGGAAGACTCATCAGATGAGGGAGACCTTGATCACATTTCTGTTGTGCGACGCTGGGGGGAGAGGGCAGAGGAAGGAAGCATGATTGTTACCTCGCCACCAACACAACAGGGACTTGGTGCTCCTGGATGCGCAACACACATGAGTGCCTTCTTGCTGCACTACCTGCAACATGACCCTCGAATTGTGAGAATTAGAAATAATCCTGACTACTGGGTTGCCACACTGTTAGATCCCCGGTACAAAAGTAAATTTGCAGAAATTATTCCTGCCATAGAAAGAGATGCACGCATGCAGGAGTATCAGCAGAGACAGTTGCAGAATCTAACATGTGCTTTTCCCCAAAACACTAGTGGTGCACGTAGTGAATCTCACAGTTCCAACTTGCCAACCGTGGGACCGTCAAGTGTTCAGCACTCAAACCGTAACAGAAACACAGTATCTGCTGGTAACATCAATTTTGCGGAATCATTTCACCTCTTTTTTAGCCCATCCTTTGCAAGGCCACAGGAGACAAGAAGTCTGACACATAGTCAACGCCTAGAGACGATGGTACAGGAGTATCTCCAAGTAAACATTTTTGAAATTATAAGCATTAGCAGGTTATTAGAAACAGAAATCAAACAGTTTTCAACTCAAAACTTTATTCTAGGTGATGTTACATTTGCACATAGGACCCCTTGTTCGAAAGGAGCTTCTGAACTCTCTCGTCCATTGAATTTGTCAGGTTTTGGATGGTTTCTGCTTCAGTTGTTTTGCATGAGGATAGAATACCCTCCCAGAGCTGTTGCTTAGATGTGAACTGCCTCCCGCCATCATAGACACTCCTTTTGATGATGCTCCAGAGGTTCTGAATGGGGTAGAGGTCAGGGGAGCATGGGGGTCACACCATAAGTTTGTCCCCTTTTATGCCCATATCAGCCAGAGATGCAGATGTGTTATGTGTAGCATGAGACGGTGCATTATCATGCATGAAAATGATCTTGCTGTGAAATACACGGTTCTTCTTCTTGAACCATGGCAGGAAGTGCTGTTTGAGAAACTCCACATACATTATGGAGTTCATCTTTACCCCTTCAGGGATCCTAAAGGGGTCGACAATCTCTCTCCCCATGATTCCAGCCCAAAACATTACTCCACCTCCTCCTTGTTGGCGCTGTAGCCGTGTTTGCGTGGGGTGTCCATCAACCAGCCATCCTCCACTCCATCCATCTGGACCATCGAGCGCTGCACGGCACTCATTGGTGAACAAAACAGTTTTGAAGTCAGTCTTCATGTAATGTTTTGGCCCACTGGAGCCGTTTCTTCTTGTGTGCAGTGGATAGAAGAGGTCGACAGGATGGCTTACGCAGCTTATGCACTTGGCAATGTTGATTGTAGTCATGCCTTGACCTAAACACTCCACAATTTGTTGCTTCTCAGCAGCCGACACATCCTTTTTCTTTCCCATTTTGGCAGAAAATGTAGGCTGCTTAATAATGTGAGACAGCCTTCTTAAGTAGTCTTGCCTTTCATTGGACACACCTGCCAAGCTAATTAGCACAGGTGTCTGCAATTGCTTACAGTGATATAAAGAGCCCTGACACACATCACCATCAATGAGTTTAACTGACAAACAAACAAATTCTTCCCTTATCACTCCTAAACACTTTTTGCATAATAATTTGGAACGCAGTGTACATGTGCTTTTCCACAAAACACCAGTGGTTCACAGTTCTAACTTGCCAACCGTGGTCTGTATGGAGTTGTTCAATAAAGGGCCCAAAATTAAGATAACATAGATGGGAGAGGTCTCTATGAATAGGAATTCCTAAGTATTTGATACCCTGTGAGGGCCAGGCAAAGGGAAAGTTGGACTGGATGGAATCCTATATGGATTTGGGGAGGGAGACATCGAGGGCCTCAGAGTTCGCTGCATTGATTTTAAAATTTGACCATGTAACAAAGTGATCTATTTCAGCCATAACAGCATGGATGGATATATGTGATTGAGTGATATATACTAGGACATCATCAGCAAATGCAGAGCACTTGTACTCGGTCCTCCCACCTCAAACCACCTAATATTGGGGTTATGGCGAATTGATGAGAGCAGGTGCTCCATCACTAGGATGTATAAGAGATGGGACAGAGGACATCCCTGCCTTGTACCATTGGTGAATATGAAAGGTGATGAAAATGTTCCATTTATCTTCAGCCTAGGTGACATATTGCGATATAGGGCCGTGATTTTGGCTATAAAAGGGTCCCCTAGACCCCTACCCCAAGCTTTTTAAGAGAATAATATATGGCGTGCCAGGAGAATCTATGGAATGCTTTCTCAGCATCCAACGAGAGTATCTAATTACAAATTTTTAACTGCATCTAGCCTAGGAAATACTTTGTGCCTAGTAGCAGTGTCTGCTAGTCAGCGGATTATCCCAGCTGTTAAGCAAGCTACACCACCTGTAGTTTGCACACTTAATTTTTTCAAAGGAAATGGTTCGGGCCCCCGGGACACTCAGTGAAGAGCATTGGGAGGCACTCCAAGGCATGGGGGCTGGGACTGGCGGTAGGACGCCTTGCGGTGGACCGCCAAGCTTGATCCTTATAAAAGCTTTTTAACTGCAGCAGCTTTAGTGGACACTACTGGAGCTGGAATTACGCGGCTGCTGGCATGAGACTTGCCCTCCAATAGATCCTTGTAAATGGATTTAAAGTGTATTCATTCAAATTAGAGAGACAATTTAAATTAAAAAGATTAGACCTGACTCCACCACAGGGGGGCTCGCTCGACCCACCAGCGGACAGGCACCAGTAATGGGAGAGGGGGGCTGGCCGTCAGGGTCCACCGCGGCTCTGGCACAAACCCAGCGACACGGAGGTCACACGGGCAGGAACGGACTGGCCGTGTCGGCTTCGCACTTTTTTGGTTTTAGAAGGGCATGACATGCCTATATCTGTGTCTCCCCCTCCTTTTACTCCTTCACCTCTTTTCTTTTCGCATGACTATATGTACTTGTAACTTTTCCATGTGTTAGTTGTGTCTTCTGAGCAATTTGTCAGCTTTTGGACACCTTTGAAGGTGTTTTCTATGCGTTTCTATGTGTTTTAGTTTGCCTGCCATTGGTTTTAATGGTGTTCGAAGGTGTTCGACGAACAGTTCGGCGAACATACGGGTGTTCGACGAACCGAACCTAACTCGAACACTACGGGGGTGGCTCAACACTAGTGCAGAACACAAAAAGATAAACTGACAAAAAGGGCGGAGCTGGAATATATAGGCAGATGGTCACGTGACCGCAAAACACAAGATGGAAAAAACAAACAGGAGGAGGAGGAGTCCTGACCACAGGAGCTTACACTCTATAGATACAGGAGGAGTCCTGACCACAGGAGCTTACACTCTATAGATACAGGAGGAGGAGTCCTGACCACAGGAGCTTACACTCTATAGATACAGGAGGAGGAGTCCTGACCACAGGAGCTTACACTCTATAGATACAGGAGGAGGAGTCCTGACCACAGGAGCTTACACTCTATAGATACAGGAGGAGGAGTCCTGACCACAGGAGCTTACACTCTATAGATACAGGAGGAGGAGGAGGAGTTCTGACCACAGGAGTTTACACTCTTTAGATGCTCCGCACAGGTGCCACAGAACCCAGTAGGGTGCATGGATGGACTTCTCCACAAGAGACCCTCACTCATTCACACACCTCCACCCTACCACATCAGACCACCAGAGGGAGCCCATTAGGGATATATATAGGGAGGGTGGAGCCAGGCAGCTCAGTGACTAGTTAGTGCAGAGAGTGTGCTGGCATTTAGACCAGTGAAGAGGCAGTATGCTGGCTGCTGTGCTTAGGCGAGCCAAGGCCTACAGCACGAGTCGAAGCCTAGTGAGGGCCCTGAGTGTGGCCGAAGGCAGAAGAGAGAGGAGTTGAGGGGGCAGAGGAACGTACCAGGCTCACCCCGAAATATACACCGGACACCGGGTCCGCACCTACCGGGTCCCTTTATACCCAGTAGGTACCACTGGACACCTGGAGGACTACAAGTCCCAGGTCGTCCAACGCTGATTACAGTACCAGGGCTAGGAGTCACAGAGGCCCCAGCGTCCAGGGAGAGTGATCTCCAAGAGAAAGCCCTAACACCAGGTCAGCAGGTGCAAGAGGGAGAGACAGTAATTAAGCCAGGCCTAGCTCCAGGCAGGTCAGAAGCTTAGCAAGTGGAAGCAACGGATCAGGAGGCCCTACACTCGCTCACTGGGGAGAGTCCAGAAGTGCACCCTGCCTACCGAGTACCCTGGACCATACCTGAATCAACACCAGTAAAGGTACCAAAGCGAACCCCCGTGTGAGTGTCTGTCATTTCTCCCTGAACCGTCCTGGCCGTCTCTCACCTGTACCACCATCCATTTCCCTACACTGCCCTGGAGCTAGCTCTTCCTGCGGAGAGCCACACCATCCCTGCTGCAGTAACATCAGCTTCAGAGGACTGCTCCACAGCAGCGGCTCCCTTTAGCCGCATTCCACAGGTGGCATCACGAACTTTACAAATCCCCTATAAATAATATCCCCCACCGGCATCCATAGGCCCGGCTGCCGAGTACCCCACGGCCCTGGGGGCGCATCATCTTCTGGCGTCACGAACAGGATCGCGTGCCCGCTGCCACCTGGTACTGTGCGCCTTAAAAGACTGTAACACTTACTGTGGTGAAGATTTTCCGCCAATTTCCGAGGTTTCCCTCCATTATCCGCCATTTTCCTGTCGCCGCGCGGGAAGAAGAGGCGTAACCGCTGGAAGCGCACAAAGCCTAAGACACGCCCCGCCCCTGATGTCGAACCAGGAAGAGTCAGGTCCTGGAAGGAGTCCAGTGGACGCTCTGACGTCAGACGCGAGCGACGCAAGGCCCTGGAAGAAGACCGTCGCCCGCGGAGCTTCGCCCTACCTGATAAGAAGTGAAGAAGGTAGGCTACGGTTTACTAGGGGGATGCAACCATGGCCGACGACCAGCAAGCCGCCGGAGCACCGGATAACGCTCCTGATGCCCAACCTGCGCCCGGGGCTGCACAGCCCAGAGCAGCCGCTCCACCAGCAGGGGTCGTGACCCCGTTGATACCCATGGCCCTGCCGTATATCCTTGGAGCGAAATGGCTTCCCCAGTATAATGGCAAACCAGAGACCCTGTCTGGATTCAAGAGAAAAATATGCGGTGTACTGGACATGTATTCTATGACTGGTAAGCAGAGAGCTGCTGTTGTGCTGGGACAATTGACTGGTGCCGCAGAGCGAGAATTTGAAACCTGGCCTGCCGCAGACCGAAAATCAGTGTCCATCATCTTTAAGAGACTGCAAACTGTGTTTGAAAACCGCACTGAGGCAGATCTCCGGATGAGGTTCTACCACTGTGTCCAGAAACCTGATGACAGTGTCCGGGACTACGCCTGGCGCTTACAGGAAGCCCTGCGGGCCCTGAAACAGGTTAGTCCGGCCTGCATACAAAATGAAAATAAAATGCTGATGGAACAGTTCATCCGGGGGTTGAGGTCCCAGGAGGAGAGCAGAACTGTACGGTGGTGGGTCTTAGATCATCCAGATGCCACCTTTCGACACCCTGAAGGACATGGCTATTAAGGGTCTGCAGCCCCTGGAACCATCAGATACTGCTATCCAGTGTTACCAGGGTGGGGCCACCCCAGTGCCCGCGGCACCCGCAGCTCCTTCAATAACGGCCGAAACAAGGATGCAAACAGTGCCCCCTAACGAGCTGGACAGCCTGCGCTCTGAAGTGTGCCAGTTAAGTAAAACCCTGAGCACCCTGCAGCTACAGACGGAGCCTGAGCCGGAGGGAAGGATCCTACTGGCCTACAGCCCTGAGGATGTCCCCTGGATGAGGAGAAGAAGGAGGACGACACCACCCCGTAGGAGGACAACGCCACCCCGTGGGAGGAACAATGACCAACGTCGCCCTCCAGGAGAATTCATCTGCTACCGCTGCCACAAGGCAGGCCACACAGCGCAGAACTGTCCTTTAAACGAGCAAACCCTGGGGCCGAGGGGCCGACACCCAGGAGTAAATCAACCAGGCCCATCAAGCTGGTATCACCGGTTCGTAGGAGGAAGGCCTTTCCTGTCCATCGTGCTGGACGGGATAGCAACACCTGCATTACTGGACACCGGCTCACAGGTTACCATCATACCTGATGTCCGTAGATGAACTCCAGCCACCAGCCCCGAACCTCTCTGTGTATGCCTCTAATAGCCTTCCTCTTAACCTAGTAGGGGTTAAGGACGTGACAGTGAAGGTGGGGAGGGCGGACCTAAAGGACCAAGGACTGATTGTAATAGAATCTAACCCTGGTGATACAGACTTGTATATGATACTTGGTACAAATATTGTGGGTAACCGTTTGGGAGAAGTGTTGTTTTTGCTCTAACAGATTGCTGACACTGCCAAACCAGGGCAGAGGAGGGCACTCCAGAAAGAGATCCGAGCCCTCCTGTACCAGCAACAGGTAAAGCTATCAGGTGGTGAGATTGGTAATGTACGGGTGACAGACCCGATACCCATTGTGATTCCCCCGATGAGTGAAATGCTGATTTGGTGTAGAGCAGCAAAAGGTCTCAAGGGACAGAACTACCAGGCGGTAGTGGAGCCCATTAGCTCATGCACAGACCTACACTCCTAACTGCTAGAGGGGTAGTGGATGTACGCAATGGGAGGGTACCCGTACGTCTCCTAAATTGTGGGGAGGATGAAGTTAAATAACCAAGATACGCCACTGTAGCCAGGTTGTATACTGTGAATGATGATGCCATAGACACAGTGGAATCCTTGACCCCACCAGATACAGTGGAGGACAATGACTCCGAAGCTCAGCTGGAGGATTGGTGTCAACAGCTCCATGTTGGGACTGACGCCACTCCTGTCCATCAAAAACAAGGTGTACACAGGGTGGTCCAGGAATACGAACAGGTATTCAGCAAACACCCACTTGATTTTGGGAGGATTAAAGGGGTACAACACCACATAGCCACCGGTAACCATCCACCCATCAAAGAACGTTACAGGCCCATACCACCAGCACACTACCAGAAGGCGAAGGAGATGTTGCATGACATGAAGAAGGCAGGGGTAATAAGAGATAGCTGTAGCCCCTGGGCAGCCCCCCTGGTCCTGGTCAGGAAAAAGGATGGAAGCATGAGGATGTGTGTAGATTATAGACAGGTAAATCGCATAACACATAAAGATGCATATACTTTGCCTCATATAGAGGAATCCCTAGCTGCACTAAAGTCTGCAAATTACTTCTCTACCCTTGACCTCACTAGTGGGTACTGGCAAGTAGCAGTTGCTGAGGAGGACCGGGAGAAGACGGCCTTCACCACCCCGATGGGACTCTGCGAGTTCAACAGTATGCTGTTCGGACTCTGCAACGCCCCGGAACGTTCCAGAGATTGATGGAGTGCTGTTTGGGACACCGTAACTTCGAGATCGTGCTGCTATACCTGGATGACATGATAGTGTACTCCAAAACGTATGAGGACCATTTGAAACACCTGGCGGAGGTATTTGAGTCGTTGTCCCGGTATGGAATGAAAATGAAGCCTTCCAAGTGCCACCTGCTCAAACAGAAGGTTCAGTACCTGGGGCACATCGTCAGTCCAGAAGGAGTAGCACCAGACCCGGAGAAGGTCACTGCCATCCAGAAATGGCCAGAACCGAAGAATCTGAAGGAGGTACGTCAGTTCCTGGGACTGGTCGGGTATTACCGGAGGTTTGTAAAGGACTACACCAAGAAGGCAGCGCCTTTGCAAGGTCTCCTGGTAGGACAGTCCAACAGAGGCAAAACCCCCCTCTTCCAGTGAGGTAAAGAACAGGCTGAGTCCTTTGCAGTGATGAAAGAGATCCTGACTGGCAAAGAAATCCTGGCCTACCCTGACTACAGCCAACCTTTCCTGCTGTACACTGATGCCAGCAACGAGGGACTAGGAGCTGTGTTGAGTCAGAAGCAGTATGGCAAAGAGAAGGTGATTGCCTATGTCAGCACGAAGCTTCGTCCTACCGAGAGGAATCCAGAAAACTATAGCTCCTTCAAGTTGGAGTTCCTGGCCTTGGTCTGGGCCATCACTGAACGATTCATGCACTACCTAGCCTCCAGTAAGTTCACGGCCTATACTGACAACAACCCCTTGACACATCTAGAGACAGCCAAGTTGGGAGCCATTGAACAGCGTTGAATGGCCCGGCCGTCAAACTTTCAGTTCACCATCAAGTACCGGGCAGGCCACAAGAACGCCAACGCCGATGCCCTATCCAGAATGCTTCACCAGTCGGACACTGAAGAAGAAGTGGATGACCTGGAGGAGATTGAGCTACCTGCCTTCCACAGAAATGGGATGGTCCACGAGCAGCGCACCTCCAGGAGGTATCGTGGTAAGACACTAAACCCTTTACCTCATCACAGTTGGAAGGAGACCCAGGACAGTGACCCAGTTGTCAGCCGTATCAAAGAACTGATAAGCCAGGAAGGCACCTCCCTGGAGAAGGACGCTCCTCCACAAGCGAAGCAACTGTGGAATGAGAGAAGCCGGCTGTTCATCTATAGAGAGAAGCTGTGCCGAAGGTATGTCAACCCTAGGACCCATGAGATGGTATGGCAGATCGTAGTGCCCAGGACAGACATCCAGATGGTGTTGGAGGCCTACCACGATCAAGCAGGGCAGTTTGGCTGGAAGAAGCTGGAAACCCTCCCGAAGAGTCGGTTTTATTGGGTTGGAATGCGGAGTTCCATAGAGAGGGGGTGCCGGGATTGTGGACCCTGTAGCCTCAGAAGAAAAGACTACAGCAGCCAGAAAGCACCCTTGCAGTCCATCGAGACAACCCAGCCCCTGGAGATCGTCGCTCTGGATCTCGTCAAGCTGTCACCCAGCAGGTCAGGCTACTCCTATGCCCTGACCATGGTGGATCACTACTCCTGGTTCCTGGTGGTAGCCCCCGTCAAGGATCTGATGGCAGAAACTGCAGCAAGGACATTTCAAGCATACTTCTGCAGGCCCCATGGATACCGGGATAAGTTGCTGACGGATCAAGGCCCTGCCTTTGAAGCCGAGCTGTTCAAAGAGTTTTGCCATCTATACGGGTGTAAAGATTCGGACTACACCGTACCACCCTCAAACCAATGGTCTATGTGAAAAGATGAACAATATCATCATAGACCTGCAGAAGACCTTACCTCTAGAAGAAAGAAACCAGTGGCCAGACCTACTACCTGACCTGGTAGATCTGTACAATCGGAAAGTTGCCCATGGACCTGGAGCTTGGAGTGGTAGAGCCAGAAGCAAATATGTCCACTGAAGACTGGGATACGACTCGACAGGAGCAGTATAAGAGAGTACAGGCCTGTGTCGAAGACAGTCTAAATAGGGTGAGGGATAAGCAGGAAGCACAGTACAACAAGAGTGCACCAGCAGAACCCTTGACACCAGGAGAAGTTGTGCTGAAGTGAGAAGAAGCCACAAGCTTGATGACCAGTGGGAAAGAGAGCCTTACACTGTGTTGGATTCCAGGTTCGACAATAGGAAAACCTGTCTAATCAGTAAAGATGGAGGTAAGACAACTGCAACAGTCTCAAGAGACCACTTGAAGTTGTGCCCAGGTCTGTTGAAGCCACAGACTCCATACTGTCTTAGGAGATTTCCCGGCAGATTTGCCTCAACTTGATGGAGCTGAAATAATACCTGTGATGCACTTCTACCAACATCCAGAAGACTCTCCACTGCAAGTAAGACCTGTAAGTACCCCGGAAGGGCCTGCTCAGGAAGAATCCCCTGGAAGAAGGATCACCGGTAGAAGCAGAGCCAGTAGGCCCAGTACCCAGTGTACTTGCCAGTCCCATAGAGAGGTTAAGACAGTTCTACAATTTACCCACACGTAGATCTGACTGGGTAGCAGACAGTGCAAACACAGACATCAACAACACCACAGTACTACGTAGGTCAGCACGCAGTACACAAGGCCAGATCACTGCCAGGTATAAGTTAGAAATACGTGCAGTGTAAATAGTAACCCAGTTGTGCATTGCTTACTGTCATTGTTTATTATATAAACTGAAATTTATATGTGCATTTAGTTACCCGTAAGGGTACAAAGACTTGTAGGCTGAGGACTGTGAGCAGCCCAAAAACTGTCCTGTAAATAGTTGCACTCCTTGGAGTGCTCCTTAAGTGACCTCGGAACAAAAACCCGTTTGGCGTGGCCGAAGACGTGGTCCACCACCTGGATCACCTATGCCCTGTAGCCACGCCCAGGGCCTACGTTGAGGGTTTTCAGGCGGGTCCCTCATGTTCCTCATGTTCCTTCATCGGTGAAATTATTGTAACCTTATTATTGCTATTATTATAATATTGTTGTTATTGTTGTTACATGTTTTGAAAAAAAAAAAAAAGCTTCTGTCCAGGAGTACTGAGTTGTACTAGGGGGGAATGTGGCGCCCTGCTCCGCACAGGTGCCACAGAACACAGTAGGGTGCATGGATGGACTTCTCCACAAGAGGCCCTCACATATTCACACACCTCCACCCTACCACCTCAGACCACCAGAGGGAGCCCGTTAGGGGTATATATAGGGAGGGTTGAGCCAGGCAGCTCAGTGAGTAGTTAGTTCAGAGAGTGTGCTGGCACTTAGACCAGTGAAGAGGCAGCACGCTGGCTGCTGTGCTTAGGCGAGCCAAGGCCTACAACACAAGTGGAAGCCTAGTGAGGGCCCTGAGTGTGGCCGAAGGCAGAGGAGAGAGGAGTTGAGGGGGCAGAGGAGCGTACCAGGCTCACCCCGAAATATACACCGGACACTGGGTCCGCGCCTACCGGGTTCCTTTATATCCAGTAGGGACCACTGGACACCTGGAGGACTACAAGTCCCACGTCGACCAACACTGATTACAGTACCAGGGCTAGGAGTCACGGAGGCCCCAGTGTCCAGGGAGAGTGATCTCCAAGAGAAAGCCCTACCACCAGGTCAGCAGGTGCAAGAGAGAGAGACAGTAATTAAGCTAGGCCTAGCTCCAGGCAGGTCAGAAGCTTAGCAAGTGGAAGCTATGGATCAGGAGGCCCTACACTCGCTCACTGGGGAGAGTCCAGAAGTGCACCCTGCCTACTGAGTACCCTGGACCATACCTGAATCAACACCAGTAAAGGTACCAAAGCGAACCCCCGTGTGAGTGTCTGTCATTTCTCCCTGAACCGTCCTGGCCGTCTCTCACCTGTACCACCATCCATTTCCCTACACTGCCCTGGAGCTTGCTCTACCTGTGGAGAGTCACACCATCCCTGCTGCAGTAACATCAGCTTCAGAGGACTGCTCCGCAGCGGCGGCGGCTCCCTTTAGCCGCATTCCACAGGTGGCGTCACAAACTTTACAAATCCCCTATAAATAATATCCCCCACCGACATCCATAGGCCCGGCTGCCGAGTACCCCACGGCCCTGGGGGCGGGTCACTTACACTCTATAAAAACAGCAGGAGGAGGAGGAGTCCTGACCACAGGAGCTTACACTCTATAGATACAGGAGGAGGAGGAGTCCTGACCAAAGGAGCTTACACTTTATAGATACAGGAGGAGGAGGAGTCCTGACCACAGGAGCTTACACTCTATAGATACAGGAGGAGGAGGAGTCCTGACCACAGGAGCTTACACTCTATAGATACAGGAGGAGGAGGAGTCCTGACCACAGGAGCTTACACTCTATAGATACAGGGGGAGGAGGAGTCCTGACCACAGGAGCTTACACTCTATAGATACAGGAGGAGGAGGAGTCCTGACCACAGGAGCTTACACTCTATAGATACAGGAGGAGGAGGAGTCCTGACCACAGGAGCTTACATTCTATAGATACAGGAGGAGGAGGAGGAGTCCTGACCACAGGAGCTTACACTCTATAGATACAGGAGGAGGAGGAGGAGTCCTGACCACAGGTGCTTACACTCTATAGATTCAGGAGGAGGAGGAGGAGTCCTGACCACAGGAGCTTACACTCTATAGATTCAGGAGGAGGAGGAGGAGTCCTGACCCCAGGAGCTTACACTCTATAGATACAGGAGGAGGAGGAGTCCTGACCACAGGAGCTTACACTCTATAGATACAGGAGGAGGAGGAGGAGTCCTGACCACAGGAGCTTACACTCTATAGATACAGGAGGAGGAGGAGGAGTCCTGACCACAGGAGCTTACACTCTATAGATACAGGAGGAGGAGGAGGAGTCCTGACCACAGGAGCTTACACTCTATAGATACAGGAGGAGGAGGAGTCCTGACCACAGGAGCTTACACTCTATAGATACAAGTGGAGGAGGAGTCCTGACCACAGGAGCTTACATTCTATAGATACAGGAGGAGGAGGAGTCCTGACTACAGGAGCTTACACTCTATAGATTCAGGAGGAGGAGGAGGAGGAGTCCTGACCACAGGAGCTTACACTCTATAGATACAGGAGGAAGAGGAGGAGTCCTGACCTCAGGAGCTTACACTCTATAGATACAGGAGGAGGAGGAGTCCTGACCACAGGAGCTTACACTCTATAGATACAGGAGGAGGAGGAGGAGTCCTGACCACAGGAGCTTACACTGTATAGATACAGGGGGAGGAGGAGTCCTGACCACAGGAGCTTACACTCTATAGATACAGGAGGAGGAGGAGTCCTGACCACAGGAGCTTACACTCTATAGATACAGGAGGAAGAGGAGGAGTCCTGACCACTGGAGCTTACACTCTATAGATACAGGAGGAGGAGGAGGAGTCCTGACCACAGGAGCTTACACTCTATAGATACAGGAGGAGGAGTCCTGACCACAGGAGCTTACACTCTATAGATACAGGAGGAGGAGGAGTCCTGACCACAGGAGCTTACACTCTATAGATACAGGAGGAGGAGGAGGAGTCCTGACCACAGGAGCTTACACTCTATAGATACAGGAGGAGGAGGAGGAGTCCTGACCACAGGAGCTTACACTCTATAGATACAGGAGGAGGAGGAGGAGTCCTGACCACAGGAGCTTACACTCTATAGATACAGGAGGAGGAGGAGTCCTGACCACAGGAGCTTACACTCTATAGATACAAGTGGAGGAGGAGTCCTGACCACAGGAGCTTACATTCTATAGATACAGGAGGAGGAGGAGTCCTGACTACAGGAGCTTACACTCTATAGATTCAGGTGGAGGAGGAGGAGGAGTCCTGACCACAGGAGCTTACACTCTATAGATACAGGAGGAAGAGGAGGAGTCCTGACCTCAGGAGCTTACACTCTATAGATACAGGAGGGGGAGGAGTCCTGACCACAGGAGCTTACACTCTATAGATACAGGAGGAGGAGGAGTCCTGACCACAGGGGCTTACACTCTAGAGATACAGGAGGAGGAGGAGTCCTGATCACAGGAGCTTACACTCTATAGATACAGGAGGAGGAGGAGGAGTCCTGACCACAGGAGCTTACACTCTATAGATACAGGAGGAGGAGGAGGAGTCCTGACCACAGGAGCTTACATTCTATAGATACAGGAGGAGGAGGAGTCCTGACCACAGGAGCTTACACTCTATAGATACAGGAGGAGGAGGAGGAGTCCTGACCACAGGAGCTTACACTCTATAGATACAGGAGGAGGAGGAGTCCTGACTACAGGAGCTTACACTCTATAGATTCAGGAGGAGGAGGAGGAGTCCTGACCACAGGAGCTTACACTCTATAGATACAGGAGGAGGAGGAGTCCTGACCACAGGAGCTTACACTCTATAGATACAGGAGGAAGAGGAGTCCTGACCACAGGAGCTTACACTCTATAGATACAGGAGGAGGAGGAGTCCTGACCACAGGAGCTTACACTCTATAGATACAGGAGGAGGAGGAGTTCTGACCACAGGAGCTTACACTCTATAGATACAGGAGGAGGAGGAGGAGTCCTGACCACAGGAGCTTACACGCTATAGATACAGGAGGAGGAGGAGTCCTGACCACAGGAGCTTACACTCTATAGATACAGGAGGAGGAGGAGGAGTCCTGACCACAGGAGCTTACACTCTATAGATACAGGAGGAGGAGGAGGAGTCCTGACCACAGGAGCTTACACTCTATAGATACAGGAGGAGGAGGAGGAGTCCTGACCACAGGAGCTTACACTCTATAGATACAGGAGGAGGAGGAGGAGTCCTGCCCACAGGAGCTTACACTCTATAGATACAGGAGCAGTCCTGACCACAGGAGCTTACATTCTATAGATACAGGAGGAGGAGGAGGAGGAGTCCTGACCACAGGAGCTTACACTCTATAGATACAGGAGGAGGAGGAGTCCTGACTACAGGAGCTTACACTCTATAGATACAGAAGGAGGAGTCCTGACCACAGGAGCTTACATTCTATAGATACAGGAGAAGGAGGAGTCCTGACCACAGGAGCTTACACTCTATAGATTCAGGAGGAGGAGGAGGAGTCCTGACCACAGGAGCTTACACTCTATAGATACAAGAGGAGGAGGAGGAGTCCTGCCCACAGGAGCTTACACTCTATAGATACAGGAGCAGTCCTGACCACAGGAGCTTACATTCTATAGATACAGGAGGAGGAGGAGGAGGAGTCCTGACCACAGGAGCTTACACTCTATAGATACAGGAGGAGGAGGAGTCCTGACTACAGGAGCTTACACTCTATAGATACAGAAGGAGGAGTCCTGACCACAGGAGCTTACATTCTATAGATACAGGAGAAGGAGGAGTCCTGACCACAGGAGCTTACACTCTATAGATTCAGGAGGAGGAGGAGGAGTCCTGACCACAGGAGCTTACACTCTATAGATACAAGAGGAGGAGGAGTCCTGACCACAGGAGCTTACATTCTATAGATACAGGAGGAGGAGTCCTGACCACAGGAGCTTACACTCTATAGATACAGGAGGGGGAGGAGGAGTCCTGACCACAGGAGCTTACACTCTATAGATACAGGAGGAGGAGGAGACCTAACCACAGGAGCTTACACTCTATAGATACAGGAGGAGGAGGAGTCCTGACCACAGGAGCTTACACTCTATAGATACAGGAGGAGGAGGAGTTCTGACCACTGGAGCTTATGACGCGCCCCTGGGCCTGTGTCGTGCGGCATCGCGCGCACGGGGGCTTACCCGGAGCCGGATCAGATAGGGGTAGTAGTCTCGTGGCGGTGACCCGGTCCGTGCCCAGGGAGTCAAACTGAGTGGCAGTATTTAGCAGTAGATGTTAGAATGTTCGACTACGCCACCCGTGGATTGCGGTTACGAAACCGCCGCTGCACGGCAGACCGCTGAGGCCGGTGTTGTTTGTGCAGCTGAGAATGAGATGACTCCCCACGGGAGGAGTATGGCCTCAGGGCAGATATGCTAGAGATGATGATGGGAGTGATGGTGCGGGCGTCCCAGTGCCGATGGTGCAGGTGCGACGACGGAACACGGAGGCGGGAAGTGCAGTTTCAAAAGCTTTACTCACAGTTCTTTATCAGGTCCCTTGTGCACAGTAGGACCACCCGAGTCATGCTGCGTCCACCAGGTCAGGGACTCGGCCAACTCCCAGGCAATTCCAGAGCGTGGTCCAGAGCTCCCCTCTCTTCCTTCCTACTGGCCGTCCCCACCAGGGACCCACCTTTGTCCAGCTCCCTCGGGCCTTTTAGTGGCAAAACCTTTCCTGGCTTCCCTGACCCTATACGTGGTATGCCTTCCTGGTGGATATGGTGAGGGGTCGCGCCAAGACTTGACCACGACCTCCGGTTCCTGGCTAAGGATAATTGGCCTCCACCAGTTTGGGATCCGGTACCCTTCTCTGCCAACCCTTCACCCGTTTTGGTTCTCTCGTGGGATCTCAGGGTTCCCTCTATGCTTGCGTCTCTTGGCCTTTCTCTGTGTTCCTCTTCTTCCTCCTTCTTCCTTCTCTCTCTCTCTGCTTCAGGCCTGGCTCTGGAGCTGGGCCCAGACGGAGCCACAGCTCCCTGTCAGCCCTCTCTGGCTGAGCTCCTCTCTGAACAGACCCTGTCTAAAGATGGTGCCCACCTTATATACTCCCTCTGACACCCGAGCCCAGGTGACTAGCACCCAATGGGCTCCTACCTATGCCCAGAGTCCCTCCCCTGTCTGCTCCTACACCACTAGGATGTTCCTCCCCCCCCCCACTCCAGCCAGGGACAGACGCTGTCGTACCTGCACATCTACCTGGTGGGAGTACCGTTGTTCTGTCCCCCGGAAATGGGGTGAGTGTAGTGCATGCAGCTTACTGAGCTCTGTTCCACACTCCATCCTTACCCGGGAGTGGAATACCACACCTCTGGTTCGAGGTGCAATACCCCTGTAGCAGCCGAGTCCTCGGGGTGCTACATTCCCCCCTGGTAAATCACAGCACGTCCTCGGGCTGGAAAAGAGCAAAACATTATAAACATACAAAAATTTTAAAGTGTACACTAACATATAAAACATTAACTAAGAACTCATCCCTTTATGGGAGGTACTTTTCTCGTTTAACTCTACAGGTATAAAACATTACAAAAACATTATCAGAAAATATCATTAACCCCTTTAGCATACTACACATTAGAAAACATTACAGGTAACTTTTTACATTATTATTTTAGCAGCATAAACTTTCGATATAAATTTTTTTTCATATAAAACATTCTCACATAAAACACATTCTTGATCTTCTGGCCACGGTGCAACTTGTGACCAGGTAAAGTGCAACAGTCACTAGTAGAAAAACAGTTCCTTATAAAACCAGTAGGGGGCGCTTAAGGAAGCGCAACTATTTACAGGGTATGGCCGCTCTCAGTCCTCGGCCAGTGGGGAATAAGTGAATGGCTGCTCACAGTCCTCAGCCTGGTTGGGGATAGGGGCACACAGGAAACAGTTCTTTAACAGTTCCACACTAGTCCCAACGGGGACCACACTTCAATTAGCAGCATGTCAAGTACCCTTACGGGTAACTATATACAGTTTCAGTTACCGCTCATTAGTAACGGTGTCCTCTCCTTGTCTCCTCCTGAGGGTAGTCTTCAGACCCGTCCGGGTCCTCTTGATCTTCCTCATACCGCAACTCCTCCTCAGTCAGCCGGTGTACGTGGAGGGCGTACGGTCCTTTAGCACACTGATGCCGGGTGAAGGTGAGCTCGTCAACTGAGTAGAGGTCACGTCCGCGGTGTCCCTCCGGCAGGTGGCTCTCGACATCCCTGCGGGTGACAAAGACGTCGCCGGGGGTTCGGTGATCCTGGATAAAGCCCCAGCCGTTCTCCAGCTGAAACTTTATTACGGTCCCGGTGGCGCGGGGACCGTGGGCCGTACGGGGGTTTCGTCGGGCCCAGCGTTTCTGCTCCGCGCTTTGGACCTGCAGCCGTTCCTCGCGGATCCGCCTCTCTCGCCGTTCTCTCCCAAAGACCTCTAGCTGTTGACGGCAGCACTCCTCACGCTGGGCTGCGGCCGCCCGGGTCTCTTGGGTGAACCCCATGAGGTTTTCACCGGTGGGGTCCCATGCAAATTGGGCCTCCTCTAGCGGGAGCGGAACAATTTTGGCGGGTGCCGGAGCCGGGATCAGGGGCTCACACAGGGGTCGTTCCTTCCGGAGTCGGGGGTTGACGTACTCCGGTGGCCACACGAAGGGCAGCCCGTCCGGGCTAGTATGCTGCGCAAACAGATCTTCAGCCAGGGGCAGCACTGTGGAAGTTGAGGGCGCCGTGGGGGCAGCGGCGCCCGGAGGTACTCGGCCTTGCGTCCAGGCCGAAGGCATCCTCTTTGGATCCAGGTATGGCACCTTTGGGAAAGAGGGCGCTGGAGGGGCAGCGGCGCCCGGATTCACTAGGCCTTGCGACCAGGCCGGTGGCACTGTGGAGGTAGAGGGCGCTGTGGAGACTGCGGCGCCCGGGGGTACTCGGCCCTGCGACCAGGCCGGTGGTACTTCCTGCTTTGCCGCGCTCAGGGTTGAGGCGCGTGGCGTAACAGGGGGCGTGGCCACGGCTCCTGCCGCTTGAGGCCTAGTTGGGAGCAGTGGCGGTGCAGCAACGGGCGCGGTGAGTGGAACTTCGGGCTCTGCGACGGGGAGCTGGGGCAGGCTTACGGCTACTGGGCACGGGGTGATGACGTCCCCATTACCTGCTTCCATCTCTGCGGCTCCCTCCGCGGAGTCGTCTCCGGCCTTCGTCCCTCCTGCACCATCCTCAGGGGCAGACATGCTCCACGTTGCGGGTGGCGTCCTCTGCTGGCGGGTTCCAGCCTGCTGGACCATCTCCCTTCTCCACTCGGCCAGTGCTTCTTGCTGTACTCGGGCCATCTTCCGGGCCAAGGCCTCCAGCGCGGTTTGTGCACGCTCCCGATCTCTGGGGAGCTGTGCCAGGATCTCCACCAGGCCTTCTGGGGTGGCAGCCTGCAACAGGTTCCGGACCACAGGGTCGGTGCTGCTCGACTCTTCCTCCATCTCCGGGTGCGATCTGTCCAGACTCCTCCAGGCCGCACCCATCCTCTCTGTTTTGTTCCCTATCCGCCCCCATTGAGGGTGGTCCCGGGGCAACTTGGTGACAGTCAGTTCCAAGGGCAGCCCCCTCACGCTGATGGACATTTCCATCATTGCAGTCTCTGCTGGTGGGGGCGGTTTCCGCTTTTGGCGCCATTCTTGGACCTGGCCCACGATGGGAGGTGGTCTTTTGCCACCCTCTGGCACGCCCACAATGGCGTCCGCTCTGCCAGGGCGGGAAATCGTCTCAGATGGCGGGAATCGTCTCCTTATGGCGGGAAACTCCGTGGATGGCGGGCAAAGGCTGCAGATGGCGGGCAAACGGCGGGAAACTACCCGAGATGGCGTCCGATGGCGGGGACCCTCTGGAATTGGCGGGAGACTCCTTTTTGAGGTAAATGTGAACTTTTCTTCAGGCACGCAGTACCCGGTGGTTGCGGGCACGTAATCCTGCCGACTACGCCAAAGTTGACGCGCCCCTGGGCCTGTGTCGTGCGGCATCGCGCGCACGGGGGCTTACCCGGAGCCGGATCAGATAGGGGTAGTAGTCTCGTGGCGGTGACCCGGTCCGTGCCCAGGGAGTCAAACTGAGTGGCAGTATTTAGCAGTAGATGTTAGAATGTTCGACTACGCCACCCGTGGATTGCGGTTACGAAACCGCCGCTGCACGGCAGACCGCTGAGGCCGGTGTTGTTTGTGCAGCTGAGATTGAGATGACTCCCCACGGGAGGAGTATGGCCTCAGGGCAGATATGCTAGAGATGATGATGGGAGTGATGGTGCGGGCGTCACAGTGCCGATGGTGCAGGTGCGACGACGGAACACGGAGGCGGGAAGTGCAGTTTCAAAAGCTTTACTCACAGTTCTTTATCAGGTCCCTTGTGCACAGTAGGACCACCCGAGTCATGCTGCGTCCACCAGGTCAGGGACTCGGCCAACTCCCAGGCAATTCCAGAGCGTGGTCCAGAGCTCCCCTCTCTTCCTTCCTACTGGCCGTCCACACCAGGGACCCACCTTTGTCCGGCTCCCTCGGGCCTTTTAGTGGCGAAACCTTTCCTGGCTTCCCTGACCCTATACGTGGTATGCCTTCCTGGTGGATATGGTGAGGGGTCGCGCCAAGACTTGACCACGACCTCCGGTTCCTGGCTAAGGATAATTGGCCTCCACCAGTTTGGGATCCGGTACCCTTCTCTGCCAACCCTTCACCCGTTTTGGTTCTCTCGTGGGATCTCAGGGTTCCCTCTATGCTTGCGTCTCTGGGCCTTTCTCTGTGTTCCTCTTCTTCCTTCTCTCTCTCTCTGCTTCAGGCCTGGCTCTGGAGCTGGGACCAGACGGAGCCACAGCTCCCTGTCAGCCCTCTCTGGCTGAGCTCCTCTCTGAACAGACCCTGTCTAAAGATGGTGCCCACCTTATATACTCCCTCTGACACCCGAGCCCAGGTGACTAGCACCCAATGGGCTCCTACCTATACCCAAAGTCCCTCCCCTGTCTGCTCCTACACTACTAGGATGTTCCTCCCCCCCCCCACTCCAGCCAGGGACAGACGCTGTCGTACCTGCACATCTACCTGGTGGGAGTACCGTTGTTCTGTCCCCCGGAAATGGGGTGAGTGTAGTGCATGCAGCTTACTGAGCTCTGTTCCACACTCCATCCTTACCCGGGAGTGGAATACCACACCTCTGGTTTGAGGTGTAATACCCCTGTAGCAGCCGAGTCCTCTGGGTGCTACACTTACACCCTATAGATTCAGGAGGAGGAGGAGTCCTGACCACAGGAGCTTACACTCTATAGATACAGGAGGAGGAGGAGGAGTCCTGACCACAGGAGCTTACACTCTATAGATACAGGAGGAGGAGGAGGAGTCCTGACCACAGGTGCTTACACTCTATAGATACAGGAGGAGGGGGAGGAGTCCTGACCACAGGAGCTTACACTCTATAGATACAGGAGGAGGAGGAGGAGTCCTGACCACAGGAGCTTACACTCTATAGATACAGGAGGAGGAGGAGGAGTCCTGACCACAGGAGCTTACACTCTATAGATACAGGAGGAGGAGGAGGAGTCCTGACCACAGGAGCTTACACTCTATAGATACAGGAGGAGGGGGAGGAGTCCTGACCACAGGAGCTTACACTCTATAGATACAGGAGGAGGAAGAGGAGTCCTGACCACAGGAGCTTACACTCTATAGATACAGGAGGAGGAGTCCTGACCACAGGAGCTTACACTCTATAGATACAGGAGGAGGAGGAGGAGTCCTGACCACAGGAGCTTACATTCTATAGATACAGGAGGAGGAGGAGGAGGAGTCCTGACCACAGGAGCTTACACTCTATAGATACAGGAGGAGGAGGAGTCCTGACCACAGGAGCTTACACTCTATAGATACAGGAGGAAGAGGAGTCCTGACCACAGGAGCTTACATTCTATAGATACAGGAGGAGGAGGAGGAGTCCTGACCACAGGAGCTTACACTCTATAGATACAGGAGGAGGAGGAGTAGTCCTGACCACAGGAGCTTACACTCTATAGATACAGGAGGAGGAGGAGGAGTCCTGACCACAGGAGCTTACACTCTATAGATACAGGAGGAGGAGGAGTACTGACCACAGGAGCTTACACTCTATAGATACAGGAGGAGGAGGAGGAGTCCTGACGACAGGAGCTTACACTCTATAGATACAGGAGGAGGAGGAGGAGTCCTGACGACAGGTGCTTACACTCTATAGATTCAGGAGGAGGAGGAGTCCTGACCACAGGAGCTTACACTCTATAGATACAGGAGGAGGAGGAGTCCTGACCACAGGAGATTACACTCTATAGATACAGGAGGACGAGGAGGAGTATTGACCACAGGAGCTTACACTCTATAGATACAGGAGGAGGAGGAGTCCTGACCACAGGAGCTTACATTCTATAGATACAGGAGGAGGAGGAGTCCTGACTACAGGAGCTTACACTCTATAGATTCAGGAGGAGGAGGAGGAGTCCTGACCACAGGAGCTTACACTCTATAGATACAGGAGGAGGAGGAGGAGTCCTGACCACAGGAGTTTACACTCTATAGATACAGGAGGAGGAGGAGGAGTCCTGACCATAGGAGCTTACACTCTATAGATACAGGAGGAGGAGGAGTCCTGACCACAGGAGCTTACACTCTATAGATACAGGAGGAGGAGTCCTGACCACAGGAGCTTACACTCTATAGATACAGGGGGAGGAGGAGTCCTGACCACAGGAGCTTACACTCTATAGATACAGGAGGAGGAAGAGTCCTGACCACAGGAGCTTACACTCTATAGATACAGGAGGAGGAGGAGTCCTGACCACAGGAGCTTACACTCTATAGATACAGGAGGAGGAGGAGGAGTCCTGACCACAGGAGCTTACACTCTATAGATACAGGAGGAGGAGGAGTCCTGACCACAGGAGCTTACACTCTATAGATACAGGAGGAGGAGGAGTCCTGACCACAGGAGCTTACACTCTATAGATACAGGAGGAGGGGGAGGAGTCCTGACCACAGGAGCTTACACTCTATAGATACAGGAGGAGGAGGAGTCCTGACCACAGGAGCTTACACTCTATAGATACAGGAGGAGGAGGAGGAGTCCTGACCACAGGAGCTTACTGTCACGGGTGTGTTGCCACGAAGATCGTCACGAGTACACAGCCTGACTTCTCGCAGCTGACTTGTTGGTGCTTTGTGTTTCTCGGCAGTGAGGGAGTTAATTCTCTCTCTCTCTGGGCTAGATGAGGTCCAGCCTCGCCCAGCTGCAATCAATACTTCTGTAGTGAGACTCCTTCATATACCTGCTGGTCTGTTTGGGAGGTGTCGGTGAAAGCATTTCATTCAGACTGACAGAGCGGATCGTGGTGTTTGGAGTTGCTGAGATAAGTGTATTTGGAAGTGTTTTTTCCCTTTCCTCGCTTTATCATTTATCTCCTTTCCCGTTGGTTTTCCCTCTGTTGTAGTTGAGTAGTTGTTGTATGCAAGGTGGTTTTGGTTTTTCCCTTGTACTGTCTCGTTCGTCTAAGTACTGTGTTTGGGCATATTATTTCTTGTTCCCTGTGGTGTCTGATCGGGGGTCTCAGTTTGTGTCTAAGTTCTGGAAGGCGTTTTGTGCACGGCGGGGGATGCAGTTGTCATTCTCATCGGCTTTTCATCCTCAGACCAATGGTCAGACGGAACGTATGAACCAGAGCTTGGAGACATATCTCCGGTGTTTTGTGTCAGAGAACCAGGAGGACTGGGCTTCTTTCTTACCTCTGGCAGAGTTTGCTCTTAATAATAGGCGGAGCGAGTCCACTGGTAAGTCCCCGTTTTTTGGGGCATATGGTTTTAACCCCCAGTTTTGTACTTTCAGTAGGGGGGGCTCTTCGGGGGTTCCTGAGGAGGAACGATTTTCCTCATCACTCGCTTCAGTATGGAGAGGGGTGCTGAAGAATCTGAATACTATGGGGAACCGATACAAACGTATGGCTGATAGGAGGAGAGTGTCTGGTCCGGACCTAAGTGTGAACGATCGGGTATGGTTGTCTACCAGGAATATTAAACTTAAGGTTCCCTCCTGGAAACTGGGTCCCAGGTTCATCGGGCCGTACAGAATCAGTTCTATTATTAATCCGGTGGCATTCCGTCTTGACCTCCCCCCTACATTTAAAATTCACAACGTGTTTCACAGATCATTGCTTAAGAGGTATGTGGCGCCGGTGGTACCGTCACCTTTACCTCCCCCTCCAGTGGTTGTCAATGGTAACTTGGAGTTCCAGGTATCGAGGGTCATTGATTCACGCTTTAATCGCCGGTCCCTTCAGTACCTGGTTCATTGGAAGGGGTATGGTCCTGAGGAGAGGATGTGGGTTCCTGCGTCGGATATTAACGCAGACCGATTAGTTCGGGCCTTCCACACGACTCACCCGGATAAACCTGGCCCTGAGGGTCCGGAGGCCCCTCGTAGAAGGGGGGGTACTGTCACGGGTGTGTTGCCACGAAGATCGTCACGAGTACACAGCCTGACTTCTCGCAGCTGACTTGTTGGTGCTTTGTGTTTCTCGGCAGTGAGGGAGTTAATTCTCTCTCTCTCTGGGCTAGATGAGGTCCAGCCTCGCCCAGCTGCAATCAATACTTCTGTAGTGAGACTCCTTCATATACCTGCTGGTCTGTTTGGGAGGTGTCGGTGAAAGCATTTCATTCAGACTGACAGAGCGGATCGTGGTGTTTGGAGTTGCTGAGATAAGTGTATTTGGAAGTGTTTTTTCCCTTTCCTCGCTTTATCATTTATCTCCTTTCCCGTTGGTTTTCCCTCTGTTGTAGTTGAGTAGTTGTTGTATGCAAGGTGGTTTTGGTTTTTCCCTTGTACTGTCTCGTTCGTCTAAGTACTGTGTTTGGGCATATTATTTCTTGTTCCCTTTGGTTGTGATCGGGGTCCTTCTCAGGACTAGATTACTGAGGTGCAGGGATCTTCAGGAGGTAGGGGTTACGCTGGCGGCCTGGACCTCTGTACCTTTAACAGTACCTCCAGGTTGAGGGATTAGTCAGGGCCCCAGCTTAGGGTCAGCTTAGGCCCCCTACCTCCAGTATACAGAGACAGCGTGACACTTACATTCTATAGATACAGGAGGAGGAGGAGGAGTCCTGACCACAGGAGCTTACACTCTATAGATACAGGAGGAGGAGGAGGAGTCCTGACCACAGGTGCTTACACTCTATAGATTCAGGAGGAGGAGGAGGAGTCCTGACCCCAGGAGCTTACACTCTATAGATTCAGGAGGAGGAGGAGGAGTCCTGACCCCAGGAGCTTACACTCTATAGATACAGGAGGAGGAGGAGTCCTGACCACAGGAGCTTACACTCTATAGATACAGGAGGAGGAGGAGTCCTGACCACAGGAGCTTACACTCTATAGATACAGGAGGAGGAGGAGGAGTCCTGACCACAGGAGCTTACACTCTATAGATACAGGAGGAGGAGGAGGAGTCCTGACCACAGGAGCTTACACTGTATAGATACAGGGGGAGGAGGAGTCCTGACCACAGGAGCTTACACTCTATAGATACAGGAGGAGGAGGAGTCCTGACCACAGGAGCTTACACTCTATAGATACAGGAGGAAGAGGAGGAGTCCTGACCACTGGAGCTTACACTCTATAGATACAGGAGGAGGAGGAGGAGTCCTGACCACAGGAGCTTACACTTTATAGATACAGGAGGAGGTGGAGGAGTCCTGACCACAGGAGCTTACACTCTATAGATACAGGAGGAGGAGGAGTCCTGACCACAGGAGCTTACACTCTATAGATACAGGAGGAGGAGGAGGAGTCCTGACCACAGGAGCTTACACTCTATAGATACAGGAGGAGGAGGAGGAGTCCTGACCACAGGAGCTTACACTCTATAGATACAGGAGGAGGAGGAGGAGTCCTGACCACAGGAGCTTACACTCTATAGATACAGGAGGAGGAGGAGTCCTGACCACAGGAGCTTACACTCTATAGATACAAGTGGAGGAGGAGTCCTGACCACAGGAGCTTACATTCTATAGATACAGGAGGAGGAGGAGTCCTGACTACAGGAGCTTACACTCTATAGATTCAGGAGGAGGAGGAGGAGGAGTCCTGACCACAGGAGCTTACACTCTATAGATACAGGAGGAAGAGGAGGAGTCCTGACCTCAGGAGCTTACACTCTATAGATACAGGAGGGGGAGGAGTCCTGACCACAGGAGCTTACACTCTATAGATACAGGAGGAGGAGGAGTCCTGACTACAGGAGCTTACACTCTATAGATTCAGGAAGAGGAGGAGGAGTCCTGACCACAGGAGCTTACACTCTATAGATACAGGAGGAGGTGGAGGAGTCCTGACCACAGGAGCTTACATTCTATAGATACAGGAGGAGGAGGAGTCCTGACCACAGGAGCTTACACTCTATAGATACAGGAGGAGGAGGAGGAGTCCTGACCACAGGAGCTTACATTCTATAGATACAGGAGGAGGATGAGTCCTGACTACAGGAGCTTACACTCTATAGATTCAGGAGGAGGAGGAGGAGTCCTGACCACAGGAGCTTACACTCTATAGATACAGGAGGAGGAGGAGTCCTGACCACAGGAGCTTACACTCTATAGATACAGGAGGAAGAGGAGTCCTGACCACAGGAGCTTACACTCTATAGATACAGGAGGAGGAGGAGTCCTGACCACAGGAGCTTACACTCTATAGATACAGGAGGAGGAGGAGTTCTGACCACAGGAGGTTACACTCTATAGATACAGGAGGAGGAGGAGGAGTCCTGACCACAGGAGCTTACACGCTATAGATACAGGAGGAGGAGGAGTCCTGACCACAGGAGCTTACACTCTATAGATACAGGAGGAGGAGGAGGAGTCCTGACCACAGGAGCTTACATTCTATAGATACAGGAGGAGGAGGAGTCCTGACCACAGGAGCTTACACTCTATAGATACAGGAGGAGGAGGAGGAGTCCTGCCCACAGGAGCTTACACTCTATAGATACAGGAGGAGTCCTGACCACAGGAGCTTACATTCTATAGATACAGGAGGAGGAGGAGGAGGAGTCCTGACCACAGGAGCTTACACTCTATAGATACAGGAGGAGGAGGAGTCCTGACTACAGGAGCTTACACTCTATAGATACAGAAGGAGGAGTCCTGACCACAGGAGCTTACATTCTATAGATATAGGAGAAGGAGGAGTCCTGACCACAGGAGCTTACACTCTATAGATTCAGGAGGAGGAGGAGGAGTCCTGACCACAGGAGCTTACACTCTATAGATACAAGAGGAGGAGGAGTCCTGACCACAGGAGCTTACATTCTATAGATACAGGAGGAGGAGTCCTGACCACAGGAGCTTACACTCTATAGATACAGGAGGGGGAGGAGGAGTCCTGACCACAGGAGCTTACACTCTATAGATACAGGAGGAGGAGGAGACCTAACCACAGGAGCTTACACTCTATAGATACAGGAGGAGGAGGAGTCCTGACCACAGGAGCTTACACTCTATAGATACAGGAGGAGGAGGAGTTCTGACCACTGGAGCTTATGACGCGTCCCTGGGCCTGTGTCGTGCGGCATCGCGCGCACGGGGGCTTACCCGGAGCCGGATCAGATAGGGGTAGTAGTCTCGTGGCGGTGACCCGGTCCGTGCCCAGGGAGTCAAACTGAGTGGCAGTATTTAGCAGTAGATGTTAGAATGTTCGACTACGCCACCCGTGGATTGCGGTTACGAAACCGCCGCTGCACGGCAGACCGCTGAGGCCGGTGTTGTTTGTGCAGCTGAGAATGAGATGACTCCCCACGGGAGGAGTATGGCCTCAGGGCAGATATGCTAGAGATGATGATGGGAGTGATGGTGCGGGCGTCCCAGTGCCGATGGTGCAGGTGCGACGACGGAACACGGAGGCGGGAAGTGCAGTTTCAAAAGCTTTACGCACAGTAGGACCACCCGAGTCATGCTGCGTCCACCAGGTCAGGGACTCGGCCAACTCCCAGGCAATTCCAGAGCGTGGTCCAGAGCTCCCCTCTCTTCCTTCCTACTGGCCGTCCCCACCAGGGACCCACCTTTGTCCGGCTCCCTCGGGCCTTTTAGTGGCAAAACCTTTCCTGGCTTCCCTGACCCTATACGTGGTATGCCTTCCTGGTGGATATGGTGAGGGGTCGCGCCAAGACTTGACCACGACCTCCGGTTCCTGGCTAAGGATAATTGGCCTCCACCAGTTTGGGATCCGGTACCCTTCTCTGCCAACCCTTCACCCGTTTTGGTTCTCTCGTGGGATCTCAGGGTTCCCTCTATGCTTGCGTCTCTTGGCCTTTCTCTGTGTTCCTCTTCTTCCTTCTCTCTCTCTCTGCTTCAGGCCTGGCTCTGGAGCTGGGCCCAGACGGAGCCACAGCTCCCTGTCAGCCCTCTCTGGCTGAGCTCCTCTCTGAACAGACCCTGTCTAAAGATGGTGCCCACCTTATATACTCCCTCTGACACCCGAGCCCAGGTGACTAGCACCCAATGGGCTCCTACCTATGCCCAGAGTCCCTCCCCTGTCTGCTCCTACACCACTAGGATGTTCCTCCCCCCCCTACTCCAGCCAGGGACAGACGCTGTCGTACCTGCACATCTACCTGGTGGGAGTACCGTTGTTCTGTCCCCCGGAAATGGGGTGAGTGTAGTGCATGCAGCTTACTGAGCTCTGTTCCACACTCCATCCTTACCCGGGAGTGGAATACCACACCTCTGGTTCGAGGTGCAATACCCCTGTAGCAGCCGAGTCCTCGGGGTGCTACATTCCCCCCTGGTAAATCACAGCACGTCCTCGGGCTGGAAAAGAGCAAAACATTATAAACATACAAAAATTTTAAAGTGTACACTAACATATAAAACATTAACTAAGAACTCATCCCTTTATGGGAGGTACTTTTCTCGTTTAACTCTACAGGTATAAAACATTACAAAAACATTATCAGAAAATATCATTAACCCCTTTAGCATACTACACATTAGAAAACATTACAGGTAACTTTTTACATTATTATTTTAGCAGCATAAACTTTCGATATAAATTTTTTTTCATATAAAACATTCTCACATAAAACACATTCTTGATCTTCTGGCCACGGTGCAACTTGTGACCAGGTAAAGTGCAACAGTCACTAGTAGAAAAACAGTTCCTTATAAAACCAGTAGGGGGCGCTTAAGGAAGCGCAACTATTTACAGGGTATGGCCGCTCTCAGTCCTCGGCCAGTGGGGAATAAGGGAATGGCTGCTCACAGTCCTCAGCCTGGTTGGGGATAGGGGCACACAGGAAACAGTTCTTTAACAGTTCCACACTAGTCCCAACGGGGACCACACTTCAATTAGCAGCATGTCAAGTACCCTTACGGGTAACTATATACAGTTTCAGTTACCGCTCATTAGTAACGGTGTCCTCTCCTTGTCTCCTCCTGAGGGTAGTCTTCAGACCCGTCCGGGTCCTCTTGATCTTCCTCATACCGCAACTCCTCCTCAGTCAGCCGGTGTACGTGGAGGGCGTACGGTCCTTTAGCACACTGATGCCGGGTGAAGGTGAGCTCGTCACCTGAGTAGAGGTCACGTCCGCGGTGTCCCTCCGGCAGGTGGCTCTCGACATCCCTGCGGGTGACAAAGACGTCGCCGGGGGTTCGGTGATCCTGGATAAAGCCCCAGCCGTTCTCCAGCTGAAACTTTATTACGGTCCCGGTGGCGCGGGGACCGTGGGCCGTACGGGGGTTTCGTCGGGCCCGGCGTTTCTGCTCCGCGCTTTGGACCTGCAGCCGTTCCTCGCGGATCCGCCTCTCTCGCCGTTCTCTCCCAAAGACCTCTAGCTGTTGACGGCAGCACTCCTCACGCTGGGCTGCGGCCGCCCGGGTCTCTTGGGTGAACCCCATGAGGTTTTCACCGGTGGGGTCCCATGCAAATTGGGCCTCCTCTAGCGGGAGCGGAACAATTTTGGCGGGTGCCGGAGCCGGGATCAGGGGCTCACACAGGGGTCGTTCCTTCCGGAGTCGGGGGTTGACGTACTCCGGTGGCCACACGAAGGGCAGCCCGTCCGGGCTAGTATGCTGCGCAAACAGATCTTCACCCAGGGGCAGCACTGTGGAAGTTGAGGGCGCCGTGGGGGCAGCGGCGCCCGGAGGTACTCGGCCTTGCGTCCAGGCCGAAGGCATCCTCTTTGGATCCAGGTATGGCACCTTTGGGAAAGAGGGCGCTGGAGGGGCAGCGGCGCCCGGATTCACTAGGCCTTGCGACCAGGCCGGTGGCACTGTGGAGGTAGAGGGCGCTGTGGAGACTGCGGCGCCCGGGGGTACTCGGCCCTGCGACCAGGCCGGTGGTACTTCCTGCTTTGCCGCGCTCAGGGTTGAGGCGCGTGGCGTAACAGGGGGCGTGGCCGCGGCTCCTGCCGCTTGAGGCCTAGTTGGGAGCAGTGGCGGTGCAGCAACGGGCGCGGTGAGTGGAACTTCGGGCTCTGCGACGGGGAGCTGGGGCAGGCTTACGGCTACTGGGCACGGGGTGATGACGTCCCCATTACCTGCTTCCATCTCTGCGGCTCCCTCCGCGGCGTCGTCTCCGGCCTTCGTCCCTCCTGCACCATCCTCAGGGGCAGACATGCTCCACGTTGCGGGTGGCGTCCTCTGCTGGCGGGTTCCAGCCTGCTGGACCATCTCCCTTCTCCACTCGGCCAGTGCTTCTTGCTGTACTCGGGCCATCTTCCGGGCCAAGGCCTCCAGCGCGGTTTGTGCACGCTCCCGATCTCTGGGGAGCTGTGCCAGGATCTCCACCAGGCCTTCTGGGGTGGCAGCCTGCAACAGGTTCCGGACCACAGGGTCGGTGCTGCTCGACTCTTCCTCCATCTCCGGGTGCGATCTGTCCAGACTCCTCCAGGCCGCACCCATCCTCTCTGTTTTGTTCCCTATCCGCCCCCATTGAGGGTGGTCCCGGGGCAACTTGGTGACAGTCAGTTCCAGGGGCAGCCCCCTCACGCTGATGGACATTTCCATCATTGCAGTCTCTGCTGGTGGGGGCGGTTTCCGCTTTTGGCGCCATTCTTGGACCTGGCCCACGATGGGAGGTGGTCTTTTGCCACCCTCTGGCACGCCCACAATGGCGTCCGCTCTGCCAGGGCGGGAAATCGTCTCAGATGGCGGGAATCGTCTCCTTATGGCAGGAAACTCCGTGGATGGCGGGCAAAGGCTGCAGATGGCGGGCAAACGGCGGGAAACTACCCGAGATGGCGTCCGATGGCGGGGACCCTCTGGAATTGGCGGGAGACTCCTTTTTGAGGTAAATGTGAACTTTTCTTCAGGCACGCAGTACCCGGTGGTTGCGGGCACGTAATCCTGCCGACTACGCCAAAGTTGACGCGCCCCTGGGCCTGTGTCGTGCGGCATAGCGCGCACGGGGGCTTACCCGGAGCCGGATCAGATAGGGGTAGTAGTCTCGTGGCGGTGACCCGATCCGTGCCCAGGGAGTCAAACTGAGTGGCAGTATTTAGCAGTAGATGTTAGAATGTTCGACTACGCCACCCGTGGATTGCGGTTACGAAACCGCCGCTGCACGGCAGACCGCTGAGGCCGGTGTTGTTTGTGCAGCTGAGATTGAGATGACTCCCCACGGGAGGAGTATGGCCTCAGGGCAGATATGCTAGAGATGATGATGGGAGTGATGGTGCGGGCGTCCCAGTGCCGATGGTGCAGGTGCGACGACGGAACACGGAGGCGGGAAGTGCAGTTTCAAAAGCTTTACTCACAGTTCTTTATCAGGTCCCTTGTGCACAGTAGGACCACCCGAGTCATGCTGCGTCCACCAGGTCAGGGACTCGGCCAACTCCCAGGCAATTCCAGAGCGTGGTCCAGAGCTCCCCTCTCTTCCTTCCTACTGGCCGTCCACACCAGGGACCCACCTTTGTCCGGCTCCCTCGGGCCTTTTAGTGGCGAAACCTTTCCTGGCTTCCCTGACCCTATACGTGGTATGCCTTCCTGGTGGATATGGTGAGGGGTCGCGCCAAGACTTGACCACGACCTCCGGTTCCTGGCTAAGGATAATTGGCCTCCACCAGTTTGGGATCCGGTACCCTTCTCTGCCAACCCTTCACCCGTTTTGGTTCTCTCGTGGGATCTCAGGGTTCCCTCTATGCTTGCGTCTCTGGGCCTTTCTCTGTGTTCCTCTTCTTCCTTCTCTCTCTCTCTGCTTCAGGCCTGGCTCTGGAGCTGGGCCCAGACGGAGCCACAGCTCCCTGTCAGCCCTCTCTGGCTGAGCTCCTCTCTGAACAGACCCTGTCTAAAGATGGTGCCCACCTTATATACTCCCTCTGACACCCGAGCCCAGGTGACTAGCACCCAATGGGCTCCTACCTATGCCCAGAGTCCCTCCCCTGTCTGCTCCTACACTACTAGGATGTTCCTCCCCCCCCCCCCACTCCAGCCAGGGACAGACGCTGTCGTACCTGCACATCTACCTGGTGGGAGTACCGTTGTTCTGTCCCCCGGAAATGGGGTGAGTGTAGTGCATGCAGCTTACTGAGCTCTGTTCCACACTCCATCCTTACCCGGGAGTGGAATACCACACCTCTGGTTTGAGGTGTAATACCCCTGTAGCAGCCGAGTCCTCGGGGTGCTACACTTACACCCTATAGATTCAGGAGGAGGAGGAGTCCTGACCACAGGAGCTTACACTCTATAGATACAGGAGGAGGAGGAGGAGTCCTGACCACAGGAGCTTACACTCTATAGATACAGGAGGAGGAGGAGGAGTCCTGACCACAGGTGCTTACACTCTATAGATACAGGAGGAGGGGGAGGAGTCCTGACCACAGGAGCTTACACTCTATAGATACAGGAGGAGGAGGAGGAGTCCTGACCACAGGAGCTTACACTCTATAGATACAGGAGGAGGAGGAGGAGTCCTGACCACAGGAGCTTACACTCTATAGATACAGGAGGAGGAGGAGGAGTCCTGACCACAGGAGCTTACACTCTATAGATACAGGAGGAGGGGGAGGAGTCCTGACCACAGGAGCTTACACTCTATAGATACAGGAGGAGGAAGAGGAGTCCTGACCACAGGAGCTTACACTCTATAGATACAGGAGGAGGAGTCCTGACCACAGGAGCTTACACTCTATAGATACAGGAGGAGGAGGAGGAGTCCTGACCACAGGAGCTTACATTCTATAGATACAGGAGGAGGAGGAGGAGGAGTCCTGACCACAGGAGCTTACACTCTATAGATACAGGAGGAGGAGGAGTCCTGACCACAGGAGCTTACACTCTATAGATACAGGAGGAAGAGGAGTCCTGACCACAGGAGCTTACATTCTATAGATACAGGAGGAGGAGGAGGAGTCCTGACCACAGGAGCTTACACTCTATAGATACAGGAGGAGGAGGAGGAGTCCTGACCACAGGAGCTTACACTCTATAGATACAGGAGGAGGAGGAGGAGTCCTGACCACAGGAGCTTACACTCTATAGATACAGGAGGAGGAGGAGTCCTGACCACAGGAGCTTACACTCTATAGATACAGGAGGAGGAGGAGGAGTCCTGACGACAGGAGCTTACACTCTATAGATACAGGAGGAGGAGGAGGAGTCCTGACGACAGGTGCTTACACTCTATAGATTCAGGAGGAGGAGGAGTCCTGACCACAGGAGCTTACACTCTATAGATACAGGAGGAGGAGGAGTCCTGACCACAGGAGATTACACTCTATAGATACAGGAGGAGGAGGAGGAGTATTGACCACAGGAGCTTACACTCTATAGATACAGGAGGAGGAGGAGTCCTGACCACAGGAGCTTACATTCTATAGATACAGGAGGAGGAGGAGTCCTGACTACAGGAGCTTACACTCTATAGATTCAGGAGGAGGAGGAGGAGTCCTGACCACAGGAGCTTACACTCTATAGATACAGGAGGAGGAGGAGGAGTCCTGACCACAGGAGTTTACACTCTATAGATACAGGAGGAGGAGTCCTGACCATAGGAGCTTACACTCTATAGATACAGGAGGAGGAGGAGTCCTGACCACAGGAGCTTACACTCTATAGATACAGGAGGAGGAGTCCTGACCACAGGAGCTTACACTCTATAGATACAGGGGGAGGAGGAGTCCTGACCACAGGAGCTTACACTCTATAGATACAGGAGGAGGAAGAGTCCTGACCACAGGAGCTTACACTCTATAGATACAGGAGGAGGAGGAGTCCTGACCACAGGAGCTTACACTCTATAGATACAGGAGGAGGAGGAGGAGTCCTGACCACAGGAGCTTACACTCTATAGATACAGGAGGAGGAGGAGTCCTGACCACAGGAGATTACACTCTATAGATACAGGAGGAGGAGGAGGAGTATTGACCACAGGAGCTTACACTCTATAGATACAGGAGGAGGAGGAGTCCTGACCACAGGAGCTTACATTCTATAGATACAGGAGGAGGAGGAGTCCTGACTACAGGAGCTTACACTCTATAGATTCAGGAGGAGGAGGAGGAGTCCTGACCACAGGAGCTTACACTCTATAGATACAGGAGGAGGAGGAGGAGTCCTGACCACAGGAGTTTACACTCTATAGATACAGGAGGAGGAGTCCTGACCATAGGAGCTTACACTCTATAGATACAGGAGGAGGAGGAGTCCTGACCACAGGAGCTTACACTCTATAGATACAGGAGGAGGAGTCCTGACCACAGGAGCTTACACTCTATAGATACAGGGGGAGGAGGAGTCCTGACCACAGGAGCTTACACTCTATAGATACAGGAGGAGGAAGAGTCCTGACCACAGGAGCTTACACTCTATAGATACAGGAGGAGGAGGAGTCCTGACCACAGGAGCTTACACTCTATAGATACAGGAGGAGGAGGAGGAGTCCTGACCACAGGAGCTTACTGTCACGGGTGTGTTGCCACGAAGATCGTCACGAGTACACAGCCTGACTTCTCGCAGCTGACTTGTTGGTGCTTTGTGTTTCTCGGCAGTGAGGGAGTTAATTCTCTCTCTCTCTGGGCTAGATGAGGTCCAGCCTCGCCCAGCTGCAATCAATACTTCTGTAGTGAGACTCCTTCATATACCTGCTGGTCTGTTTGGGAGGTGTCGGTGAAAGCATTTCATTCAGACTGACAGAGCGGATCGTGGTGTTTGGAGTTGCTGAGATAAGTGTATTTGGAAGTGTTTTTTCCCTTTCCTCGCTTTATCATTTATCTCCTTTCCCGTTGGTTTTCCCTCTGTTGTAGTTGAGTAGTTGTTGTATGCAAGGTGGTTTTGGTTTTTCCCTTGTACTGTCTCGTTCGTCTAAGTACTGTGTTTGGGCATATTATTTCTTGTTCCCTGTGGTGTCTGATCGGGGGTCTCAGTTTGTGTCTAAGTTCTGGAAGGCGTTTTGTGCACGGCGGGGGATGCAGTTGTCATTCTCATCGGCTTTTCATCCTCAGACCAATGGTCAGACGGAACGTATGAACCAGAGCTTGGAGACATATCTCCGGTGTTTTGTGTCAGAGAACCAGGAGGACTGGGCTTCTTTCTTACCTCTGGCAGAGTTTGCTCTTAATAATAGGCGGAGTGAGTCCACTGGTAAGTCCCCGTTTTTTGGGGCATATGGTTTTAACCCCCAGTTTTGTACTTTCAGTAGGGGGGGCTCTTCGGGGGTTCCTGAGGAGGAACGATTTTCCTCATCACTCGCTTCAGTATGGAGAGGGGTGCTGAAGAATCTGAATACTATGGGGAACCGATACAAACGTATGGCTGATAGGAGGAGAGTGTCTGGTCCGGACCTAAGTGTGAACGATCGGGTATGGTTGTCTACCAGGAATATTAAACTTAAGGTTCCCTCCTGGAAACTGGGTCCCAGGTTCATCGGGCCGTACAGAATCAGTTCTATTATTAATCCGGTGGCATTCCGTCTTGACCTCCCCCCTACGTTTAAAATTCACAACGTGTTTCACAGATCATTGCTTAAGAGGTATGTGGCGCCGGTGGTACCGTCACCTTTACCTCCCCCTCCAGTGGTTGTCAATGGTAACTTGGAGTTCCAGGTATCGAGGGTCATTGATTCACGCTTTAATCGCCGGTCCCTTCAGTACCTGGTTCATTGGAAGGGGTATGGTCCTGAGGAGAGGATGTGGGTTCCTGCGTCGGATATTAACGCAGACCGATTAGTTCGGGCCTTCCACACGACTCACCCGGATAAACCTGGCCCTGAGGGTCCGGAGGCCCCTCGTAGAAGGGGGGGTACTGTCACGGGTGTGTTGCCACGAAGATCGTCACGAGTACACAGCCTGACTTCTCGCAGCTGACTTGTTGGTGCTTTGTGTTTCTCGGCAGTGAGGGAGTTAATTCTCTCTCTCTCTGGGCTAGATGAGGTCCAGCCTCGCCCAGCTGCAATCAATACTTCTGTAGTGAGACTCCTTCATATACCTGCTGGTCTGTTTGGGAGGTGTCGGTGAAAGCATTTCATTCAGACTGACAGAGCGGATCGTGGTGTTTGGAGTTGCTGAGATAAGTGTATTTGGAAGTGTTTTTTCCCTTTCCTCGCTTTATCATTTATCTCCTTTCCCGTTGGTTTTCCCTCTGTTGTAGTTGAGTAGTTGTTGTATGCAAGGTGGTTTTGGTTTTTCCCTTGTACTGTCTCGTTCGTCTAAGTACTGTGTTTGGGCATATTATTTCTTGTTCCCTTTGGTTGTGATCGGGGTCCTTCTCAGGACTAGATTACTGAGGTGCAGGGATCTTCAGGAGGTAGGGGTTACGCTGGCGGCCTGGACCTCTGTACCTTTAACAGTACCTCCAGGTTGAGGGATTAGTCAGGGCCCCAGCTTAGGGTCAGCTTAGGCCCCCTACCTCCAGTATACAGAGACAGCGTGACACTTACATTCTATAGATACAGGAGGAGGAGGAGGAGTCCTGACCACAGGAGCTTACACTCTATAGATACAGGAGGAGGAGGAGGAGTCCTGACCACAGGTGCTTACACTCTATAGATTCAGGAGGAGGAGGAGGAGTCCTGACCCCAGGAGCTTACACTCTATAGATTCAGGAGGAGGAGGAGGAGTCCTGACCCCAGGAGCTTACACTCTATAGATACAGGAGGAGGAGGAGTCCTGACCACAGGAGCTTACACTCTATAGATACAGGAGGAGGAGGAGTCCTGACCACAGGAGCTTACACTCTATAGATACAGGAGGAGGAGGAGGAGTCCTGACCACAGGAGCTTACACTCTATAGATACAGGAGGAGGAGGAGGAGTCCTGACCACAGGAGCTTACACTCTATAGATACAGGGGGAGGAGGAGTCCTGACCACAGGAGCTTACACTCTATAGATACAGGAGGAGGAGGAGTCCTGACCACAGGAGCTTACACTCTATAGATACAGGAGGAGGAGGAGGAGTCCTGACCACAGGAGCTTACACTCTATAGATACAGGAGGAGGAGGAGGAGTCCTGACCACAGGAGCTTACACTCTATAGATACAGGAGGAGGTGGAGGAGTCCTGACCACAGGAGCTTACACTCTATAGATACAGGAGGAGGAGGAGTCCTGACCACAGGAGCTTACACTCTATAGATACAGGAGGAGGAGGAGTCCTGACCACAGGAGCTTACACTCTATAGATACAGGAGGAGGAGGAGGAGTCCTGACCACAGGAGCTTACACTCTATAGATACAGGAGGAGGAGGAGGAGTCCTGACCACAGGAGCTTACACTCTATAGATACAAGTGGAGGAGGAGTCCTGACCACAGGAGCTTACATTCTATAGATACAGGAGGAGGAGGAGTCCTGACTACAGGAGATTACACTCTATAGATTCAGGAGGAGGAGGAGTCCTGACCACAGGAGCTTACATTTTATAGATACAGGAGGAGGAGGAGTCCTGACCACAGAAGCTTACACTCTATAGATACAGGAGGAGGAAGAGGAGTCCTGACCGCAGGAGCTTACACTCTATAGATACAGGAGGAGGAGGAGTCCTGACCACAGGAGCTTACACTCTATAGATACAGGAGGAGGAAGAGGAGTCCTGACCACAGGAGCTTACACTCTATAGATACAGGAGGAGGAGGAGTCCTGACCTCAGGAGCTTACACTCTATAGATACAGGAGGAGGAGGAGTCCTGACCACAGGAGCTTACATTCTATAGATACAGGAGGAGGAGGAGTCCTGACCACAGAAGCTTACACTCTATAGATACAGGAGGAGGAAGAGGAGTCCTGACCACAGGAGCTTACACTCTATAGATACAGGAGGAGGAGGAGTCCTGACCACAGGAGCTTACACTCTATAGATACAGGAGGAGGAGGAGTCCTGACCACAGGAGCTTACACTCTATAGATACAGGAGGAGGAGGAGTCCTGACCACAGGAGCTTACACTCTATAGATACAGGAGGAGGAGGAGTCCTGACCACAGGAGCTTACACTCTATAGATACAGGAGGAGGAGGAGTCCTGACCACAGGAGCTTACACTCTATAGATACAGGAGGAGGAGGAGTCCTGACCACAGGAGCTTACACTCTATAGATACAGGAGGAGGAGGAGTCCTGACCACAGGAGCTTACACTTCATAGATACAGGAGGAGGAGGAGTCCTGACCACAGAAGCTTACACTCTATAGATACAGGAGGAGGAGGAGTCCTGACCACAGGAGCTTACACTCTATAGATACAGGAGGAGGGGGAGGAGTCCTGACCACAGGAGCTTACACTCTATAGATACAGGAGGAGGAGGAGTCCTGACCACAGGAGCTTACACTCTATAGATATGTAGCACCCTGAGGATTCGGCTGCTACAGGGGTATTGCACCTCAACCCAGAGGTGTGATATTCCACTCCCGGGTAAGGATGGAGTGTGGGACTGAGCCCAGAAAGCTGCATGCACTACACACATCCCATTTCCGAGGAACAGACCAACGGTACTCCCACTTAGAAATGTGCAGGTACGACCGAGTCTGTTCCTGGCTGGAGTGGGAGGGGGGTGGTACATCCCAAGTAGTGTAGGGGCAGATAGGGGGAGCAGCCTGGGTAAAGATAGGAGCTCATTGGGTGCTGGTCACCTGAGCTCACACATAGAGGGAGTATTTAAGGTGGGCACCATCTAAGATCAGGGTCAGTCAGTCTGTCAGAGTGGAGGCAGTCAGCGAGTCTTTGCAGAGAAGTCAGAGGAAGAGGAGCAGAGCAGCCCCAGGCCCAGAGAGAGTGAGAGAGGAGAGTCAGAAGGACCCAGAGAAAACAAGCAGGAACTCTGAGAACCCATATACGAACCTAGGGTGAAGAGTTGGCAAAAGGGTACCGGATCCCAAACTGGTGGGGGCTCAAGTACACCTCAGCCAGAGACCGGAGGCCGTGGGCAGGATCTGCCACGGCCACCCACCACATCCACCCTGAAGGCAAACCACGTGTAGGGTCAGGGAACCCAAGGCCAAGGGTTTCCCAACAGAAGGCCCGAGGGAGCTGGACCTAGGTGGATCCCTGGTGGGGACGGCCAGAAGACAGGACAGGAAGGAGGGCTCAGGGTCACGCTCCGGACTTGCTTGGGGGTTGGCTGAATCCAGGACCTGGTGGACGCAGCACGGCTCGGGTGGTCACTTGAAGCTGGAGTGACCGGAACATCAGCAGTAAGTAAATACCCTAAACTGCACAACCCGACTCTGTCTTTAATTACCATCTATGCTGCACCACTACAACCCCCATCCTCTGCACCTGACCCCCTGAGGCCATACCCCTCCCGTTGGGGGTTATACCATCTCAAGCTGCACCAACACCATCAGCCTCAGCGGACCCTGCTGCAGCGGCGGCCGTAGTGACCGCAATCCAACGGGTGGCGTAGTCGACATAACGAACTTTGTAACATCTGTAGGACTGCCACACACTCTGAGCTTGACACCCTGGGCACGGACCGGGTCACAGCCACTCGGAAGACTACAACCCCCATCTGATCCGGCTCCGGGTATTCCCCTAAAGAATATGGCCCAGGGGGCGCGTCAGATACAGGAGGAGGAGGAGTCCTGACCACAGGAGCTTACACTTTATATATACAGGAGGAGGAGTCCTGACCACAGGAGCTTACACTCTATAGATACAGGAGGAGGAGGAGTCCTGACCACAGGAGCTTACACTTTATATATACAGGAGGAGGAGTCCTGACCACAGGAGCTTACACTCTATAGATACAGGAGGAGGAGGAGTCCTGACCACAGGAGCTTACACTCTATAGATACAGGAGGAGGAGGAGGAGGAGTCCTGACCACAGGAGATTACACTCTATAGATACAGGAGGAGGAGGAGGAGTCCTGGCCACAGGAGCTTACACTCTATAGATACAGGAGGAGGAGGAGTCCTGACCACAGGAGCTTACACTCTATAGATACAGGAGGAGGAGGAGGAGTCCTGACCACAGGAGCTTACACTCTATAGATACAGGAGGAGGAGGAGTCCTGACCACAGGTGACGCGCCCCTGGGCCTATGTGATGTAGCGTTGCGCACGCAGGGACTACCCAGAGCCGGATCTGATAGGGGTAGTAGTCTCGTGGCGGTGACCCGGTCCGTGCCCAGGGAGTCAGACTAAGTGGCGGTATATTAGCAGTAGATGTTGGATGACTACGCCACCCGTTGAATGCAGCTATGGAGCTGCCGCTGCAGGGCAGACCGCTGAGGCCGGTGGAAGGATGGTGCAGCGTGGATGGTATAACCCCCAACGGGAGGGGTATGGCCTCAGGGCAGCCGACGTGGATGATGGGGGTAGCAGGAACCACTCAGAGACGATGCGGTGTAGTTCAGGGTCTTTACTGGTGACAAAGATAGACCCTCCCGGAGTACTTGCTAGCGATCGGGGCCTGGTCAGTCCTTGAGCAGATGGAATCTCCCCTGGCCAGGCGGAGTTGTAGGCCTTCCCAACTAACTGTACTCTTCTGGCTACCTTGCTAGAGGCGGGTAAAAGTAGCCCACGTCCCTGAGTGTACCGTGTGGTGCTCACCCGTATGGCCGGTGACTCGGGGCCTTCTAATGGCTTCGGCTCCACGACGGCGGTGCTGGTCCCACGCGTGTGACCGTGCCTTCGGGTTTCTGGGCCAGAGGACCTGAAATCCCCTGCCGGTCGGTTTCTGCTGCTGGGTAAAGATTAGTCCCCACAGCCTCGGACTCCGGGTCCGGTGATAACTTCTCAGTCAGGGCGAGCTCTGCAGCTGCCAGCCCCTGACTCCTTGTAGCACTGCTCCCACAGAGCTCCTGTTGTTTTTTTTTCCTATGGCTGCTTCTCTTCTCTACTCTTCAACTCAACAACTCACCCTGCCTCAGCCCCAAGTTTATATAGGGGAAGTTCTTCCCCTCCCAGGACTGGGCAGGAGGTGTGGCATGCATAGGATTCCTGACCAAGAGACCTCCCACCTGCTCTCAGACATACTATTGCTATTATTGTGGAGACCAGACCCCTGGGGTGCCACATTCCCCCCTAGTGAAATTTAGTACTCCGGGACTAAACATATATTTTTTTTATACATAACAAGGTATAAACAATAACAATACAATAAGGAAACACATAAAGATGGTCACGGCGTGTCCGCAACCGGGTGCAGTCTTTGAAGAAAACAAAGGTGTCCATTTCACCAAAACAGGGAGACGTAACCAGGTAGGGGTCTGTCCTGCCTCGAGTCCTTAACAGTCTTTAGTCCGTCCTGGGTTACGCTCCAACTATATACAAAGGATTCCCGGTAAATCCACCAAAGACTCCTATAAATAACTAGAAAGACAAAATTATACACAAGCAACAATAAACAGGTAAACATTAATAAAAACAGCTTAAACACTTAGATCCTCCACCGTATGGGCAACTGGCCTCTAGTGACCCTAGTGGACCTACAGAGCTGGCTGACTGGTCCTGAGCTACAGGGTATGGGAGCTGTCAAGGGTAAACTGGGCAGTCGTCTACGGACCCTTTGGCTCACTAGGGGTATGGCAGGCTCACTATAAGCAGAGGGTTGATCCTCCTGATCTGCTTGTGTGGAGTCTTCTGCCTCCTGGACCGGCTGTTCTTCCAGCTCTACCGGTTGCTCCGTAAGTACTTGGGATGCTGGTTGGAGGAACGTGAGGACGGGTACCACAACTGCACCATTGACTTGAGTCCAAGACCGAGGAAAGTCTCCGAGCACAGTACTAACCATATCTTCCCTTTCCTCTACGGGTCGAGGGTCCTCTTGTTCCTCTTCAGGGTTCCGTAGCTGTTCGGGACACTTCTTCAGGTGATCCCGGGATACAATGGTTGTGGTTTCCCCTCCGTCTTTGCTGATGGTACAGACCTTCGGGTTGTCGTGGCTTGAGGGCAGTACGGTGTACGGGTCCTTCTCCCACTGGTCGTCCAACTTGTGGAGCCGTCTTTTCCTCTTCAAGACCTGCTCTCCGGGCACCAGGGGAACAGCGGGAGCATACTGGTTGTAGGTTTTCTCTTGTCTTTCCCTAGCTTGACAGAGACTTCGCTCCACGCTCTCCTGTACTTTCCAATACTGCTGCTGCCTCTCTGTATCCCAGTCTGCTTCTGGTGAAGTGTCCTCGGGTGTCAGGACTCCCATCTCCAGGTCAACAGGTAGCTTACCAGGTCTTGCCCTCATCAGGTAAGCCGGGGTACAGTTGGTGGAACCTACCGGGATGTGGTTGTATAGGTCCACTAGGTCGGGCAGCCTCTCGGGCCACAGACTGCGTTCTTCCAGGGGCAATGTTTTCAGAAGATCTATCACCACCTGGTTCATTTTCTCACAAAGTCCATTAGTTTGCGGATGATAGGGTGTCGTCCTTATCTTCCGGCAGCCATACAGAGTGCAGAATTCTTGGAAGACCTCCGCTTCAAAGGCAGGTCCCTGGTCCGTCAACACTTGGTCCGGGTACCCGTGTGGACGGCAGAAATGCTGCTGGAAGGCTCTAGCTGCTGTTTGAGCTGTTAAGTCCTTGACAGGGACGACAACCAAGAACCGGGAGTAGTGATCCACGATGGTTAGCGCGTAGACGTAGCCACTTCTGCTTGGGGTCAGTTTTACATGATCCAAGGCTACCAGTTCCAACGGCTGCCGGGTGACGATGGACTGCAGGGGAGTCTTCTGGCTGGCACGGTCCTTCCTTCTTAGGTTGCAAGGGCCACAGTCTCTGCACCACCTCTCGATGGTTCCCCTCATGCCTACCCAATGGAACCGCCCGCGCAGCAGGAACTCCAGCTTCTTCCATCCGAAGTGCCCAGCCCCGTCGTGGTATGCTTCCATCACCATGGCTGCGTCTCTTCTTGGCACCACTACTTGCCAGTTTAGTTCATGCGTCCGGGAGTTAACCATTCTGCGGCACAACTTCCCCTTGTAAAGGAACAGTCGACTCTTCTCAGCCCACAGTTGCTTGGCTTCCTCCGGAGCGTCTGGGTCAAGGCGTGCATCTGGCCGAGTCAGCATCTCCTTTACCAGTCAGACGGCAGGGTCACTATCTTGCGTCTCCGCCCAGTTGTAATGAGGTAAAGGGTTGAATGTAGCGGATTTACTCCTTACACGGTGGGAATATTGGATAGTCCCATGACGGTGGAATGCGGGGAGTTCAACTTCTTCCAGTCCCTCTGAATCTTCCCCTACGTCCGGTAGATTTGGCATCCTGGACAGGGCGTCCGCGTTGGTATTGGAGCGTCCTGCCCGGTATTTGATTGTGAACTCATAGTTGGACAAGCGGGCCATCCATCTCTGCTCTAGGGCACCGAGTCTTGCTGTGTCCAGGTGTGTCAACGGGTTGTTATCCGTGTACACGGTGAATCGGGAAGAAGCGAGGTAGTGCTTAAAGCGCTCGGTGACTGCCCACACCACTGCCAGGAACTCTAGCTTAAATGAGCTGTAATTTTCAGGGTTTCTTTCGGTGGGTCGCAGTTTTCGGCTGGCGTAAGCAATTACCCGTTCTTTCCCCTGCTGGATCTGGGACAGTACGGCTCCTAGCCCGATGTTACTGGCGTCGGTGTAGAGGATAAAGGGCTGGCTATAATTAGGGTACGCCAGGATCTCATCCCCCGTGAGGGCCATTTTCAGCTGGCGGAAGGACTCTTCTTCTAGCTTCTCCCATCTGAAGGGTGGCTTCTGGTTCTTGGCCTTCCTGGACTGGCCTATCAGGAGGTCCTGCATAGGAGCTGCCTTTTTGGTGAAACCGGGAATAAACCTTCGGTAGTAGCCTACCAACCCGAGGAACTGCCTCCCTTCCTTTACGCTGGAGGGGCTTGGCCATTCCTTAATTGCGGTGATCTTATCAGGGTCGGGAGCCACTCCGTCAGCACTCACCACGTGTCCCAGGTACTGCACCTTTGGCTTCAGGAGGTGACACTTAGAGGGTTTCACCTTCAGGCCGTAACTTGCCAGGGCTTCGAACACTTCCGCCAGGTGTTTCAGGTGGTCCTCATAAATCTTGGAATATACGATGACATCGTCCAGGTACAACAGGACCGTCTCGAAGTTTCTGTGTCCCAGACAGCACTCCATTAATCGTTGGAAGGTTCCTGGTGCATTGCAGAGTCCGAACGGCATACAAGTAAACTCGCTAAGTCCCATCGGGGTGGTGAATGCGGTCTTCTCCCGGTCCGCCTCTGCTACAGGAACCTGCCAGTACCCGCTAGTGAGATCCAAGGTAGAGAAGAAGTTAGCAGATTTTAAAGCAGCCAAAGACTCCTCTATCCTTGGTAAGGGGTACGCATCCTTGTGTGTGATACGGTTGATTTTCCGGTAATCTACACACATCCTCATGGTGTTGTCTTTCTTTTTGACTAAGACTAGTGGGGCTGCCCAGGGGCTACAGCTATCCCTGATTACCCCAGCCTCCTTCATGTCTCTAAGCATCCCCTTGGCGTGTTGGTAGTGTGCAGGGGGTACGGGTCGATACCTCTCTTTTATGGGAGGATGGTCTCCCGTGGGGATGTGGTGTTCTACCCCCTTGACTCGCCCGAAGTCTAACGGGTGTTTACTAAACACTCTCTCGTACTCTTGAACCACCCGATAGACTCCTTGTTTCTGATGGGAGGGAGTGGAGTCAGTACCCAAATGTAGTTGCTGACACCAATCCTCCATTATTTTCTTAGAGCCGTTACCTTCCTCCGGGTGAGATGGAGGCAAGGGTTCCACAGACTGTATAGAGTTTTGGTTGACGGTATATAATTTGGCTAGCGTGGCATACCGGGGTAGGTACACTTCCCTTTTCCCGATATTTAGTATGCGAACGGGCACCCTCCCATGGCGTACATCAACCACCCCCCGGGCTGTCAAAATGGTGGGCCTACTGTCTGAATAGACTGGTTCTACCATTGCCTGGTAATCTCTACCTCTCAGACCAATAGCTGCCCGGCACCAAATCATCATTTCACTTTTCGGGGGTATGGCAATAGGGAAAGGGTGACACATTCTTACACTACCAATCTCACCGCCGGAGAGTTCCACCTGTTGCCGTCGCATCAGTGCCCGGATCTCTTTCTGGAGCACTCGCTGCTGGCCGGAGCTGGCGTTCTTGGCAACCTGCTGTAAAATGAAAATCACCTCTGCAAGACAATTTTCAATCACATTAGTTCCTAGAGTTATCTTTGGGTGACTCTCGCGCTTGTCAATGTCTACAATGATCAGTCCCTGTGCTGCCAGTTCGACTCGACCGATTTTAATGGTCATCTCTTTAAATCCGATCTGTGGCACGGGCTGACCATTACTGGCGATCATACTCAAGTCGTCGTCTGGATAGCGGGTTATATCCGAGTCATTCCAGTACTGCTTGAAGAGCACGTACGGGATGGTGGTGACCTGTGACCCGGTGTCCAGTAGGGCACTCATAGGGATGCCATCCAGTACCACAGGCAAGACTGGACGTCCTCCCACATATTTGTCGCGCCAGTTCGATGGGCCTGGTGATCTTTTTCCTGGGGGTTGGCCCTCTACCCCAGGTTGTGCCAGTTTAAAGGACAGTACCTTGCCATATGTCCGGGTTGATTGCAGCGGCGGCAGATGGGTTGTCCGTCCTCGTTGTATCATTCGCTGGGTCTTGCTCTGGCCGGTGGGGTCCTCCTTGGTCGACGCCACGGGATGTCCTCCGGTCCGGATGCCAGCTGGATCTTTCCTGGAGTGGAAACCTGTAAAGACTGCACAGTTCGGGTTAGCGCAGCAACGCTTTTAGCTAGCTCTTGGACCTGATTGTGCAGGTCTGGAGCCGGGTCATTGTTCAAAGCCTGCGCATCAGCTCCCACTGGCCCTGCCGACAAGGGTGTCGCCTCCTGGTGGTAAGCGATAGCAGGGCGCCTGTGAGCCACAACGCCACCCGGTGCCGGTTCTCGGAGCACCCGGATGGCTCTGTCCTTGAACTGTGCAAAGTCTAGATGAGGATCCTGTAAGGCTATGGCCCGCAACTGGGTTCGGTGGACATTGCAATATAGTCCCTCTATAAATTGTTCGGTCAACAGCCTGTCCTCGTTTCCCACGCTGTCAGGGTCGGTCTGCTTAATGGCTCTCAGGGCCTCTTGTAGGTTTAGTGCATAGTCCCTTATATTCTCATGTGCTCGCTGCTTGCACCCATAGAATCTAAGCTTAATCTCGGCTGAGGTGCCGGTATCAAAGGTGTCCCTCAGCCGGGTTAGTATCCCTGTGACAGTCCTCCTCCCAGGTGGCCAGGACTTTACCTCCCTTTGGGCTGCCCCGGTTAGTTGGGCCACCAGGATGCTCACTTTTTGCTCTTCTGTGAGGGGGTACACCTGGAAGAGGCTATCCAGCTTTTCTCTAAAGTCATTCAGGGTATGTGACTCCCCTGAGTATTGGGGTAGCCAGGCTGCTCCCAGGATATAGGGCATGGTGAAAGGCATGACTGCAGCAGCGGTGGCGCTGGCGGGGGTTGAGGCAGTGAAGCTCTCCTCCGTATCCGACATCTTCCTCCCCCCTAGTGGACCGTGGCCTACCTTGCGATGATCCTCTTCCGTAGGCCGCAGCTCCGCAGTGGATCGTCAGGGTTGAGGACCTTCCGTCGCGCTCCTGTGACGTCGGCGTCTGCTGGGCTCCTTCCAGGACCTTACGCAACGTCCGGACGTGAGGCGGGGCTTCAGTTCTCGCGCGCTTTCGGAGTCCACGCCCCTCTTCTTCCCGCGCGGCGTCCTCAAGATGGCGCCCAATGGCGGGAAAACTCCACGGATGGCGGGAAGAAGGCAGAAGATGGCGCCGGATGGCGGGAAAACTTCGCGGATGGCGGGAAGAAGGCAGAAGATGGCGCCGGATGGCGGGAATCTTCACCGATGGTGGCAATCTTCACCACAGGTAAGTTTTAAAAGTCTCTTTTTCAGGCACGCAGTACCCGGTGGTTGCGGGCACGAAATCCTGCCGACTACCCAAAAGTTGACGCGCCCCTGGGCCTATGTGATGTAGCGTTGCGCACGCAGGGACTACCCGGAGCCGGATCTGATAGGGGTAGTAGTCTCGTGGCGGTGACCCGGTCCGTGCCCAGGGAGTCAGACTAAGTGGCGGTATATTAGCAGTAGATGTTGGATGACTACGCCACCCGTTGAATGCAGCTATGGAGCTGCCGCTGCAGGGCAGACCGCTGAGGCCGGTGGAAGGATGGTGCAGCGTGGATGGTATAACCCCCAACGGGAGGGGTATGGCCTCAGGGCAGCCGACGTGGATGATGGGGGTAGCAGTAACCACTCAGAGACGATGCGGTGTAGTTCAGGGTCTTTACTGGTGACAAAGATAGACCCTCCCGGAGTACTTGCTAGCGATCGGGGCCTGGTCAGTCCTTGAGCAGATGGGATCTCCCCTGGCCAGGCGGAGTTGTAGGCCTTCCCAACTAACTGTACTCTTCTGGCTACCTTGCTAGAGGCGGGTAAAAGTAGCCCACGTCCCTGAGTGTACCGTGTGGTGCTCACCCGTATGGCCGGTGACTCGGGGCCTTCTAATGGCTTCCGCTCCACGACGGCGGTGCTGGTCCCACGCGTGTGACCGTGCCTTCGGGTTTCTGGGCCAGAGGACCTGAAATCCCCTGCCGGTCGGTTTCTGCTGCTGGGTAAAGATTAGTCCCCACAGCCTCGGACTCCGGGTCCGGTGATAACTTCTCAGTCAGGGCGAGCTCTGCAGCTGCCAGCCCCTGACTCCTTGTAGCACTGCTCCCACAGAGCTCCTGTTGTTTTTTTTTCCTATGGCTGCTTCTCTTCTCTACTCTTCAACTCAACAACTCACCCTGCCTCAGTTCCAAGTTTATATAGGGGAAGTTCTTCCCCTCCCAGGACTGGGCAGGAGGTGTGGCATGCATAGGATTCCTGACCAAGAGCCCTCCCACCTGCTCTCAGACATAATATTGCTATTATTGTGGAGACCAGACCCCTGGGGTGCCACACAGGAGCTTACACTCTATAGATACAGGAGGAGGAGGAGTCCTGACCACAGGAGCTTACACTCTATAGATACAGGAGGAGGAGGAGTCCTGACCACAGGAGCATACACTCTATAGATACAGGAGGAGGAGGAGTCCTGACCACAGGAGCTTACACTCTATAGATACAGGAGGAGGAGGAGTCCTGACCACAGGAGCTTACACTCTATAGATACAGGAGGAGGAGGAGTCCTGACCACTGGAGCTTACACTCTATAGATACAGGAGGAGGAGGAGTCCTGACCACTGGAGCTTACACTCTATAGATAAAGGAGGAGGAGGAGTCCTGACCACAGGAGCTTACACTCTATAGATACAGGAGGAGAAGGAGGAGTCCTGACCACAGGAGCTTAAACTCTTAGATACAGGAGGAGGAGGAGTCCTGACCACAGGAGCTTACACTCTATAGATACAGGAGGAGGAGGAGTCCTGACCACAGGAGCTTACACTCTATAGATACAGGAGGAGGAGGAGTCCTGACCACAGGAGCTTACACTCTATAGATACAGGAGGAGGAGGAGGAGTCTTGACCACAGGAGCTTACACTCTATAGATACAGGAGGAGGAGGAGTCCTGACCACAGGAGCTTACACTCTATATATACAGGAGGAGGAGAAGGAGTCCTGACCACAGGAGCTTACACTCTATAGATACAGGAGGAGGAGGAGTCCTGACCACAGGAGCTTACACTCTATAGATACAGGAGGAGGGGGAGGAGTCCTGACCACAGGAGCTTACACTCTATAGATACAGGAGGAGGGGGAGGAGTCCTGACCACAGAAGCTTACACTCTATAGATACAGGAGGAGGAAGAGGAGTCCTGACCACAGGAGCTTACACTCTATAGATACAGGAGGAGGAGGAGTCTTGACCACAGGAGCTTACATTCTATAGATACAGGAGGAGGAGGAGTCCTGACCACAGGAGCTTACACTCTATAGATACAGGAGGAGGAGGAGGAGTCCTGACCACAGGTGATTACACTCTATACATACAGGAGGAGGAGGAGTCCTGACCACAGGAGCTTACACTCTATAGATACAGGAGGAGGAGGAGTCCTGACCACAGGAGCTTACACTCTATAGATACAGGAGGAGGAGGAGTCCTGACCACAGGAGCTTACACTCTATAGATACAGGAGGAGGAGGAGTCCTGACCACAGGAGCTTACACTCTATAGATACAGGAGGAGGAGTCCTGACCACAGGAGCTTACACTCTATAGATACAGGAGGAGGAGGAGTCCTGACCACAGGAGCTTACACTCTATAGATACAAGAGGAGGAGGAGGAGTCCTGACCACAGGAGCTTACACTCTATAGATACAGGAGGAGGAGTGCTGACCACAGGAGCTTACACTCTATAGATACAGGAGGAGGAGGAGGAGTCCTGACCACAGTAGCTTACACTCTATAGATACAGGTGGAGGAGGAGGAGTCCTGACCACAGGAGCTTACTCTCTATAGATACAGGAGGAGGAGGAGGAGTCCTGACCACAGGAGCTTACACTGTATAGATACAGGAGGAGGAGGAGGAGTCCTGACCACAGGAGCTTACACTCTATAGATACAGGAGGAGGAGGAGGAGTCCTGACCACAGGAGCTTACACTGTATAGATACAGGAGGAGGAGGAGGAGTCCTGACCACAGGAGCTTACACTCTATAGATACAGGAGGAGGAGGAGGAGTCCTGACCACAGGAGCTTACACTCTATACATACAGGAGGAGGAGGAGTCCTGACCACTGGAGCTTACACTCTATAGATACAGGAGGGAGAGTAGGAGTCCTGACCACAGGAGCTTACACTCTATAGATACAGGAGGGAGAGGAGGAGTCCTGACCACTGGAGCTTACACTCTATAGATACAGGAGGGAGAGGAGGAGTCCTGACCACAGGAGCTTACACTCTATAGATACAGGAGGAGGAGGAGTCCTGACCACAGGAGCTTAAACTCTTAGATACAGGAGGAGGAGGAGTCCTGACCACAGGAGCTTACACTCTATAGATACAGGAGGAGGGGGAGGAGTCCTGACCACAGGAGCTTACACTCTATAGATACAGGAGGAGGGGGAGGAGTCCTGACCACAGGAGCTTACACTCTATAGATTCAGGAGGAGGAGGAGGAGTCCTGACCACAGGAGCTTACACTCTATAGATACAGGAGGAAGAGGAGTCCTGACCACAGGAGCTTACACTCTATAGATACAGGAGGAGGAGGAGTCCTGACCACAGGAGCTTACACTCTATAGATACAGGAGGAGGAGGAGTACTGACCACAGGAGCTTACACTCTATAGATACAGGAGGAGGAAGAGTCCTGACCACAGGAGCTTACACTCTATAGATACAGGAGGAGGAGGAGTCCTGACCACAGGAGCTTACACTCTATAGATACAGGATGAGGAGGAGTCCTGACCACAGGAGCTTACACTCTATAGATACAGGAGGAGGAGGAGTCCTGACCACAGGAGCTTACACTCTATAGATACAGGAGGAGGGGGAGGAGTCCTGACCACAGGAGCTTACACTCTATAGATACAGGAGGAGGAGGAGTCCTGACCACAGGAGCTTACACTCTATAGATACAGGAGGAGGAGGAGGAGTCCTGACCACAGGAGCTTACATTCTATAGATACAGGAGGAGGAGTCCTGACCACAGGAGCTTACACTCTATAGATACAGGAGGAGGAGGAGTCCTGACCACAGGAGCTTACACTCTATAGATACAGGAGGAGGAGGAGGAGTCTTGACCACAGGAGCTTACACTCTATAGATACAGGAGGAGGAGGAGTCCTGACCACAGGAGCTTACACTCTATAGATACAGGAGGAGGAGGAGTCCTGACCACAGGAGCTTACACTCTATAGATACAGGAGGAGGGGGAGGAGTCCTGACCACAGGAGCTTACACTCTATAGATACAGGAGGAGGGGGAGGAGTCCTGACCACAGGAGCTTACACTCTATAGATACAGGAGGAGGAAGAGGAGTCCTGACCACAGGAGCTTACACTCTATAGATACAGGAGGAGGAGGAGTCTTGACCACAGGAGCTTACATTCTATAGATACAGGAGGAGGAGGAGTCCTGACCACAGGAGCTTACACTCTATAGATACAGGAGGAGGAGGAGGAGTCCTGACCACAGGTGATTACACTCTATACATACAGGAGGAGGAGGAGTCCTGACCACAGGAGCTTACACTCTATAGATACAGGAGGAGGAGTGCTGACCACAGGAGCTTACACTCTATAGATACAGGAGGAGGAGGAGGAGTCCTGACCACAGTAGCTTACACTCTATAGATACAGGTGGAGGAGGAGGAGTCCTGACCACAGGAGCTTACTCTCTATAGATACAGGAGGAGGAGGAGGAGTCCTGACCACAGGAGCTTACACTGTATAGATACAGGAGGAGGAGGAGGAGTCCTGACCACAGGAGCTTACACTCTATAGATACAGGAGGAGGAGGAGGAGTCCTGACCACAGGAGCTTACACTGTATAGATACAGGAGGAGGAGGAGGAGTCCTGACCACAGGAGCTTACACTCTATAGATACAGGAGGAGGAGGAGGAGTCCTGACCACAGGAGCTTACACTCTATACATACAGGAGGAGGAGGAGTCCTGACCACTGGAGCTTACACTCTATAGATACAGGAGGGAGAGTAGGAGTCCTGACCACAGGAGCTTACACTCTATAGATACAGGAGGGAGAGGAGGAGTCCTGACCACTGGAGCTTACACTCTATAGATACAGGAGGGAGAGGAGGAGTCCTGACCACAGGAGCTTACACTCTATAGATACAGGAGGAGGAGGAGTCCTGACCACAGGAGCTTAAACTCTTAGATACAGGAGGAGGAGGAGTCCTGACCACAGGAGCTTACACTCTATAGATACAGGAGGAGGGGGAGGAGTCCTGACCACAGGAGCTTACACTCTATAGATACAGGAGGAGGGGGAGGAGTCCTGACCACAGGAGCTTACACTCTATAGATTCAGGTGGAGGAGGAGGAGTCCTGACCACAGGAGCTTACACTCTATAGATACAGGAGGAAGAGGAGTCCTGACCACAGGAGCTTACACTCTATAGATACAGGAGGAGGAGGAGTCCTGACCACAGGAGCTTACACTCTATAGATACAGGAGGAGGAGGAGTACTGACCACAGGAGCTTACACTCTATAGATACAGGAGGAGGAAGAGTCCTGACCACAGGAGCTTACACTCTATAGATACAGGAGGAGGAGGAGTCCTGACCACAGGAGCTTACACTCTATAGATACAGGATGAGGAGGAGTCCTGACCACAGGAGCTTACACTCTATAGATACAGGAGGAGGAGGAGTCCTGACCACAGGAGCTTACACTCTATAGATACAGGAGGAGGGGGAGGAGTCCTGACCACAGGAGCTTACACTCTATAGATACAGGAGGAGGAGGAGTCCTGACCACAGGAGCTTACACTCTATAGATACAGGAGGAGGAGGAGGAGTCCTGACCACAGGAGCTTACATTCTATAGATACAGGAGGAGGAGTCCTGACCACAGGAGCTTACACTCTATAGATACAGGAGGAGGAGGAGTCCTGACCACAGGAGCTTACACTCTATAGATACAGGAGGAGGAGGAGGAGTCTTGACCACAGGAGCTTACACTCTATAGATACAGGAGGAGGAGGAGTCCTGACCACAGGAGCTTACACTCTATAGATACAGGAGGAGGAGGAGTCCTGACCACAGGAGCTTACACTCTATAGATACAGGAGGAGGGGGAGGAGTCCTGACCACAGGAGCTTACACTCTATAGATACAGGAGGAGGGGGAGGAGTCCTGACCACAGGAGCTTACACTCTATAGATACAGGAGGAGGAAGAGGAGTCCTGACCACAGGAGCTTACACTCTATAGATACAGGAGGAGGAGGAGTCTTGACCACAGGAGCTTACATTCTATAGATACAGGAGGAGGAGGAGTCCTGAGTACAGGAGCTTACACTCTATAGATACAGGAGGAGGAGGAGGAGTCCTGACCACAGGTGATTACACTCTATACATACAGGAGGAGGAGGAGTCCTGACCACAGGAGCTTACACTCTATAGATACAGGAGGAGGAGTAGTCCTGACCACAGGAGCTTACACTCTATAGATACAGGAGGAGGAGTCCTGACCACAGGAGCTTACACTCTATAGATACAGGAAGAGGAGGAGTCCTGACCACAGGAGCTTACACTCTATAGATACAGGAGGAGGAGGAGGAGTCCTGACCACAGGAGCTTACACTCTATAGATACAGGAGGAGGAGTGCTGACCACAGGAGCTTACACTCTATAGATACAGGAGGAGGAGGAGTCCTGACCACAGTAGCTTACACTCTATAGATACAGGAGGAGGAGGAGGGGTCCTGACCACAGGAGCTTACACTCTATAGATACAGGAGGAGGAGGAGGAGTCCTGACCACAGGAGCTTACACTCTATAGATACAGGAGGAGGAGGAGGAGTCCTGACCACAGGAGCTTACACTCTATAGATACAGGAGGAGGAGGAGGAGTCCTGACCACAGGAGCTTACACTCTATAGATACAGGAGGAGGAGGAGGAGTCCTGACCACAGGAGCTTACACTCTATAGATACAGGAGGAGGAGGAGGAGTCCTGACCACAGGAGCTTACACTCTATAGATACAGGAGGAGGAGGAGTCCTGACCACTGGAGCTTACACTCTATAGATACAGGAGGGAGAGGAGGAGTCCTGACCACAGGAGCTTACACTCTATAGATACAGGAGGGAGAGGAGGAGTCCTGACCACTGTAGCTTACACTCTATAGATACAGGAGGGAGAGGAGGAGTCCTGGCCACAGGAGCTTACACTCTATAGATACAGGAGGAGGAGAAGTCCTGACCACAGGAGCTTAAACTCTTAGATACAGGAGGAGGAGGAGTCCTGACCACAGGAGCTTACACTCTATAGATACAGGAGGAGGGGGAGGAGTCCTGACAACAGGAGCTTACACTCTATAGATACAGGAGGAGGGGGAGGAGTCCTGACCACAGGAGCTTACACTCTATAGATTCAGGAGGAGGAGGAGGAGTCCTGACCACAGGAGCTTACACTCTATAGATACAGGAGGAGGAGGAGTCCTGACCACAGGAGCTTACACTCTATAGATACAGGAGGAGGAGGAGTCCTGACCACAGGAGCTTACACTCTATAGATACAGGAGGAGGAGGAGTACTGACCACAGGAGCTTACACTCTATAGATACAGGAGGAGGAAGAGTCCTGACCACAGGAGCTTACACTCTATAGATACAGGAGGAGGAGGAGTCCTGACCACAGGAGCTTACACTCTATAGATACAGGAGGAGGAGGAGTCCTGACCACAGGAGCTTACACTCTATAGATACAGGAGGAGGAGGAGTCCTGACCACAGGAGCTTACACTCTATAGATACAGGAGGAGGGGGAGGAGTCCTGACCACAGGAGCTTACACTCTATAGATACAGGAGGAGGAGGAGTCCTGACCACAGGAGCTTACACTCTATAGATACAGGAGGAGGAGGAGGAGTCCTGACCACAGGAGCTTACATTCTATAGATACAGGAGGAGGAGTCCTGACCACAGGAGCTTACACTCTATAGATACAGGAGGAGGAGTAGGAGTCCTGACCACAGGTGCTTACACTCTATAGATTCAGGAGGAGGAGGAGGAGTCCTGACCACAGGAGCTTATGACGCGCCCCTGGGCCTTCTGTGTCGTGCGGCATCTCGCGCACGGGGGCTTATCCGGAGCCGGATCAGATGAGGGTAGTAGTCTCGTTGCGGCGACCCGGTCCGTGCCCAGGGAGTCAAACTGAATGGCAGAGTACTAGCAGTAGATGTTGGATGACTACGCCACCCGTTGAATGCAGCTATGGAGCTGCCGCTGCAGGGCAGACCGCTGAGGCCGGTGGAAGGATGGTGCAGCGTGGATGGTATAACCCCCAACGGGAGGGGTATGGCCTCAGGGCAGCCGACGTGGATGATGGGGGTAGTAGGAACCACTCAGAGACGATGCGGTGTAGTTCAGGGTCTTTACTGGTGACAAAGGTAGACCCTCCCGGAGTACTTGCTAGCGATCGGGGCCTGGTCAGTCCTTGAGAAGATGGGATCTCCCCTGGCCAGGCGGAGTTGTAGGCCTTCCCAACTAACTGTACACTTCTGGCTACCTTGCTAGAGGCGGGTAAAAGTAGCCCACGTCCCTGAGTGTACCGTGTGGTGCTCACCCGTATGGCCGGTGACTCGGGGCCTTCTAACGGCTTCCGCTCCACGACGGCGGTGCTGGTCCCACGCGTGTGACCGTGCCTTCGGGTTTCTGGGCCAGAGGACCTGAAATCCCCTGCCGGTCGGTTTCTGCTGCTGGGTAAGATTAGTCCCCACAGCCTCGGACTCCGGGTCCGGTGATAACTTCTCAGTCAGGGCGAGCTCTGCAGCTGCCAGCCCCTGACTCCTTGTAACACTGCTCCCACAGAGCTCCTGTTGTTGTTCTTCCTATGCTGCTTCTCTTCTTCTCTCTACTCTTCAACAACCCCAACCCTGCCTCAGCCCTAAGTTTATATAGGGGAAGTTCTTCCCCTCCCAGGACTGGGCAGGAGGTGTGGCATGCATAAGATTCCTGACCAAGAGACCTCCCACCTGCTCTCAGACATAATATTGCATTACTGTGGAAACCAGACCCCTGGGGTGCCACATTCACCCCTAGTGAAACTTAGTACTCCGGGACTAAACATATTTCTGCAACATAACAAAGTATAAACAATAACATTACAATAAGGAAACACATAAAGATGGTCACGGCGTGTCCGCAACCGGGTGTAGTCTTTGAAGAAAACAAAGGTGTCCATTTCACCAAAACAGGGAGACGTAACCAGGTAGGGGTCTGTCCTGCCCCGAGTCCTTAACAGTCTTTAGTCCATCCTGGGTTACGCTCCACTAACTGTACAAGGATTCCCGGTAAATCCACCAAGGACTCCTAAAAATAACTAGAAACACATAATTATTTACAAGTAACAGACAGGTGACCACAAATAAAACAATTTAAACACTTCAAATCCTCCAACGTGCGGGTAACTGGCCTTTAGTGGCCCTAGTGGACCTACGGAGCTGACTGTCTGGCCCTGAACTACAGGGTGTAGGAGCTGTCAAGGGTAAACTGGGCAGCTGTCTACGGGCTCTTTGGCTCACTAGGGGTATGGCAGGCTCACTATAAGCAGAGGGTTGATCCTCCTGATCTGCTTGTGTGGAGTCTTCTGCCTCCTGGTCCGGCTGTTCTTCCAGCTCTACCGGTTGCTCCGTAAGTACTTGGGATGCTGGTTGGAGGAACGTGAGGACGGGTACCACAACTGCACCATTGACTTGAGTCCAGGACCGAGGGAAGTCTCCGAGCACAGTACTAACCATATCTTCCCTTTCCTCTACGGGTCGAGGGTCTTCTTGTTCCTCTTCAGGGTTCCGTAGCTGTTCGGGACACTTCTTCAGGTGATCCCGGGATACAATGGTTGTGGTTTCCCCCCCGTCTTTGCTGATGGTACAGACCTTCGGGTTGTCGTGGCTTGAGGGCAGTACGGTGTACGGGTCCTTCTCCCACTGGTCGTCCAACTTGTGGAGCCGTCTTTTCCTCTTCAAGACCTGCTCTCCGGGCACCAGGGGAACAGCGGGAGCATATTGGTTGTAAGTTTTCTCTTGTCTTTCCCTAGCTAGACAGAGACTTCGCTCCACGCTCTCCTGTACTCTCCGGTACTGCTGCTGCCTCTCTGTGTCCCAGTCTGCTTCTGGTGAAGTGTCCTCGGGTGTCAGGACTCCCATCTCCAGGTCAACAGGTAGCTTACCAGGTCTTGCCCTCATCAGGTAAGCCGGGGTACAGTTGGTGGAACCTACCGGGATGTGGTTGTATAGGTCCACTAGGTCGGGCAGCTTCTCGGGCCACAGACTGCGTTCTTCCAGGGGCAATGTTTTCAGAAGATCTATCACCACCTGGTTCATTTTCTCACAAAGTCCATTAGTTTGCGGGTGATAGGGTGTCGTCCTTATCTTCGGGCAGCCATACAGAGTGCAGAATTCTTGGAAGACCTCCACTTCAAAGGCAGGCCCCTGGTCCGTCAACACTTGGTCCGGGTACCCGTGTGGACGGCAGAAATGCTGCTGGAAGGCTCTAGCTGCTGTTCGAGCTGTTAAGTCCTTGACGGGGACGACAACCAAGAACCGGGAGTAGTGATCCACGATGGTTAGCGCGTAGATGTAGCCACTTCTGCTTGGGGTCAGTTTTACATGATCCAAGGCTACCAGTTCCAACGGCTGCCGGGTGATGATGGACTGAAGGGGGGTCTTCTGGCTGGCACGGTCCTTCCTTCTCAGGTTGCATGGGCCACAGTCTCTGCACCACCTCTCGATGGTTCCTCTCATGCCTACCCAATGGAACCGCCCACGCAGCAGGAACTCCAGCTTCTTCCATCCGAAGTGCCCAGCCCCGTCGTGGTATGCCTCCATCACCATAGCTGCGTCCCTTCTTGGCACCACTACTTGCCAGATCAGTTCATGCGTCCGGGAGTTAATCATTCTGCGGCACAACTTCCCCTTGTAAAGGAACAGTCGACTCTTCTCTGCCCACAGTTGTTTGGCTTCCTCCGGAGCATCTGGGTCAAGGTGAGCTTCTGGCTGAGTCCGCATCTCCTTCACTAGCCGGACGGCAGGGTCGCTGTCTTGCGTTTCCACCCAGTTGTAGTGAGGTAAGGGGTTGAACGTAGCGGCTTGCTTACCCCTTACACGGTGGGAATACTGGATAGTCCCATGACGGTGGAACGCAAGGAGTTCGACCTCTTCCAATTCTTCTGAATCCTCACCCTCGTCCGGTAGGTCTGGCATCCTGGACAGGGCGTCCGCGTTGGTATTGGAGCGTCCTGCCCGGTATTTGATTGTAAACTCATAGTTGGACAAGCGGGCCATCCATCTCTGCTCTAGGGCACCGAGTCTTGCAGTGTCCAGGTGTGTCAACGGGTTGTTATCCGTGTACACGGTGAACCGGGAAGAAGCGAGGTAGTGCTTAAAGCGTTCGGTGACTGCCCACACCACTGCCAGGAACTCTAACTTAAATGAGCTGTAATTCTCAGGGTTTCTTTCGGTGGGTCGCAGTTTTCGGCTGGCGTAAGCAATTACCCGTTCTTTCCCCTGCTGGATCTGGGACAGTACGGCTCCTAGCCCGATGTTACTGGCGTCGGTGTAGAGGATGAAGGGCTGGCTATAATCAGGGTACGCCAGGATTTCATCCCCCATGAGGGCCATCTTCAGCTGGCGGAAAGACTCTTCTTCTAGCTTCTCCCATCTGAAGGGCGGCTTCTGGTTCTTGGCCTTCCTGGACTGGCCTATCAGGAGGTCCTGCATAGGAGCTGCCTTTTTGGTGAAACCGGGAATAAACCTTCGGTAGTAGCCTACCAACCCGAGGAACTGCCTCACTTCCTTTACGTTGGAGGGGCTTGGCCATTCCTTAATCGCGGTGATCTTATCAGGGTCGGGAGCCACTCCGTCAGCACTCACCACGTGTCCCAGGTACTGCACCTTTGGCTTCAGGAGGTGACACTTAGAGGGTTTCACCTTCAGGCCGTAACTTGCCAGGGCTTCAAACACTTCCGCCAGATGTTTCAGGTGGTCCTCATAAGTCTTGGAATATACGATGACATCGTCCAGGTACAACAGGACCGTCTCGAAGTTTTTGTGTCCCAGACAGCACTCCATTAATCGTTGGAAGGTTCCTGGTGCGTTACAAAGTCCAAACGGCATGCAGGTAAACTCGCTAAGTCCCATCGGGGTGGTGAATGCGGTCTTCTCCCGGTCCGCCTCTGCTACAGGAACCTGCCAGTACCCGCTAGTGAGATCCAAGGTAGAGAAGAAGTTAGCAGATTTTAAAGCAGCCAAAGACTCCTCTAGCCTTGGTAAAGGGTACGCATCCTTGTGTGTGATACAGTTGATTTTCCGGTAATCTACACACATCCTCATAATGTTGTCTTTCTTTTTGACTAAGACTAGTGGGGCTGCCCAGGGGCTACAGCTATCCCTGATTACCCCAGCCTCCTTCATGTCTCTAAGCATCCCCTTGGCGTGTTGGTAATGTGCAGGGGGTACGGGTCGATACCTCTCTTTTATGGGAGGATGATCTCCCGTGGGGATGTGGTGTTCTACCCCCTTGACTCGCCCGAAGTCTAACGGGTGTTTACTAAACGCTCTCTCATACTCTTGAACCACCCGGTAGACTCCCTGTTTCTGGTGGGAGGGAGTGGAGTCAGTTCCCAAATGTAGTTGCTGACACCAATCCTCCATTATTTTCTTAGAGCCGTTACCTTCCTCCGGGTGAGATGGAGGCAAGGGTTCCACAGACTGTATAGAGTTTTGATTGATGGTATATAATTTGGCTAGCGTGGCATACCGGGGTAGGTACACTTCCCTCTTCCCGATATTTATTATGCGAACGGGCACCCTCCCATGGCGTACATCAACCACCCCCCGGGCTGTCAAAATGGTGGGCCTACTGTCTGAATAGACTGGTTCTACCATTGCCTGGTAATCTCTACCTCTCAGACCAATAGCTGCCCGGCACCAAATCATCATTTCACTTTTCGGGGGCATGGCGATAGGGAAAGGGTCACACATTCTTACGCTACCAATCTCACCACCGGAGAGTTCCACCTGTTGCTGTCGCATCAGTGCCCGGATTTCTTTCTGGAGCACTCGCTGCTCACCGGAGCTGGCGTTCTTGGCAACCTGCTGTAAAATGAAAATCACCTCTGCAAGACAATTTTCAATCACATTGGTTCCTAAAGTTATCTTTGGGTGACTCTCGCGCTTGTCAATGTCTACAATGATCAGTCCCTGTGCTGCCAGTTCGACTCGACCGATTTTAATGGTCATCTCTTTAAATCCGATCTGCGGCACGGGTTGACCATTGCTGGCGATGATACTCAAATCGTCGTCAGGGTAGCGGGTTATATCCGAGTCATTCCAGTACTGCTTGAAGAGCACGTATGGGATGGTGGTGACCTGTGACCCGGTGTCCAGTAGGGCACTCATAGGGATGCCATCCAGTACCACAGGCAAGACTGGACGTCCTCCCACATATTTGTCGCGCCAGTTCGATGGGCCTGGTGATCTTTTTCCTGGGGGTTGGCCCTCTACCCCAGGTTGTGCCAGTTTAAAGGACAGTACCTTGCCATATGTCCGGGTTGATTGCAGCGGCGGCAGATGGGTCGTCCGTCCTCGTTGTATCGGTCGCTGGGTCTTCCTCTGGCCGGTGGGGTCCTCCTTGGTCGACGCCACGGGATGTCCTCCGGTCCGGATGCCAGCTGGTTCTTCCCTGGAGTAGAAACCTGTAAAGACTGCACAGTTCGGGTTAGCGCAGCAACGCTTTTAGCTAGCTCTTGGACCTGATGGTGTAGGTCTGGAGCCGGGTCATTGCTCAAAGCCTGCGCATCAGCTCCCACAGGCCCTGCCGACAAGGGCGCCGCCTCCTGGTGGTAAGTGGTAGTGGGGCGTCTGTGGGCCACAACACCACCTGGTGCCGGTTCTCGGAGCACCCGGATGGCTCTGTCCTTGAACTGTGCAAATCCCAGATGAGGGTCCTGTAAGGCCATTGCCCGCAACTGGGTTCGGTGGGCATTGCAATATAAACACTCTATAAATTGTTCAGTCAACAGCCGGTCCTCGTCTCCCACGCCGTCAGGGTCGGTCTGCTTAATGGCTCTCAGGGCCTCTTGTAGGTTTAGTGCATAGTCCCTTATACTCTCTTGTGCTCGCTGCTTGCACCCGTAGAATCTAAGATTGATCTCGGCTGAGGTGCGGGTATCAAAGGTGTCCTTCAGCCGGGTTAGTATCCCTGCGACAGTCCTCCCCCCAGGTGGCCAGGACTTTACCTCCCTTTGGGCTGCCCCAGTTAGTTGGGCCACCAGGATGCTCACTTTTTGCTCTTCTGTGAGGGGGTACACCTGGAAGAGGCTATCCAGCTTTTCTCTAAAGTCATGCAGGGTATGTGACTCCCCTGAGTACTGGGGTAGCCAGGCCGCTCCCGGGATATAGGGCATGGTGAAAGGCATGACTGCAGCAGCGGTGGCGCTGGCGGGGGTTGAGGCGGTGAAGCTCTCCTCCGTATCTGACATCTTCCTCCCCCCTAGTGGACCGTGGCCTACCTTGCGATGATCCTCTTCCGTAGGCCGCGGCTCCGCAGTGGATCGTCAGGGTTGAGGACCTTCCGTCGCGCTCCTGTGACGTCGGCGTCTGCTGGGCTCCTTCCAGGACCTTACGCAACGTCTGGACGTGAGGCGGGGCTTCAGTTCTCGCGCGCTTTCGGAGTCCACGCCCCTCTTCTTCCCGCGCGGCGTCTTCAAGATGGCGCCGGATGGCGGGAAACTTCACGGATGGCGGGAAGAAGGCTGAAGATGGCGCCGGATGGCGGGAATCTTCACCGATGGCGGGAAGAAGGCTGAAGATGGCGCCGGATGGCGGGAATCTTCACCACTGGTAAGTTTTAAAAGTCTCTTTTTCAGGCACGCAGTACCCGGTGGTTGCGGGCACGAGATCCTGCCGACTACGCCAAAAGTTGACGCGCCCCTGGGCCTTCTGTGTCGTGCGGCATCTCGCGCACGGGGGCTTACCCGGAGCCGGATCAGATGAGGGTAGTAGTCTCGTGGCGGCGACCCGGTCCGTGCCCAGGGAGTCAAACTGAATGGCAGAGTACTAGCAGTAGATGTTGGATGACTACGCCACCCGTTGAATGCAGCTATGGAGCTGCCGCTGCAGGGCAGACCGCTGAGGCCGGTGGAAGGATGGTGCAGCGTGGATGGTATAACCCCCAACGGGAGGGGTATGGCCTCAGGGCAGCCGACGTGGATGATGGGGGTAGTAGGAACCACTCAGAGACGATGCGGTGTAGTTCAGGGTCTTTACTGGTGACAAAGGTAGACCCTCCCGGAGTACTTGCTAGCGATCGGGGCCTGGTCAGTCCTTGAGCAGATGGGATCTCCCCTGGCCAGGCGGAGTTGTAGGCCTTCCCAACTAACTGTACTCTTCTGGCTACCTTGCTAGAGGCGGGTAAAAGTAGCCCACGTCCCTGAGTGTACCGTGTGGTGCTCACCCGTATGGCCGGTGACTCGGGGCCTTCTAACGGCTTCCGCTCCACGACGGCGGTGCTGGTCCCACGCGTGTGACCGTGCCTTCGGGTTTCTGGGCCAGAGGACCTGAAATCCCCTGCCGGTCGGTTTCTGCTGCTGGGTAAGATTAGTCCCCACAGCCTCGGACTCCGGGTCCGGTGATAACTTCTCAGTCAGGGTGAGCTCTGCAGCTGCCAGCCCCTGACTCCTTGTAACACTGCTCCCACAGAGCTCCTGTTGTTGTTCTTCCTATGCTGCTTCTCTTCTTCTCTCTACTCTTCAACAACCCCAACCCTGCCTCAGCCCTGAGTTTATATAGGGGAAGTTCTTCCCCTCCCAGGACTGGGCAGGAGGTGTGGCATGCATAAGATTCCTGACCAAGAGACCTCCCACCTGCTCTCAGACATAATATTGCATTACTGTGGAAACCAGACCCCTGGGGTGCCACACTTACACTCTATAGATACAGGAGGAGGAGGAGTCCTGACCACAGGAGCTTACACTCTATAGATACAGGAGGAGGAGGAGGAGTCCTGACCACAGGAGCTTACACTCTATAGATACAGGAGGAGGAGGAGGAGTCCTGACCACAGGAGCTTACACTCTATAGATACAGGAGGAGGAGGAGGAGTCCTGACCACAGGAGCTTACACTCTATAGATACAGGAGGAGAAGGAGGAGTCCTGACCACAGGAGCTTAAACTCTTAGATACAGGAGGAGGAGGAGTCCTGACCACAGGAGCTTACACTCTATAGATACAGGAGGAGGAGTAGGAGTCCTGACCACAGGTGCTTACACTCTATAGATACAGGAGGAGGAGGAGGAGTCCTGACCACAGGAACTTACACTCTATAGATACAGGAGGAGAAGGAGGAGTCCTGACCACAGGAGCTTAAACTCTTAGATACAGGAGGAGGAGGAGTCCTGACCACAGGAGCTTACACTCTATAGATACAGGAGGAGGGGGAAGAGTCCTGACCACAGGAGCTTACACTCTATAGATACAGGAGGAGGGGGAGGAGTCCTGACCACAGGAGCTTACACTCTATAGATACAGGAGGAGGGGGAGGAGTCCTGACCACAGGAGCTTACACTCTATAGATACAGGAGGAGGAAGAGGAGTCCTGACCACAGGAGCTTACACTCTATAGATACAGGAGGAGGAGGAGTCCTGACCACAGGAGCTTACATTCTATAGATACAGGAGGAGGAGGAGTCCTGACCACAGGAGCTTACATTCTATAGATACAGGAGGAGGAGTCCTGACTACAGGAGCTTACACTCTATAGATTCAGGAGGAGGAGGAGGAGTCCTGACCACAGGAGCTTACACTCTATAGATACAGGAGGAGGAGGAGGAGTCGTGACCACAGGAGCTTACACTCTATAGATACAGGAGGAGGAGGAGGAGTCCTGACCACAGGAGCTTACACTCTATAGATACAGGAGGAGGAGGAGTCGTGACCACAGGAGTTTACACTCTATAGATACAGGAGGAGAAGGAGTCCTGAACACAGGAGCTTACTCTCTATAGATACAGGAGGAGGAGGAGTCCTGACCACAGGAGCTTACACTCTATAGATACAGGAGGAGGAGGAGTCCTGACCACAGGAGCTTACACTCTATAGATACAGGAGGAGGGGGAGGAGTCCTGACCACAGGAGATTACACTCTATAGATACAGGAGGAGGAGGAGGAGTCCTGACCACAGGAGCTTACACTCTATAGATACAGGAGGAGGAAGAGGAGTCCTGACCACAGGAGCTTACACTCTATAGATACAGGAGGAGGAAGAGGAGTCCTGACCACAGGAGCTTACACTCTATAGATACAGGGGGAGGAGGAGTCCTGACCACAGGAGCTTACACTCTATAGATACAGGAGGAGGAAGAGTCCTGACCACAGGAGCTTACACTCTATAGATACAGGAGGAGGAGGAGGAGTCCTGACCACAGGAGCTTACACTCTATAGATACAGGAGGAGGAGGAGTCCTGACCACAGGAGCTTACACTCTATAGATACAGGAGGAGGAGGAGTCCTGACCACAGGAGCTTACACTCTATAGATACAGGAGGAGGGGGAGGAGTCCTGACCACAGGAGCTTACACTCTATAGATACAGGAGGAGGAGGAGTCCTGACCACAGGAGCTTACACTCTATAGATACAGGAGGAGGAGGAGTCCTGACCACAGGAGCTTACACTCTATAGATACAGGAGGAGGAGGAGTCCTGACCATAGGAGCTTACACTCTATAGATACAGGAGGAGGAGGAGTCCTGACCACAGGAGCTTACACTCTATAGATACAGGAGGAGGAAGAGTCCTGACCACAGGAGCTTACACTCTATAGATACAGGAGGAGGAGTCCTGACCACAGGAGCTTACACTCTATAGATACAGGAGGAGGAGGAGTCCTGACCACAGGAGCTTACACTCTATAGATACAGGAGGAGGGGGAGGAGTCCTGACCACAGGAGCTTACACTCTATAGATACAGGAGGAGGAGGAGGAGTCCTGACCACAGGAGCTTACACTCTATATATACAGGAGGAGGAGGAGGAGTCCTGACCACAGGAGCTTACACTCTATAGATACAGGAGGAGGAGGAGGAGTCCTGACCACAGGAGCTTACATTCTATAGATACAGGAGGAGGAGTCCTGACCACAGGAGCTTACACTCTATAGATACAGTAGGAGGAGGAGTCCTGACCACAGGAGCTTACACTCTATAGATACAGGAGGAGGAGTCCTGACCACAGGAGCTTACACTCTATAGATACAGGAGGAGGAGTAGGAGTCCTGACCACAGGTGCTTACACTCTATAGATTCAGGAGGAGGAGGAGTCCTGACCACAGGAGCTTACACTCTATAGATACAGGAGGAGGAAGAGTCCTGACCACAGGAGCTTACACTCTATAGATACAGGAGGAGGAGGAGTCCTGACCACAGGAGCTTACACTCTATAGATGCAGGAGGAGGAGGAGTCCTGACCACAGGAGCTTACACTCTATAGATGCAGGAGGAGGAGGAGTCCTGACCACAGGAGCTTACACTCTATAGATACAGGAGTAGGAGGAGGAGTCCTGACCACAGGAGCTTACACTCTATAGATACAGGAGGAGGAGGAGGAGGAGGAGTCCTGACCACAGGAGCTTACACTCTATAGATACAGGAGGAGGGGGAGGAGTCCTGACCACAGGAGCTTACACTCTATAGATACAGGAGGAGGGGGAGGAGTCCTGACCACAGGAGCTTACACTCTATAGATACAGGAGGAGGAGGAGGAGTCCTGACCACAGGAGCTTACACTCTATAGATACAGGAGGAAGAGGAGGAGTCCTGACCACAGGAGCTTACACTCTATAGATACAGGAGGAGGAGGAGGAGTCCTGACCACAGGAGCTTACACTCTATAGATACAGGAGGAGGAGGAGTCCTGACCACAGGAGCTTACACTCTATAGACGCAGGAGGAGCAGGAGTCCTGACCACAGGAGCTTACACTCTATAGATACAGGAGGAGGAGGAGTCCTGACCACAGGAGCTTACACTCTATATATACAGGAGGAGGAGGAGGAGTCCTGACCACAGGAGCTTACACTCTATAGATACAGGAGGAGGAGGAGGAGTCCTGACCACAGGAGCTTACACAATATAGATACAGGAGGAGGAGGAGTCCTGACCACTGGAGCTTACACTCTATAGATACAGGAGGGGGAGGAGGAGTCCTGACCACAGAAGCTTACACTCTATAGATACAGGAGGGGGAGGAGGAGTCCTGACCACAGGAGCTTAAACTCTTAGATACAGGAGGAGGAGGAGTCCTGACCACAGGAGCTTACACTCTATAGATTCAGGAGGAGGAGGAGGAGTCCTGACCACAGGAGCTTACACTCTACAGATACAGGAGGAGGAGGAGTTCTGACCACAGGAGCTTACACTCTATAGATACAGGAGGAGGGAGAGGAGTCCTGACCACAGGAGCTTACACTCTATAGATACAGGAGGAGGAAGAGGAGTCCTGACCACAGGAGCTTACACTCTATAGATACAGGAGGAGGAGGAGTCCTGACCACAGGAGCTTACACTCTATAGATACAGGAGGAGGAGGAGTCCTGACCACAGGAGCTTACACTCTATAGAAACAGGAGGAGGAGGAGGAGTCCTGACCACAGGAGCTTACATTCTATAGATACAGGAGGAGGAGGAGGAGTCCTGACCACAGGACCTTACACTCTATAGATACAGGAGGAGGAGGAGGAGTCCTGACCACAGGAGCTTACACTCTATAGATACAGGAGGAGGAGGAGTCCTGACCACAGGAGCTTACACTCTATAGATACAGGAGGAGGAGGAGTCCTGACCACAGGAGCTTACATTCTATAGATACAGGAGGAGGAGGAGTCCTGACCACAGGAGCTTACACTCTATAGATACAGGAGGAGGAAGAGGAGTCCTGACCACAGGAGCTTACACTCTATAGATACAGGAGGAGGAGGAGGAGTCCTGACCACAGGAGCTTATGTGGCACCCCAGGGGTCTGGTTTCCACAGTAATGCAATATTATGTCTGAGAGCAGGTGGGAGGTCTCTTGGTCAGGAATCTTATGCATGCCACACCTCCTGCTCAGTCCTGGGAGGGGAAGAACTTCCCCTATATAAACTTAGGGCTGAGGCAGGGTTAGGGTTGTTGAAGAGTAGAGAGAAGAAGAGAAGCAGCATAGGAAGAACAACAACAGGAGCTCTGTGGGAGCAGTGTTACAAGGAGTCAGGGGCTGGCAGCTGCAGAGCTCGCCCTGACTGAGAAGTTATCACCGGACCCGGAGTCCGAGGCTGTGGGGACTAACTCCTACCCAGCAGCAGAAACCTACCGGCAGGGGATTTCAGGTCCTCTGGCCCAGAAACCCGAAGGCTCTGTCACACGCGTGGGACCAGCACCGCAGTCGTGGAGCGGAAGCCATTAGAAGGCCCCGAGTCACCGGCCATACGGGTGAGCACCACACGGTACACTCAGGGACGTGGGCTACTTTTACCCGCCTCTAGCAAGGTAGCCAGAAGAGTACAGTTAGTTGGGAAGGCCTTCAACTCCGCCTGGCCAGGGGAGATCCCATCTGCTCAAGGACTGACCAGGCCCCGATCACTAGCAAGTACTCCGGGAGGGTCTATCTTTGTCACCAGTAAAGACCCTGAACTACACCGCATCGTCTCTGAGTCGTTCCTGCTACCCCCATCATCCACGTCGGCTGCCCTGAGGCCATACCCCTCCCATTGGGGGTTATACCATCCACGCTGCACCATCCTTCCACCGGCCTCAGCGGTCTGCCCTGCAGCGGCAGCTCTATAGCTGCATTCAACGGGTGGCGTAGTAATCCAACATCTACTGCTAATATACCGCCACTTAGTCTGACTCCCTGAGCACGGACCGGGTCACCGCCACGAGACTACTACCCCTATCAGATCCGGCTCCGGGTAGTCCCTGCGTGCGCAACGCTACATCACATAGGCCCAGGGCGCGTCAACTTTTGGCGTAGTCGGCAGGATTTCATGCCCGCAACCACCGGGTACTGCGTGCCTGAAAAAGAGACTTTTAAAACTTACCTGTGGTGAAGATTCCCGCCATCCGGCGCCATCTTTAGCCTTCTTCCCGCCATCCGTGAAGTTTCCCGCCATCCGGCGCCATCTTCTGCCTTCTTCCCGCCATCCGTGGAGTTTTCCCGCCGTTGGACGCCATCTTGAAGACGCCGCGCGGGAAGAAGAGGGGCGTGGACTCCGAAAGCGCGCGAGAACTGAAGCCCCGTCTCACGTCCGGACGTTGCGTAAGGTCCTGGAAGGAGCCCAGCAGACGCCGACGTCACAGGAGTGCGACGGAAGGTCCTCAACCCTGACGATCCACTGCGGAGCCGCGGCCTACGGAAGAGGATCATCGCAAGGTAGGCCACGGTCCACTAGGGGGGAGGAAGATGTCAGATACGGAGGAGAGCTTCACTGCCTCAACCCCCGCCAGTGCCACCGCTGCTGCAGTCATGCCTTTCACCATGCCCTATATCCCGGGAGCGGCCTGGCTAGCCCAGTACTCAGGGGAGTCACATACCCTGCATGACTTTAGAGAAAAGCTGGATAGCCTCTTCCAGGTGTACCCCCTCACAGAAGAGCAAAAAGTGAGCATCCTGGTGACCCAACTAACTGGGGCAGCCCAAAGGGAGGTAAAGTCCTGGCCACCTGGGGGGAGGACTGTCGCAGGGATACTAACCCGGCTGAAGGACACCTTTGATACCCGCACCTCAGCCGAGATCAAGCTTAGATTCTACGGGTGCAAGCAGCGAGCACAAGAGAGTATAAGGGACTATGCACTAAACCTACAAAAGGCCCTGAGAGCCATTAAGCAGACCGACCCTGACGGCGTGGGAGACGAGGACCGGCTGTTGACTGAACAATTTATAGAGGGTTTATATTGCAATGCCCACCGAACCCAGTTGCGGGCAATGGCCTTACAGGACCCTCATCTGGGATTTGCACAGTTCAAGGACAGAGCCATCCGGGTGCTCCGAGAACCGGCACCAGGTGGTGTTGTGGCCCACAGACGCCCCACTACCACTTACCACCAGGAGGCGGCGCCCTTGTCGGCAGGGCCTGTGGGAGCTGATGCGCAGGCTTTGAACAATGACCCGGCTCTAGACCTGCACCATCAGGTCCAAGAGCTAGCTAAAAGCGTTGCTGCGCTAACCCGAACTGTGCAGTCTTTACAGGTTTCTACTCCAGGGAAGATCCAGCTGGCATCTGGACCGGAGGACATCCCGTGGCGTCGACCAAGGAGGACCCCACCGGCCAGAGGAAGACCCAGCGACCGATACAACGAGGACGGACGACCCATCTGCCGCCGCTGCAATCAACCCGGACATATGGCAAGGTACTGTCCTTTAAACTGGCACAACCTGGGGTAGAGGGCCAACCCCCAGGAACAAGATCACCAGGCCCATTGAACTGGCGCGACAAATATGTGGGAGGACGTCCAGTCTTGCCTGTGGTACTGGATGGCATCCCTATGAGTGCCCTACTGGACACCGGGTCACAGGTCACCACCATCCCGTACGTGCTCTTCAAGCAGTACTGGAATGACTCGGATATAACCCGCTACCCTGACGACGATTTGAGTATCATCGCCAGCAATGGTCAACCCGTGCCGCAGATCGGATTTAAAGAGATGACCATTAAAATCGGTCGAGTCGAACTGGCAGCACAGGGACTGATCATTGCAGACATTGCCAAGCGCGAGAGTCACCCAAAGATAACTTTAGGAACTAATGTGATTGAAAATTGTCTTGCAGAGGTGATTTTCATTTTACAGCAGGTTGCCAAGAACGCCAGCTCCGGTGAGCAGCGAGTGCTCCAGAAAGAAATCCGGGCACTGATGCGACGGCAACAGGTGGAACTCTCCGGCGGTGAGATTGGTAGCGTAAGAATGTGTGACAATTTCCCTATCGCCATGCCCCCGAAAAGTGAAATGATGATTTGGTGCCGGGCAGCTATTGGTCTGAGAGGTAGAGATTACCAGGCAATGGTAGAACCAGTCTATTCAGACAGTAGGCCCACCATTTTGACAGCCCGGGGGGTGGTTGATGTACGCCATGGGAGGGTGCCCGTTCGCATAATAAATATCGGGAAGAGGGAAGTGTACCTACCCCGGTATGCCACGCTAGCCAAATTATATACCATCAATCAAAACTCTATACAGTCTGTGGAACCCTTGCCTCCATCTCACCCGGAGGAAGGTAACGGCTCTAAGAAAATAATGGAGGATTGGTGTCAGCAACTACATTTGGGAACTGACTCCACTCCCTCCCACCAGAAACAGGGAGTCTACCGGGTGGTTCAAGAGTATGAGAGAGTGTTTAGTAAACACCCGTTAGACTTCGGGCGAGTCAAGGGGGTAGAACACCACATCCCCACGGGAGATAATCCTCCCATAAAAGAGAGGTATCGACCCGTACCCCCTGCACATTACCAACACGCCAAGGGGATGCTTAGAGACATGAAGGAGGCTGGGGTAATCAGGGATAGCTGTAGCCCCTGGGCAGCCCCACTAGTCTTAGTCAAAAAGAAAGACAACACTATGAGGATGTGTGTAGATTACCGGAAAATCAACCGTATCACACACAAGGATGCGTACCCCTTACCAAGGATAGAGGAGTCTTTGGCTGCTTTAAAATCTGCTAACTTCTCTACCTTGGATCTCACTAGCGGGTACTGGCAGGTTCCTGTAGCAGAGGCGGACCGGGAGAAGACCGCATTCACCACCCCGATGGGACTTAGCGAGTTTACCTGCATGCCGTTTGGACTTTGTAACGCACCAGGAACCTTCCAACGATTAATGGAGTGCTGTCTGGGACACAAAAACTTCGAGACGGTCCTGTTGTACCTGGACGATGTCATCGTATATTCCAAGACTTATGAGGACCACCTGAAACATCTGGCGGAAGTGTTCGAAGCCCTGGCAAGTTACGGCCTGAAGGTGAAACCCTCTAAGTGTCACCTCCTGAAGCCAAAGGTTGGTAGGCTACTACCGAAGGTTTATTCCCGGTTTCACCAAAAAGGCAGCTCCTATGCAGGACCTCCTGATAGGCCAGTCCAGGAAGGCCAAGAACCAGAAGCCGCCCTTCAGATGGGAGAAGCTAGAAGAAGAGTCTTTCCGCCAGCTGAAGATGGCCCTCACGGGGGATGAAATCCTGGCGTACCCTGATTATAGCCAGCCCTTCATCCTCTACACCGACGCCAGTAACATCGGGCTAGGAGCCGTACTGTCCCAGATCCAGCAGGGGAAAGAACGGGTAATTGCTTACGCCAGCCGAAAACTGCGACCCACCGAAAGAAACCCTGAGAATTACAGCTCATTTAAGCTAGAGTTCCTGGCAGTGGTGTGGGCAGTCACCGAACGCTTTAAGCACTACCTCGCTTCTTCCCGGTTCACCGTGTACACGGATAACAACCCGTTGACACACCTGGACACTGCAAGACTCGGTGCCCTAGAGCAGAGATGGATGGCCCGCTTGTCCAACTATGAGTTTACAATCAAATACCGGGCAGGACGCTCCAATACCAACGCGGACGCCCTGTCCAGGATGCCAGACCTACCGGACGAGGGTGAAGATTCAGAAGAATTGGAAGAGGTCGAATTCCCTGCGTTCCACCGTCATGGGACTATCCAGTATTCCCACCGTGTAAGGGGTAAGCAAGCCGCTACGATCAACCCCTTACCTCACTACAACTGGGCGGAAACGCAAGACAGCGACCCTGCCGTCCGGCTAGTGAAGGAGATGCTGACTCAGCCAGAAGCTCGCCTTGACCCAGATGCTCCGGAGGAAGCCAAACAACTGTGGGCAGAGAAGAGTCGACTGTTCCTTTACAAGGGGAAGTTGTGCCGCAGAATGGTTAACTCCCGGACGCATGAACTGATCTGGCAAGTAGTGGTTCCAAGAAGGGACGCAGCTATGGTGATGGAGGCATACCACGACGGGGCTGGGCACTTCGGATGGAAGAAGCTGGAGTTCCTGCTGCGTGGGCGGTTCCATTGGGTAGGCATGAGAGGAACCATCGAGAGGTGGTGCAGAGACTGTGGCCCATGCAACCTGAGAAGGAAGGACCGTGCCAGCCAGAAGACCCCCCTTCAGTCCATCATCATCCGGCAGCCGTTGGAACTGGTAGCCTTGGATCTTGTAAAACTGACCCCAAGCAGAAGTGGCTACATCTACGCGCTAACCATCGTGGATCACTACTCCCGGTTCTTGGTTGTCGTCCCCGTCAAGGACTTAACAGCTCGAACAGCAGCTAGAGACTTCCAGCAGCATTTCTGCCGTCCACACGGGTACCCGGACCAAGTCTTGACGGACCAGGGGCCTGCCTTTGAAGCGGAAGTCTTCCAAGAATTCTGTACTCTGTATAGCTGCCGGAAGATAAGAACGACACCCTATCACCCGCAAACTAATGGACTTTGTGAGAAAAAAAAAAACTAGGTGGTGATAGATCTTCTGAAAACATTGCCCCTGGAAGAACGCAGTCTGTGGCCCGAGAAGCTGCCCGACCTAGTGGACCTATACAACCACATCCCGGTAGGTTCCACCAACTGTACCCCGGCTTACCTGATGAGGGCAAGACCTGGTAAGCTACCTGTTGACCTGGAGATGGGAGTCCTGACACCCGAGGACACTTCACCAGAAGCAGACTGGGACACAGAGAGGCAGCAGCAGTACCGGAGAGTACAGGAGAGCGTGGAGCGAAGTCTCTGTCTAGCTAGGGAAAGACAAGAGAAAACTTACAACCAATATGCTCCCGCTGTTCCCCTGGTGCCCGGAGAGCAGGTCTTGAAGAGGAAAAGACGGCTCCACAAGTTGGACGACCAGTGGGAGAAGGACCCGTACACCGTACTGCCCTCAAGCCACGACAACCCGAAGGTCTGTACCATCAGCAAAGACGGGGGGGAAACCACAACCATTGTATCCCGGGATCACCTGAAGAAGTGTCCCGAACAGCTACGGAACCCTGAAGAGGAACAAGAAGACCCTCGACCCGTAGAGGAAAGGGAAGATATGGTTAGTACTGTGCTCGGAGACTTCCCTCGGTCCTGGACTCAAGTCAATGGTGCAGTTGTGGTACCCGTCCTCACGTTCCTCCAACCAGCATCCCAAGTACTTACGGAGCAACCGGTAGAGCTGGAAGAACAGCCGGACCAGGAGGCAGAAGACTCCACACAAGCAGATCAGGAGGATCAACCCTCTGCTTATAGTGAGCCTGCCATACCCCTAGTGAGCCAAAGAGCCCGTAGACAGCTGCCCAGTTTACCCTTGACAGCTCCTACACCCTGTAGTTCAGGGCCAGACAGTCAGCTCCCTAGGTCCACTAGGGCCACTAAAGGCCAGTTACCCGCACGTTGGAGGATTTGAAGTGTTTAAATTGTTTTGTTTGTGGTCACCTGTCTGTTACTTGTAAATAATTATGTGTTTCTAGTTATTTTTAGGAGTCCTTGGTGGATTTACCGGGAATCCTTGTACAGTTAGTGGAGCGTAACCCAGGATGGACTAAAGACTGTTAAGGACTCGGGGCAGGACAGACCCCTACCTGGTTACGTCTCCCTGTTTTGGTGAAATGGACACCTTTGTTTTCTTCAAAGACTACACCCGGTTGCGGACACGCCGTGACCATCTTTATGTGTTTCCTTATTGTAATGTTATTGTTTATACTTTGTTATGTTACAGAAATATGTTTAGTCCCGGAGTACTAAATTTCACTAGGGGGGAATGTGGCACCCCAGGGGTCTGGTTTCCACAGTAATGCAATATTATGTCTGAGAGCAGGTGGGAGGTCTCTTGGTCAGGAATCCTATGCATGCCACACCTCCTACCCAGTCCTGGGAGGGGAAGAACTTCCCCTATATAAACTTAGGGCTGAGGCAGGGTTAGGGTTGTTGAAGAGTAGAGAGAAGAAGAGAAGCAGCATAGGAAGAACAACAATAGGAGCTCTGTGGGAGCAGTGTTACAAGGAGTCAGGGGCTGGCAGCTGCAGAGCTCGCCCTGACTGAGAAGTTATCACCGGACCCGGAGTCCGAGGCTGTGGGGACTAACTCCTACCCAGCAGCAGAAACCTACCGGCAGGGGATTTCAGGTCCTCTGGCCCAGAAACCCGAAGGCTCAGTCACACGCGTGGGACCAGCACCGCCGTCGTGGAGCGGAAGCCATTAGAAGGCCCCGAGTCACCGGCCATACGGGTGAGCACCACACGGTACACTCAGGGACGTGGGCTACTTTTACCCTCCTCTAGCAAGGTAGCCAGAAGAGTACAGTTAGTTGGGAAGGCCTACAACTCCGCCTGGCCAGGGGAGATCCCATCTGCTCAAGGACTGACCAGGCCCCGATCACTAGCAAGTACTCCGGGAGGGTCTATCTTTGTCACCAGTAAAGACCCTGAACTACACCGCATCGTCTCTGAGTGGTTCCTGCTACCCCCATCATCCACGTCGGCTGCCCTGAGGCCATACCCCTCCCGTTGGGGGTTATACCATCCACGCTGCACCATCCTTCCACCGGCCTCAGCGGTCTGCCCTGCAGCGGCAGCTCTATAGCTGCATTCAACGGGTGGCGTAGTCATCCAACATCTACTGCTAATATACCGCCACTTAGTCTGACTCCCTGAGCACGGACCGGGTCACCGCCACGAGACTACTACCCCTATCAGATCCGGCTCCGGGTAGTCCCTGCGTGCGCAACGCTACATCACATAGGCCCAGGGCGCGTCACTTACACTCTATAGATACAGGAGGAGGAGGAGGAGTCCTGACCACAGGAGCTTACATTCTATAGATACAGGAGGAGGAGGAGTCCTGACTACAGGAGCTTACACTCTATAGATACAGGAGGAGGAGGAGTCCTGACCACAGGAGCTTAAACTCTATAGATACAGGAGGAGGAGGAGTCCTGACCACAGGAGCTTACAGTCTATAGAAACAGGAGGAGGAGCAGGAGGAGTCCTGACCACAGGAGCTTACATTCTATAGATACAGGAGGAGGAGGAGTCCTGACCACAGGACCTTACACTCTATAGATACAGGAGGAGGAGGAGGAGTCCTGACCACAGGTGCTTACACTCTATAGATTCAGAAGGAGGAGGAGGAGTCCTGACCACAGGAGCTTACACTCTATAGATACAGGAGGAGGAAGAGGAGTCCTGACCACAGGAGCTTACACTCTATAGATACAGGAGGAGGAGGAGTCCTGACCACAGGAGCTTACACTCTATAGATACAGGAGGAGGAGGGGTCCTGACCACAGGAGCTCACAGTCTATAGAAACAGGAGGAGGAGGAGGAGTCCTGACCACAGGAGCTTACATTCTATAGATACAGGAGGAGGAGGAGTCCTGACCACAGGAGCTTACACTCTATAGATACAGGAGGAGGAGGGGTCCTGACCACAGGAGCTTACAGTCTATAGAAACAGGAGGAGGAGGAGGAGTCCTGACCACAGGAGCTTACATTCTATAGATACAGGAGGAGGAGGAGTCCTGACCACAGGAGCTTACATTCTATAGATACAGGAGGAGGAGGAGTCCTGACCACAGGAGCTTACACTCTATAGATACAGGAGGAGGAGGAGGAGTCCTGACCACAGGAGCTTACACTCTATAGATACAGGAGGAGGAGGAGGAGTCCTGACCACAGGAGCTTACACTCTATAGATACAGGAGGAGGAGGAGGAGTCCTGACCACAGGAGCTTACACTCTATAGATACAGGAGGAGGAGGAGGAGGCCTGACAACAGTAGCTCACACTCTATAGATACAGGAGGAGGAAGAGTCCTGCCCACAGGAGCTTACACTCTATAGATACAGGAGGAGGAGGAGTCCTGACCACAGGAGCTTACACTCTATAGATACAGGAGGAGGAGGAGGAGTCCTGACCACAGGAGCTTACACTCTATAGATACAGGAGGAAGAGGAGTCCTGACCACAGGAGCTTACACTCTATAGATACTGGAGGAGGAGGAGTCCTGACCACAGGAGCTTACACTCTATAGATACAGGAGGAGTCCTGACCACAGGAGCTTACACTCTATAGATACAGGAGGAGGAGGAGTCCTGACCACAGGAGCTTACACTCTATAGATACAGGAGGAGGAAGAGTCCTGACCACAGGAGCTTACACTCTATAGATACAGGAGGAGGAGGAGGAGTCCTGACCACAGGAGCTTACACTCTATAGATACAGGAGGAGGAGGAGTCCTGACCACAGGAGCTTACACTCTATAGATACAGGAGGAGGAGGAGTCCTGACCACAGGAGCTTACACTTTATAGATACAGGAGGAGGGGGAGGAGTCCTGACCACAGGAGCTTACACTCTATAGATACAGGAGGAGGAGGAGTCCTGAACAAAGGAGCTTACACTCTATAGATACAGGAGGAGGAGGAGGAGTCCTGACCACAGGAGCTTACATTCTATAGATACAGGAGGAGGAGGAGGAGGAGTCCTGACCACAGGAGCTTACACTCTATAGATACAGGAGGAGGAGGAGGAGTCCTGACCAAAGGTGCTTACACTCTATAGATTTAGGAGGAGGAGGAGGAGTCCTGACCACAGGAGCTTACACTCTATAGATACAGGAGGAGGAGGAGTCCTGACCACAGGAGCTTACACTCTATAGATACAGGAGGAGGAGGAGGAGTCCTGACCACAGGAGCTTATACTCTATAGATACAGGAGGAGGAGGAGGAGTCCTGACCACAGGAGCTTACACTCTATAGATACAGGAGGAGGCGGAGTCCTGACCACAGGAGCTTACACTCTATAGATACAGGAGGAGGAGGAGTCCTGACTACAGGAGCTTACACTCTATAGATTCAGGAGGAGGAGGAGGAGTCCTGACCACAGGAGCTTACACTCTATAGATACAGGAGGAGGAGGAGGAGTCCTGACCACCGGAGCTTACATTCTATAGATACAGGAGGAGGAGTCCTGACCACAGGAGCTTACACTCTATCGATACAGGAGGAGGGGGAAGAGTCCTGACCACAGGAGCTTACACTCTATCGATACAGGAGGAGGGGGAAGAGTCCTGACCACAGGAGCTTACACTCTATAGATACAGGAGGAGGAGGAGTCCTGACCACAGGAGCTTACACTTTATATATACAGGAGGAGGAGTCCTGACCACAGGAGCTTACACTCTATAGATACAGGAGGAGGAGGAGGAGTCCTGGCCACAGGAGCTTACACTCTATAGATACAGGAGGAGGAGGAGTCCTGACCACAGGAGCTTACACTCTATAAATACAGGAGGAGGAGGAGGAGGAGTCCTGACCACAGGAGCTTACACTCTATAGATACAGGAGGAGGAGGAGTCCTGACCACAGGAGCTTACACTCTATAGATACAGGAGGAGGAGGAGTCCTGACCACAGGAGCTTACACTCTATAGATACAGGAGGAGGAGGAGGAGTCCTGACGACAGCAGCTTACACTCTATAGATACAGGAGGAGGAGGAGTCCTGACCACAGCAGCTTACACTCTATAGATACAGGAGGAGGAGGAGGAGTCCTGACCACAGGAGCTTACACTCTATAGATACAGGAGGAGGAGGAGGAGTCCTGACCACAGGAGCTTACACTCTATAGATACAGGAGGAGGAGGAGGAGTCCTGACCACAGGAGCTTACACTCTATAGATACAGGAGGAGAAGGAGGAGTCCTGACCACAGGAGATTACACTCTATAGATATGACGCACCCCCTGGGCCTGTGCTGTGCAGGGGAACCCGGAACCGGGCCTGTTGTAGGATGCTGGGGGTTGTAGTCTCCGTGTGGTGGTGACCCGGTCCGTGCCCAGGGTGGTCAAACCAGTGGCAGTCTATTTGTATTGTAATAAGTGTCCGACTACGCCACCCGTGGATTGCGGTCAGTGGGGACCGCCGCTGCGCTGCAGACCGCTGAGGCTGATGGTGTTTGCGCAGCTGAGTATGGGATGACTCCCCACGGGAGAAGTATTGCCTCAGGGCAGCTAATGTGGATGATGGTGGTGATGGTGTGAGCGTCCCAATACTAATGGTGCTGGTGCGACAAGGAATCACAGAGACGTGTAGTTGCAGTTCAGGGTCTTTACTGATGTTATAAGGCAGACCCTCCCGGGAGTACTGGCTAGTATAAGGGGCCTGGTCAGTCTGCGAGCAAGCAGGAGTTCCCCTGGCCAGGTGGAGTTGTAGGCCTCCCCGTTTATCTGCACTCTTCCTGGCTACCTTGCTGTCAGCGGTTACAAGCAGCCCACGTCCCTGAGAATACCGTGTGGTGCTCACCTGTATGGCTGGTGACTTGGGGCCTTCTGTTAGCCTCCGCTCTTGGATGGCGGCGCTGGTCCCTTCTTTGTGACTGAGCCTCCGAGCTTCTATGGCCAGAGGACCTGGAATCCCCTGCCGGCTGGTTTCTGCTGCTGGGTGTATATCAGTCCCCACAGCCTTGGACTCCGGTGTCCGGTTTTAGTAACTTCAGTCAGGGCAAGCTATATCTCTGCTCACAGTCCCTGGCCTTCTGCTTCTCCTCCTACAGAGCTCCTGTTCTCACTTTTCCTCTCCAGGCTCTGACTAACCTAATCCCGCCCCAGACCCAGTTTATAAGGGCAGATTCCTCCCCTCCCAGGTCTGGGCGGTCCGTGTTGCATGCTTAGGGCTCCTGACCAGAGAAACCTCCCACTTGCTCTCAGACATAATATCTCTATTACTGTGGTAACCAGACCCCTGGGGTGCCACAGATACAGGAGGAGGAGTCCTGACCACAGGAGCTTACACTCTATAGATGCAGGAGGAGGAGGAGTCCTGACCACAGGAGCTTACACTCTATAGATGCAGGAGGAGGAGGAGTCCTGACCACAGGAGCTTACACTCTATAGATGCAGGAGGAGGAGGAGTCCTGACCACAGGAGCTTACACTCTATAGATACAGGAGGAGGAGGAGGAGTCCTGACCACAGGAGCTTACACTCTATAGATACAGGAGGAGGAGGAGTCCTGACCACAGGAGCTTACACTCTATAGATACAGGAGGAGGGGGAGTCCTGACCACAGGAGCTTACACTCTATAGATACAGGAGAAGGAGGAGTCCTGACCACAGGAGCTTACACTCTATAGATACAGGAGGAGGAGGAGGAGTCCTGACCACAGGAGCTTACACTCTATAGATACAGGAGGAGGAGGAGTCCTGACCACAGGAGCTTACACTCTATAGATACAGGAGGAGGAGGAGGAGTCCTGACCACAGGAGCTTACACTCTATAGATACAGGAGGAGGAGGAGTCCTGACCACAGGAGCTTACACTCTATAGATACAGGAGGAGGGGGAGGAGTCCTGACCACAGGAGCTTACACTCTATAGATACAGGAGGAGGAGGAGGAGTCCTGACCACAGGAGCTTACACTCTATAGATACAGGAGGAGGAGGAGGAGTCCTGACCGCAGGAGCTTACACTCTATAGATACAGGAGGAGGAGGAGTCCTGACCACAGGAGCTTACACTCTATACATACAGGAGGAGGAGGAGTCCTGACCACATGAGCTTACACTCTATAGATACAGGAGGAGGAGGAGGAGTCCTGACCACAGGAGCTTACACTCTATAGATACAGGAGGAAGAGGAGGAGTTCTGACCACAGGAGCTTACACTCTATAGATACAGGAGGAAGAGGAGGAGTTCTGACCACAGGAGCTTACACTCTATAGATACAGGAGGAAGAGGAGGAGTCCTGACCACAGGAGCTTACACTCTATACATACAGGAGGAGGAGGAGTCCTGACCACAGGAGCTTACAATCTATAGATACAGGAGGAGGAGGAGGAGTCCTGACCACAGGAGCTTACACTCTATAGATACAGGAGGAGGAGGAGGAGTCCTGACCACAGGAGCTTACACTCTATAGATACAGGAGGAGGAGGAGGAGTCCTGACCACAGGAGCTTACACTCTATAGATACAGGAGGAAGAGGAGGAGTTCTGACCACAGGAGCTTACACTCTATAGATACAGGAGGAAGAGGAGGAGTTCTGACCACAGGAGCTTACACTCTATAGATACAGGGGAAGAGGAGGAGTCCTGACCACAGGAGCTTACACTCTATATGTGACACCCCAGGGGTCTGGTTGCCACAGTAACGTAATGTTATGTCTGAGAGCAGGTGGGAGGTCCTTTAGTCAGGGATCCTGTGCATGCCACACCTCCTGCCCAGTCTTGGGAGGGGAAGAACTTCCCCTATATAAACCTGGGGCTGAGGCAGGGTGAGTGAGTAGAAGAAGAGAAGAAGTAGAGACAGCATAGGAAGAAACAGCAGTTCCAAGGAGTCAGGGGCTGGCAGCTGCAGAGTTCGCCCTGACTAAGAAGACTTTTTTACCGGACCCGGAGTCCGAGGCTGTGGGGACTAATTCCTGCCCAGCAGCAGAATCCGTCAGGCAGGGGATTTCAGGTCCTCTGGCCCAGAAGCCCGAAGGCACGGTCACACGCGTGGGACCAGCACCGCCATCGTGGAGCGGAAGCCATTAGAAGGCCCCGAGTCACCGGCCATACGGGTGAGCACCACACGGTACACTCAGGGACGTGGGCTACTTACATCAGCTCCTAGCAAGGTAGCCAGAAGAGTACAGTCAGTTTGGGAGGCCTACAACTACGCCTGGCCAGGGGAGATCCCATCTGCTCAAGGACTGACCAGGCCCCATCCGCTAGCAAGTACTCCGGGAGGGTCTTTTGTTGTTACCAGTAAAGACCCTGAACTACACCGTACCGTCTCTGAGTGGTTCCTGCTACCCCCATCATCCACGTCGGCTGCCCTGAGGCCATACCCCTCCCGTTGGGGGTTATACTATCACGCTGCACAATCCCACCATCGGCCTCAGCGGTCTGCCCTGCAGCAGCAGCCCCCTGGCTGCACTCAACGGGTGGCGTAGTCATCAACCATTTACTACTAATGGACCGCCGTCTAGTTTGACTCCCTGGGCACGGACCGGGTCACCGCCACGAGACTACAACCCTCCACAGATCCGGCTCCGGGTAAGCTCCCGCATGCGCAGCGCAGCGCGACACAGGCCCAGGGGCGCGTCAACTTTGGCGTAGTCGGCAGGATTTCGTGCCCGCAACCACCGGGTACTGCGTGCCTGAAAAGCAAAGACTGTTCAAACTTACCAGTGGTGAAGATTCCCGCTATCCGTGGAGGTTTCCCGCCATCCGGCGCCATCTTCTACCTTCTTCCCGTCATCCGCGAAGTTTTCCCGCCATCCGGCGCCATCTTCGACCTTCTTCCCGCCATCCGTGGAGTTTTCCCGCCATTGGACGCCATCTTGAGGACGCCGCGCGGGAAGAAGAGGGGCGTGGACTCCGAAAGCGCGCGAGAACTGAAGCCCCGCCTCACGTCCGGACGTTGCGTAAGGTCCTGGAAGGAGCCCAGCAGACGCCGACGTCACAGGAGCGCGACGGAAGGTCCTCAACCCTGACGATCCACTGCGGAGCCGCGGCCTACGGAAGAGGATCATCGCAAGGTAGGCCACGGTCCACTAGGGGGGAGGAAGATGTCGGATACGGAGGAGAGCTTCACTGCCTCAACCCCCGCCAGCGCTACCGCTGCTGCAGTTATGCCCTTCACCATGCCCTATATCCCGGGAGCAGCTTGGCTACCCCAGTACTCAGGGGAGTCACATACCCTGCATGACTTTAGAGAAAAGCTGGATAGCCTCTTCCAGGTGTACCCCCTCACAGAAGAGCAAAAAGTGAGCATCCTGGTGGCCCAACTAACCGGGGCAGCCAAAAGGGAAGTAAAATCCTGGCCACCTGGGAGGAAGACTGTCGCAGGGATACTAACCCGGCTGAAGGACACCTTTGATACCCGCACCTCAGCCGAGATTAAGCTTAGATTCTACGGGTGCAAGCAGCGAGCGCATGAGAGTATAAGGGACTATGCACTAAACCTACAAGAGGCCCTGAGGGCCATAAAGCAGACCGACCCTGATGGGGTGGGAAACGAGGACAGGCTGTTGACTGAACAATTTATAGAGGGTTTATATTGCAATGCCCACCGAACCCAGTTGCGGGCAATGGCCTTACAGGATCCCCATCTGGACTTTGCACAGTTCAAGGACAGAGCCATCCGGGTGCTCCGAGAACCGGCACCAGGTGGTGTTGTGACCCACAGACGCCCCACTATCACTTACCACCAGGAGGCGGCGCCCTTGTCGGCAGGGCCTGTGGGAGCTGATGCGCAGGCTTTGGACAATGACCCGGCTCCAGACCTACGCCATCAGGTCCAAGAGCTAGCTAAGAGCGCTGCTGCGCTAACCCGAACTGTGCAGTCTTTACAGGTTTCCACCCCAGGGAAGATCCAGCTGGCATCCGGACCGGAGGACATCCCGTGGCGTCGATCAAGGAGGACCCCACCGGCCAGAGGAAGACCCAGTGACTGATACAGCGAGGACGGACGACCCATCTGCCGCCGCTGCAATCAACCCGGACATATGGAAAGGTACTGTTCTTTAAACGGGCACAACCTGGGGTAGAGGGCCAACCCCCAGGAAAAAGATCACCAGGCCCATCGAACTGGCGCGACAGATATGTGGGAGGACGTCCAGTCTTGCCTGTGGTACTGGATGGCATTCCCATGAGTGCCCTACTGGATACCGGGTCACAGGTCACCACCATCCCGTACGTGCTCTTCAAGCAGTACTGGAATGACTCGGATATTACCCGCTACCCTGACGACGACTTGAGTATCATCGCCAGCAATGGCCAGCCCGTGCCACAGATCGGATTTAAAGAGGTGACCCTCAAAATCGGTAGAGTCGAACTGGCCGCACAGGGACTGATCATTGTAGATATTGATAAACATGAGAGTCACCCAAAAATAACTCTAGGAACTAACGTAATTGAAAATTGTCTTGCAGAGGTGATTTTCCTTTTACAGCAGGTTGCCAAGAACGCCAGCTCCGGCGAGCAGCGGGTGCTCCAGAAAGAGATCCGGGCACTGATGCAACGGCAACAAGTGGAACTCTCCGGCGGTGAGATTGGTAGCGTAAGAATGTGTGACCCTTTTCCTATTGCCATGCCCCCAAAAAGTGAAATGATGATTTGGTGCCGGGCAGCTATTGGTCTGAGAGGTAGAGATTACCAGGCAATGGTAGAACCAGTTTACTCAGACAGTAGGCCCACCATTTTGACAGCACGGGGGGTGGTCAATGTACGCCATGGGAGGGTGCCCGTTCGCATAATAAATATCGGGGAGAGGGAAGTGTACCTGCCCCGGTATGCCACGCTAGCCAAATTATATACCACTAATCAAAATTCTATACAATCTGTGGAACCCTTGCCTCCATCTCACCCGGAGGAAGGTAACGGCTCTAAGAAAGACATGGAGGACTGGTGTCAGCAACTACATCTGGGTACTGACTCCACTCCCTCACATCAGAAACAAGGAGTCTATCGGGTGGTTCAAGAGTATGAGAGAGTGTTTAGTAAACACCCGTTAGACTTCGGGCGAGTCAAGGGGGTAGAACACCGCATCCCCACGGGAGATCATCCTCCCATAAAAGAGAGGTATCGACCCGTACCCCCTGCACATTACCAACACGCCAAGGGGATGCTTAGAGACATGAAGGAGGCTGGGGTAATCCGGGATAGCTGTAGCCCCTGGGCAGTCCCACTAGTTTTAGTCAAAAAGAAAGACAACACCATGAGGATGTGTGTAGATTACCGGAAAATCAACCGTATCACACACAAGGATGCGTACCCCTTACCAAGGATAGAGGAGTCATTGGCTGCTTTAAGATCTGCTAACTTCTTCTCTACCTTGGATCTCACTAGCGGGTACTGGCAGGTTCCTGTAGCAGAGGCGGACCGGGAGAAGACCGCATTCACCACCCCGATGGGACTTAGCGAGTTCACCTGCATGCCGTTCGGACTCTGCAACGCTCCAGGAACCTTCCAACGATTAATGGAGTGCTGTCTGGGCCACAGAAACTTCGAGACGGTCCTGTTGTACCTGGACGATGTCATCGTATACTCCAAAACTTATGAGGACCACCTGAAACACCTGGCGGAGGTGTTCGAAGCTCTGGCGAGTTACGGCCTAAAGGTGAAACCCTCCAAGTGTCACCTCCTGAAACCAAAGGTGCAATACCTGGGACACGTGGTGAGCGCTGACGGAGTGGCTCCCGACCCCGATAAGATCACCGCAATTAAGGGATGGCCAAGCCCCTCCAGCGTAAAAGAAGTGCGGCAGTTCCTAGGGTTGGTAGGCTACTACCGAAGGTTTATTCCCGGTTTCACCAAAAAGGCAGCACCTATGCAGGACCTCCTGATAGGCCAGTCCCGGAAGGCCAAGAACCAGAAGCCGCCCTTCAAATGGGAAAAGCTAGAAGAAGAGTCCTTCCGCCAGCTGAAGATGGCCCTCACGGGGGATGAAATCTTGGCGTACCCGGACTATAGCCAGCCCTTCATCCTCTACACCGACGCCAGTAACATCGGGCTAGGAGCCGTACTGTCCCAGATTCAGCAGGGGAGAGAACGAGTAATCTCCTATGCCAGCCGAAAACTGCGACCCACCGAAAGGAACCCCGAAAATTACAGCTCATTTAAGCTAGAGTTCCTGGCCGTGGTATGGGCAGTCACCGAGCGCTTTAGGCATTACCTCGCTTCTTCCCGGTTCACCGTATACACGGATAACAACCCGTTGACACACCTGGACACGGCAAGACTCGGTGCCCTGGAGCAGAGGTGGATGGCCCGTCTGTCCAACTACGAGTTCACAATCAAATACCGGGCAGGACGCTCCAATACTAACGCGGACGCCCTGTCCAGGATGCCCAACCTGCCGGACGAAGGAGAAGATCCGGAGGGACTGGAAGAAGTTGAACTCCCTGCGTTCCACCGTCATGGGACTATCCAGTATTCCCACCGGGTAAGGGGTAAGCAGGCTGCTACGTTGAACCCCTTACCCCACTACAACTGGGCGGAAACGCAAGACAGCGACCCTGCCGTCCGACTGGTGAAGGAGATGCTGACTCGGCCGGAGGCTCGCCTTGAACCAGACGCTCCGGAGGAAGCCAAACAACTATGGGCGGAGAAGAGTCGACTATTCCTTTACAAGGGGAAGTTGTGCCGCAGAATGGTCAACTCCCGGACGCATGAACTACTCTGGCAAGTAGTGGTGCCCCGAAGAGACGCAGCCATGGTGATGGAGGCATACCACGACGGAGCTGGACACTTCGGGTGGAAAAAGCTGGAGTTCCTGCTGCGCGAGCGGTTCCACTGGGTAGGCATGAGGGGAACCATCGAGAAGTGGTGCAGAGACTGTGGCCCGTGCAATCTGAGAAGGAAGGACCGGGCCAGCCAGAAGACTCCCCTGCAGTCCATCGTCACCCGGCAACCGTTGGAACTGGTAGCCTTGGATCATGTAAAACTGACCCCAAGCAGAAGTGGCTACGTCTACGCGTTAACCATCGTGGATCATTACTCCCGGTTCTTGGTTGTCGTCCCCGTCAAGGACTTAACGGCTCAAACAGCAGCTAGGGCCTTCCAGCAGCACTTCTGCCGTCCACACGGGTACCCGGACCAAGTGCTGACGGACCAGGGACCTGCCTTTGAAGCGGAGGTCTTCCAGGAATTCTGCAATCTGTATGGCTGCCGGAAGATAAGGACGACACCCTACCATCCGCAAACTAATGGACTTTGTGAAAAAATGAACCAGGTGGTAATGGATCTTCTAAAAACATTGCCCCTGGAAGAACGCAGTCTGTGGCCTGAGAAGTTGCCCGATCTGGTGGACCTATACAACCACATCCCGGTAGGTTCCACCAACTGTACCCCGGCTTACCTAATGAGGGCGAGACCTGGTAAGTTACCTGTTGACCTGGAAATGGGAGTCCTGACACCTGAGGACACTTCACCAGAAACAGACTGGGACACAGAGAGGCAGCAGCAGTACCGTAGAGTACAGGAGAGCGTGGAGCGAAGTCTCTGTCAGGCTAGGGAAAGACAAGAGAAGACTTACAACCAGTATGCTCCCGCTGTTCCCCTGGTACCCGGAGAGCAGGTCTTGAAGAGTAAAAGACGGCTCCACAAGTTGGATGACCAGTGGGAGAAGGACCCGTACACCGTACTGCCCTCAAGCCACGAGAACCCGAAGGTCTGTACCATCAGTAAAGCTGGAGGGGAAACCACAGCCATTGTATCCCGGGACCACCTGAAGAAGTGTCCCGAACAACTGAGGAACCCTGAAGAGGAACAAGAAGACCATCGACCCGTGGGAGAAAGGGAAGATATGGTTAGTACCGTGCTCGGGGACTTCCCTCGGTCTTGGACTCAAGTCAATGGTGCAGTTGTGGTACCCGTACTCACCTTCCTCCAACCATCATCCCAAGAACCTACGGAGCAACGGATAGAGCTGGAAGAACAGCCGGTCCAGGAGGCAGAAGACTCCACAAAAGTAGAACAGGAGAATCAACCCTCTGCTTATAGTGAGCCTGCCGTACCCCTAGTGAGACAAAGAGCCGGTAGACAGCTGCCCAGTTTACCCTTGACAGCTCCTACACCCTGTAGTTCAGGGCCAGACAGTCAGCTCCGTAGGTCCACTAGGGCCACTAGAGGCCAGTTACCCGCACGTTGGAGGATCTAAATGTTTAAGCTATTTTATAATGTTTACCTGTCTATAGTTGCTTGTGTGTAATTTTGTATTTCTAGTTGTTTTTAGGAATCCTTGGTGGATTTACCGGGAATCCTTGTATATAGTTGGAGCGTAACCCAGGATGGACTAAAGACTGTCAAGGACTCGGGGTAGAACAGACCCCTACCTGGTTACGTCTCCCTGTGTTGGTGAAATGGACACCTTGCTTTCTTCAGAGACTGCACCCGGTTGCGGACACGCCGTAACCATCTTTATGTGTTTTCTTATTGTATTATTAATGTTTTGCCTTGTTATGTTTTCTAAATGTGTTTAGTCCCGGAGTACTAAATTTTACTAGGGGGGAATGTGACACCCCAGGGGTCTGGTTGCCACAGTAACGTAATGTTATGTCTGAGAGCAGGTGGGAGGTCCTTTAGTCAGGGATCCTGTGCATGCCACACCTCCTGCCCAGTCTTGGGAGGGGAAGAACTTCCCCTATATAAACCTGGGGCTGAGGCAGGGTGAGTGAGTAGAAGAAGAGAAGAAGTAGAGACAGCATAGGAAGAAACAGCAGTTCCAAGGAGTCAGGGGCTGGCAGCTGCAGAGTTCGCCCTGACTAAGAAGACTTTTTTACCGGACCCGGAGTCCGAGGCTGTGGGGACTAATTCCTGCCCAGCAGCAGAATCCGTCAGGCAGGGGATTTCAGGTCCTCTGGCCCAGAAGCCCGAAGGCACGGTCACACGCGTGGGACCAGCACCGCCATCGTGGAGCGGAAGCCATTAGAAGGCCCCGAGTCACCGGCCATACGGGTGAGCACCACACGGTACACTCAGGGACGTGGGCTACTTACATCAGCTCCTAGCAAGGTAGCCAGAAGAGTACAGTCAGTTTGGGAGGCCTACAACTACGCCTGGCCAGGGGAGATCCCATCTGCTCAAGGACTGACCAGGCCCCATCCGCTAGCAAGTACTCCGGGAGGGTCTTTTGTTGTTACCAGTAAAGACCCTGAACTACACCGTACCGTCTCTGAGTGGTTCCTGCTACCCCCATCATCCACGTCGGCTGCCCTGAGGCCATACCCCTCCCGTTGGGGGTTATACTATCACGCTGCACAATCCCACCATCGGCCTCAGCGGTCTGCCCTGCAGCAGCAGCCCCCTGGCTGCACTCAACGGGTGGCGTAGTCATCAACCATTTACTACTAATGGACCGCCGTCTAGTTTGACTCCCTGGGCACGGACCGGGTCACCGCCACGAGACTACAACCCTCCACAGATCCGGCTCCGGGTAAGCTCCCGCATGCGCAGCGCAGCGCGACACAGGCCCAGGGGCGCGTCATATACATACAGGAGGAGGAGGAGTCCTGACCACAGGAGCTTACACTCTATAGATACAGGAGGAGGAGGAGGAGTCCTGACCACAGGAGCTTACACTCTATAGATACAGGAGGAGGAGGAGCAGTACTGACCACAGGAGCTTACACTCTATACATACATGAGGAGGAGGAGTCCTGACCACAGGAGCTTACACTCTATAGATACAGGAGGAGGAGGAGTCCTGACCACAGGAGCTTACACTCTATAGATACAGGAGGAGGAGGAGGAGGTCTGACCACAGGAGCTTACACTCTATAGATACAGGAGGAGGAGGAGGAGTTCTGACCACAGGAGCTTACACTCTATAGATGCAGGAGGAGGAGGAGTCCTGACCACAGGAGCTTACACTCTATAGATACAGGAGGAGGAGGAGGAGTCCTGACCACAGGAGCTTACACTCTATAGATACAAGAGGAGGAGGAGGAGTCCTGACCACAGGAGCTTACACTCTATACATACATGAGGAGGAGGAGTCCTGACCACAGGAGCTTACACTCCATAGATACAGGAGGAGGAGGAGTCCTGACCACAGGAGCTTACACTCTATAGATACAGGAGGAGGAGGAGTCCTGACCACAGGAGCTTACACTCTATAGATACAGGAGGAGGAGGAGCAGTCCTGACCACAGGAGCTTACACTCTATAGATACAGGAGGAGGAGGAGTCCTGACCACAGGAGCTTACACTCTATAGATACAGGAGGAGGAGGAGTCCTGACCACAGGAGCTTACACTCTATAGATACAGGAGGAGGAGGAGTCCTGACCACAGGAGCTTACACTCTATAGATACAGGAGGAGGGGGAGGAGTCCTGACCACAGGAGCTTATGACGCGCCCCTGGGCCTGTGTCGCGCTGGGTTGCGCACGCGGGAGCTTACCCGGAGCCGGATCTGTTGAGGGTTGTAGTCTCGTGGCGGTGAACCGGTCCGTGCCCAGGGAGTCAGACTAAGTGGCGCTGCATTAGCGGTAGATGTTGGACGACTACGCCACCCGTTGAGTACAGCTAAGGAGCTGCTGCTGCAGGGCAGACCGCTGAGGCCGGTGGTAGGATTGTGCAGCGTGATAGTATAACCCCCAACGGGAGGGGTATGGCCTCAGGGCAGCCGACGTGGATGATGGGGGTAGCAGGAACCACTCGGAGACAGTACGGTGTAGTTCAGGGTCTTTACTGGTGACAAAGATAGACCCTCCCGGAGTACTTGCTAGCGATCGGGGCCTGGTCAGTCCTTGAGCAGATGGGATCTCCCCTGGCCAGGCGGAGTTGTAGGCCTCCCAAACTAAGGATACTCTTCTGGCTACCTTGCTAGAGGCGGGTATAAGTAGCCCACGTCCCTGAGTGTACCGTGTGGTGCTCACCCATATGGCCGGTGACTCGGGGCCTTCTAGTAGCTTCCGCTCCACGACGGCGGTGCTGGTCCCACGCGTGTGACCGTGCCTTCGGGTTTCTGGGCCAGAGGACCTGCAATCCCCTGCCGGTCGGTTTCTGCTGCTGGATAAGAGTTAGTCCCCACAGCCTCGGACTCCGGGTCCGGTGATAACTTCTCAGTCAGGGCGAGCTCTGCAGCTGCCAGCCCCTGACTCCTTGTAGTACTGCTCCCACAGAGCTCCTGATGTTCTTTTCCTATATCTGCTTCTCTGTCTCTACTTCTTCTCTACTCACTAACCCTGCCTCAGCCCTAGGTTTATATAGGGGAAGTTCTTCCCCTCCCAGGACTGGGCAGGAGGTGTGGCATGCATAGGATTCCTGACCAAGAGACCTCCCACCTGCTCTCAGACATAACATTGCCGTTACTGTGGAAACCAGACCCCTGGGGTGCCACATTCCCCCCTAGTGAAATTTAGTACTCCGGGACTAAACATATTTTTAGAAAAACATAACAAGGTATAACAATAATAATACAATAAGAAAAACACATAAAGATGGTCACGGCGTGTCCGTAACCGGGTGCAGTCTTTGAAGAAAAGCAAGGTGTCCATTTCACCAAAACAGGGAGACGTAACCAGGTAGGGGTCTGTCCTGCCCCGAGTCCTTAACAGTCTTTAGTCCATCCCTAGGTTACTCTCCAACCAATTGTACAAAGAATTCCCGGTAAATCCACCAAGGACTCCTAAAAATAACTAGAAACACATAATTATTTACAAGTAACAGACAGGTGACCACAAATAAAACAATTTATTCACTTCAAATCCTCCAACGTGCGGGTAACTGGCCTCTAGTGGCCCTAGTGGACCTACGGAGCTGACTGTCTGGCCCTGAACTACAGGGTGTAGGAGCTGTCAAGGGTAAACTGGGCAGCTGTCCACGGGCCCTTTGGCTCCCTAGAGGTATGGCAGGTTCACTATAAGCAGAGGGTTGATCCTCCTGGTCTGCTGGTGTGGGGTCTTCTGCCTCCTGGACCGGCTGTTCTTCCAGCTCTACCTGTTGCTCCGTAGGTGCTTGGGATGATGGTTGGAGGAAGGTGAGTACGGGTACCACAACTGCACCATTGACTTGAGTCCAAGACCGAGGGAAGTCTCCGAGCACAGTACTAACCATATCTTCCCTTTCCTCTACGGGTCGATGGTCTTCTTGTTCCTCTTCAGGGTTCCGTAGCTGTTCAGGACACTTTTTCAGGTGATCCCGGGATACAATGGGTATGGTCTCCCCTCCGTCTTTACTGATGGTACAGACCTTCGGGTTCTCGTGGCTTGAGGGCAGTACAGTGTACGGGTCCTTCTCCCACTGGTCGTCCAACTTGTGGAGCTGTCTTTTCCTCTTTAAGACCTGCTCTCCGGGTACCAGGGGAACAGCGGGAGCATACTGGTTGTAAGTTTTCTCTTGTCTTTCCCTAGCTTGACAGAGACTTCGCTCCACACTCTCCTGTACTTTCCGGTACTGCTGCTGCCTCTCTGTGTCCCAGTCTGCTTCTGGTGAAGTGTCCTCGGGTGTCAGGACTCCCATTTCCAGGTCAACAGGTAACTTACCAGGTCTCGCCCTCATTAGGTAAGCCGGGGTACAGTTGGTGGAACATACCGGGATGTGGTTGTATAGGTCCACCAGATCGGGCAGCTTCTCAGGCCACAGACTGCGTTCTTCCAGGGGCAACGTTTTCAGAAGATCCATTACCACCTGGTTCATTTTCTCACAAAGTCCATTAGTTTGCGGATGATAGGGTGTCGTCCTTATCTTCCGGCAGCCATACAGATTGCAGAATTCCTGGAAGACCTCCGCTTCAAAGGCAGGTCCCTGGTCCGTCAGCACTTGGTCCGGGTACCAGTGCGGACGGCAGAAGTGCTGCTGGAAGGCTCTAGCTGCTGTTTGAACCGTTAAGTCCTTGACGGGGACGACAACCAAGAACCGGGAGTAATGATCCACGATGGTTAACGCGTAGACGTAGCCACTTCTGCTTGGGGTCAGTTTTACATGATCCAAGGCTACCAGTTCCAACGGCTGCCGGGTGACGATGGACTGCAGGGGAGTCTTCTGGCTGGCACGGTCCTTCCTTCTTAGGTTGCACGGGCCACAGTCTCTGCACCACCTCTCGATGGTTCCCCTCATGCCTACCCAGTGGAACCGCCCGCGCAGCAGGAACTCCAGCTTCTTCCATCCGAAGTGTCCAGCCCCGTCGTGGTATGCCTCCATCACCATGGCTGCGTCTCTTCGTGGCACCACTACTTGCCAGATTAGTTCATGCGTCCGGGAGTTAACCATTCGGCGGCACAATTTCCCCTTATAAAGGAACAGTCGACTCTTCTCAGCCCACAGTTGCTTGGCTTCCTCCGGAGCGTCTGGGTCAAGGCGAGCCTCTGGCCGAGTCAGCATCTCCTTCACCAGTCGGACGGCAGGGTCACTGTCTTGCGTTTCCGCCCAGTTGTAGTGAGGCAAGGGGTTAAACGTAGCGGCTTGCTTACTCCTTACCCGGTGGGAATACTGGATAGTCCCATGACGGTGGAACGCGGGGAGTTCGACTTCTTCCAGTCCCTCTGGATCTTCTCCTACGTCCGGTAGGTTTGGCATCCTGGACAGGGCGTCCGCGTTGGTATTGGAGCGTCCTGCCCGGTATTTGATTGTGAACTCGTAGTTGGACAGACGGGCCATCCATCTCTGCTCTAGGGCACCGAGTCTTGCTGTGTCCAGGTGTGTCAACGGGTTGTTATCCGTGTACACGGTGAACCGGGAAGAAGCGAGGTAGTGCTTAAAGCGTTCGGTGACTGCCCACACCACTGCCAGGAACTCTAGCTTAAATGAGCTGTAATTCTCAGGGTTTCTCTCGGTGGGTCGCAGTTTTCGGCTGGCGTAAGCGATTACTCGTTCTTTCCCCTGCTGGATCTGGGACAGCACGGCTCCTAGCCCGATGTTACTTGCGTCGGTGTAGAGGATAAAGGGCTGGCTGTAATCAGGGTACGCCAGGATTTCATCCCCCGTGAGGGCCATCTTCAGCTGGCGGAAGGACTCTTCTTCTAACTTCTCCCATCTGAAGGGCGGCTTCTGGCTCTTGGCCTTCCGGGACTGGCCTATCAGGAGGTCCTGCATAGGAGCTGCCTTTTTGGTGAAACCGGGGATGAATCTGCGGTAATAGCCTACCAACCCGAGGAACTGCCGCACTTCCTTTACACTGGAGGGACTTGGCCATTCCTTAATTGCGGTGATCTTATCAGGGTCGGGAGCCACTCCATCAGCGCTCACCACGTGTCCCAGGTACTGCACCTTTGGTTTCAGGAGGTGACACTTGGAGGGTTTCACCTTTAGGCCGTAGCTTGCCAGAGCTTCGAACACTTCCGCCAGGTGTTTCAGGTGGTCCTCATACGTCTTGGAATATACGATGACATCATCCAGGTACAACAGGACCGTTTCGAAGTTTCTGTGGCCCAGACAGCACTCCATTAATCGTTGGAAGGTTCCTGGTGCGTTGCAGAGTCCGAACGGCATGCAGGTAAACTCGCTGAGTCCCATCGGGGTGGTGAATGCGGTCTTCTCCTGGTCCGCCTCTGCTACAGGAACCTGCCAGTACCCGCTAGTGAGATCCAGGGTAGAGAAGAAATTAGCAGATCTTAAAGCAGCCAAAGACTCCTCTATCCTTGGTAAGGGGTACGCATCCTTGTGTGTGATACGGTTGATTTTCCGGAAATCTACACACATCCTCATGGTGTTGTCTTTCTTTTTGACTAAGACTAGTGGAGCTGCCCAGGGGCTACAGCTATCCCTGATCACCCCAGCCTCCTTCATGTCTCTAAGCATCCCCTTGGCGTGTTGGTAGTGTGCAGGGGGTACGGGTCGATACCTCTCTTTTATGGGAGGATGGTCTCCCGTGGGGATGTGGTGTTCTACCCCCTTGACTCGCCCGAAGTCTAACGGGTGTTTACTAAACACTCTCTCGTACTCTTGAACCACCTGATAGACTCCCTGTTTCTGGTGTGAGGGAGTGGAGTCAGTACCTAAATGTAGTTGCTGACACCAGTCCTCCATTGTTTTCTTAGAGCCGTTACCTTCCTCCGGGGAAGATGGAGGCAAGGGTTCTACGGACTGTATGGAATCTTGATTGATGGTATACAATTTGGCTAGCGTGGCATACCGGGGCAGGTACACTTCCCTCTTCCCGATATTTATTATGCGAACGGGCACCGTCCCATGGCGTACATTGACCACCCCCCGTGCTGTCAAAATGGTGGGCCTACTGTCTGAGTAAACTGGTTCTACCATTGCCTGGTAATCTCTACCTCTCAGACCAATAGCTGCCCGGCACCAAATCATCATTTCACTTTTTGGGGGGCATGGCAATAGGGAAAGGGTCACACATTCTTACGCTACCAATCTCACCACCGGAGAGTTCTAGCTGTTGCCGTCGCATCAGTGCCCGGATCTCTTTCTGGAGCACTCGCTGCTGGCCGGAGCTGGCGTTCTTGGCAACCTGCTGTAAAAGGAAAATCACCTCTGCAAGACAATTTTCAATTACATTAGTTCCTAGAGTTATCTTTGGGTGACTCTCGTGTTTGTCAATGTCTACAATGATCAGTCCCTGTGCTGCCAGTTCGACTCTACCGATTTTAATGGTCACCTCTTTAAATCCAATCTGTGGCACGGGCTGACCATTGCTAGCGATGATACTCAAGTCGTCGTCAGGGTAGCGGGTGATATCCAAGTCATTCCAGTACTGCTTGAAGAGCACGTACGGGATGGTGGTGACCTGTGACCCGGTGTCCAGTAGGGCACTCATAGGGATGCCATCCAGTACCACAGGCAAGACTGGACGTCCTCCCACATATTTGTCGCGCCAGTTCGATGGGCCTGGTGATCTTTTTCCTGGGGGTTGGCCCTCTACCCCAGGTTGTGCCAGTTTAAAGGACAGTACCTTGCCATATGTCCGGGTTGATTGCAGCGGCGGCAGATGGGTCGTCCGTCCTCGTTGTATCGGTCGCTGGGTCTTCCTCTGGCCGGTGGGGTCCTCCTTGGTCGACGCCACGGGATGTCCTCCGGTCCGGATGCCAGCTGGATCTTCCCTGGAGTGGAAACCTGTAAAGACTGCACAGTTCGGGTTAGGGCAGCAACGCTTTTAGCTAGCTCTTGGACCTGATGGTGCAGGTCTGGAGCCGGGTCATTGTTCAAAGCCTGCGCATCAGCTCCCACAGGCCCTGCCGACAAGGGCGCCGCCTCCTGGTGGTAAGTGGTAGTGGGGCGTCTGTGGGTCACAACGCCACCTGGTGCCGGTTCTCGGAGCACCCGGATGGCTTTGTCCTTGAACTGTGCAAATCCCAGATGAGGGTCCTGTAAGGCCATTGCCCGCAACTGGGTTCGGTGGGCATTGCAATATAAACCCTCTATAAATTGTTCAGTCAACAGCCTGTCCTCGTCTCCCACGCCGTCAGGGTCGGTCTGCTTAATGGCTCTCAGGGCTCTTGTAGGTTCAGGGCATAGTCCCTTATACTCTCATGTGCCCGCTGTTTGCACCAGTAGAATCTAAGCTTGATCTCGGCTGAGGTGCGGGTATCAAAGGTGTCCCTCAGCCGGGTTAATATCCCTGCGACAGTCCTCCCCCCAGGTAGCCAGGACTTTACCTCCCTTTGGGCTGCCCTGGTTAATTGGGCCACCAGGATGCTCACTTTTTGCTCCTCTGTGAGGGGGTACACCTGGAAGAGGCTATCCAGCTTTTCTCTAAAGTCATGCAGGGTATGTGACTCCCCTGAGTACTGGGGTAGCCAGGCTGCCCCCGGGATATAGGGCATGGTGAAAGGCATGACCGCAACAGCGGTGGCGCTGGCGGGGGTTGAAGCGGTGAAGCTCTCCTCCGTATCCGACATCCTTCTCCCCCCTAGTGGACCGTGGCCTACCTTGCGATGATCCTCTTCCGTAGGCCGCGGCTCCGCAGTGGATCGTCAGGGTTGAGGACCTTCCGTCGCGCTCCTGTGACGTCGGCGTCTGCTGGGCTCCTTCCAGGACCTTAGGCAACGTCCGGACGTGAGGCGGGGCTTCAGTTCTCGCGCGCTTTCGGAGTCCACGCCCCTCTTCTTCCCGCGCGGCGTCTTCAAGATGGTGTCCAACGGCGGGAAAACTCCACGGATGGCGGGAAGAAGGCAGAAGATGGCGCCGGATGGCGGGAAACTTCACGGATGGCGGGAAGAAGGCTGAAGATGGCGCCGGATGGCGGGAATCTTCACCGATGGCGGGAGAAGGCTGAGGATGGCGCCGGATGGCGGGAATCTTCACCACAGGTAAGTTTTAAAAGTCTCTTTTTCAGGCACGCAGTACCCGGTGGTTGCGGGCACGAAATCCTGCCGACTACGCCAAAAGTTGACGCGCCCCTGGGCCTGTGTCGCGCTGCGTTGCGCACGCGGGAGCTTACCCGGAGCCGGATCTGTTGAGGGTTGTAGTCTCGTGGCGGTGACCCGGTCCGTGCCCAGGGAGTCAGACTAAGTGGCGCTGCATTAGCGGTAGATGTTGGACGACTACGTCACCCGTTGAGTACAGCTAAGGAGCTGCTGCTGCAGGGCAGACCGCTGAGGCCGGTGGTAGGATTGAGCAGCGTGATAGTATAACCCCCAACGGGAGGGGTATGGCCTCAGGGCAGCCGACGTGGATGATGGGGGTAGCAGGAACAACTCGGAGACAGTACGGTGTAGTTCAGGGTTTTTACTGGTGACAAAGATAGACCCTCCCGGAGTACTTGCTAGCGATCGGGGCCTGGTCAGCCCTTGAGCAGATGGGATCTCCCCTGGCCAGGCGGAGTTGTAGGCCTCCCAAACTAACGATACTCTTCTGGCTACCTTGCTAGAGGCGGGTATAAGTAGCCCACGTCCCTGAGTGTACCGTGTGGTGCTCACCCGTATGGCCGGTGACTCGGGGCCTTCTAGTAGCTTCCGCTCCACGACGGCGGTGCTGGTCCCACGCGTGTGACCGTGCCTTCGGGTTTTTGGGCCAGAGGACCTGCAATCCCCTGCCGGTCGGTTTCTGCTGCTGGATAAGAGTTAGTCCCCACAGCCTCGGACTCCGGGTCCGGTGATAACTTCTCAGTCAGGGCGAGCTCTGCAGCTGCCAGCCCCTGACTCCTTGTAGTACTGCTCCCACAGAGCTCCTGATGTTCTTTTCCTATATCTGCTTCTCTGTCTCTACTTCTTCTCTACTCACTAACCCTGCCTCAGCCCTAGGTTTATATAGGGGAAGTTCTTCCCCTCCCAGGACTGGGCAGGAGGTGTGGCATGCATAGGATTCCTGAAAAAGAGACCTCCCACCTGCTCTCAGACATAACATTGCCGTTACTGTGGAAACCAGACCCCTGGGGTGCCACACTTACACTCTATAGATACAGGAGGAGGAGGAGTCCTGACCACAGGAGCTTACACTCTATAGATACATGAGGAGGGGGAGGAGTCCTGACCACAGGAGCTTACACTCTATAGATACAGGAGGAGGAGGAGTCCTGACCACAGGAGCTTACACTCTATAGATACAGGAGGAGGAGGAGGAGTCCTGACCACAGGAGCTTACACTCTATAGATGCAGGAGGAGGAGGAGTCCTGACCACAGGAGCTTACACTCTATAGATACAGGAGGAGGAGGAGGAGTCCTGACCACAGGAGCTTACACTCTATAGATACAGGAGGAGGAGTCCTGACCACAGGAGCTTACACTCTATAGATGCAGGAGGAGGAGCAGGAGTCCTGACCACAGGAGCTTACACTCTATAGATACAGGAGGAGGAGGAGTCCTGACCACAGGAGCTTACACTCTATACATACAGGAGGAGGAGGAGGAGTCCTGACCACAGGAGCTTACACTCTATAGATGCAGGAGGAGGAGGTGGAGTCCTGACCACAGGAGCTTACACTCTATAGATTCAGGAGGAGGAGGAGGAGTCCTGACCACAGGAGCTTACACTCTATAGATACAGGAGGAGGAGGAGTCCTGACCACAGGAGCTTACACTCTATAGATACAGGAGGAGGAGGAGTCCTGACCACAGGAGCTTACATTCTATACATACAGGAGGAGGAGGAGGAGTCCTGACCACAGGAGCTTACACTCTATAGATGCAGGAGGAGGAGCAGGAGTCCTGACCACAGGAGCTTACACTCTATAGATACAGGAGGAGGAGAAGTCCTGACCACAGGAGCTTACACTCTATACATACAGGAGGAGGAGGAGGAGTCCTGACCACAGGAGCTTACACTCTATAGATGCAGGAGGAGGAGGAGGAGTCCTGACCACAGGAGCTTACACTCTATAGATACAGGAGGAGGAGGAGTCCTGACCACAGGAGCTTACACTCTATACATACAGGAGGAGGAGGAGGAGTCCTGACCACAGGAGCTTACACTCTATACATACAGGAGGAGGAGGAGGAGTCCTGACCACAGGAGCTTACACTCTATATATACAGGAGGAGGAGGAGTCCTGACCACAGTAGCTTACACTCTATAGATACAGGAGGAGGGGGAGGAGTCATGACCACAGGAGCTTACTCTCTATATATACAGGAGGAGGAGGAGTCCTGACCACAGTCGCTTACACTCTATAGATACAGGAGGAGGAGGAGTCCTGACCACAGGAGCTTACACTCTATAGATACAGGAGGAGGAGGAGTCCTGACCACAGGAGCTTACACTCTATAGATACAGGAGGAGGAGGAGTCCTGACCACAGGAGCTTACACTCTATAGATACAGGAGGAGGAGTCCTGACCACAGGAGCTTACTCTCTATAGATACAGGAGGAGGAGTCCTGACCACAGGAGCTTACACTCTATAGATACAGGAGGAGGAGGAGTCCTGACCACAGGAGCTTACACTCTATAGATACAGGAGGAGGAGTCCTGACCACAGGAGCTTACACTCTATAGATACAGGAGGAGGAGGAGGAGTCCTGACCACAGGAGCTTACACTCTATAGATACAGGAGGAGGGGGAGGAGTCCTGACCACAGGAGCTTACACTCTATAGATACAGGAGGAGGAAGAGGAGTCCTGACCAAAGGAGCTTACACTCTATAGATACAGGAGGAGCAGGAGGAGTCCTGACCACAGGAGCTTACACTCTATAGATACAGGAGGAGGGGGAGGAGTCCTGACCACAGGAGCTTACACTCTATAGATACAGGAGGAGGAGGAGTCCTGACCACAGGAGCTTACACTCTATAGATACAGGAGGAGGGGGAGGAGTCCTGACCACAGGAGCTGACACTCTATAGACACAGGAGGAGGAGGAGTCCTGACCACAGGAGCTTACACTCTATAGATACAGGAGGAGGAAGAGGAGTCCTGACCACAGGAGCTTACACTCTATAGATACAGGAGGAGGAGGAGTCCTGACCACAGGAGTTTACACTCTATAGATACAGGAGGAGGAGGAGGAGTCCTGACCACAGGAGCTTACACTCTATAGATACAGGAGGAGGAGGAGGAGTCCTGACCACAGGAGCTTACACTCTATAGATACAGGAGGAGGAGGAGTCCTGACCACAGGAGCTTACACTCTATAGATACAGGAGGAGGAGGAGGAGTCCTGACCATAGGAGCTTACACTCTATAGATACAGTAGGAGGAGGAGTCCTGACCACAGGAGCTTACACTCTATAGATACAGGAGGAGGAGGAGGAGTCCTGACCACAGTAGCTTACACTCTATAGATACAGGAGGAGGAGGAGTCCTGACCACAGGAGCTTACACTCTATAGATACAGGAGGAGGAGGAGTCCTGACCACAGGAGCTTACACTCTATAGATACAGGAGGAGGAGAAGGAGTCCTGACCACAGGAGCTTACACTCTATAGATACAGGAGGAGGAGAAGGAGTCCTGACCACAGGAGCTTACACTCTATAGATACAGGAGGAGGAGTCCTGACCACAGGAGCTTACACTCTATAGATACAGGAGGAGGAAGAGGAGTCCTGACCACAGGAGCTTACACTCTATAGATACAGGAGGAGGAGGAGTCCTGACCACAGGAGCTTACACTCTAAAGATACAGGAGGAGGAGGAGTCCTGACCACAGGAGCTTACACTCTATAGATACAGGAGGAGGAGAAGGAGTCCTGACCACAGGAGCTTACACTCTATAGATACAGGAGGAGGAGAAGGAGTCCTGACCACAGGAGCTTACACTCTATAGATACAGGAGGAGGAGTCCTGACCACAGGAGCTTACACTCTATAGATACAGGAGGAGGAGGAGTCCTGACCACAGGAGCTTACACTCTATAGATACAGGAGGAGGAGGAGGAGTCCTGACCACAGGAGCTTACACTCTATAGATACAGGAGGAGGAGGAGGAGTCCTGACCACAGGAGCTTACACTCTATAGATACAGGAGGAGGAGGAGTCCTGACCACAGGAGCTTACACTCTATAGATACAGGAGGAGGAGTCCTGACCACAGGAGCTTACACTCTATAGATACAGGAGGAGGGGGAGGAGTCCTGACCACAGGAGCTTACACTCTATAGATACAGGAGGAGGAAGAGGAGTCCTGACCACAGGAGCTTACACTCTATAGATACAGGAGGAGCAGGAGGAGTCCTGACCACAGGAGCTTACACTCTATAGATACAGTAGGAGGAGGAGTCCTGACCACAGGAGCTTACACTCTATAGATACAGGAGGAGGAGGAGTCCTGACCACAGGAGCTTACACTCTATAGATACAGGAGGAGGAGTCCTGACCACAGGAGCTTACACTCTATAGATACAGGAGGAGGAGGAGTCCTGACCACAGGAGCTTACACTCTATAGATACAGGAGGAGGGGAGGAGTCCTGACCACAGGAGCTTACACTCTATAGACACAGGAGGAGGAGGAGTCCTGACCACAGGAGCTTACACTCTATAGATACAGGAGGAGGAAGAGGAGTCCTGACCACAGGAGCTTACACTCTATAGATACAGGAGGAGGAGGAGTCCTGACCACAGGAGCTTACACTCTATAGATACAGGAGGAGGAGGAGGAGTCCTGACCACAGGAGCTTACACTCTATAGATACAGGAGGAGGAGGAGGAGTCCTGACCACAGGAGCTTACACTCTATAGATACAGGAGGAGGAGGAGTCCTGACCACAGGAGCTTACACTCTATAGATACAGGAGGAGGAGGAGGAGTCCTGACCATAGGAGCTTACACTCTATAGATACAGTAGGAGGAGGAGTCCTGACCACAGGAGCTTACACTCTAAAGATACAGGAGGAGGAGGAGTCCTGACCACAGGAGCTTACACTCTATAGATACAGGAGGAGGAGGAGTCCTGACCACAGGAGCTTACACTCTATAGATACAGGAGGAGGAGTCCTGACCACAGGAGCTTACACTCTATAGATACAGGAGGAGGAGAAGGAGTCCTGACCACAGGAGCTTACACTCTATAGATACAGGAGGAGGAGAAGGAGTCCTGACCACAGGAGCTTACACTCTATAGATACAGGAGGAGGAGTCCTGACCACAGGAGCTTACACTCTATAGATACAGGAGGAGGAAGAGGAGTCCTGACCACAGGAGCTTACACTCTATAGATACAGGAGGAGGAGGAGTCCTGACCACAGGAGCTTACACTCTATAGATACAGGAGGAGGAGAAGGAGTCCTGACCACAGGAGCTTACACTCTATAGATACAGGAGGAGGAGAAGGAGTCCTGACCACAGGAGCTTACACTCTATAGATACAGGAGGAGGAGTCCTGACCACAGGAGCTTACACTCTATAGATACAGGAGGAGGAGGAGTCCTGACCACAGGAGCTTACACTCTATAGATACAGGAGGAGGAGGAGGAGTCCTGACCACAGGAGCTTACACTCTATAGATACAGGAGGAGGAGGAGGAGTCCTGACCACAGGAGCTTACACTCTATAGATACAGGAGGAGGAGGAGTCCTGACCACAGGAGCTTACACTCTATAGATACAGGAGGAGGAGGAGTCCTGACCACAGGAGCTTACACTCTATAGATACAGGAGGAGGAGTCCTGACCACAGGAGCTTACACTCTATAGATACAGGAGGAGGGGGAGGAGTCCTGACCACAGGAGCTTACACTCTATAGATACAGGAGGAGGAAGAGGAGTCCTGACCACAGGAGCTTACACTCTATAGATACAGGAGGAGCAGGAGGAGTCCTGACCACAGGAGCTTACACTCTATAGATACAGTAGGAGGAGGAGTCCTGACCACAGGAGCTTACACTCTATAGATACAGGAGGAGGAGGAGTCCTGACCACAGGAGCTTACACTCTATAGATACAGGAGGAGGAGTCCTGACCACAGGAGCTTACACTCTATAGATACAGGAGGAGGAGGAGTCCTGACCACAGGAGCTTACACTCTATAGATACAGGAGGAGGGGGAGGAGTCCTGACCACAGGAGCTTACACTCTATAGACACAGGAGGAGGAGGAGTCCTGACCACAGGAGCTTACACTCTATAGATACAGGAGGAGGAAGAGGAGTCCTGACCACAGGAGCTTACACTCTATAGATACAGGAGGAGGAGGAGTCCTGACCACAGGAGCTTACACTCTATAGATACAGGAGGAGGAGGAGGAGTCCTGACCACAGGAGCTTACACTCTATAGATACAGGAGGAGGAGGAGGAGTCCTGACCACAGGAGCTTACACTCTATAGATACAGGAGGAGGAGGAGTCCTGACCACAGGAGCTTACACTCTATAGATACAGGAGGAGGAGGAGGAGTCCTGACCATAGGAGCTTACACTCTATAGATACAGTAGGAGGAGGAGTCCTGACCACAGGAGCTTACACTCTAAAGATACAGGAGGAGGAGGAGTCCTGACCACAGGAGCTTACACTCTATAGATACAGGAGGAGGAGGAGTCCTGACCACAGGAGCTTACACTCTATAGATACAGGAGGAGGAGTCCTGACCACAGGAGCTTACACTCTATAGATACAGGAGGAGGAGGAGGAGTCCTGACCACAGGAGCTTACACTTTATAGATACAGGAGAAGGAGGAGGAGTCCTGACCACAGGAGCTTACACTCTATAGATACAGGAGGAGGAGGAGTCCTGACCACAGGAGCTTACACTCTATAGATACAGGAGGAGGAGTCCTGACCACAGGAGCTTACACTCTATAGATACAGGAGGAGGAGGAGTCCTGACCACAGGAGCTTACACTCTATAGATACAGGAGGAGGAGGAGTCCTGACCACAGGAGCTTACACTCTATAGATACAGGAGGAGGAAGAGGAGTCCTGACCACAGGAGCTTACACTCTATAGATACAAGAGGAGGAGTCCTGACCACAGGAGCTTACACTCTATAGATACAGGAGGAGGAGGAGTCCTGACCACAGGAGCTTACACTCTTTAGATACAGGAGGGGGAGGAGTCCTGACCACAGGAGCTTACACTCTATAGATACAGGAGGAGGAGTCCTGACCACAGGAGCTTACACTCTATAGATACAGGAGGAGGAGAAGGAGTCCTGACCACAGGAGCTTACACTCTATAGATACAGGAGGAGGAGTCCTGACCACAGGAGCTTACACTCTATAGATACAGGAGGAGGAGTCCTGACCACAGGAGCTTACACTCTATAGATACAGGAGGAGGAGAAGGAGTCCTGACCACAGGAGCTTACACTCTATAGATACAGGAGGAGGAGAAGGAGTCCTGACCACAGGAGCTTACACTCTATAGATACAGGAGGAGGAGGAGTCCTGACCACAGGAGCTTACACTCTATAGATACAGGAGGAGGAGAAGGAGTCCTGACCACAGGAGCTTACACTCTATAGATACAGGAGGAGGAGAAGGAGTCCTGACCACAGGAGCTTACACTCTATAGATACAGGAGGAGGAGAAGGAGTCCTGACCACAGGAGCTTACACTCTATAGATACAGGAGGAGGAGTCCTGACCACAGGAGCTTACACTCTATAGATACAGGAGGAGGAGGAGTCCTGACCACAGGAGCTTACACTCTATAGATACAGGAGGAGGAGGAGGAGTCCTGACCACAGGAGCTTACACTCTATAGATACAGGAGGAGGAGGAGTCCTGACCACAGGAGCTTACACTCTTTAGATACAGGAGGGGGAGGAGTCCTGACCACAGGAGCTTACACTCTATAGATACAGGAGGAGGAGTCCTGACCACAGGAGCTTACACTCTATAGATACAGGAGGAGGAGAAGGAGTCCTGACCACAGGAGCTTACACTCTATAGATACAGGAGGAGGAGAAGGAGTCCTGACCACAGGAGCTTACACTCTATAGATACAGGAGGAGGAGTCCTGACCACAGGAGCTTACACTCTATAGATACAGGAGGAGGAGGAGTCCTGACCACAGGAGCTTACACTCTATAGATACAGGAGGAGGAGGAGGAGTCCTGACCACAGGAGCTTACACTCTATAGATACAGGAGGAGGAGGAGGAGTCCTGACCACAGGAGCTTACACTCTATAGATACAGGAGGAGCAGGAGGAGTCCTGACCACAGGAGCTTACACTCTATAGATACAGGAGGAGGAGGAGTCCTGACCACAGGAGCTTACACTCTATAGATACAGGAGGAGGAGTCCTGACCACAGGAGCTTACACTCTATAGATACAGGAGGAGGAGGAGTCCTGACCACAGGAGCTTACACTCTATAGATACAGGAGGAGGAGTCCTGACCACAGGAGCTTACACTCTATAGATACAGGAGGAGGAGGAGTCCTGACCACAGGAGCTTACATTCTATAGATACAGGAGGAGGAGGAGTCCTGACCACAGGAGCTTACACTCTATAGATACAGGAGGAGGAGGAGGAGTCCTGACCACAGGAGCTTACACTCTATAGATACAGGAGGAGGAGGAGGAGTCCTGACCACAGGAGCTTACACTCTATAGATACAGGAGAAGGAGGAGGAGTCCTGACCACAGGAGCTTACACTCTATAGATACAGGAGGAGGAGGAGTCCTGACCACAGGAGCTTACACTCTATAGATACAGGAGGAGGAGGAGTCCTGACCACAGGAACTTACACTCTATAGATACAGGAGGAGGAGGAGTCCTGACCACAGGAGCTTACACTCTATAGATACAGGAGGAGGAGTCCTGACCACAGGAGCTTACACTCTATAGATACAGGAGGAGGAGTCCTGACCACAGGAGCTTACTCTCTATAGATATAGGAGGAGGAGTCCTGACCACAGGAGCTTACACTCTATAGATACAGGAGGAGGACGAGTCCTGACCACAGGAGCTTACACTCTATAGATACAGGAGGAGGAGTCCTGACCACAGGAGCTTACACTCTATAGATACAGGAGGAGGAAGAGGAGTCCTGACCACAGGAGCTTACACTCTATAGATACAGGAGGAGCAGGAGGAGTCCTGACCACAGGAGCTTATGTGACACCCCAGGGGTCTGGTTGTCACAGTGATAGAGATATTACGTCTGAGAGCAGGTGGGAGGTCCTTTGGTCAGGGATCCTGTGCATGCCACACCTCCTGCCCAGCCTTGGGAGGGGAAGAACTTCCCCTGTATAAACCCGGGGCTGAGGCAGAGTGATTGAGTCCAGGAAGAGCAGAGACAAGAGCAGCATAGGAAGCAGCAGAGTCACAAGGAGTCAGGGGCTGGCAGCTAAAGAGCTCGCCCTGACTAAGAAGATTCTTTACCGGACCCGGAGTCCGAGGCTGTGGGGACTAACTTCTACCCAGCAGCAGAATCCGTCAGGCAGGGGATTTCAGGTCCCCTGGCCCAGAAGCCCGAAGGCCCCGAGTCACCGGCCATACGGGTGAGCACCACACGGTACACTCAGGGACGTGGGCTACTTACATCAGCTTCTAGCAAGGTAGCCAGAAGAGTACAGTCAGCTTGGGAGGCCTACAACTACGCCTGGCCAGGGGAGATCCCATCTGCTCAAGGACTGACCAGGCCCCGTTCGCTAGCAAGTACTCCGGGAGGGTCTATCGTTGTTATCAGTAAAGACCCTGAACGCTACCATACCGTCTCTGAGTGGTTCCTGCTACCCCCATCATCCACGTCGGCTGCCCTGAGGCCATACCCCTCCCGTTGGGGGTTATACTATCACGCTGCACCATCCTTCCACCGGCCTCAGCGGTCTGCCCTGCAGCAGCAGCCCCCTGGCTGCATTCAACGGGTGGCGTAGTCATCAACCGTTTTCTACCGCTAACAGACTGCCGTCCAGTTTGACTCCCTGGGCACGGACCGGGTCACCGCCACGAGACTACAACCCTAAACAGATCCGGCTCCGGGTAAGCTCCCGCGTGCGCAACGCAGCGCGACACAGGCCCAGGGGCGCGTCAACTTTGGCGTAGTCGGCAGGATCACGTGCCCGCAACCACCGGGTACTGCGTGCCTGAAAAGCAAAGACTGTTCAAACTTACCAGTGGTGAAGATTCCCGCCATCGGTGAAGATTCCCGCCATCCGGCGCCATCTTCAGCCTTCTTCCCGCCATCGGTGAAGTTTCCCGCCATCCGGCGCCATCTTCAGCCTTCTTCCCGCCATCCGTGGAGTTTTCCCGCCATTGGACGCCATCTTGAGGACGCCGCGCGGGAAGAAGAGGGGCGTGGACTCCGAAAGCGCGCGAGAACTGAAGCCCCGCCTCACGTCCGGACGTTGCGTAAGGTCCTGGAAGGAGCCCAGCAGACGCCGACGTCACAGGAGCGCGACGGAAGGTCCTCAACCCTGACGATCCACTGCGGAGCCGCGGCCTACGGAAGAGGATCATCGCAAGGTAGGCCACGGTCCACTAGGGGGGAGGAAGATGTCGGATACGGAGGAGAGCTTCACTACCTCGACCCCCGCCAGCGCCACCGCTGCTGCAGTTATGCCCTTCACCATGCCATATATCCCGGGAGCAGCTTGGCTACCCCAGTACTCAGGGGAGTCACATACCCTGCATGACTTTAGAGAAAAGCTGGATAGCCTCTTCCAGGTGTACCCCCTCACAGAAGAGCAAAAAGTGAGCATCCTGGTGGCCCAACTAATCGGGGCAGCCAAAAGAGAAGTAAAATCTTGGCCACCTGGGAGGAGGACTGTCGCAGAGATACTAACCCGGCTGAGGGACACCTTCGATACCCGCACCTCAGCCGAGATCAAGCTTAGATTCTACGGGTGCAAGCAGCGAGCGCATGAGAGTATAAGGGACTATGCACTAAACCTACAAGAGGCCCTGAGGGCCATAAAGCAGACCGACCCTGATGGGGTGGGAAACGAGGACAGGCTGTTGACTGAACAATTTATAGAGGGTTTATATTGCAATGCCCACCGAACCCAGTTGCGGGCAATGGCCTTACAGGATCCCCATCTGGACTTTGCACAGTTCAAGGATAGAGCTATCCGGGTGCTCCGAGAACCAGCACCGGGTGGCGTTGTGACCCACAGGCGCCCAGCTATTACTTACCACCAGGAGGCGGCGCCCTTGTCGGCAGGGCCTGTGGGAGCTGATGCGCAGGCTTTGGACAATGACCCGGCTCCAGACCTACACCATCAGGTCCAAGAGCTAGTTAAGAGCGTTGCTGCGCTAACCCGAACTGTGCAGTCTTTACAGGTTTCCACTCCAGGGAAGATCCAGCTGGCATCCGGACCGGAGGACATCCCGTGGCGTCGACCAAGGAGGACCCCACCGGCCAGAGGAAGACCCAGTGACCGATACAGCGAGGACGGACGACCCATCTGCCGCCGCTGCAATCAACCCGGACATATGGAAAGGTACTGTTCTTTAAACGGGCACAACCTGGGGTAGAGGGCCAACCCCCAGGAAAAAGATCACCAGGCCCATCGAACTGGCGCGACAGATATGTGGGAGGACGTCCAGTCTTGCCTGTGGTACTGGATGGCATTCCCATGAGTGCCCTACTGGACACCGGGTCACAGGTCACCACCATCCCGTACGTGCTCTTCAAGCAGTACTGGAATGACTCGGATATTACCCGCTACCCTGACGACGACTTGAGTATCATCGCCAGCAATGGTCAGCCCGTGCCACAGATCGGATTTAAAGAGGTGACCATCAAAATTGGTAGAGTCGAACTGGCCGCACAGGGACTGATCATTGTAGACATTGACAAACATGAGAGTCACCCAAAGATAACTCTAGGAACTAATGTAATTGAAAATTGTCTTGCAGAGGTGATTTTCCTTTTACAGCAGGTTGCCAAGAATGCCAGCTCCGGCGAGCAGCGGGTGCTCCAGAAAGAGATCCGGGCACTGATGCAACGGCAACAAGTGGAACTCTCCGGCGGTGAGATTGGTAGCGTAAGAATGTGTGACCCTTTTCCTATTGCCATGCCCCCAAAAAGTGAAATGATGATTTGGTGCCGGGCAGCTATTGGTCTGAGAGGTAGAGATTACCAGGCAATGGTAGAACCAGTTTACTCAGATAGTAGGCCCACCATTTTGACAGCACGGGGGGTGGTCAATGTACGCCATGGGAGGGTGCCCGTTCGCATAATAAATATCGGGGAGAGGGAAGTGTACCTGCCCCGGTATGCCACGCTAGCCAAATTATATACCACTAATCAAAATTCTATACAATTTGTGGAACCCTTGCCTCCATCTCACCCGGAGGAAGGTAACGGCTCTAAGAAAGACATGGAGGACTGGTGTCAGCAACTACATCTGGGTACTGACTCCACTCCCTCACACCAGAAACAAGGAGTCTATCGGGTGGTTCAAGAGTATGAGAGAGTGTTTAGTAAACACCCGTTAGACTTCGGGCGAGTCAAGGGGGTAGAACACCGCATCCCCACGGGAGATCATCCTCCCATAAAAGAGAGGTATCGACCCGTACCCCCTGCACATTACCAACACGCCAAGGGGATGCTTAGAGACATGAAGGAGGCTGGGGTAATCCGGGATAGCTGTAGCCCCTGGGCAGCCCCACTAGTTTTAGTCAAAAAGAAAGACAACACCATGAGGATGTGTGTAGATTACCGGAAAATCAACCGTATCACACACAAGGATGCGTACCCCTTACCAAGGATAGAGGAGTCATTGGCTGCTTTAAGATCTGCTAACTTCTTCTCTACCTTGGATCTCACTAGCGGGTACTGGCAGGTTCCTGTAGCAGAGGCAGACCGGGAGAAGACTGCATTCACCACCCCGATGGGACTTAGTGAGTTCACCTGCATGCCGTTCGGACTCTGCAACGCCCCAGGAACCTTCCAACGATTAATGGAGTGCTGCCTGGGCCACAGAAACTTCGAGACGGTCCTGTTGTACCTGGACGATGTCATCGTATACTCCAAAACTTACGAGGACCACCTGAAACACCTGGCGGAGGTGTTCGAAGCTCTGGCGAGTTATGGCCTAAAGGTGAAACCCTCCAAGTGTCACCTCCTGAAACCAAAGGTGCAATACCTGGGACACGTGGTGAGCGCTGACGGAGTGGCTCCCGACCCCGATAAGATCACCGCAATTAAGGGATGGCCAAGCCCCTCCAGCGTAAAAGAAGTGCGGCAGTTCCTAGGGTTGGTAGGCTACTACCGAAGGTTTATTCCCGGTTTCACCAAAAAGGCAGCGCCTATGCAGGACCTCCTGATAGGCCAGTCCCGGAAGGCCAAGAACCAGAAGCCGCCCTTCAAATGGGAAGAGCTAGAAGAAGAGTCCTTCCGCCAGCTGAAGATGGCCCTCACGGGGGATGAAATCTTGGCGTACCCAGACTATAGCCAGCCCTTCATCCTCTACACCGACGCCAGTAACATCGGGCTAGGAGCCGTACTATCCCAGATTCAGCAGGGGAGAGAACGAGTGATCTCCTATGCCAGCCGAAAACTGCGACCCACCGAAAGGAACCCCGAGAATTACAGCTCATTTAAGCTAGAGTTCCTGGCCGTGGTATGGGCAGTCACCGAGCGCTTTAGGCATTACCTCGCTTCTTCCCGGTTCACCGTATACACGGATAACAACCCGTTGATACACCTGGACACGGCAAGACTCGGTGCCCTGGAGCAGAGGTGGATGGCCCGTCTGTCCAACTACGAGTTTACAATTAAATACCGGGCAGGGCGCTCCAATACCAACGCGGACGCCCTGTCCAGGATGCCCAACCTGCCGGACGGAGGAGAAGATCCGGAGGGACTGGAAGAAGTTGAACTCCCTGCGTTCCACCGTCATGGGACTATCCAGTATTCCCACCGGGTAAGGAGTAAGCAGGCTGCTACGTTGAACCCCTTACCTCACTACAACTGGGCGGAAACGCAAGACAGCGACCCTGCCGTCCGACTGGTGAAGGAGATGCTGACTCGCCCGGAGGCTAGCCTGGAATCAGACGCTCCAGAGGAAGCCAAACAACTATGGGCAGAGAAGAGTCGACTGTTCCTTTACAAGGGGAAGTTGTGCCGCAGAATGGTTAACTCCAGGACGCATGAACTACTCTGGCAAGTAGTGGTGCCACGAAGAGACGCAGCCATGGTGATGGAGGCATACCACGACGGAGCTGGACACTTCGGGTGGAAAAAGCTGGAGTTCCTGCTGCGCGAGCGGTTCCACTGGGTAGGCATGAGGGGAACCATCGAGAAGTGGTGCAGAGACTGTGGCCCGTGCAATCTGAGAAGGAAGGACCGGGCCAGCCAGAAGACTCCCCTGCAGTCCATCGTCACCCGGCAACCGTTGGAACTGGTGGCCTTGGATCATGTAAAACTGACCCCCAGCAGAAGTGGCTACGTCTACGCGTTAACCATCGTGGATCATTACTCCCGGTTTCTGGTTGTCGTCCCCGTCAAGGACTTAACGGCTCGAACAGCAGCTAGAGCCTTCCAGCAGCACTTTTGCCGCCCACACGGGTACCCGGACCAAGTGCTGACGGACCAGGGACCTGCCTTTGAAGCGGAGGTCTTCCAGGAATTCTGTAATCTGTATGGCTGCCGGAAGATAAGGACGACACCCTACCATCCGCAAACTAATGGACTTTGTGAAAAAATGAACCAGGTGGTAATGGATCTTCTAAAAACGTTGCCCCTGGAAGAACGCAGTCTGTGGCCTGAGAAGTTGCCCGATCTGGTGGACCTATACAACCACATCCCGGTAGGTTCCACCAACTGTACCCCGGCTTACCTAATGAGGGCAAGACCTGGTAAGTTACCTGTTGACCTGGAAATGGGAGTCCTGACGCCCGAGGACACTTCACCAGAAACAGACTGGGACACAGAGAGGCAGCAGCAGTACCGGAAAGTACAGGAGAGCGTGGAGCGAAGTCTTTGTCAGGCTAGGGAAAGACAAGAGAAGACTTACAACCAGTATGCTCCCGCTGTTCCCCTGGTACCCGGAGAGCAGGTCTTGAAGAGGAAGAGACGGCTCCACAAGTTGGACGACCAGTGGGAGAAGGACCCGTACACCGTACTGCCCTCAAGCCACGAGAACCCGAAGGTCTGTACCATCAGTAAAGACGGAGGGGAAACCACAGCCATTGTATCCCGGGACCACCTGAAGAAGTGCCCCGAACAACTGAGGAACCCTGAGGAGGAACAGGAAGACCATCGACCCGTGGAAGAAAGGGAAGATATGGTTAGTACCGTGCTCGGGGACTTCCCTCGGTCTTGGACTCAAGTCAATGGTGCAGTTGTGGTACCCGTACTCACCTTCCTCCAACCATCATCCCAAGAACCTACGGAGCAACGGGTAGAGCTGGAAGAGCAGCCGGTCCAGGAGGCAGAAGACTCCACCCAAGCGGAACGGGAGAATCCACCCTCTGCTTATAGTGAGCCTGCCGTACCCCTAGTGAGACAAAGAGCCGGTAGACAGCTGCCCAGTTTACCCTTGACAGCTCCTACACCCTGTAGTTCAGGGCCAGACAGTCAGCTCCGTAGGTCCACTAGGGCCACTAGAGGCCAGTTACCCGCACGTTGGAGGATCTAAATGTTTAAGTTGTTTTACAATGTTTACCTGTTTATTGTTGCTTGTGTGTAATTTTGTGTTTCTAGTTGTTTTTAGGAGTCTTCGGTGGATTTACCGGGAATCCTTTGTATATAGTTGGAGCGTAACCCAGGATGGACTAGAGACTGTTAAGGACTCGGGGTAGGACAGACCCCTACCTGGTTACGTCTCCCTGTGTTGGTGAAATGGACACCTTTGCTTTTCTTCAAAGACTGCACCCGGTTGCGGACATCCGTGACCATCTTATTGTGTTTCCTTATTGTATTTTATTGTTCTTTGATATACCTTGTTATATTTTTCTAAAAAATGTTTAGTCCCGGAGTACTAAATTTCACTAGGGGGGAGTGTGACACCCCAGGGGTCTGGTTGTCACAGTGATAGAGATATTACGTCTGAGAGCAGGTGGGAGGTCCTTTGGTCAGGGATCCTGTGCATGCCACACCTCCTGCCCAGCCTTGGGAGGGGAAGAACTTCCCCTGTATAAACCCGGGGCTGAGGCAGAGTGATTGAGTCCAGGAAGAGCAGAGACAAGAGCAGCATAGGAAGCAGCAGAGTCACAAGGAGTCAGGGGCTGGCAGCTAAAGAGCTCGCCCTGACTAAGAAGATTCTTTACCGGACCCGGAGTCCGAGGCTGTGGGGACTAACTTCTACCCAGCAGCAGAATCCGTCAGGCAGGGGATTTCAGGTCCCCTGGCCCAGAAGCCCGAAGGCCCCGAGTCACCGGCCATACGGGTGAGCACCACACGGTACACTCAGGGACGTGGGCTACTTACATCAGCTTCTAGCAAGGTAGCCAGAAGAGTACAGTCAGCTTGGGAGGCCTACAACTACGCCTGGCCAGGGGAGATCCCATCTGCTCAAGGACTGACCAGGCCCCGTTCGCTAGCAAGTACTCCGGGAGGGTCTATCGTTGTTATCAGTAAAGACCCTGAACGCTACCATACCGTCTCTGAGTGGTTCCTGCTACCCCCATCATCCACGTCGGCTGCCCTGAGGCCATACCCCTCCCGTTGGGGGTTATACTATCACGCTGCACCATCCTTCCACCGGCCTCAGCGGTCTGCCCTGCAGCAGCAGCCCCCTGGCTGCATTCAACGGGTGGCGTAGTCATCAACCGTTTTCTACCGCTAACAGACTGCCGTCCAGTTTGACTCCCTGGGCACGGACCGGGTCACCGCCACGAGACTACAACCCTAAACAGATCCGGCTCCGGGTAAGCTCCCGCGTGCGCAACGCAGCGCGACACAGGCCCAGGGGCGCGTCACTTACACTCTATAGATACAGGAGGAGGGGCAGGAGTCCTGACCACAGGAGCTTACACTCTATAGATACAGGAGGAGGAGGAGTCCTGACCACAGGAGCTTACACTCTATAGATACAGGAGGAGGAGGAGGAGTCCTGACCACAGGAGCTTACACTCTATAGATACAGGAGGAGGAGAAGGAGTCCTGACCACAGGAGCTTACACTCTATAGATACAGGAGGAGGAGTCCTGACCACAGGAGCTTACACTCTATAGATACAGGAGGAGGAGGAGTCCTGACCACAGGAGCTTACACTCTATAGATACAGGAGGAGGAGGAGGAGTCCTGACCACAGGAGCTTACACTCTATAGATACAGGAGGAGGAGGAGGAGTCCTGACCACAGGAGCTTACACTCTATAGATACAGGAGGAGGAGGAGTCCTGACCACAGGAGCTTACACTCTATAGATACAGGAGGAGGAGTCCTGACCACAGGAGCTTACACTCTATAAATACAGGAGGAGGGGGAGGAGTCCTGACCACAGGAGCTTACACTCTATAGATACAGGAGGAGGAAGAGGAGTCCTGACCACAGGAGCTTACACTCTATAGATACAGGAGGAGCAGGAGGAGTCCTGACCACAGGAGCTTACACTCTATAGATACAGTAGGAGGAGGAGTCCTGACCACAGGAGCTTACACTCTATAGATACAGGAGGAGGAGGAGTCCTGACCACAGGAGCTTACACTCTATAGATACAGGAGGAGGAGGAGTCCTGACCACAGGAGCTTACACTCTATAGATACAGGAGGAGGAGGAGTCCTGACCACAGGAGCTTACACTCTATAGATACAGGAGGAGGAGGAGTCCTGACCACAGGAGCTTACACTCTATAGATACAGGAGGAGGGGAGGAGTCCTGACCACAGGAGCTTACACTCTATAGACACAGGAGGAGGAGGAGTCCTGACCACAGGAGCTTACACTCTATAGATACAGTAGGAGGAGGAGTCCTGACCACAGGAGCTTACACTCTATAGATACAGGAGGAGGAGGAGTCCTGACCACAGGAGCTTACACTCTATAGATACAGGAGGAGGAGTCCTGACCACAGGAGCTTACACTCTATAGATACAGGAGGAGGAGGAGTCCTGACCACAGGAGCTTACACTCTATAGATACAGGAGGAGGGAGGAGTCCTGACCACAGGAGCTTACACTCTATAGACACAGGAGGAGGAGGAGTCCTGACCACAGGAGCTTACACTCTATAGATACAGGAGGAGGAAGAGGAGTCCTGACCACAGGAGCTTACACTCTATAGATACAGGAGGAGGAGGAGTCCTGACCACAGGAGCTTACACTCTATAGATACAGGAGGAGGAGGAGGAGTCCTGACCACAGGAGCTTACACTCTATAGATACAGGAGGAGGAGGAGGAGTCCTGACCACAGGAGCTTACACTCTATAGATACAGGAGGAGGAGGAGTCCTGACCACAGGAGCTTACACTCTATAGATACAGGAGGAGGAGGAGGAGTCCTGACCATAGGAGCTTACACTCTATAGATACAGTAGGAGGAGGAGTCCTGACCACAGGAGCTTACACTCTAAAGATACAGGAGGAGGAGGAGTCCTGACCACAGGAGCTTACACTCTATAGATACAGGAGGAGGAGGAGTCCTGACCACAGGAGCTTACACTCTATAGATACAGGAGGAGGAGGAGTCCTGACCACAGGAGCTTACACTCTATAGATACAGGAGGAGGAGGAGGAGTCCTGACCACAGGAGCTTACACTCTTATAGATACAGGAGGAGGAGGAGTCCTGACCACAGGAGCTTACACTCTATAGATACAGGAGGAGGAGGAGTCCTGACCACAGGAGCTTACACTCTATAGATACAGGAGGAGGAGTCCTGACCACAGGAGCTTACACTCTATAGATACAGGAGGAGGAGGAGTCCTGACCACAGGAGCTTACACTCTATAGATACAGGAGGAGGAGGAGGAGTCCTGACCACAGGAGCTTACACTCTATAGATACAGGAGGAGGAGGGTCCTGACCACAGGAGCTTACACTCTATAGATACAGGAGGAGGAGGAGTCCTGACCACAGGAGCTTACACTCTTTAGATACAGGAGGGGGAGGAGTCCTGACCACAGGAGCTTACACTCTATAGATACAGGAGGAGGAGTCCTGACCACAGGAGCTTACACTCTATAGATACAGGAGGAGGAGAAGGAGTCCTGACCACAGGAGCTTACACTCTATAGATACAGGAGGAGGAAGTCCTGACCACAGGAGCTTACACTCTATAGATACAGGAGGAGGAGGAGTCCTGACCACAGGAGCTTACACTCTATAGATACAGGAGGAGGAGGAGGAGTCCTGACCACAGGAGCTTACACTCTATAGATACAGGAGGAGGAGGAGGAGTCCTGACCACAGGAGCTTACACTCTATAGATACAGGAGGAGGAGGAGTCCTGACCACAGGAGCTTACACTCTATAGATACAGGAGGAGGAGTCCTGACCACAGGAGCTTACACTCTATAGATACAGGAGGAGGAGGAGTCCTGACCACAGGAGCTTACACTCTATAGATACAGGAGGAGGAGTCCTGACCACAGGAGCTTACACTCTATAGATACAGGAGGAGGAGGAGTCCTGACCACAGGAGCTTACACTCTATAGATACAGGAGGAGGAGTCCTGACCACAGGAGCTTACACTCTATAGATACAGGAGGAGGAGGAGTCCTGACCACAGGAGCTTACACTCTATAGATACAGGAGGAGGAGGAGTCCTGACCACAGGAGCTTACACTCTATAGATACAGGAGGAGGAGGAGGAGTCCTGACCACAGGAGCTTACACTCTATAGATACAGGAGGAGGAGGAGTCCTGACCACAGGAGCTTACACTCTATAGATACAGGAGGAGGAGGAGTCCTGACCACAGGAGCTTACACTCTATAGATACAGGAGGAGGAGGAGTCCTGACCACAGGAGCTTACACTCTATAGATACAGGAGGAGGAGTCCTGACCACAGGAGCTTACACTCTATAGATACAGGAGGAGGAGTCCTGACCACAGGAGCTTACTTCTCTATAGATACAGGAGGAGGAGTCCTGACCACAGGAGCTTACACTCTATAGATACAGGAGGAGGAGGAGTCCTGACCACAGGAGCTTACACTCTATAGATACAGGAGGAGGAGTCCTGACCACAGGAGCTTACACTCTATAGATACAGGAGGAGGAAGAGGAGTCCTGACCACAGGAGCTTACACTCTATAGATACAGGAGGAGAGGAGTCCTGACCACAGGAGCTTACACTCTATAGATACAGGAGGAGGAGAGTCCTGACCACAGGAGCTTACACTCTATAGATACAGGAGGAGGAGTCCTGACCACAGGAGCTTACACTCTATAGATACAGGAGGAGGAGAGTCCTGACCACAGGAGCTTACACTCTATAGATACAGGAGGAGGAGTCCTGACCCACAGGGAGCTTACACTCTATAGATACAGGAGGAGGAAGAGGAGTCTGACCACAGGAGCTTACACTCTATTCCTGACCACAGGAGCTTACACTCTATAGATACAGGAGGAGGAGTCCTGACCACAGGAGCTTACTCTCTATAGATACAGGAGGAGGAGTCCTGACCACAGGAGCTTACACTCTATAGATACAGGAGGAGGACGAGTCCTGACCACAGGAGCTTACACTCTATAGATACAGGAGGAGGAGTCCTGACCACAGGAGCTTACACTCTATAGATACAGGAGGAGGAAGAGGAGTCCTGACCACAGGAGCTTACACTCTATAGATACAGGAGGAGGGGCAGGAGTCCTGACCACAGGAGCTTACACTCTATAGATACAGGAGGAGGAGGAGTCCTGACCACAGGAGCTTACACTCTATAGATACAGGAGGAGGGGGAGGAGTCCTGACCACAGGAGCTTACACTCTATAGATACAGGAGGAGGAAGAGGAGTCCTGACCACAGGAGCTTACACTCTATAGATACAGGAGGAGGAGGAGTCCTGACCACAGGAGCTTACACTCTATAGATACAGGAGGAGGAGGGGGAGTCCTGACCACAGGAGCTTACACTCTATAGATACAGGAGGAGGAGGAGGAGTCCTGACCACAGGAGCTTACACTCTATAGATACAGGAGGAGGAGGAGTCCTGACCACAGGAGCTTACACTCTATAGATACAGGAGGAGGAGGAGGAGTCCTGACCATAGGAGCTTACACTCTATAGATACAGTAGGAGGAGGAGTCCTGACCACAGGAGCTTACACTCTAAAGATACAGGAGGAGGAGGAGTCCTGACCACAGGAGCTTACACTCTATAGATACAGGAGGAGGAGGAGTCCTGACCACAGGAGCTTACACTCTATAGATACAGGAGGAGGAGGAGGAGTCCTGACCACAGGAGCTTACACTCTATAGATACAGGAGGAGGAGGAGTCCTGACCACAGGAGCTTACACTCTATAGATACAGGAGGAGGAGTCCTGACCACAGGAGCTTACACTCTATAGATACAGGAGGAGGAGGAGGAGTCCTGACCACAGGAGCTTACACTTTATAGATACAGGAGGAGGAGGAGGAGTCCTGACCACAGGAGCTTACACTCTATAGATACAGGAGGAGGAGGAGTCCTGACCACAGGAGCTTACACTCTATAGATACAGGAGGAGGAGGAGGAGTCCTGACCACAGGAGCTTACACTCTATAGATACAGGAGGAGGAGGAGTCCTGACCACAGGAGCTTACACTCTATAGATACAGGAGGAGGAGTCCTGACCACAGGAGCTTACACTCTATAGATACAGGAGGAGGAGGAGGAGTCCTGACCACAGGAGCTTACACTTTATAGATACAGGAGGAGGAGGAGGAGTCCTGACCACAGGAGCTTACACTCTATAGATACAGGATGAGGAGGAGTCCTGACCACAGGAGCTTACACTCTATAGATACAGGAGGAGGAGGAGTCCTGACCACAGGAGCTTACACTCTATAGATACAGGAGGAGGAGGAGTTCTGACCACAGGAGCTTACACTCTATAGATACAGGAGGAGGAGGAGGAGTCCTGACCACAGGAGCTTACACTCTATAGATACAGGAGGAGGAGGAGGAGTCCTGACCACAGGAGCTTACACTCTATAGATACAGGAGGAGGAGGAGTCCTGACCACAGGAGCTTACACTCTATAGATACAGGAGGAGGAGGAGTCCTGACCACAGGAGCTTACACTCTATAGATACAGGAGGAGGAGTCCTGACCACAGGAGCTTACACTCTATAGATACAGGAGGAGGAGAAGGAGTCCTGACCACAGGAGCTTACACTCTATAGATACAGGAGGAGGAGAAGGAGTCCTGACCACAGGAGCTTACACTCTATAGATACAGGAGGAGGACTCCTGACCACAGGAGCTTACACTCTATAGATACAGGAGGAGGGGGAGGAGTCCTGACCACAGGAACTTACACTCTATAGATACAGGAGGAGGAGGAGGAGTCCTGACCACAGGAGCTTACACTCTATAGATACAGGAGGAGGAGGAGTCCTGACCAAAGGAGCTTACACTCTATAGATACAGGAGGAGGAGGAGTCCTGACCACAGGAGCTTACACTCTATAGATACAGGAGGAGGACTCCTGACCACAGGAGCTTACACTCTATAGATACAGGAGGAGGAGGAGGAGTCCTGACCACAGGAACTTACACTCTATAGATACAGGAGGGGGAGGAGTCCTGACCACAGGAGCTTACACTCTATAGATACAGGAGGGGGAGGAGTCCTGACCACAGGAGCTTACACTCTATAGATACAGGAGGAGGAGTCCTGACCACAGGAGCTTACACTCTATAGATACAGGAGGAAGAGGAGTCCTGACCACAGGAGCTTACACTCTATAGATACAGGAGGAGGAGGAGTCCTGACCACAGGAACTTACACTCTATAGATACAGGAGGAGGAGAAGGAGTCCTGACCACAGGAGCTTACACTCTATAGATACAGGAGGAGGAGAAGGAGTCCTGACCACAGGAGCTTACACTCTATAGATACAGGAGGAGGACTCCTGACCACAGGAGCTTACACTCTATAGATACAGGAGGAGGGGGAGGAGTCCTGACCACAGGAACTTACACTCTATAGATACAGGAGGAGGAGGAGGAGTCCTGACCACAGGAGCTTACACTCTATAGATACAGGAGGAGGAGGAGTCCTGACCAAAGGAGCTTACACTCTATAGATACAGGAGGAGGAGTCCTGACCACAGGAGCTTACACTCTATAGATACAGGAGGAGGAGGAGGAGTCCTGACCACAGGAACTTACACTCTATAGATACAGGAGGAGGAGGAGGAGTCCTGACCACAGGAGCTTACACTCTATAGATACAGGAGGAGGAGGAGTCCTGACCACAGGAGCTTACACTCTATAGATACAGGAGGAGGAGGAGTCCTGACCAAAGGAGCTTACACTCTATAGATACAGGAGGAGGAGTCCTGACCACAGGAGCTTACACTCTATAGATACAGGAGGAGGAGGAGGAGTCCTGACCACAGGAGCTTACACTCTATAGATACAGGAGGAGGGGGAGGAGTCCTGACCACAGGAGCTTACACTCTATAGAAACAGGAGGAGGAAGAGGAGTCCTGACCACAGGAGCTTACACTCTATAGATACAGGAGGAGGAGGAGGAGTCCTGACCACAGGAGCTTACACTCTATAGATACAGTAGGAGGAGGAGTCCTGACCACAGGAGCTTACACTCTATAGATACAGGAGGAGGAGGAGTCCTGACCACAGGAGCTTACACTCTATAGATACAGGAGGAGGAGTCCTGACCACAGGAGCTTACACTCTATAGATACAGGAGGAGGAGTCCTGACCACAGGAGCTTACACTCTATAGATACAGGAGGAGGAGGAGGAGTCCTGACCACAGGAGCTTACACTCTATAGATACAGGAGGAGGGGGAGGAGTCCTGACCACAGGAGCTTACACTCTATAGATACAGGAGGAGGAGGAGTCCTGATGTAGCACCCTGAGGATTCGGCTGCTACAGGGGTATTGCACCTCAACCCAGAGGTGTGATATTCCACTCCCGGGTAAGGAAGGAGTGTGGAACTGAGCTCAGATAGACTGCATGCACTACATACATCCCATTCCAGAGGAGCAGGCCGACGGTACTCCCACTTAGAAATGTGCAGGTACGACCGAGTCTGTTCCTGGCTGGAGTGGGAGGGGGGTGGTACATCCCAGTAGTGTAGGGGCAGATAGGGGGAGCAGTCTGGGTAGTGATAGGAGCTCATTGGGTGCTGGTCACCTGAGCTCACACATAGAGGGATATATAAGGAGGGCACCAACTTAGATCAGGGTCAGACGCTGAGAACAAGTCAGTTGGAGAGGAGAGAGAAGGAAACAGCAGCCCTGGAGAGAGAGAGAGTGGAGCAGAGAAAGACCCAGAGGGGGAAGACTGAAGGGACCCAAGAACCCAAATTAGAGCACCGGGTGAGGAGTTAGCAAGAGGGTACCGGAACCCAAGCTGGTGGGGGCAAAGACATTCCCCAGCCAGAGACCGGAGACCGTGGGCAGTGTCTGTCACGGTCACCCACCACATTCACCCCGAAGGCACACCACATGAAGGGTCAGGGAACCCAGGGCCAAGGGTGTCCCAAAAGAAGGCCCGAGGGAGCTGGACCTAGGTGAATCACTGGTGGGGACGGCTGAAGAAAGGACAGAGGGAGAGCTCAGGGCCACGCTCTGGACTTGTTTGGGGGTTGACCGGATCCAGGACCTGGTGGACGCAGCACGGCTCGGGTGGTCACTAGCAGCTGGAGTGACCAGTACAACATCAGCAGTAAGTAAACACCCTTAACTGCACAACCCGAGTCTGTCTTCATTGCCGGCTGCATCGCACCACCACAACCCCCATCCTCTGCGCCTGTCCCCTCTGAGGCTATACCCCTCCCGTTGGGGGTTATCTCACCAAGCTGCGCACCCACCATCAGCCTCAGCGGACCCTGCAGCAGCGGCGGCCACAGTGACCGCATCACAACGGGTGGCGTAGTCGACACAAAAGAACTTTAGTAACATCTGTAAAGCTGCCACATAACACTTAGCTTGACGCCCTGGGCACGGGACCGGGTCACAGCCGCTCGGAGACTACAACCCCCCATCTGATCCGGTGCCGGGTATTCCCCTCAAAAAGGAATATGTCCCAGGAGGCGCGTCACTGACCACAGGAGATTACACTCTATAGATACAGGAGGAGGAGAAGTCCTGACCACAGGAGCTTACACTCTATAGATACAGGAGGAGGAGGAGTCCTGACCACAGGAGCTTACACTCTATAGATACAGGAGGAGGAGGAGTCCTGACCACAGGAGCTTACACTCTATAGATACAGGAGGAGGAGGAGGAGTCCTGACCACAGGAGCTTACACTCTATAGATACAGGAGGAGGAGGAGTCCTGACCACAGGAGCTTACACTCTATAGATACAGGAGGAGGAGGAGTCCTGACCACAGGAGCTTACACTCTATAGATACAGGAGGAGGAGTCCTGACCACAGGAGCTTACACTCTATAGATACAGGAGGAGGAGAAGTCCTGACCACAGGAGCTTACACTCTATAGATACAGGAGGAGGAGGAGGAGTCCTGACCACAGGAGCTTACACTCTATAGATACAGGAGGAGGAGGAGTCCTGATCACAGGAGCTTACACTCTATAGATACAGGAGGAGGAGGAGTCCTGACCACAGGAGCTTACACTCTATAGATACAGGAGGAGGAGGAGGAGTCCTGACCACAGGAGCTTACACTCTATAGATACAGGAGGAGGAGGAGGAGTCCTGACCACAGGAGCTTACACTCTATAGATACAGGAGGAGGAGGAGGAGTCCTGACCACAGGAGCTTACACTCTATAGATACAGGAGGAAGAGGAGTCCTGACCACAGGAGCTTACACTCTATAGATACAGGAGGAGGAGGAGGAGTCCTGACCACAGGAGCTTACACTCTATAGATACAGGAGGAGGAGGAGGAGTCCTGACCACAGGAGCTTACACTCTATAGATACAGTAGGAGGAGGAGTCCTGACCACAGGAGCTTACACTCTATAGATACAGGAGGAGGAGGAGGAGTCCTGACCACAGGAGCTTACACTCTATAGATACAGTAGGAGAAAGAGTCCTGACCACAGGAGCTTACACTCTATAGATACAGTAGGAGGAGGAGTCCTGACCACAGGAGCTTACACTCTATAGATACAGTAGGAGAAAGAGTCCTGACCACAGGAGCTTACACTCTATAGATACAGGAGGAGGAGTCCTGACCACAGGAGCTTACACTCTATATACACAGGAGGAGGAGTCCTGACCACAGGAGCTTACACTCTATAGATACAGTAGGAGGAGGAGTCCTGACCACAGGAGCTTACACTCTATAGATACAGGAGGAGGAGGAGTCCTGACCACAGGAGCTTACACTCTATAGATACAGGAGGGGGAGGAGTCCTGACCACAGGAGCTTACACTCTATAGATACAGTAGTAAGAGTCCTGACCACAGGAGCTTACACTCTATAGACACAGGAGGAGGAGAAGGAGTCCTGACCACAGGAGCTTACACTCTATAGATACAGGAGGAGGAGAAGGAGTCCTGACCACAGGAGCTTACACTCTATAGATACAGGAGGAGGAGGAGTCTTGACCACAGGAGCTTACACTCTATAGATACAGGAGGAGGAGAAGGAGTCCTGACCACAGGAGATTACACTCTATAGATACAGGAGGAGGAGGAGTCCTGACCACAGGAGCTTACACTCTATAGATACAGGAGGAGGAGAAGGAGTCCTGACCACAGGAGCTTACACTCTATAGATACAGGAGGAGGAGGAGTCCTGACCACAGGAGCTTATGACGCGCCCCCTGGGCCATATTCTTTAGGGGGAATATCCGGAGCCGGATCAGATGGGAGTTGTAGTCTTCCGAGTGGCTGTGACCCGGTCCGTGCCCAGGGTGTCAAACTCAGTTGTATGTGGCAGTCCTACAGATGTTAATAAGTTCTTAATGTCGACTACGCCACCCGTTGTATTGCGGTCACTACGGCCGCCGCTGCAGCAGGGTCCGCTGAGGCTGATGGTGTAGGTGCAGCTTTGGTGATATAACCCCCAACGGATGGGGTATAGCCTCAGGGGGATCAGGTGCAGAGGATGGGGGTTGTGGTGATGCAGTGTAGACGGCAATCAGAGACAGAGTCGGGTTATGCAGTTTAGGATGTTTACTCACTGCTGATGTTCCGGTCACTCCAGCTTCGAGTGACCTCCCGAGCCGTGCTGCGTCCACCAGGTTCTGGATCCAGCCAACCCCCAAATAAGTCCGGAGCGTGACCCTGAGCTCTCCTTCTGTCCTTTCTCTGGCCGTCCCCACTATTGATCCACCCAGGTCCAGCTCCCTTGGGCCTTCTGTTGGGAGACCCTTGGCCTTGGGTTCCCTGACCCTCCTCGTGGTATGCCTTCGTGGTGGATGTGGTGGGTGGCCGTGGCAGACGCTGCCCACGGCCTCCGGTCTCTGGCTGGGGTGTGTTTTTGCCCCCACCAGCTTGGGTTCCGGTACCCTGATGCCGACTCTTCACCCGGGGATTTAATTTGGGTTCTTAGAGTCCTCTCTTCTGTTTCCCCCTCTGGGTCTCTCTTTCTCCTCTCTCACTCTGGGTCTCTCTTCTCCTCTGCTCGCTGACTTTCTCTCTGCAACTGACCCTGTTCTTAGTTGGTGCCCACCTTATATATCCCTCTATGTGTGAGCTCAGGTGACCAGCACCCAATGAGCTCCTATCTTTACCCAGGCTGCTCCCCCTATCTGCCCCTACACTACTTGGGATGTACCACCCCCCTCCCACTCCAGCCAGGAACAGACTCGGTCGTACCTGCACATTTCTAAGTGGGAGTACCGTCGGCCTGTTCCCCGGAAATGGGATGTGTGTAGTGCATGCAGCCTACCGAGCTCAGTTCCACACTCCATCCTTACCCGGGAGTGGAATATCACACCTCTGGGTTGAGGTGCAATACCCCTGTAGCAGCCGAATCCTCAGGGTGCTACATTCCCCCCTGGTAAATCACAGCACGTCCTCGGGCTGTAAGACATAACACCAAAAACATACAAATTTTTGCATAAACATATAAAACATATAAAAACATTATATATATATAAATCAATATAAAACATTCTCGTCGCCTCTGGCTCCTCCTCCGGTCACTGTGCAACGTGTGACCGGGTAAAGTGCGACAGTCTCTCTGGAAAACTGGTTTTCCTATAAAACCGGTAGGGGGCGCTTTAGGACGCGCAACTATATACAAGGATATGGCCGCTCTCAGTCCTCGGCCAGGTATTAGGGAGGAATGACCGCTCTCAGTCCTCGGTCAGTGGGAATTAAGGGAACAACGGGTAAACAGTTCACACATGCTGGTCCCAACGGGGACTATATTAGCAACAACAGTTTCAGTTTCAGTTTCAGTTTACTGTTTCAGTTTACTGTGCCCCGACGGGCAACTATATACAGCTTCTGCTTCGCTGTCCTTAGCGACGGCGTCCTCCTGCTCTTGCTTTATGGTTACCTTTGGCTCTAGTTTCAGACCCGTCCGGGTCCTCTTGCTCTTCCTCCTCACATCGCAACTCCTCCTCCGTCAGGCGATGCACATGGAGGGCGTAGGGACCTTTGGCACACTTGTGCCGGGTGAAGGTGACCTCGTCCCCGATGTAAAGGTCACGACCTCTGTGCCCCTCCGGCAGATGGGACTCCACGTCTCTGCTGGTCACAAAGACGTCGCCTAGGTTGTGGTGGTCTCGGATGAAGCCCCACCCATGCTGCAGGTTAAACTTTATCACAGTCCCGGTGGTGCGGGGACTATGCGCTGCACGGGGGTCTCTCCTGGCCCGGCTCTTCTGCTCCGCGCTCCTTATTTGAGCTTGCTGTTCCCGGACCCGCCTCTCTCTCCGCTCCCTCGCAAACTCCTCGAGCTGCTGTCGGCAACACTCAGCACGCTCCGCTGCAGCTGCCCGGGTTTCTTGAGTGAACCCCATTAGATCTTCTCCGGTGGGGTCCCACTCAAATTGGGTCTCTTCAAGCGGGGGCGAGATCCTTATCACGGGCTTCGGAGCCGGAATCAGGGGTGCACACATGGCCCCAACCCTCCTCTGGTGCTCCAGTCCATAATATTCCTGGGGCCAGATGAAAGGCTGCCCGTCCGGCCACGTGTGCTGGGCAAACAAGTCCTCTCCCAGACGCGGCACCCTTGGTTTTACGGGCGCGGGCGCGGTGGTGGTGGCGCCCGGGTTGCCCAGGCCTTGCGGCCAGGCCTGGGGCACCTGGAAGGTGAAGGGCACCGTTAGGACGGCGGCGCCCTGGGCTACCTGGCCTTGCGGCCAGGCCGGAGGCTCCGCGGAGGTAGGGGGCGCTGTTGGGGATGCGACGCCCGGGAATTCTAGGCCCTGCGACCAGGCTGGTGTTGCTTCCTGTTTTGCCACGCTCGGGGTCGTTGCGCATGGCGTCACAGGGGTCGCGGCGGCGGCTTCCGGTTGGGGCCTAGTCTGCGTCGGTGACATGGCGTTTTCGGGCACAGCAGGGGGACTTTCGGGCTCTGCGACGGGGAGCTGGGGCAGGTAAGCGGTTTCCCGGTTTGGGGTATAGACGTCCCCTTTACCTGCCTCCTTTCGTTCGGCTCCCTTCTCGGCGCCGTCTCCGGCCTTCAGTCCTCCTGCGCCATCCTCAGAGGCGGTCTGTCTCCTCGTCTCGGGTGGCGTGCTCCGCTGACGAGTCTGGGTCTGCTGGGCCATCTCTCGGCTCCACTCCGCCAACGTCTCTCGTTGCACCCGGGCCATCCTCCGTGCGAGGCCCTCCAGCGCAGTCTGCGCACACTCCCGATCTCGGGGGAGCTGTGCCAAGACCTCCACTAGGCCTAGTGGGGTCGTTGCTTCTAGCAGGCTCCTGACCAACGGGTCGGTGCTGCTCTGCTCTCCTTCTGTTGTCTCCAGCAGGCTCCTGGCCAGCGGGCCGGTGCTGCTCTGCTCTTCTCCCATCTCCGGGTAAGCTTCTTCTCGACTCAGCTCTAGGCTTCTTGTCTCCGGGTGCGCTCTCTCCAGACTGCTCCAGGCGACACCCATCTTTGCTCTCTTCTTCTCAGTCCTCCCACTTCGAGGGCGGTCCCGGGGCCACTTGGTGATTGTCAGCTCCAGGGGCAGTTCTTTCACGCTGACAGACACCTCTAGCATCACAGTCTCTGTTGGTGGGGGCGGTTTCCACTTTTGGCGCCATTTTCGGTCCTGACCCACGATGGGAGGCGGCCTCTTGCCACCCTCTGGCACGCCCATAATGGCGTCCGCTCTTCCAAGGCGGGAAACCTTTGGAAATGGCGGGAATCGTCTCCCAGTGGCGGGAAACTCTGCAGATGGCGGGAAAAAGCTGTTAATGGCGGACAACCGGCAGGAATCGATCTGTGATGGAGTCCGATGGCGGGGACCCTCCGGAACCGGCGGGAGACTTCTTTTTGAGGTAAACTTGTTCTTTTCTTCAGGCACGCAGTACCCGGTTGTTGCGGGCACGGTATCCTGCCGACTACGCCAAAGTTGACGCGCCCCCTGGGCCATATTCTTTAGGGGAATACCCGGAGCCGGATCAGATGGGGGTTGTAGTCTTCCGAGTGGCTGTGACCCGGTCCGTGCCCAGGGTGTCAAACTCAGAGTATGTGGCAGTCCTACAGATGTTATAAAGTTCTTTATGTCGACTACGCCACCCGTTGTATTGCGGTCACTACGGCCGCCGCTGCAGCAGGGTCCGCTGAGGCTGATGGTGTTGGTGCAGCTTTTGATAGTATAACCCCCAACGGGTGGGGTATAGCCTCAGGGGGTCAGGTGCAGAGGATGGGGGTTGTGGTGGTGCAGCATAGATGGTAATTAAAGACAGAGTCGGGTTGTGCAGTTTAGGGTATTTACTTACTGCTGATGTTCCGGTCACTCCAGCTTCAAGTGACCACCCGAGCCGTGCTGCGTCCACCAGGTCCTGGATTCAGCCAACCCCCAAGCAAGTCCGGAGCGTGACCCTGAGCCCTCCTTCCTGTCCTGTCTTCTGGCCGTCCCCACCAGGGATCCACCTAGGTCCAGCTCCCTCGGGCCTTCTGTTGGGAAACCCTTGGCCTTGGGTTCCCTGACCCTACACGTGGTTTGCCTTCAGGGTGGATGTGGTGGGTGGCCGTGGCAGATCCTGCCCACGGCCTCCGGTCTCTGGCTGAGGTGTGCTTGAGCCCCCACCAGTTTGGGATCCGGTACCCTTTTGCCAACTCTTCACCCTCGGTTTGTATATGGGTTCTCAGAGTTCCTGCTTATTTTCTCTGGGTCCTTCTGGCTCTCCTCTCTCACTCTCTCTGGGCCTGCTCTGCTCCTCTTCCTCTGACTTCTCTCAGACTGACCCTGATCTTTGATGGTGCCCACCTTAAATACTCCCTCTATGTGTGAGCTCAGGTGACCAGCACCCAATGAGCTCCTATCTTTACCCAGGCTGCTCCCCCTATCTGCCCCTACACTACTTGGGATGTACCACCCCCCTCCCACTCCAGCCAGGAACAGACTCGGTCGTACCTGCACATTTCTAAGTGGTAGTACCGTTGGTCTGTTCCTCGGAAATGGGATGTGTGTAGTGCATGCAGCTTTCTGGACTCAGTCCCACACTCCATCCTTACCCGGGAGTGGAATATCACACCTCTGGGTTGAGGTGCAATACCCCTGTAGCAGCCGAATCCTCAGGGTGCTACATTCCCCCCTGGTAAATCACAGCACGTCCTCGGGCTGTAAGATATAAAACATCCACAAACATACAATTTTTTTTTTTTTTTTTTCATAAACATATAAAACATATAAAACAACATATATTAGCAGCAATAAACTTTTCATATTAACATTCTCGTAGACTTCTCTTGTCTCTGGTTCCTCCTCCGGACACTGTGCAATGTGTGCCCGGGAAAAGTGCAACAGTTTCTCTAGAAAAATGGTTTTCCTATAAAACCGGTAGGGGGCGCTTTAGGACGCGCAACTATTTACAAGGGATATGGCCGCTCTCAGTCCTCGGCCAGGTATTAGGGAGGAATGACCGCTCTCAGTCCTCGGTCAGTGGGATTTAAGGGATAAACGGGTAAACAGTTCACACTTGCTGGTCCCAACGGGGACTATATTATCAGCAACAGTTTCTTTGGTACCCCTACGGGTAACTATATACAGCTTCTACTCTGCCGTACTCAACGACGACGTCCTCCTGCTCTTTCTTTGCGGTTACCTTTAGCTTCAGACCCGTCCGGGTCCTCTTGTTCTTCCTCCTCACACCGCAGCTCTTCCTCCGTCAGGCGATGCACATGGAGGGCGTAGGGTCCTTTGGCACACTTGTGTCGGGTGAAGGTGACCTCGTCCCCTATATACAGGTCACGACCTCTGTGTCCCTCCGGTAGGTGGGACTCAACGTCTCTCCTGGTCACGAAGACGTCGCCTGGGGTGCGGTGATCTCGGATGAAGCCCCACCCGTGCTGCATATTGAACTTGATCACAGTCCCGGTGGAAGGGGGACCATGTGCTGCACGGGGATTCCTCCTGGCCCGGCTCTTCTGCTCCGCGCTCCTTATCTGCGCTTGTTGTTCTCGGACCCGCCTCTCTCTCCGCTCCCTCTCAAAGACCTCGAGCTGCTGGCGGCAGCACTCTGCACGCTCCGCTGCGGCCGCCCGAGTCTCCTGAGTGAACCCCATGAGGTCTTCTCCGGTGGGATCCCACTCAAACTGGGTCTCTTCTAGCGGGGGCGAGATCCTCTTCATGGGCTTTGGAGCCGGGATCAGGGGTTCGCACATGGCCCTTGCTTTTTGCAGCTCCAGCTGGATGTATTCCTGGGGCCATATGAAGGGCTGCCCATCCGGGCACGTATGCTGGGCGAACAGGTCCTCACCCAGGTGCGGTACTTTAGGTGTTATGGGCGCCGTGGTGGTAGCGGCGCCCGGGTTAACCAGGCCTTGCGACCAGGCCTGGGGCACCTTGAAAGTAAAGGGCACCGTAAGAACGGCGGCGCCCTGTGTTACTTGGCCCTGCGACCAGGCCGGTGGCTCCGCGGAGGTAGGGGGCGCTGTTGGTATTGCGGCGCCCGGGGGTACTAGGCCTTGCGACCAGGCCGATGGTACTTCCTGCTTGGTCACGCTCGGGGTCGAGGCGTGTGACGTCACAGGGGTCGCGGCTCCCGTTTGAGGCCTAGTCTGCGGCGGTGACGTTGCAGCAACGGGCACGGCAGGGGATACTTCGGGCTCTGCGACGGGGAGCTGGGGCAGGCACGCGGTTTCCCGGCTTGGGGTAGAGACGTCCCCTTTACCTGCCTCCTTTCGTTCGGCTCCCTTCTCGGCGCCGTCTCCGGCCTTCAGTCCTCCTGCGCCATCCTCAGAGGCGGTCTGTCTCCTCGTCTCGGGTGGCGTGCTCCGCTGACGAGTCTGGGTCTGCTGGGCCATCTCTCGGCTCCACTCCGCCAACGTCTCTCGTTGCACCCGGGCCATCCTCCGTGCGAGGCCCTCCAGCGCAGTCTGCGCACACTCCCGATCTCGGGGGAGCTGTGCCAAGACCTCCACTAGGCCTAGTGGGGTCGTTGCTTCTAGCAGGCTCCTGACCAACGGGTCGGTGCTGCTCTGCTCTCCTTCTGTTGTCTCCAGCAGGCTCCTGGCCAGCGGGCCGGTGCTGCTCTGCTCTTCTCCCATCTCCGGGTAAGCTTCTTCTCGACTCAGCTCTAGGCTTCTTGTCTCCGGGTGCGCTCTCTCCAGACTGCTCCAGGCGACACCCATCTTTGCTCTCTTCTTCTCAGTCCTCCCACTTCGAGGGCGGTCCCGGGGCCACTTGGTGATTGTCAGCTCCAGGGGCAGTTCTTTCACGCTGACAGACACCTCTAGCATCACAGTCTCTGTTGGTGGGGGCGGTTTCCACTTTTGGCGCCATTTTCGGTCCTGACCCACGATGGGAGGCGGCCTCTTGCCACCCTCTGGCACGCCCATAATGGCGTCCGCTCTTCCAAGGCGGGAAACCTTTGGAAATGGCGGGAATCGTCTCCCAGTGGCGGGAAACTCTGCAGATGGCGGGAAAAAGCTGTTAATGGCGGACAACCGGCAGGAATCGATCTGTGATGGAGTCCGATGGCGGGGACCCTCCGGAACCGGCGGGAGACTTCTTTTTGAGGTAAACTTGTTCTTTTCTTCAGGCACGCAGTACCCGGTTGTTGCGGGCACGGTATCCTGCCGACTACGCCAAAGTTGACGCGCCCCCTGGGCCATATTCTTTAGGGGAATACCCGGAGCCGGATCAGATGGGGGTTGTAGTCTTCCGAGTGGCTGTGACCCGGTCCGTGCCCAGGGTGTCAAACTCAGAGTATGTGGCAGTCCTACAGATGTTATAAAGTTCTTTATGTCGACTACGCCACCCGTTGTATTGCGGTCACTACGGCCGCCGCTGCAGCAGGGTCCGCTGAGGCTGATGGTGTTGGTGCAGCTTTTGATAGTATAACCCCCAACGGGTGGGGTATAGCCTCAGGGGGTCAGGTGCAGAGGATGGGGGTTGTGGTGGTGCAGCATAGATGGTAATTAAAGACAGAGTCGGGTTGTGCAGTTTAGGGTATTTACTTACTGCTGATGTTCCGGTCACTCCAGCTTCAAGTGACCACCCGAGCCGTGCTGCGTCCACCAGGTCCTGGATTCAGCCAACCCCCAAGCAAGTCCGGAGCGTGACCCTGAGCCCTCCTTCCTGTCCTGTCTTCTGGCCGTCCCCACCAGGGATCCACCTAGGTCCAGCTCCCTCGGGCCTTCTGTTGGGAAACCCTTGGCCTTGGGTTCCCTGACCCTACACGTGGTTTGCCTTCAGGGTGGATGTGGTGGGTGGCCGTGGCAGATCCTGCCCACGGCCTCCGGTCTCTGGCTGAGGTGTGCTTGAGCCCCCACCAGTTTGGGATCCGGTACCCTTTTGCCAACTCTTCACCCTCGGTTTGTATATGGGTTCTCAGAGTTCCTGCTTATTTTCTCTGGGTCCTTCTGGCTCTCCTCTCTCACTCTCTCTGGGCCTGCTCTGCTCCTCTTCCTCTGACTTCTCTCAGACTGACCCTGATCTTTGATGGTGCCCACCTTAAATACTCCCTCTATGTGTGAGCTCAGGTGACCAGCACCCAATGAGCTCCTATCTTTACCCAGGCTGCTCCCCCTATCTGCCCCTACACTACTTGGGATGTACCACCCCCCTCCCACTCCAGCCAGGAACAGACTCGGTCCTACCTGCACATTTCTAAGTGGGAGTACCGTTGGTCTGTTCCTCGGAAATGGGATGTGTGTAGTGCATGCAGCTTTCTGGACTCAGTCCCACACTCCATCCTTACCCGGGAGTGGAATATCACACCTCTGGGTTGAGGTGCAATACCCCTGTAGCAGCCGAATCCTCAGGGTGCTACACTAACACTCTATAGATACAGAAGGAGGAAGAGTCCTGACCACAGGAGCTTACACTCTATAGATACAGGAGGAGGAGGAGTCCTGACCACAGGAGCTTACACTCTATAGATACAGGAGGAGGAGGAGTCCTGACCACAGGAACTTACACTCTATAGATACAGGAGGAGGAGGAGTCCTGACCACAGGAGCTTACACTCTATAGATACTGGAGGAGGAGGAGTCCTGACCACAGGAGCTTACACTCTATAGATACAGGAGGAGGAGAAGTCCTGACCACAGGAGCTTACACTCTATAGATACAGGAGGAGGAGGAGGAGTCCTGACCACAGGAGCTTACACTCTATAGATACAGGAGAAGGAGGAGGAGTCCTGACCACAGGAGCTTACACTCTATAGATACAGGAGGAGGAGGAGTCCTGACCACAGGAGCTTACACTCTATAGATACAGAAGGAGGAGGAGTCCTGACCACAGGAGCTTACACTCTATAGATACAGGAGGAGGAGGAGTCCTGACCACAGGAGCTTACACTCTATAGATGCAGGAGGAGGAGGAGTCCTGACCACAGGAGCTTACACTCTATAGATACAGGAGGAGGAGGAGGAGTCCTGACCACAGGAGCTAACACTCTATAGATACAGGAGGAGGAAGAGTCCTGACCACAGGAGCTTACACTCTATAGATACAGGAGGAGGAGGAGTCCTGACCACGGGAGCTTACACTCTATAGATACAGGAGGAGGAGGTGTCCTGACCACAGGAACTTACACTCTATAGATACAGGAGGAGGAGGAGTCCTGACCACAGGAGCTTACACTCTATAGATACAGGAGGAGGAGGAGTCCTGACCACAGGAGCTTACACTCTATAGATACAGGAGGAAGAGGAGTCCTGACCACAGGAGCTTACACTCTATAGATACAGGAGGAGGAGGAGTCCTGACCACAGGAGCTTACACTCTATAGAAACAGGAGGAGGGGGAGGAGTCCTGACCACAGGAGCTTACACTCTATAGATACAGGAGGAGGAGGAGGAGTCCTGACCACAGGAGCTTACACTCTATAGATACAGGAGGAGGGGGAGGAGTCCTGACCACAGGAGCTTACACTCTATAGATACAGGAGGAGGAAGAGGAGTCCTGACCACAGGAGCTTACACTCTATAGATACAGGAGGAGGAGGAGTCCTGACCACAGGAGCTTACACTCTATAGATACAGGAGGAGGAGGAGGAGTCCTGACCACAGGAGCTTACACTCTATAGATACAGGAGGAGGAGGAGGAGTCCTGACCACAGGAGCTTACACTCTATAGATACAGGAGGAAGAGGAGGAGTTCTGACCACAGGAGCTTACACTCTATAGATACAGGAGGAAGAGGAGGAGTCCTGACCACAGGAGCTTACACTCTATAGATACAGGAGGAGGAGGAGTCCTGACCACTGGAGCTTACACTCTATAGATACAGTAGGAGGAGGAGGAGTCCTGACCACAGGAGCTTACACTCTATAGATACAGGAGGAGGAGGAGGAGTCCTGCCCACAGGAGCTTACACTCTATAGATACAGGAGGAGGAGGAGTCCTGACCACTGGAGCTTACACTCTATAGATACAGTAGGAGGAGGAGGAGTCCTGACCACAGGAGCTTACACTCTATAGATACAGGAGGAGGAGGAGGAGTCCTGCCCACAGGAGCTTACACTCTATAGATACAGGAGGAAGAGGAGGAGTCCTGACCACAGGAGCTTACACTCTATAGATACAGGAGGAGGAGGAGTCCTGACCACTGGAGCTTACACTCTATAGATACAGTAGGAGGAGGAGGAGTCCTGACCACAGGAGCTTACACTCTATAGATACAGGAGGAGGAGGAGTCCTTACCACAGGAGCTTACACTCTATAGATACAGGAGGAGGAGGAGTCCTGACCACAGGAGCTTACACTCTATAGATACAGGAGGAGGAGGAGGAGTCCTGACCACAGGAGCTTACACTCTATAGATACAGGAGGAGGAGGAGGAGTCCTGACCACAGGAGCTTACACTCTATAGATACAGGAGGAGGAGGAGTCCTGACCACAGGAGCTTACACTCTATAGATACAGGAGGAGGAGGAGGAGTCCTGACCACAGGAGCTTACACTCTATAGATACAGGAGGGGGAGGAGGAGTCCTGACCACAGGAGCTTACACTCTATAGATACAGGAGGAGGAGGAGTCCTGATCACAGGAGCTTACACTCTATAGATACAGGAGGAGGAGGAGTCCTGACCACAGGAGCTTACACTCTATAGATACAGGAGGAGGAGGAGGAGTCCTGACCACAGGAGCTTACACTCTATAGATACAGGAGGGGGAGGAGGAGTCCTGACCACAGGAGCTTACACTCTATAGATACAGGAGGAGGAGGAGTCCTGATCACAGGAGCTTACACTCTATAGATACAGGAGGAGGAGGAGTCCTGACCACAGGAGCTTACACTCTATATATACAGGAGGAGGAGTCCTGACCACAGGAGCTTACACTCTATAGATACAGGAGGAGGAGGAGTCCTGACCACAGGAGCTTACACTCTATAGATACAGTAGGAGGAGGAGGAGTCCTGACCACAGGAGCTTACACTCTATAGATACAGGAGGAGGAGGAGGAGTCCTGACCACAGGAGCTTACACTCTATAGATACAGGAGGGGGAGGAGTCCTGACCACAGGAGCTTACACTCTATAGATACAGGAGGGGGAGGAGGAGTCCTGACCACAGGAGCTTACACTCTATAGATACAGGAGGAGGAGGAGGAGTCCTGACCACAGGAGCTTACACTCTATAGATACAGGAGGAAGAGGAGTCCTGACCACAGGAGCTTACACTCTATAGATACAGGAGGAGGGGGAGGAGTCCTGACCACAGGAGCTTACACTCTATAGATACAGGAGGAGGAGGAGTCCTGACCACAGGAGCTTACACTCTATAGATACAGGAGGAAGAGGAGTCCTGACCACAGGAGCTTACACTCTATAGATACAGGAGGAGGAGGAGGAGTCCTGACCACAGGAGCTTACACTCCATAGATACAGGAGGAGGAGGAGGAGTCCTGACCACAGGAGCTTACACTCTATAGATACAGTAGGAGGAGGAGTCCTGACCACAGGAGCTTACACTCTATAGATACAGGAGGAGGAGTCCTGACCACAGGAGCTTACACTCTATATATACAGGAGGAGGAGGAGTCCTGACCACAGGAGCTTATGTGACACCCCAGGGGTCTGGTTGTCACAGTGATAGAGATATTACGTCTGAGAGCAGGTGGGAGGTCCTTTGGTCAGGGATCCTGTGCATGCCACACCTCCTGCCCAGCCTTAGGAGGGGAAGAACTTCCCCTGTATAAACCCGGGGCTGAGGCAGGGTTAGTGAGTCCAGGAAGAGTAGAGACAAGAGCAGCATAGGAAGCAGCAGAGTCACAAGGAGTCAGGGGCTGGCAGCTAAAGAGCTCGCCCTGACTAAGAAGATTCTTTACCGGACCCGGAGTCCGAGGCTGTGGGGACTAACTTCTACCCAGCAGCAGAATCCGTCAGGCAGGGGATTTCAGGTCCCCTGGCCCAGAAGCCCGAAGGCCCGGTCACACGCGTGGGACCAGCACCGCCATCGTGGAGCGGAAGCCATTAGAAGGCCCCGAGTCACCGGCCATACGGGTGAGCACCACACGGTACACTCAGGGACGTCGGCTACTTACATCAGCTTCTAGCAAGGTAGCCAGAAGAGTACAGTCAGCTTGGGAGGCCTACAACTACGCCTGGCCAGGGGAGATCCCATCTGCTCAAGGACTGACCAGGCCCCGTTCGCTAGCAAGTACTCCGGGAGGGTCTATCGTTGTTACCAGTAAAGACCCTGAACGCTACCATACCGTCTCTGAGTGGTTCCTGCTACCCCCATCATCCACGTCGGCTGCCCTGAGGCCATACCCCTCCCGTTGGGGGTTATACTATCACGCTGCACCATCCTTCCACCGGCCTCCGCGGTCTGCCCTGCAGCAGCAGCCCCCTGGCTGCATTCAACGGGTGGCGTAGTCATCAAACATTTTCTACCGCTAACAGACTGCCGTCCAGTTTGACTCCCTGGGCACGGACCGGGTCACCGCCACGAGACTACAACCCTAAACAGATCCGGCTCCGGGTAAGCTCCCGCGTGCGCAACGCAGCGCGACACAGGCCCAGGGGCGCGTCAATTTTGGCGTAGTCGGCAGGATCACGTGCCCGCAACCACCGGGTACTGCGTGCCTGAAAAGCAAAGACTGTTCAAACTTACCAGTGGTGAAGATTCCCGCCATCGGTGAAGTTTCCCGCCATCCGGCGCCATCTTCAGCCTTCTTCCCGCCATCCGTGGAGTTTTCCCGCCATTGGACGCCATCTTGAGGACGCCGCGCGGGAAGAAGAGGGGCGTGGACTCCGAAAGCGCGCGAGAACTGAAGCCCCGCCTCACGTCCGGACGTTGCGTAAGGTCCTGGAAGGAGCCCAGCAGACGCCGACGTCACAGGAGCGCGACGGAAGGTCCTCAACCCTGACGATCCACTGCGGAGCCGCGGCCTACGGAACAGGATCATCGCAAGGTAGGCCACGGTCCACTAGGGGGGAGGAAGATGTCGGATACGGAGGGGAGCTCCACTGCCTCAACCCCCGCCAGCGCTACCGCTGTTGCAGTTATGCCCTTCACCATGCCCTATATCCCGGGAGCAGCTTGGCTACCCCAGTACTCAGGGGAGTCACATACCCTGCATGACTTTAGAGAAAAGCTGGATAGCCTCTTCCAGGTGTACCCCCTCACAGAAGAGCAAAAAGTGAGCATCCTGGTGGCCCAATAACTGGGGCAGCCAAAAGGGAAGTAAAATCCTGGCCACCTGGGAGGAAGACTGTCGCAGGGATACTAACCCAGCTGAAGGACACCTTTGATACCCGCACCTCAGCCGAGATTAAACTTAGATTCTACGGGTGCAAGCAGCGAGCGCATGAGAGTATAAGGGACTATGCACTCAACCTACAAGAGGCCCTGAGGGCCATTAAGCAGACCGACCCTAATGGAGTGGGAAACGAGGACAGGCTGTTGACCGAACAATTTATAGAGGGTTTATATTGCAATGCCCACCGCACCCAGTTGCGGGCAATGGCCTTACAGGACCCTCATCTAGAATTTGCACAGTTCAAGGACAGAGCCATCCGGGTGCTCCGAGAACCGGCACCAGGTGGCGTTGTGACCCACAGACGCCCCACTACCACTTACTACCAGGAGGCGGCGCCCTTGTCAGCAGGGCCTGTGGGAGCTGATGCGCAGGCTTTGGACAATGACCCGGCTCCAGACCTACACCATCAGGTCCAAGAGCTAGCTAAAAGCGTTGCTGCGCTAACCCGAACTGTGCAGTCTTTACAGGTTTCCACTCCAGGGAAGATCCAGCTGGCATCCGGACCGGAGGACATCCCGTGGCGTCGACCAAGGAGGACCCCACCGGCCAGAGGAAGACCCAGTGACCGATACAGCGAGGACGGACGACCCATCTGCCGCCGCTGCAATCAACCCGGACATATGGAAAGGTACTGTTCTTTAAACGGGCACAACCTGGGGTAGAGGGCCAACCCCCAGGAAAAAGATCACCAGGCCCATCGAACTGGCGCGACAGATATGTGGGAGGACGTCCAGTCTTGCCTGTGGTACTGGATAGCATTCCCATGAGTGCCCTACTGGACACCGGGTCACAGGTCACCACCATCCCGTACGTGCTCTTCAAGCAGTACTGGAATGACTCGGATATTACCCGCTACCCTGACGACGACTTGAGTATCATCGCCAGCAATGGTCAGCCCGTGCCACAGATCGGATTTAAAGAGGTGACCATCAAAATTGGTAGAGTCGAACTGGCCGCACAGGGACTGATCATTGTAGATATTGACAAACATGAGAGTCACCCAAAAATAACTCTAGGAACTAATGTAATTGAAAATTGTCTTGCAGAGGTGATTTTCCTTTTACAGCAGGTTGCCAAGAATGCCAGCTCCGGCGAGCAGCGGGTGCTCCAGAAAGAGATCCGGGCACTGATGCAACGGCAACAAGTGGAACTCTCCGGCGGTGAGATTGGTAGCGTAAGAATGTGTGACCCTTTTCCTATTGCCATGCCCCCAAAAAGTGAAATGATGATTTGGTGCCGGGCAGCTATTGGTCTGAGAGGTAGAGATTACCAGGCAATGGTAGAACCAGTTTACTCAGACAGTAGGCCCACCATTTTGACAGCACGGGGGGTGGTCAATGTACGCCATGGGAGGGTGCCCGTTCGCATAATAAATATCGGGGAGAGGGAAGTGTACCTGCCCCGGTATGCCACGCTGGCCAAATTATATACCACTAATCAAAATTCTATACAATCTGTGGAACCCTTGCCTCCATCTCACCCGGAGGAAGGTAACGGCTCTAAGAAAGACATGGAGGACTGGTGTCAGCAACTACATCTGGGTACTGACTCCACTCCCTCACACCAGAAACAAGGAGTCTATCGGGTGGTTCAAGAGTATGAGAGAGTGTTTAGTAAACACCCGTTAGACTTCGGGCGAGTCAAGGGGGTAGAACACCGCATCCCCACGGGAGATCATCCTCCCATAAAAGAGAGGTATCGACCCGTACCCCCTGCACATTACCAACACGCCAAGGGGATGCTTAGAGACATGAAGGAGGCTGGGGTAATCCGGGATAGCTGTAGCCCCTGGGCAGCCCCACTAGTTTTAGTCAAAAAGAAAGACAACACCATGAGGATGTGTGTAGATTACCGGAAAATCAACCGTATCACACACAAGGATGCGTACCCCTTACCAAGGATAGAGGAGTCATTGGCTGCTTTAAGATCTGCTAACTTCTTCTCTACCTTGGATCTCACTAGCGGGTACTGGCAGGTTCCTGTAGCAGAGGCGGACCGGGAGAAGACCGCATTCACCACCCCGATGGGACTTAGCGAGTTCACCTGCATGCCGTTCGGACTCTGCAACGCCCCAGGAACCTTCCAACGATTAATGGAGTGCTGTCTGGGCCACAGAAACTTCGAGACGGTCCTGTTGTACCTGGACGATGTCATCGTATACTCCAAAACTTATGAGGACCACCTGAAACACCTGGCAGAGGTGTTCGAAGCTCTGGCGAGTTACGGCCTAAAGGTGAAACCCTCCAAGTGTCACCTCCTGAAACCAAAGGTGCAATACCTGGGACACGTGGTGAGCGCTGACGGAGTGGCTCCCGACCCCGATAAGATCACCGCAATCAAAGGATGGCCAAGCCCTTCCAGCGTAAAAGAAGTGCGGCAGTTCCTAGGGTTGGTAGGCTACTACCGAAGGTTTATTCCCGGTTTCACCAAAAAGGCGGCGCCTATGCAGGACCTCCTGATAGGCCAGTCCCGGAAGGCCAAGAACCAGAAGCCGCCCTTCAAATGGGAAGAGCTAGAGGAAGAGTCCTTCCGCCAGCTGAAGATGGCCCTCACGGGGGATGAAATCTTGGCGTATCCGGACTATAGCCAGCCCTTCATCCTCTACACCGACGCCAGTAACGTCGGGCTAGGAGCCGTACTGTCCCAGATTCAGCAGGGGAAAGAGCGAGTAATCGCCTATGCCAGCCGAAAACTGCGACCCACCGAAAGGAATCCCGAGAATTATAGCTCATTTAAGCTAGAGTTCCTGGCCGTGGTATGGGCAGTCACCGAGCGCTTTAAGCATTACCTCGCTTCTTCCCGGTTCACCGTATACACGGATAACAACCCGCTGACACACCTGGACACGGCAAGACTCGGTGCCCTGGAGCAGAGGTGGATGGCCCGTCTGTCCAACTACGAGTTCACAATTAAATACCGGGCAGGGCGCTCCAATACCAACGCGGACACCCTGTCCAGGATGCCCAACCTGCCGGACGGAGGAGAAGATCCGGAGGGACTGGAAGAAGTTGAACTCCCTGCGTTCCACCGTCATGGGACTATCCAGTATTCCCACCGGGTAAGGAGTAAGCAGGCTGCTACGTTGAACCCCTTACCTCACTACAACTGGGCGGAAACGCAAGACAGCGACCCTGCCGTCCGACTGGTGAAGGAGATGCTGACTCGCCCGGAGGCTAGCCTGGAATCAGACGCTCCAGAGGAAGCCAAACAACTATGGGCAGAGAAGAGTCGACTGTTCCTTTACAAGGGGAAGTTGTGCCGCAGAATGGTTAACTCCAGGACGCATGAACTACTCTGGCAAGTAGTGGTGCCACGAAGAGACGCAGCCATGGTGATGGAGGCATACCACGACGGAGCTGGACACTTCGGGTGGAAAAAGCTGGAGTTCCTGCTGCGCGAGCGGTTCCACTGGGTAGGCATGAGGGGAACCATCGAGAAGTGGTGCAGAGACTGTGGCCCGTGCAATCTGAGAAGGAAGGACCGGGCCAGCCAGAAGACTCCCCTGCAGTCCATCGTCACCCGGCAACCGTTGGAACTGGTAGCCTTGGATCATGTAAAACTGACCCCCAGCAGAAGTGGCTACGTCTACGCGTTAACCATCGTGGATCATTACTCCCGGTTTCTGGTTGTCGTCCCCGTCAAGGACTTAACGGCTCGAACAGCAGCTAGAGCCTTCCAGCAGCATTTTTGCCGTCCACACGGGTACCCGGACCAAGTGCTGACGGACCAGGGACCTGCCTTTGAAGCGGAGGTCTTCCAGGAATTCTGCAATCTGTATGGCTGCCGGAAGATAAGGACGACACCCTACCATCCGCAAACTAATGGACTTTGTGAGAAAATGAACCAGGTGGTAATGGATCTTCTAAAAACGTTGCCCCTGGAAGAACGCAGTCTGTGGCCTGAGAAGTTGCCCGATCTGGTGGACCTATACAACCACATCCCGGTAGGTTCCACCAACTGTACCCCGGCTTACCTAATGAGGGCAAGACCTGGTAAGTTACCTGTTGACCTGGAAATGGGAGTCCTGACGCCCGAGGACACTTCACCAGAAACAGACTGGGACACAGAGAGGCAGCAGCAGTACCGGAAAGTACAGGAGAGCGTGGAGCGAAGTCTCTGTCAGGCTAGGGAAAGACAAGAGAAGACTTACAACCAGTATGCTCCCGCTGTTCCCCTGGTACCCGGAGAGCAGGTCTTGAAGAGGAAGAGACGGCTCCACAAGTTGGACGACCAATGGGAGAAGGACCCGTACACCGTACTGCCCTCAAGCCACGAGAACCCGAAGGTCTGTACCATCAGTAAAGACGGAGGGGAAACCACAGCCATTGTATCCCGGGACCACCTGAAGAAGTGCCCCGAACAACTGAGGAACCCTGAGGAGGAACAGGAAGACCATCGACCCGTGGAAGAAAGGGAAGATATGGTTAGTACCGTGCTCGGGGACTTCCCTCGGTCTTGGACTCAAGTCAATGGTGCAGTTGTGGTACCCGTACTCACCTTCCTCCAACCATCATCCCAAGAACCTACGGAGCAACGGGTAGAGCTGGAAGAGCAGCCGGTCCAGGAGGCAGAAGACTCCACCCAAGCGGAACAGGAGAATCCACCCTCTGCTTATAGTGAGCCTGCCGTACCCCTAGTGAGACAAAGAGCCGGTAGACAGCTGCCCAGTTTACCCTTGACAGCTCCTACACCCTGTAGTTCAGGGCCAGACAGTCAGCTCCGTAGGTCCACTAGGGCCACTAGAGGACAGTTACCCGCACGTTGGAGGATCTAAATGTTTAAGTTGTTTTACAATGTTTACCTGTTTATTGTTGCTTGTGTGTAATTTTGTGTTTCTAGTTGTTTTTAGGAGTCTTCGGTGGATTTACCGGGAATCCTTTGTATATAGTTGGAGCGTAACCCAGGATGGACTAGAGACTGTTAAGGACTCGGGGTAGGACAGACCCCTACCTGGTTACGTCTCCCTGTGTTGGTGAAATGGACACCTTTGCTTTTCTTCAAAGACTGCACCCGGTTGCGGACATCCGTGACCATCTTATTGTGTTTCCTTATTGTATTTTATTGTTCTTTGATATACCTTGTTATATTTTTCTAAAAAGTGTTTAGTCCCGGAGTACTAAATTTCACTAGGGGGGAGTGTGACACCCCAGGGGTCTGGTTGTCACAGTGATAGAGATATTACGTCTGAGAGCAGGTGGGAGGTCCTTTGGTCAGGGATCCTGTGCATGCCACACCTCCTGCCCAGCCTTAGGAGGGGAAGAACTTCCCCTGTATAAACCCGGGGCTGAGGCAGGGTTAGTGAGTCCAGGAAGAGTAGAGACAAGAGCAGCATAGGAAGCAGCAGAGTCACAAGGAGTCAGGGGCTGGCAGCTAAAGAGCTCGCCCTGACTAAGAAGATTCTTTACCGGACCCGGAGTCCGAGGCTGTGGGGACTAACTTCTACCCAGCAGCAGAATCTGTCAGGCAGGGGATTTCAGGTCCCCTGGCCCAGAAGCCCGAAGGCCCGGTCACACGCGTGGGACCAGCACCGCCATCGTGGAGCGGAAGCCATTAGAAGGCCCCGAGTCACCGGCCATACGGGTGAGCACCACACGGTACACTCAGGGACGTCGGCTACTTACATCAGCTTCTAGCAAGGTAGCCAGAAGAGTACAGTCAGCTTGGGAGGCCTACAACTACGCCTGGCCAGGGGAGATCCCATCTGCTCAAGGACTGACCAGGCCCCGTTCGCTAGCAAGTACTCCGGGAGGGTCTATCGTTGTTACCAGTAAAGACCCTGAACGCTACCATACCGTCTCTGAGTGGTTCCTGCTACCCCCATCATCCACGTCGGCTGCCCTGAGGCCATACCCCTCCCGTTGGGGGTTATACTATCACGCTGCACCATCCTTCCACCGGCCTCCGCGGTCTGCCCTGCAGCAGCAGCCCCCTGGCTGCATTCAACGGGTGGCGTAGTCATCAAACATTTTCTACCGCTAACAGACTGCCGTCCAGTTTGACTCCCTGGGCACGGACCGGGTCACCGCCACGAGACTACAACCCTAAACAGATCCGGCTCCGGGTAAGCTCCCGCGTGCGCAACGCAGCGCGACACAGGCCCAGGGGCGCGTCAATTTCACTCTATAGATACAGCAGGAGGAGGAGGAGTCCTGACTACAGGAGCTTACACTCTATAGATACAGCAGGAGGAGGAGGAGTCCTGACCACAGGAGCTTACACTCTATAGATACAGTAGGAGGAGGAGTCCTGACCACAGGAGCTTACACCCTATAGATACAGGAGGAGGAGGAGGAGTCCTGACCACAGGAGCTTACACTCTATATATACAGGAGGAGGAGTCCTGACCACAGGAGCTTACACTCTATATATACAGGAGGAGGAGTCCTGACCATAGGAGCTTACACTCTATAGATACAGGAGGAGGAGGAGTCCTGACCACAGGAGCTTACACTCTATAGATACAGGAGGAGGAGGAGTCCTGACCACAGGAGCTTACACTCTATAGATACAGGAGGAGGAGGAGTCCTAACCACAGGAGCTTACACTCTATAGATACAGCAGGAGGAGGAGGAGTCCTGACCACAGGAGCTTACACTCTATAGATACAGTAGGAGGAGGAGTCCTGACCACAGGAGCTTACACTCTATAGATACAGCAGGAGGAGGAGGAGTCCTGACCACAGGAGCTTACACTCTATAGATACAGGAGGAGGAGGAGTCCTGACCACAGGGGCTTACACCCTATAGATACAGGAGGAGGAGGAGGAGTCCTGACCACAGGAGCTTACACTCTATATATACAGGAGGAGGAGTCCTGACCACAGGAGCTTACACTCTATAGATACAGGAGGAGGAGGAGTCCTGACCACAGGAGCTTACACTCTATAGATACAGGAGGAGGAGGAGTCCTAACCACAGGAGCTTACACTCTATAGATACAGTAGGAGGAGGAGTCCTGACCACAGGAGCTTACACCCTATAGATACAGGAGGAGGAGGAGGAGTCCTGACCACAGGAGCTTACACTCTATAGATACAGGAGGAGGAGTCCTGACCACAGGAGCTTACACTCTATAGATACAGGAGGAGGAGGAGTCCTGACCACAGGAGCTTACACTCTATAGATACAGGAGGAGGAGGAGTCCTGACCACAGGAGCTTACACTCTATAGATACAGTAGGAGGAGGAGTCCTGACCACAGGAGCTTACACTCTATAGATACAGGAGGAGGAGGAGTCCTGACCACAGGAGCTTACACTCTATAGATACTGGAGGAGGAGGAGTCCTGACCACAGGAGCTTACACTCTATAGATACAGGAGGAAGAGGAGTCCTGACCACAGGAGCTTACACTCTATAGATACAGGAGGAGGAGGAGTCCTGACCACAGGAGCTTACACTCTATAGATACAGGAGGAGGAAGAGGAGTCCTGACCACAGGAGCTTACACTCTATAGATACAGGAGGAGGAGGAGTCCTGACCACAGGAGCTTACACTCTATAGATACAGGAGGAGGAGAAGTCCTGACCACAGGAGCTTACACTCTATAGATACAGGAGGAGGAGGAGTCCTGACCACAGGAGCTTACACTCTATAGATACAGGAGGGGAAGGAGGAGTCCTGCCCACAGGAGCTTACACTCTATATATACAGGAGGAGGAGGAGTCCTGACCACAGGAGCTTACACTCTATAGATACAGGAGGAGGAGGAGTCCTGACCACAGGAGCTTACACTCTATAGATACAGGAGGAGGAGGAGTCCTGACCACAGGAGCTTACACTCTATAGATACAGGAGGAGGAGGAGGAGTCCTGACCACAGGAGCTTACACTCTATAGATACAGGAGGAGGAGGAGGAGTCCTGACCACAGGAGCTTACACTCTATAGATACAGGAGGAGGAGGAGGAGTCCTGACCACAGGAGCTTACACTCTATAGATACAGGAGGAGGAGGAGTCCTGACCACAGGAGCTTACACTCTATAGATACAGGAGGAGGAGGAGTCCTGACCACAGGAGCTTACACTCTATAGATTCAGGAGGAGGAGGAGTCCTGACCACAGGAGCTTACACTCTATAGATACAGGAGGAGGAGGAGGAGTCCTGACCACAGGAGCTTACACTCTATAGATACAGGAGGAGGAAGAAGAGTCCTGACCACAGGAGCTTACACTCTATAGATACAGGAGGAGGAAGAGGAGTCCTGACCACAGGAGCTTACACTCTATAGATACAGGAGGAGGAGGAGGAGTCTTGACCACAGGAGCTTACACTCTATAGATACAGGAGGAGGAGGAGTCCTGACCACAGGAGCTTACACTCTATAGATACAGGAGGAGGAGGAGACCTGACCACAGGAGCTTACACTCTATAGATACAGGAGGAGGAGGAGGAGTCCTGACCACAGGAGCTTACACTCTATAGATACAGGAGGAGGAAGAAGAGTCCTGACCACAGGAGCTTACACTCTATAGATACAGGAGGAGGAAGAGGAGTCCTGACCACAGGAGCTTACACTCTATAGATACAGGAGGAGGAGGAGGAGTCTTGACCACAGGAGCTTACACTCTATAGATACAGGAGGAGGAGGAGTCCTGACCACAGGAGCTTACACTCTATAGATACAGGAGGAGGAGGAGTCCTGACCACAGGAGCTTACACTCTATAGATACAGGAGGAGGAGGAGGAGTCCTGACCACAGGAGCTTACACTCTATAGATACAGGAGGAGGAGGAGGAGTCCTCACCACAGGAGCTTACACTCTATAGATACAGGAGGAGGAGGAGGAGTCCTCACCACAGGAGCTTGCACTCTATAGATACAGGAGGAGGAGGAGGAGTCCTCACCACAGGAGCTTACACTCTATAGATACAGGAGGAGGAGGAGGAGTCCTGACCACAGGAGCTTACACTCTATAGATACAGGAGGAGGAGGAGTCCTGACCACAGGAGCTTACACTCTATAGATACAGGATGAGGAGGAGGAGTCCTCACCACAGGAGCTTACACTCTATAGGTACAGGAGGAGGAGGAGGAGTCCTGACCACAGGAGCTTACACTCTATAGATACAGGAGGAGGAAGAGGAGTCCTGACCACAGGAGCTTACACTCTATAGATACAGGAGGAGGAGGAGTCCTGACCACAGGAGCTTACACTCTATAGATACAGGAGGAGGAGGAGTCCTGACCACAGGAGCTTACACTCTATAGATACAGGAGGAGGAAGAGGAGTCCTGACCACAGGAGCTTACACTCTATAGATACAGGAGGAGGAGGAGTCCTGACCACAGGAGCTTACACTCTATAGATACAGGAGGAGGAGGAGTCCTGACCACAGGAGCTTACACTCTATAGATACAGGAGGAGGAGGAGTCCTGACCACAGGAGCTTACACTCTATAGATACAGGAGGGGGAGGAGTCCTGACCACAGGAGCTTACACTCTATAGATACAGGAGGAGGAGGAGTCCTGACCACAGGATCTTACACTCTATAGATACAGGAGGAGGAAGAGGAGTCCTGACCACAGGAGCTTACACTCTATAGATACAGGAGGAGGAGGAGGAGTCCTGACCACAGGAGCTTACACTCTATAGATACAGGAGGAGGGGGAGGAGTCCTGACCACAGGAGCTTACACTCTATAGATACAGGAGGAGGAAGAGGAGTCCTGACCACAGGAGCTTACACTCTATAGATACAGGAGGAGGAGGAGTCCTGACCACAGGAGCTTACACTCTATAGATACAGGAGGAGGAAGAGGAGTCCTGACCACAGGAGCTTACACTCTATAGATACAGGAGGAGGAGGAGTCCTGACCACAGGAGCTTACACTCTATAGATACAGGAGGAGGAGGAGTCCTGACCACAGGAGCTTACATTCTATAGATACAGGAGGAGGAGGAGGAGTCCTGACCACAGGAGCTTACACTCTATAGATACAGGAGGAGGAGGAGGAGTCCTGACCACAGGAGCTTACACTCTATAGATACAGGAGGAGGGGGAGGATTCCTGACCACAGGAGCTTACACTCTATAGATACAGGAGGAGGAGGAGTCCTGACCACAGGAGCTTACACTCTATAGATACAGGAGGAGGAGTCCTGACCACAGGAGCTTACACTCTATAGATACAGGAGGAGGAGGAGGAGTCCTGACCACAGGAGCTTACACTCTATAGATACAGGAGGAGGAGGAGGAGTCCTGACCACAGGAGCTTACACTCTATAGATACAGGAGGAGGAGGAGGAGTCCTGACCACAGGAGCTTACACTCTATAGATACAGGAGGAGCAGGAGGAGTCCTGACCACTGGAGCTTACACTCTATAGATACAGGAGGGAGAGTAGGAGTCCTGACCACAGGAGCTTACACTCTATAGATACAGGAGGAGGAGGAGGAGTCCTCACCACAGGAGCTTACACTCTATAGATACAGGAGGAGGAGGAGGAGTCCTGACCACAGGAGCTTACACTCTATAGATACAGGAGGAGGAGGAGGAGTCCTGACCACAGGAGCTTACACTCTATAGATACAGGAGGAGGAGGAGTCCTGACCAAAGGAGCTTACACTCTATAGATACAGGAGGAGGAGGAGGAGTCCTGACCACAGGAGCTTACACTCTATAGATACAGGAGGAGGAGGAGGAGTGCTGACCACAGGAGCTTACACTCTATAGAAATAAGACATTTTAATATTTTTTCTGATTTCCGTTCTCACTTCTTTTCAGAGACGCTTCTTCTGGCTGTGACTATGAATAATTCTGTCATTATCGGCTCACCACCCAGAGATGAATACGATAATTTTAAGAGCAAATCATTCACTTTGGGTCAGTTGGAAAATTTCAGCCTTGTGACCGTCAGCCCCCAGGGGACGCTGTATTCCATCCATAATGGAGATCTATACCAAAGTCCATTGAATCCTCTTAAACTTTCTGGTTTTATATCAGTTTCTGCCAGACTTGGAAATGAATTTTTAAAGTTCAAAAAGAATCTTTACCATCCCGCCGGAGAATGATATGTTATGTCAATTAATGGCGAGATCCTTAAGGGGCCAGAACCAGATAATAAATTAACTAAGGCAAAGAAAATCGGGACTTGGAGCCAGTTTGATGCAATGTTCTTTGATCCAGCCGGCGCTCTGTACGCTGTGAGCCATGACGGTGAGCTGTACAAGGGAGAACCGCCAACTGGTGAAGATTCTTCATGGATGACGTCAAGCACCAGGATTGGACAGGACTGGGACATATGCCAGTCCATGTGCTTCAGTCCTGATGGAAAACTGTGGTGTATAGATAAGAAGAATGGGTTCCTGTACAGTGGAGATCCACCAGCCCCAGGTGACTCCGGCTCCAGATACCTGGAGAGGGCCCAATACTTGGGATCCGGCTACGATGACTTGATATATTTTGCATTTGTTCAAGATAAAGTAATTCAGGAGATTCTGAGCATTGAGTTCCTGCCCGATATGAGAGGGAACGTTTCTAGTGTCCCTGTGGTGTTAAAGGAGAAGATCTACGACAACAGGGACGGCAGACGCACTCTGAGAAGCATCTTCTTGTAAGTGATCTACTCGGGGCCGACGAAGCGCTATGGTCACATGACGATAATACGTGATGTGTCGCAGTGACACCCACATGTCCATAGGTATCAGTTAGATGGTGTCGTTTTGGCCTTCATAGATGGGGAATATGTCAGCAGTATGTCTTACGAAAAAAAGTTTGGTATGGTTGTAGCCTACACAATTCAATCCAATAGAGTCCATATTAAAATACACATGTTGTAGCGGAGGCAAACTACTTTATGTGTGACAGGTGGCATTATACAGCACATGTATGTATTGTGTATGTATCATGGCGTCCTTTATGGCTCTGGTGATGTCATTGTCCATGTATGGACAGTAGTGATGAGCGAGTATGTTCGGTTAACTCTTTCGGCGAGTATGCTCGGGTGAGTACCGAGTATATTCAGCCTACTCGGTGATATGGTTGAATCACTCCCGTGTGCATGATTTGCGACTGTTTGACAGCTTTAATACATGTAGTAATGCTGGTTTCTTTCGCATTCCTCACATGTATTAAAGCTGTCAAACAGTCGCAAATCATGCACACGGGAGCGATTCAAACATATCACTGAGTACGCTAAAGATACTCGGTACTCGCCTGAACATACTCGCCAAACATACTTGCTCATCACTAATGGACAGGTATAACTGGGGCTTCTCCTGGAGTCTCCGCAGCTGTGTGACATTGATAACTCAGGGACCACTGGGGACCCCAGTCGTTAGCTGCCCACCTTCATACAGGGTGACTTCATACAGTCATTTCTGCTCCACTCAGAGTTATGGGTGTAGGAAAGACCTGGCGCGCCGGACACTGCCCCCAATATGGCTCTGCTATAGGATTCCTTCTTTCCATGCTGCCATGCTTAACCAGACTCAGTCTGTTAGAGGATCTGTCTTGTGCCATAATGAGTGATATTCTTACTTGGTGTAAATGCCGCTGTTCTCCTGAATCTGGCGCTGTTCTTCTTTTGTTCCTTCGTCTTTCCGTTCCGGAGATATCGCCACCTTTTCCATGTAGAGAAATTAGCCAGATGGGTGTACTCATTCATTATCCTTTTGAGGGCCACACCTTCTTGGCTAAAAATACAAGATTCATGAGGAGGGAAGAGAGGAGACCAGATCTCAGGAACAGAGAGGAGCAAGAACAAAGAACATCGCCAGATTGAGGAGAACCGCGGCATCTACACCAGGTAAGAAAATGACATATTCAAGGCAAGTGACAGGTCAAGGCAGAATGTACAGACCCACTAGTACTATATCTTCTACGATAGTCCCAGTACTATGTTCCAATCCTTATACCCCATTGTACGTCTGTATAGTGGGATATATACATATACAGTACATCCAATGGTGAACACTGTTATCTGGACATGGTGGCCATAGATGCTGCTATTCAGGCTGCGCTGGGATCTGTTTACCTCCATACTTACAACACTTGGTCAATATAGAGATCCATAGAAGAGCACCAGAAAAACGTAGTCCCAAACATGGCCTAAAATAAGATTTTCTTACTCTTCTTCATAGGCAGTCATAGCAGTCAGGCTACCGATAGAGAGAGGTGACTGCAGACGGTGTCATAATGGATTCCCTTGTATCCCTGTATGCAGTAGGCTCCAGAGCTCCCTCTAGTGGTGGCTGAAAGTAGCCAGAATGTGTGCACTGATATACAAGTACTTCAGTCCATACATCCACTGTCTGTGATCAGTAAAGAGATGTAATAGTCCATGGCACCTCTGCATCGGGAGACGAGCTTCAGATTGGTTGTAATTCTGGGATCTAGATAATCAGGACGGGATCGGTGACCATCGGTGCCAGAGAAGGTGATGCAGGGGCAGATAATCCTGCTGTGTAGGGCGGGAGGACGGCTGTATACAGCGCCAATGCTACTGTCTAGGTGTTGGCGACATTTCTGGAGACTACATAGTTGGTTACCAGATAGGATCCGACTAATGGAAATGTGCAACATTCCCCAAATCACAATGAATTCATGGTCTTTATTGTGACAGGATCCAAAAAACCATAACGGAGTCCAGCAGCTTCATCCAGGAACCTAGCGGATTTACGTTTGGACCTGACCTTACTGTGCAGTGCGCCGTTCCCTACTTTTCTGTGGATTCTGGGAACATTTCATTGAACATGAGCTCCGGCCACAAGTGGAACTTCATGAAGACCAATGACCAAGAGGTGAGTGTATGAGGCTATCGACTTTGTGAACAGATCCGATCCTCGGGACCCCCCCATCAATATCAGATTAATGGGGATCCGTCCGTTAGTTACCTGGCATGATGTCATCATTACCCTGTGATTCAGCTATGATGTCACGCTGGAACAAATAACCAAAAGAAGGAATGTCAGCAGCTAGGATGAAGTTTGCAGGGTTCTGGTCTGGTGACCACCGATGAGGCCACTGGATCAGGGTCCTGCAAGAGTACAACCACTACCAAGAGTATGGCACTGTTTGAAGGAAATATTAAAGTGGATACAACCATGTCTTCACATTTTGTTCTCTCTCTACACAAGACACGTAAGACACCAGACGTTGGACCGTTGTAACATAATCTCATCGTCTTCCATTGTTTTCTTCAGGTTTCCTTCTCGTCGAGTAAAGATGTAGAGCTGGAGGCCGGTAGAGCCATTCGAATGTCGGCCTCGGTGATGAAAGCTGAAATAAATGTTCGGTACAAGGCAGCAGCCCGGACGCTGCTTGGTTCTGAGGTTGAGATAAGTGGAGTATGGAAAGGAGTCTCACATTACAATCTGGTGATTACACAGGAGAAATATACACCGTAGAGGATCACTCATCCCGGCCACAGCATTGTCACCAGCCTGGATGAAGCGATGAGCACCAATGATTCCATAGATTATGCTTACTGCAGAAATTCATAGAAAAATGCAACAAAATCATTAGTACACATCTGTCATGGTCTTACAACTCCCATCCCCAGTAAAAGATGAAGTCTAACATGTCCAAGAAGTGTCCAGATTGCCCTGCTTTATTATCTGCCATCCTATCTTTATCAGTGGCTGTTTCTTCTTAATCAGCATTTTGCCAGCACTATGGGTGCAGGAGCTTCCTTTTCCTCACCAGAAGGCATGCATTGCTCCTCCCTCTGTTCCATGGCTTACCTTTCTATCATTGCCTGTATGCAGTTTAACAAGCAGAAGAATAAGAGCTGCAAGACAAAGAAAGACCCACTTCCACTTCCTGTAGAGAGACAACCCCCCACCTCCACTTCCTGTAGAGAGACAACCCCTACCTCCATTTCCTGTAGATAGACAACCTCCACTTCCTGTAGAGAGACAACCCCCACCTCCATTTCCTGTAGAGAGACAACCCCCACCTCCACTTCCTGTAGAGAGACAACCCCCACCTCCATTTCCTGTAGAGAGACAACCCCCACCTCCACTTCCTGTAGAGAGACAACTCCCCACCTCCACTTCCTGTAGAGAAACAACCCCCACCTCCACTTCCTGTAGAGAGACAACCCCCACCTCCATTTCCTGTAGAGAGACAACTCTCCACCTCCACGTCCTGTAGAGAGACAACCTCCACCTCCACTTCCTGTAGAAAGACAATGCCCACCTCCACTTCCTGTGGAGAGACTACCCCCACTACCACTTCCTGTAGAGAGACAACACCCAGCTCCATTTCCTGTAGAGAGACAACCCCCACCTCCACTTCCTGTAGAGAGACAACATCCACCTCCACTTCCTGTGGAGAGACAACTCCCACTTCCACTTCCTGTGGAGAGACAACCCCCACCTCCACTTCCTGTAGCGAGACAACCCCCACCTCCACTTCCTGTAGCGAGACAACTCCCCACCTCCACTTCCTGTAGAGAGACAACCCCCACCTCCACTTCCTGTAGAGATACAACATCCACCTCCACTTCCTGTAGAGAAACAATGCCCACCTCCATTTCCTGTAGAGAGACAACTCCCACCTCCATTTCCTGTAGAGAGACTACTCCCACTACCACTTCCTGTAGAGAGACAACACCCACCTCCATTTCCTGTAGAGAGACAACCCCCACCTCCACTTCCTGTAGAGAGACAACCCCCACCTCCCCTTCCTGTAGAGAGACAACCCCCACCTCCACTTCCTGTAGAGAGACAACCCCCACCTCCCCTTCCTGTAGAGAGACAACCCCCACCTCCATTTCCTGTAGAGAGACAACCCCCACCTCCACTTCCTGTAGAGAGACAACCCCCACCTCCACTTCCTGTAGAGAGACAACCCCCACCTCCACTCCTGGAAAACACTAGTGATGAGCAGATCTGTCCAGTGTCCAGGTCAGTGGTACCGGTGGCTATACAGAAAGCTTGCCAATCTCTTATTTTCCGGCATCCCTGGGGGGAATTTGGTCTGTCAGGGCTGGTGCAATGTCATATGTGCAACGTGACACATAAATGACGTCACTCTAGCCCAGGCAAATCAATGCACGACGAGGATGCTGGAAAGTAAGAGATTGGCGAGCATTCCATATAGCCGCCCGGTACCACTGATCTGGGCGCTGGAATGGAGTCCCGTAAATCGATCATCTCTAGTAAACACCATAAATAATAACACTGAATAAAAAACCCATATCTCTGGAACCATAAGGATCACAAAAATAAAACACTGAATTTTCAGTGGAATAAAATACGAGCAATGTCTTGACAGTTTTCACCTGCGGACAGGTCCTCTCTTACGAGTCCACATTTATAATGACCATGGTAAATGATATGCTGGACATGAATATTATTGCCCTAGATCCACTCAAATATCAAGACCTTCTGGACACGTGGACCCCTCTCACACCACTGGCATGGACCAGACGTGGGGGATGTGGATATCAGCTGCTGCTTTGGTCTATTGATGAATTTTCAATAAACTTCAGATTTGATTGCTCATTCCACCATTGAGTTATGTGTATTATGTGCTCGCGAGTGTTAGCGAATTATCGGCTCTGAGGTCATACGTCATTTCTATGGTCAACTTCTGGGTTCTGCACTCTTGGTCTAAGAACAAGCTGAGTCCCAATACTTGGTCACATATTGCCGGCTGGTTGCGTTCCTTCTTCTGCATGGTATGATCATCTATGTACCTCTGTACAATGTAACGTTATAGCTGCAAGGATTTATGGTGAAGCCTGCACGGCTGCACCAGGAGTCACGTCAGCCATCTCTGGCTGATACAATCTTTTGCAATGTATAAAACTGCAGCAACCTAGTGTGAAGCCTCGGGGTCTTCCATGGGCGTAACATTACTCAGACAGCACAGGGTGAGGGTAAAACAGCGTGGCAATACTTTATTGAACCACAAAGCGGACAATAAACACATAGAACAGTCCCAGCAAATACCCAAGATGGTACAACATTACACAGTCGCACCCTTCCTTCTCCTCAGGCCTGGGATAGAACACCTGCGCCTTTGGAGACTTCCAGTGCAGACTACCTCAATCAGTGGCCCCCCGCTTCTGGTGGGCCCCCACAGAGAGGAGGTAGCGACAAGCTTAGGAAGCTAGCAGTCCATCGATGTACAAGGCCAGGAGACCCGAGGGTCCCAACCTGGTCTCTCCGAGAGCTTCCATGGTGCCAGATGACCAGTGGGTCCCAATCTGGCTTCTCCGAATGTTTCAGTGGGTGGCAGGTGAACGGTGGGTCCCTCCTAGCAACCCCAAACAACATATCCATGTCTCTCTGATGGTCAAAGGAGCAGATCCGAATCTTTCCGCTCAAGGCTGGCACCTTTAGGCTAGAATCATGTAGAATCCTAATCTGTGCCTCTTTGGATACCATGCTATCCATCTACTTTCCTGAAGGATGTCTCTCATTCTCCTTCTAAAGTATTTCAGACTCTCCTTGATTTTGCTTCCCAAGTCTTACTGCTACAAAAACACATGTCCCTTCTGCTTCTCTGGGCTCAGCCCCCTTAATGGCAGAACTGCTCTCACCCTCCCCCTAAGCTAAGTGTGCATTAGTGGAGGTATCTTTCTCAGGTCGACCACATCACCTGGGTCTACATGTGAGACTCCCTGTGGTGAAGGCTCCGCTGGGCTTCTTTCAACACTTACACAATGGGCCTAGACAATTTTTGAACAATGGTTAGAGGCTCCTGAGATACTGATGAGATTAGTGGAATGCTGGACACTTTACAAGTTACATTAAGCCCCCGTCTCACATAGCGAGATCGCTGCTGTGTCACGGTTTTGGTGACTCACCAGCGACCTCACCAGCAATGTTGCTATGTGTGACACTTTGCAACGATCAGGCCCCTGCTGTGAGGTCGCTGATCGCTGCAAAGTGTCCTGGACCATTTTTTGGTCGTTGGCCTCCAGCTGGCCAGCACACATCGCTGTGTGTGACCAGCGGGACCAACGATCTGGCTGGTAACCATGGTAAATATCGGGTTACTAGGGGCACGCGCGCACTTAGTAACCCGCTGTTTACCATGGATACCACTCTGCTACGGTGCGTGGAGGCTCCCGCGCACCGTAGCAGAGTGGTATCCATTGTAAACAGCGGGTTACTAGGGGCACACGAGCACTTAGTAACCCGATGTTTACCATAGTTACCAGCCTGCTCCTGCTTGCAGCAGGCTGGTAACGGGAGCAGAACATCGTGGAATGATTCTTTCCACGATGTCGCTGCTCCCCTGATCGCTGGTGATCCTGCCTGTTTGACAGCTCACCAGCGATGTATTAGCGATGCAGCAACGATCCCTGACAGGTCGTATCGTTGTCGGGATCGCTGCTGCATCGCTTAGTGTGACGGGGCCTTTAGTGTACATAAACTGACGAGCAAGCAGAACATTAATAAAACACAGCCAGCAATCTCTAATAAAACACAATAAGGTATTTCTCTTGACTCAACAATCTATTCATCTGGATAATTAAGATTTTACGCTCTATCGTCGCACCAAGAAACTGCAAATTCACTGGATTCAGTCTTGATGCTGTTATGAGTCTCTGTTCGGCATCAGCTGTGGCGTCCGCGGCACTCAATATCCTCAGCACTCAATACCCAAGAAGAAAGGTCACAATTACAGATGATTGAATCAGTTCAATAAAAATTGAATTTGTGTTGAAATGTATGAAATTTGCAGGTGCTGGCGAATTCAGACAATTGATAATTCAATTCACAAAAATGGCTGAAAATATGTCCGCCGCCAATTTAAACATTGCATCTGTCATAGAAGGCTGACATAACCTCAGGCGCAACCATGCAGGCTTCCCCATAATATCTTACAGCTTATCACATCACATGATTTAGCGCAGCCAATCACGATGAACTATCATCACCTGTATTAAAGCTGAGGCAGGAAATTCAGCAGCTATTTTAATGTAACTTACGGTTAGAGAACGAGAGACCTCACAGCTCAGCAATATACAAGTAGGTAAGAAGAAATCCCCCTAAACTATTGGACAGGAATGTCTTGTACAATTGCAGTAGTGAAGATGAGACTTGTAGTCTGAAAATAATAGAGAGATTCAATTGGTAGGAGGAAAGTGTGATACAAGAGGTGCCGGCAGCACTGTCGTACTAAGTGTAATTGATCAGTTATACAGTGGAGTTGAATCTGTTCTGCTGCATTTGAATTAAAATCACACTTTTTTTTTCCTTTTAATGCACTAGAAAGAAGCAGCAAGTCAGCACAATAGTTTATACAGAAAAAAATATATCTGAAATCAGTGATTGGCACAAGTGACTGTGCAACATGACGTGGGGCAGTAGCCGCGGGCGAAGCACTCTTATGTTTTTACACCCTGGCGCATTATTTGAAAGTGTGGGTCCTGGCTAGGTGTGTGGACTTGTGCTGTGAGGGCCTAACACTTGTGCAGGCTGCGGGTAGCCGATGCGGGCTGGCCAGGACCATTGATTCCACAGTTCAATAAGGAGAACATCGTTCAAACATAGAGTCTTTATTGAACGATAACTTGGCCAAGGATATATACAAGGGATAGTGGGCTCAAAGTCTCATGGTCGTTTCCTCTATGGCAAAGAACATTTTCCCTCACAATGTATCCTTCCTCTGTTGTCTACTACAGGGCCACAGTCCTGATCAGGAAGACTCTCTACTCGCTCAGCGGTTCTGCGTAGTATTTCTTCCACTATTGGCACCTGAATCTTCTGCTTAGGACCCCCACTAGTCCCACAAACGCAGTCCTGTTTAGGTCCATTACCTTCTGCACTGCAAGCTCAGGGGTTCGTGATTCGGTGTCATATTCACGGATGCCTCCCCTGGAAAGCCACTGTAACTAATCAGACTAATCAGTCACCTCTTCTTCAGGATCTAGCTATCCCTGTCCTTAAGTCTCGGTATCACCCCAACAGCAGCACTACTCATGTTACACTCTAAACTCGAATCCAACTAAGTTAGGAAGCAGCCACTTACTCAAAAACTAACCCCCCCCCCATGGGCGAGTCCCAAACATTAACTCTGTCCTATCTTACCCTATTGTCACTACCTATACCTATGTTACCTATCTTACACACAATATCACCTTACATTACTAACATTACTTATCTTACATTATGCATTTGAACACAATTCACATGACATGATATATACAAAGACGCATGACATAATGTTACACGCATGCCGCCTAAGTTCAGATAGGGGCGAGACCGGTTACATGAATTCGTTGAAATCCTGGGGGAACCGTTACTCAGGGTGACCATAGGCTGCAGCTTCTCTCAGGCACAGGACATATTCAGTTGCTGACGCATTTGAAAGAGTCCTCATAAACAGCAAGCACAGTCTCACCTTGAACTAAGCCTTCCGGAAGTTCTGAGGAGTCTTATGGCATGAACAGTCTTTTCTGGACTTTTCTTCCCGTTTCTACCCGGACTCCACACCTCACCCCCACCATTTGGTTTGCTGGGATGATGGTTGAACGCCAGCCTACCTTGACTTCTTTTAGGTTCATTGTATCCTGTGCTTTCTTTACTCTATGAATCACATTTTCCACCACGGCGTTGGGTATGGCAAGCGATGTGGCAATTGCATCCACCACCAGCGTCCCTGTCTTGTGTTTCGTGATGACCTCACTGATTATATTATAACTCAGGATAGGATCCTCTGCCACGTTCCGATCACTGGTCACTAGAAAAGGTACCAAAAGCTCAATGGTGTTGCTTTTCTTTGTGGCCCTCAGTTGGAAAGTCACTTCCTCCCAGCCTATGAAAGGGATCTTGGTCTGATTGACGGCTTTGCCGTGGAGTTCCACTGGTCCCAAGAGTTCTTTTAGTGACCGAAGGCAGGTAGGTGGCAGGTAGCGCCTTCTCCATTCTTCTTTTAAAAGGCTCGCTTGGGCTCCAATGTCCCACAGTGCTTTTACCAGGAGTCCATCTAGCTGGCACTGTATAAAGCACCTTTCACCGATTAGGCTGATGAGGCTATCTTTACTGACCGAGGAATCCTCCTCCCAGGAGTACATCGTTGGACCTCCGCACTGGACATTAAGTAACTGATGCCCGTGGCTCTCTTGCAGCTGTTGTAGACGGGAACACACTTGGGGATAGTACTGATGCAGCCATTTTACCTCATGCGCCGTTCTGGGGTTTGGTGAGATTTGGACTTGCTCCATGTCGCGGTTACTAGTAGCCCCGCACTGGCAACCTCCTGTCTTTTAACCCAAACGACTGTGACCATTGGCATTCCTTGGCATAATGTCCTTCCTCACCACATCTTATACAGTGGACACACACCGTACTCTGATTTGATGAACGGCACGCTTCACAAGTTGGGTATATTCTGTTCTGGAACCCACTCCTGGGTCTGAGGGATACAGGTTCTGGCCTGGAACGAATCAACTTTTTCACCTCCATCAACTCGGCTCGCAGTTCTCTTAGTACTTCCTCCCAGTCAGCGCTGGAGGTCCTCTCTTTTGTTGGTGATTTAAGGTTCCCTCTCGGAGGTGGCACTGGAGGGTCTCCATGATGATCTTCGGACTGGCCACTGGGGGTCTCCAACTTCAGCTGACTCATTTTGGTGATTTTAGGAGCAGAGCCTTTCCTTGACTTCATTTCACCCTCTGACTCCAAACTAGCAGCCTCATTAATTTTTTTTCAATTAGAACTTCGTCCAAAATGCAAGGATCTTCTAGATACTGTTTCAGCTGCAACTTGATGTCTTTGCTGATTAACCCCGTTACCAATGATCCCAAGAACTTCTTCTGGACTAGTCCAGCATCAAACTTCTCTTCCGCTTCTACATCTCTGGAAGCAAGCAACAGTCTATCCTTCAGTTCAATTGCTCTGAACAAGAAACTTTGGGGTCATTCATTATTTTTCTGTGAGAGGTTAATGAGTCGGTGGAACAATTCTGAAGTACTCTCTTCTTCTTTCTTATAGTGACCTTTTAAAATCATCTTCAGGTGTTGCAAGGTCAATTGACTCTTCATTTCTAGCATACTACGGAGGTTCAGTCCTGGGCTGATCGCTTTCACCACCCCCTCAATGATCTCATCTGGTTGGTAGCCTTTCTGTAAGCCTGCATTGATCTGGTGCAACAAGTTCATATAAGACAGTTTTTCCTTCTGTTCACACTCTCCAATCTGTCCCAGGATCTTGAATTCTTTCCTTTTGGTGATTTGTGGTGTTAGAGAGGACTGTCTCCCTGATTTATCTAACCCGAGCAGGTTAAAGGTCCTGTCTGAGTCTATCACACATTCACTGGTTTTGGTTGATTCCTGTAGGGCTGTTGTTAGGGCTTTGAATTGTTCTTTCAATTCCTGTAGTTCAGTCTGCGGACGGAGATTCCCACTTTTGGTAATTGGTGCCGCGCCTCCATCCTCCAACTTCAACCTGGTTAGAAACTGTGTAAGTTCCTGGAGGAATGTCCCCATGACGTCTTCAGCTTCTTTCTCCCCCAGCTCATCCATTTTAGCATTAATGGCATCTAACAGTTGCCTGCGTTTCTGTACTTTGGAAATCTGTTCTTCTGAGTCACTCTGGGGAGATCTCAAGCGCGCAGTTCATGCTACACAGCCCAGGAATTTACAGGAACTGGAGGCTTTTTGCCAAAAGGAATGGGCATCTTTACCATCTGAGAAAATAAAGAACCTCATCCACAACTACTACAAAAGCCTTTAAGCTGTGATTGATGTTAGAGGGGGCAATACTCGGTATTAAGAACTGGGGTATGTGAACTTTTGATCATGGTCATTTGGATGTTTTTGGTTGTCATTAAGATTTAAAAAGAGAAAACACAGTCGTTTGACAATAAATGGCTTCACCCAACCAATAACCATGAATGGAGATAAAGTTTTTGTTGTGATCATTCATATTATCTGACACCAGCCAAATAAAGCAAAAATTCTGCCGGGGTATGTAAACTTTTGAGCACAACTGTATACATATATACAGTCCTGCTCATGTTTATTGGCACCATGAAGTGTAAGTACGTAATGTGGAATACATAATGTGGAGACCCGTGTTAAATACAAAAGAGCAAATGATAATCACTTAAAGGCAAAAACAATGGGAGGAAAAAATAGAAAAGCCTAAAGCTTGCTGTGTCACTGGTATAGGCACCTTTACATTAATTCAGTATCGAAATACATTTTGACTCGCCTGTGGCAAATCACAAAAGTGATTCACCTGTGATTAATTGTCCGTGCCCATGTGACATGAATTAGACAATAAATGAGAACTTCAGTGTTTTAAAAAGCCACATGGTAGGCCCTGTTCCTTTGTCACAATGGTGAAGACAAAGGAGCTTTCAGAGGACATCAGAACTTAGCAAACACAAGCCTTCCAAAGGGTATAAGGTCATCTCCAAAGACCTTGGTATCCCAGTTTCAACAGTGCACAGTGTTATTAAGAAGTTGGCCAAGCATGGAACCGTCAAGAACCTCCCTGGATGTTGGGGGAAAGAGGAAAATTGACATGAGATGTCCTTGAAGGTTGGTGCGAATGGTGGAAAAAACTCCACGTCAAACATCCAAAGACCTGAAGGCCAACCTGGAACAGTCTGGTGTCATGGTTTCAACAAGTACCATACACCGCACACTAAACCAAGCAGACCTTTATGGGCGAAGACCAAGGAAGAAACCATTGCTGAAGAAATACACAAAAAGGAATGACTGATCTTTGCCAAAGAGTACCTTGACAAATCACCATTCTTCTGGGAAAATGTTCCGTGAACAGATGAAACAAAAATAGAGCTTTTTGGCAATGGATCCTCCACCATGCTTAACTGTTGGTAAGGGGTTCTTTTCCTTATAAGCTTCATTGTGTTGCTTTGCTGTGTCTGGTACTGGAAGCCTTGACCGTATCACAGGAATCATGAAATCAGAGAATTATCAAAAGATTATAGAGTGAAATGTCCTACCCAGTGTAAGAAAACTTAGTTTGAGTCGAACATAATGAGTCCCCCAGAAGACAATGACCCAAAGCACACATCCAAAAGTACAGAGGAATGGTTGAAAAAACCCAATGGATTATTTTAAAATGGCCAGCAATGAGTCCTGACTTCAATCCCATTGAAAATCTTCGGGGTGAGCTGAAATCTGCCATTGGGAAAAAGAACCTGCAAACATTCAAGAGCTCGAACAAACTGCAAAGGAAGATGGGGGGAAACTCCAGAGAAGAGCAAGAAGCTTATAGATGGCTACAAGAAACATGTGGAGGCCGTCAGCAATGCCGAAGAGTGTGTAGCGAAGTATTAATTAGGGGTGCCTTTATTGCTGCATGTGCTGTTTATTTTGATTCTTCTTAGAAATTGCAACGTGGAAGTTGAAAAACAATGTTTTATTGTTGTATTACTTTGGACCACTAATTAAAAAATCCTGAGGATATAACTTTGGCACATTTCCATTTATTTCTGAAGATATTGTGCAGTCTATGAAGAAAAATGAAGGGGTGCCAATAATGGTGAGCAGCATTGTATATATATATATCCACACACACACACACACACACATTTTTTTGGGTGGGGGCCCAATTAGAACTTTTGCTGTGTGATTTTTATGTACGCCACTGACTGGACCTCATACCCTATCCATATTCTGAAATCCAACAACTTGGCATTTACAGTATTCTTATTCAACTGTGTGACAAACAAAGATTCTTGACAAAAGAGTTTCTGATAGTTGTCAGGAAAACTTGGTCAGACCTTGCAGCCCTCTGGCACCCCCTTATCCTGCTGGTCAAACACGGTATTGACCGAGGATAAGCAACAGGGCGCAGCTGCTCTCATTTATGTCGACTATTGTGGCACGTGATGTGACAGGACGTATATATATCACCAGGAACATATATATACTTCAATCCAGCAACCCTCAACCACAATATCACATAAATACACCGTATTCTGCCACCACCGATCTCTTAACAGGTGGATCGGGTACCCGTTAGGTAACATGAATTAGTGGGTGAGGAACGTGTTTGCTCGCCATAGGACAAGAAGAACGAAGCTGGTAAATAATAAGAATTTACTCCCAAAAGTTGGCAGTGTTTACAAAAGATATACAAGATATTATAAAAGAGACAATTTACATATATGCATAAAACAGTTATTAAAATAAAAGGGGTAAATAATAGCAAAACCTGCGCCACGAGGTGATGGTCTCAGATTCTGTGGGGTGGGCGGCTCCCCAGAAATTAGGTGTGATTCCTCCACGCAGCGAGAAGTGCTTGCGTCTGACGTCCCTGGATTGGAATCAGCCAACATGGACGTTCTGGTTTTTAGTAAGGAGGCAAAACACTAGGACACACCCATGTTGTTTACCTCACACGGGGGCTCAGTTTTGTGAACCCACTCAGCTGCACAAGACATAGAAATCCTTCATCTTTCATATCTTGGTATGGGGGGGCCCCCACATCCAAGATGGATACATCATGTTTGCCGTCACCAATATTCACGAAGATTGATATCAAATATGATATTTCTATGACGTTCAGAAGCTCAGAACCCATTTCCTAGGTTTCTGGTGGTTTCCCAGTTATGAAAGATACACCATCATAACTGGAAAAAGGTGAGCATCCCAAAAATGTGGTCCATGTGTTTGTGACAGTCATGTGCGTTATTAAACTTGACATTACAAGTTTGTACAGTTACACAATAGGACTTTGGAGGGGAAAATCCAGTGTAGACCAGTATTCTTGCTCTTGGCTGAGGTTAATGGCGGTTATAAAAATTCCTTGTTTGGGGGAAGCAAGAGTAGAGTTCTATGGAGGTCCCTTCCAAGTGAACAGGGGGCGGAGATTTAAGACATCTCTGGCTGTCCTTTCAACATTTTTAAAAGTCGGACAAAAATACATTTTGCCTGACAATAGTGATGAGCAAATCTCCTGAAATGCAAATTTGGCAGTTCACTCAAATTCGAACAAAAAACTTGATTGACGTTGTATTTATTCAATGCAGATCAAATGTGCCTTATCATAACTAGCGGTCTCTCCAGCTCCCAAAACATAATAGTCATACTGTTAAGGTTAAGAAATGAAAAAAAAAATTATAAAAACATACTCACCTGTCCTGCTGCCACTGCTCCCTGCTCGGGTCCTCCACCTCGCATGTTCCAGCTCCAAAATCTTCTGGTTTTCCAAGGCTTCCTTCTTTCTGTGCTGGTATTTTCCGGACTGAGTAGATTTTGAGGAACTCATGATGTCATAACTTGCTTCGCCCAACACCAACTCAGTGCAGGAAGCATTGGCACAGAATGAAGGAAGGCGCAGTAGAGGATGTTGCCTGCCATGAAGAGCAAAAGATAAGGAGGCCATGGAAAGAAGGGTCAGGAAGCTGCAGTGTCAGTGTAAAGGTGGAGAAGTCATCTAAACACCTGCTCTGAAGACTTCTCATATATCATTGTATGGACCTGCTGTTTTATGTCTTATTCTCATGTGCCTGCAGTTTCCTTATTAACTAGAGGTGACAATTAGTGTTGAGCGAACATGCTCGACACTGCTCGGTACTCGCCCGAGCATCACGCTACTCGGGATGTTCGGCGAGCACCGAGCATTTCCGGGTTACTCGGGCGGGAGCTCGGGTCTCCGCCCTGCATGTTTGGCGCTCTTTACAGAGCCAATGAACATGCAGGGATTGCCAGGCAGTCACTGTAATGCCGCAGCCATGTTGTTTGTGGGCATTACAGTGATTGGCTGGCCGCACAGCGTCACCTCGAGTATTTAAAACCGGGCGCCGCCATCTTGGACACAGTCGCTCCGGATCAGACAGTGTAGGGACAGCGCTGCTGATTTAGGGAGAGATATATCCTGCAAAATAGTTAGTGTAGGGTCTGTAAAGGCTGCCAGATCAAACAAACAGTCCTTCTCAGGACTAATATCCATCCCAGATATCAGGCAGGCAGGCAGGCTGTATAGGAGACACAGTGGTTATACCAGCAAACGCTGCATTACAGTCCTCTGTGCTGCTCCTGTTGCTGAAATTGCTGGACTTAGCTCCAGGTCCCGGGGGCCAGGAAAAATCCTTTTTTTTATCTAAATCCTCTTTTTTTTTCCTCCTTCACAATGTACAAATACCCGTCTTATTAACCTTTTGGTGCCCCCCCCCCCCCAAAAAAAAAGTGTGACTCTGATTTTTCAGACACAAATATATCTGTTGAAAATAGTCTGGTGTAGGCCAGAGAAATAGAAGTGTGGTTTTGCAGTTCTATGGGCCATTTGTATCTAAAAAAAACAGTTTGAGTGTGTCGCTCACTGTTCAGCCGCAAATATATATATATTTTAAAAAGCCTGGTATACACCAGTAAATTATTACTGTGGTTTTGATGTTCCACGGTAAAACATCTCTATTATCCTGCTTTTGGCATTTTTTGCTGTATAAAAATAATAATAGTGTCTCCCTGATTTTTCAGACACAAATATATCTGTTGAAAATAGTCTGGTGTAGGCCAGAGAGACAGAAGTGTGCTTTTGCTGTTCCACGGTAAAAAATCTCTATTATCCTGCTTTTTGCATTTTTTGCTGTAAAAAAAAAAAAAAATAGTGTCTCCCTGATTTTTCAGACACAAATATATCTGTTGAAAATAGTCTGGTGTAGGCCCGAGAAATACAAGTGTGGTTTTGCAGTTCCACGGTACAAACCTCTATATTATCCACTTTTGGGCCATTTGTATCTAAAAAAAACAGTTTGAGTGTGTCGCTCACTGTTCAGCCGCAAATATATATATATTTTAAAAAGCCTGGTATACACCAGTAAATTATTACTGTGGTTTTGATGTTGCACGGTAAAACATCTCTATTATCCTGTTTTTGGCATTTTTTGCTGTATAAAAATAATAAGTGTCTCCCTGATTTTTCAGACACAAATATATCTGTTGAAAATAGTCTGGTGTAGGCCAGAGAGACAGAAGTGTGCTTTTGCTGTTCCACGGTAAAAAATCTCTATTATCCTGCTTTTTGCATTTTTTGCTGTAAAAAAAAAAAAAATAGTGTCTCCCTGATTTTTCAGACACAAATATATCTGTTGAAAATAGTCTGGTGTAGGCCCGAGAAATACAAGTGTGGTTTTGCAGTTCCACAGTACAAACCTCTGTATTATCCACTTTTGGGCCATTTGTATCTAAAAAAAACAATTTGAGTGTGTCGCTCACTGTTCAGCCGCAAATATATATATATTTTAAAAAGCCTGGTATACACCAGTAAATTATTACTGTGGTTTTGATGTTCCACGGTAAAACATCTCTATTATCCTGTTTTTGGCATTTTTTGCTGTATAAAAATAATAATAGTGTCTCCCTGATTTTTCAGACACAAATATATCTGTTGAAAATAGTCTGGTGTAGGCCAGAGAGACAGAAGTGTGCTTTTGCTGTTCCACGGTAAAAAATCTCTATTATCCTGCTGTTTGCATTTTTTGCTGTAAAAAAAAAAAAAAATAGTGTCTCCCTGATTTTTCAGACACAAATATATCTGTTGAAAATAGTCTGGTCTAGGCCCGAGAAATACAAGTGTGGCTTTGCAGTTCCACGGTACAAACCTCTGTATTATCCACTTTTGGGCCATTTGTATCTAAAAAAAACAGTTTGAGTGTGTCGCTCACTGTTCAGCCGCAAATATATATATATTTTAAAAAGCCTAGTATACACCAGTAAATTATTACTGTGGTTTTGATGTTTCACGGTAAAACATCTCTATTATCCTGTTTTTGGCATTTTTTGCTGTATAAAAATAATAATAGTGTCTCCCTGATTTTTCAGACACAAATATATCTGTTGAAAATAGTCTGGTGTAGGCCAGAGAGACAGAAGTGTGCTTTTGCTGTTCCACGGTAAAAAATCTCTATTATCCTGCTTTTTGCATTTTTTGATGTAAAAAAAAAAAATAGTGTCTCCCTGATTTTTCAGACACAAATATATCTGTTGAAAATAGTCTGGTGTAGGCCCGAGAAATACAAGTGTGGTTTTGCAGTTCCACGGTACAAACCTCTGTATTATCCACTTTTGGGCCATTTGTATCTAAAAAAAAACAGTTTGAGTGTGTCGCTCACTGTTCAGCCGCAAATATATATATATTTTAAAAAGCCTGGTATACACCAGTAAATTATAACTGTGGTTTTGCTGTTCCACGGTAAAAAAATCTCTATTATTCAGGTTTTGGTAGTTTTTTCCGTAAAGAAAAACAGTATTGTCTCCTGACTGTTGTGACACAAAAATATATCTGTTGAAAATAGTCTTGTGTAGGCCCGACATCCCAGTGTGGTTTCGCAGTTCCACGGGTCAAATCGCTGTACTATCCAGTTTTGGACCTTTGGTATCTAAAAAAAAAAAGTTTGAGTGTGTCGCTCACTGTTCAGCCGCAAATATCTCTATTTAAAAAAGTGTGATATACCCCAGTAAACAATAACTGTGGTTTTCCTCTTCCACGGTTCTAATCTACTCTTTATTACCCTTTTTCCATTGATAGTGCAAGTGTAAGCTATTTTACTTCATTTACAATGGGCAAGGCGCGTGGCAAGGGACGTGGAAGTGGACGTTCTGGTGATGGTTCGTGCAGAGGACGGGGCCGTGGCCAAGGTGAAAATGTGCCACAACCAACAGCCACATCTTCTCGCTCCCACTCCTTGACCGAATTACTAGGGAAGCACAGAACAACACCAGTATTGAGAACTGATCAGTGTGAACAGGTTATTAATTGGATAGCAGACAATACTTCCAGTTACCTGGGCACCACCACCTCCGGTCTGTCTTCCACACGGTCAACTCTTAGTAGCCGTGAGTCTCGACCGCATACTCCTCCTCACCCTGATGCTCCTTCCTCCCACCATGCCGAGTGTCGTCAGACAGCAAGTGATCCCACACTTGGACACTCTGAAGAGCTGTTCACTGGTCCATTTCCATATTTGGGCCCCTCGCCTGATACGCTTGAAGTGGTGGAAGAGGAGATCCCATGTTGCGATGCCCAAATATTTGAACAGCCACGGCCACAGGAAGTCGACGTTGGCAATCTGTCACAAGAGGTGGACGATGACGAGACACAATTGCCAGGAAGTGAGGAGGAGGATCGTGGTGCGCAAGTGGAAGAGGAGGAGGTGGTGGATGATCTAGTAACTGACCCAACGTGGAAGGAGGACATGCAGAGTGAGGCCAGCAGCACACAGGGGGAGGGAGGCAGAGTACCCCAACAGGCAGGAAGAAGCAGTGTGGTGGCCGCAGACAGAAGGCAGGCAACCGTTCCCCGTAACACCAACACGAGGGACGTTGCCAGTACAAGCGGTAGGTCTTCCAGAGTCTGGAATTTTTTTAAAGACTCTGCTGATAACCCCAAAAAGGCCATATGTTCCACCTGCCATGCCAGCATCAGCAGGGGTGACAAAACTACCAGCCTGACCACCACCAGCATGATCAGGCACATGGCAGCAAAGCACCCGACTTTGTGGGGCGAAACCCAGGGTCCACGACCAGTGTCAGCGGGTGTCACCACTGCTTCTTCCACTGTTGTGCGTGCAATAGAACCCCCTGTTGTGTGTGCAAGGCAATCCCCTGTCCATACTGCATGTAAAGATGCCCCCTCCTCTCAGTCTTCACTTGTTATGGCAGTTTCTCAAGAAACAGCATCAACGTCCACGTCCCACCGCAGCATTCAATTGTCCATATCCCAGACCTTTGAACGAAAGCGGAAATTCGCAGCTAACGCCCCACAGGCCACAGTCCTAAATTCGCACATTTCACGACTGCTTGCATTGGAAATGCTGCCTTTTAGGCTGGTGGAGACGGAATCCTTCCGCAATCTTATGGCGGTGGCCGTCCCTCGGTACTCGGTCCCCAGCCGACACTATTTTGCCCGGTGTGCCATCCCCGCACTACACAAGCACGTGTCCCAAAGCATCTGCCGTGCCCTCAACAACGCAGTTACTGGGAGAGTCCACCTGACAACGGACACGTGGACAAGTGCTTGTGGCCAGGGACGGTACATCTCTCTGATGGCACACTGGGTAAACATAGTGGAAGCCGGGACCCAGTCGGACCTTGGGACGGAACACATCCTCCCCACACCGAGGATTGCGGGCCCTATGTCAGTCAGAGTTGCCCCCACAGTGTACAGCTCCTGCGCATCCTCCTCCTCCTCCTCATGTTCAGCCTCCATCTCAGATATCACCACATCAGTTACAAGTTGGAAGCATTGCAGTACTGCCTCCGCCAAGCGGCAACAGACTGTGCTGAAACTCATAAGCTTAGGTGATAAACCTCACACTGCTTGTGAGTTGTGGACAGCTGTGAAAGAGCAGGCAGATCTGTGGCTGAGACCGCTGAACCTACATCCCGGCATAGTTGTGTGTGACAATGGCCGTAACCTGGTGGCGGCTCTGAGACGAGGCGAGATCACACACGTACCATGCCTGGCTCATGTGCTTAACCTCGTGGTTCAGCGGTTTCTTAAATCGTACCCCGAGTTGCCAGATCTGCTCGTGAAAGTACGCCGCCTGTCAGCTCATTTTCGCAAGTCGGCTACAGCTTCCGCCGCCCTTGCTGTGTTGCAGCAGCGTTTGCAGCTTCCGGCACACCGACTGGTGTGTGATGTCCCCACACGTTGGAACTCTACCCTCCTCATGTTGCAAAGGATTTGTGAGCAGAAGAGAGCAGTTGTGGAGTACCAGCTGCAACAAGGCCGTCGATATTCAGGTCAGACTCCACACATAAGACCTCAGGAGTGGACCTGGATGTCTGACATATGTAACATCCTGACAAACTTTGAGGAGGCCACCAAGATGGTGAGTGGCGATGACGCCATCATTAGTGTCAGCATCCCACCACTTGTCTGTCTTTTGCAATGCTCTCTGCAGAGAATTAAAGAGGAGGCATTGCAGCCAGAGTATGATGAGATGGATCAAGAAGCCGTAATGGGCGATTACACACAGCCCAGCCTCATCTCATCCCTACGTGCATTGGGGGACAATGAGGGAGAGGAGGAGGAGGAGGAGGAAGAACAGGAGCTGCTATCATGCGTTGTAGACGGTAGTACCTGTACAGGTGTCATACCGTCGGTTCAGCGTGGGTGGCCTGAGGACAGGGGGGAGGAGGAAGAGGAGGAGGAGAGCATGGTCAGTCGTCATCTTGGTGAGGACACAGAAATCTTGCCCGTTACCAGTCTGGCACGCATGGCTGACTTTATGTTACGCTGCCTTAACCGTGACCCTCGCGCTGTCAAAATGTTGGGTGACCGTCATTACTGGTTGGTGACACTTGTAGACCCCTGCAACAAGGAGAACTTTCACTCTCTTATTCCTGAGGTGGAGAGGTCTACAAAAATGGGGCAGTACCAGAAGGCCCTTGCTGCAGAACTCTTAAAAAAATTCCCATCTGAACACGCTAGCGGCAGAGGTCACAGTTCGTTGCCCAACCAAGGCGTACAGGCGAGAGAGAGGCAACTCCAATCCAGCAGAGGCAGGGGAACACTGTTAACGTTCTGGGACAGTTTTCTGACACCCGCCCAGCTTACAGGCCCTGAGGCGCGGGGTACTCTCACAAGGAGTGGAAAGTTTCAAAAGATGGTGAGGGAGTACCTTGCCGATCGTACCAGCGTCCTCCGTGATTCCTCTGTGCCTTTTAATTATTGGGTATCCAAGCTGGACACGTGGAATGAACTCGTTCTGTACGCCTTGGAGGTCCTGGCCTGCCCTGCCGCTAGCGTGTTATCGGAGCGTGTTTTTAGTGCCGCTGGGGGAATTATAACTGATAAGCGCACTCGCCTGTCAACTGACAATGCTGACAAGCTGACCCTTATCAAAATGAACAAGGGCTGGATTGGGCCAGACTTCTCATCACCACCAAATGACAGCAGAGTAACATAAAGTCAAATCCACTGTGTTATTTCGGGAGGTGTATTCACATGCACCGCTTCACACCCACACATGGGTATACGCTTCCTCGTTTCGGTTGTTTAATCTTCTTCTCCTTATCCTCAGCCTCCACCACCACTATACCACCAGGGTGCCAGCATTGCAAGTTCCTCCGTCCAAATTTTTGGCAGCTTTTGCTGGGAAAGCATAAGCAAATACCATGGGACACCCACTCCCCAATAATGGGACTTATGTTTGTAATATGCTGTACTGCATGGCTCTTGTAAGGGGCATTGCAAGTTGCTCCGTCCTAATTTTTGGCAGCTTTTGCTGGGAAAGCATAAGCAAATACTATGGGAGACCCACTCCCCAATAATGGGACTTATGTTTGTAATATGCTGTACTGCATGGCTCTTGTAAGGGGCATTGCAAGTTGCTCCGTCTTAATTTTTGGCAGCTTTTGCTTGCAAGGCATAAGCAAATACTATGGGACACCCACTCCCCAATAATGGGACTTATGTTTGTAATATGCTGTACTGCATGTGACGCGCCCCCTGGGCCGTGTGTACACGTGTGTGGGATACCCGGTGCCGGGTCTCTGGAGTCTGTAGCCTCCGTGGCGGTGACCCAGTCCCGTGGCTCAGGCTGGTCAAACCAGTGGCAGTCTTTCTTAGGTTTTGAGGTTAATTGTCCGACTGCGCCACCCGTGGATTGCGGTCAGGGAGTACCACCGCTGCGAGGCAGACCGCTGAGGCTGGTGTTGTGTGCGCAGCATAGAATGGGATAACTCCCCTCGGGAGGAGTATAGCCTCAGGGCAGTGAGTGTGGATGATGGGGGTGATGGTGCACGAGCGCAGCAGGAACGACTCAGAGTCTTTGCAGTGCAGTTCAGGGTCTTTACTGATGATTATAAGGTAGACACTCCCGGGAGTACTGGCTAGCATAAGAGGCCTGGTCAGTCTGTGAGCAAGCAGGAGTTCCCCTGGCCATGTGGAGTTGTAGGCCTCCCCGTCTGTCTGCACTCTTCCTGGCTACCTTGCTGTAAGCGGGTAGAAGTAGCCCACGTCCCTGAGTGTACCGTGTAGTGCTCACCCGTATGGCTGGTGACTTGGGGCCTTCTGTTAGCCTCCGCTCCACTAGGGCGGTGTTGGTCCCTTGCTTGTGACTGAGCCTCCGGGCTTCTATGGCCAGAGGACCTGAAATCCCCTGCCGGCTGGTTTCTGCTGCTGGATATATAAGTCCTCACAGCTTCGGACTCCTGTGTCCGGTTCCTATTGTCTTCTGCCAGGGCGAGCTCTGCTCAGCTTCCAGCCCCTGGTCTTTAGCTCCTAGCTCCTACAGAGCTCCTTGCTGTTACTTTCCCTTGCTCTCACTCTGACTCTGACTGTTCTCTGACTCACTCAACCCCGCCCCAGATCCAGTTTATAAGGGCAGAATTCTCCCCTCCCAGGACTGGGGCAGGAGGATGTTGCATGTTTAAGGGATCCTGACCAGGAAACCTCCCACTTGCTCTCCGACATAATATCTCTATTACTGTGGTGACAAGACCCCTGGGGTGCCACACATGGCTCTTGTAAGGGGCATTGCAGTTCCTCATAATTTTTGGAAAGCCTTCCATTCACTGCTTAGGCCAACAGTGCACGGGAGACCCAGTTGCTATAAATCGAAAAAAAGGTTTAGTTAATGCCCTCTGACCTCCATGTCATTTCCAAGGGGCACTGGAGTGGCTCGAAATTTTTGGTAGGCATTGCACTCACTGTATGCCCTATAACTGTGTAGCCGAACCGCTCCTTTTGTTACAGAAACATATCCTACAAGACATATGTGGTTGACTGGCCTGATATTGATGTGAATGGTCCCTGTTCCTCCTGCTCTTTCTCCTTTGCCACCACCTCATCCATCATTTATCACCTGAACTTTGTTTTAACGGGAGTCATAGAACTGGGATAGTAGCAGGAAAACATCCAGCAATCCTCGGAGGAGGTAGGATATGCGCCAAAACGCGGACCACCTCAGGCCTAGCCGCTACTACATACATGCGCTTGCATTCCAAGAAAACAAAGCAGATGCTAACTTCTATCATCATCATCATGCTCCTCACCTAGGCACTCTCAACTCCCCTGATGGAGAAGCCAGGGCCCACCGGAGGAGTCTGGTTCTCTGGTGGGCTCGTCCAATGCTGCCCTAAAGCAGGCCAGGCTAAGAAAAGTGCGGGGGAAGGTGACAGGAGAAATCAGGGCGGCTGGGGACCGAGTATGGACACCTGGCCGCCACCTGGCGGCTGGGGACCGAGCGTGGACACCCGGCCGCCGGGCGGCTGGGGACAGAGTATGGATACCTCGCTACCGAAGCGGCCATGAGGTAGTGGCCAGCTTCGGCCTCCTCCAAACTAAAAGGCCCCATTTCAAGTGAAAGCTAGCAGTATGGTATTGTAGCCTGCGGATGGGTGGTTGGCTGCATATTTTCGCTTGCATTGCAAGGAATGGGGGAGGTACAATTGAACACTGCCCTGGGACAAGGACTTGCACGGGGATAGTTGCAAGTCTGCATCTTCTGATGAAGCAAGGATCACTTCTGATGGGCACACTTTTAGACAGTGACCTGGGGGTCAGAGATGCTTCCAGGGGTCTTCCCCATGCTGATCCCTTGTCTTTTCAGCACTGTATGCATGTGTCACACAGCACATGGCCAGATAAGGTTGTAAAATGTTAAAATGACATTTCCCGGTGAACGCATTTGTCACGGTTGAAAGCAATACAAAAGTGCAAAAACGCATGAAAAATGCTACTTGTGAACATAGCCCAAGGTGTGGAGGAGTATTTTTGTTTTTGGTTATTTATTTTACCTTATGCACAAGTTTTTACCCTGGAAAGGAAATTCCTTAACATATTTCACAGGAAAACCGTTTCAGTTTCGTTTTTGAACGTTTTATTGTGAGCCCGCAAAAGTGGCTTAATACCTCTGACCACGTTGTTGACAGCAGTGACCTGGGGGTCAGAAATGCTTCCAGGGGCGATCCCCATGCTGCCCCCATGTCTTTTGAGCACTGTCACTATCGTTTTGGGCACTTTTTAGGCTTTCTACAGACTGCCGGGGGTGCTGCCGCAAAAATGCTCGGGTCTCTCATAGACTAACATTGGGCTCGTTGCTCGGGTCGAGCACCCGAGTATCACGGTAAGCTCGGCCCGAGCTTCGAGCACCCGAGCATTTTAGTGATCGCTCAACACTATCAGTCGTCATCTTGGTGAGGACACGGAAGTCTTGCCCGTTACCAGTCTGGCACCCATGGCTGACTTTATGTTACGCTGCCTTAACCGTGACCCTCGCATTGTCAAAATGTTGGGTGACAGTCATTACTGGTTGATGACACTTTTAGACCCCCACTACAAGGAGAACTTTCACTCTCTTATTCCTGAGTTGGAGAGGTCTACAAAAATGGGGCAGTACCAGAAGGCCCTTGCTGGAGAACTATTAAAAAAATTCCCATCTGAACACGGTAGCGGCAGAGGTCACAGTTCGCTGCCCAACTAAGGCATACAGGCGAGAGAGACGCAACTCCAATCCAGCTGAGGCAGGGGAACACTGTCAATGTTCTAGGACAGTTTTCTGAGACCTGCCCAGCTTACAGGCCCTGAGGCGCAGGGTACTCTCACAAGGAGTGGAAAGTTTCAAAAGATGGTGAGGGAGTACCAGCATCCTCCGTGATTCCTCTGTGCCTTTTAATTATTGGGTATCCAAGCTGGACACTTGGAATGAACTCACTCTGTATGCCTTGGAGGTCCTGGCCTGCCCTGCCGCTAGCGTGTTATCGGAGCGTGTTTTTAGTGCCGCTGGGGGAATTATAACTGATAAGCGCACTCGCCTGTCAACTGACAATGCTGACAAACTGACCCTTATCAAAATGAACAAGGGCTGGATTGGGCCAGACTTCTCATCACCACCAAATGACAGCAGAGTAACATAAAGTCAAATCCACTGTGTTATTTCGGGAGGTGTATTCCCATGCATCACTTCACACCCACACATGGGTATACGCTTCCTCATTTCGGCTGTTTTTTGCTCTTCTCCTTATCCTCAGCCTCCACGACCACTATACCACCAGGGTGACCATGGTCCATGTTGCCAGCATTGCAAGTTCCTCTGTCCTAATTTTTGGCAGCTTTTGCTTGGAAGGCATAGGCAAAGACTATGGGAGACCCACTCCCCAATAATGGGAATAATGTTTTTAATATGCTGTACTGCATGGCTCTTGTAAGGGGCATTAAAATCGTCTAGTTAAGCTACTGTGACCTCCACGTCTCTTCCAAGGGTCGTTAATATTGTCTTTTTATTCCACTGCGACCTCCACCACTCTTCCAAGGGGCATTAAAAGCGTCTTGTTAAGCTACTATGACCTCCACGTCTCTTCCACAGGGCGTTGATATTGTCTTTTTATTCCACTGTAACCTCCACCACTCTTCCAAGGGGCATTGATATTGTCTTTTTATTCCACTGCGACCTCCACCACTCTTCCAAGGGGCATTAAAACCGTCTTGTTAAGCTACTGTGACCTCCACGTCTCTTCCACGGGGCATTGATATTGTCTTTTTATTCCACTGTAACCTCCACCACTCTTCAAAGGGGCATTAAAACCGTCTTGTTAAACCACTCTGAACTCCACAGCTCTTCCAAGGGGCATTGACATGTTGTTTTTAATTACCTCTAACCTCCACGACTCTTGCAACGGGCATTGCATTTCCTCCTAATTTTTGTCAGCTTTTGCTTTTCAATGCATAGGCGAACACTAAGGGAGACCCACTCCCCAATAATGGGTAGAAGGTTTTTAATACGCTGTAATCCACGTCTGTTTCAAGGGGCATTGCACTGCCTAATAATTTTTGGAAAGCCTTCCATTCCCTGCTTAGGCCAACAGGGTACAGGAGACCCAGTTGCTATAAATGGAAAAAACGGTTTAGTTAAGGCCCTCTGACCTCCATGTCACTTCCAAGGGGCATTGGAGTGCCTTGAAATTTTGGGTAGGCATTGCACTCACTGTATGCCTTAAAACTGTGTAGCTGAACCGCTCCTTTTGGTACAGAAACATATCCTACAAGACATGTGTGGTTGACTGGCCTGATATTGATGTGAATGGTCCCTGTTCCTCCTGCTCTTTCTCCTTTCCCACCACCTCATCCATCATTCACCACCTGAAGCTTTGTTTTAACGGGAGTCATAGAACTGGGATAGTAGCAGGAAAACATCCAGCAATCCTCGAAGGAGGTAGAATATGCGCCAAAACGCTGACCACCTCAGGCCTAGCTGCTACTACATACATGCGCTTGCATTCCAAGGAACAGAAAGCTAAGGAGGTGGATGGCCTCATGATCATGAATAATTTACTCGTTGTGTAGGAGGCCGACCACTGCTGCTGTCTACCTTCTGAACTTTGTGTTGAAGCCTGATTGACCCAGGACCCGCAATCCTCTATGTCTGGAGGACGTGTTGCATCCCAGTGTCCAACTGTGTCCCGGCTTCCACAATATTAACCCAGTGTGAAGGCGTGAGATGGACCATCCCTGGCCACAATTATTTGCCCATGTGTTTGTGGTTAGGCTGTCCTTCCCACTAAATGCACTGGGGAGGGCACAGGTAATGTTTTGGTATGCGCGCTTGTGTATAAGGCGCACCGGGACAAATAGGGGCGGCTGGGGACCGTTTATGGACACCCGGCCACCCCCACGCGGCTGGGGACTGTGTGTGGGCACCCGGCGGCGGGGCGGCTGGGGACTGAGTATGAATACCAGGCTACCGACGCAGCCATGACGTGGTGGCCAGATTCCACCTCCACATGCCTAAAAGGCCCAATTTCAAGTGCAAGCAAGCTAGCAGTATGGTATTGCAGCCTGGGGGTGGGTGGGTGGCAGGCTGCATAGTTGCGCTTGTATTGCAAGTTATGGGGGAGGTACAATTGAACACTGCCCTGGGACAAGGACTTGCACGGGGATAGTTGCAAGTCTGCATCTTCTGATGCGGCAAGGATCACTTCTGATGGGCACACTTTTAGACAGTGACCTGGGTGTCAGAGATGCTTCCAGGGGTCTTCCCCATGCTGTTCCCATGTCTTTTCAGCACTGTATGCATGTGTCACACAGCACATGGCCAGATAAGGTTGTAAAATGTTAAAATGACATTTCCCGGTGAATGCATTTGTCACGGTTGAAAGCAATACAAACGTGCAAAAACGCATAAAAAATGCTACTTGTGAACATAGCCCAAGGTGTGGAGGAGTATTTTTGTTTTTGGTTATTTATTTTACCTTATACACAAGTCTTTACCCTGGAAAGGATGTTCCTTAACCCCTTTCCGACCTGGTCAGTAATAGTACGCACCAGGTCGGGAAGGCTGGTTCAGCGGGGGCTCCGGCGGTGAGGCCGCACTGAAGCGAGCACATGTCAGCTGATTATTGGAATCGCAATCCACCCGCGGCTGTTAACATGTTAAATCTCTGACAGTGGCATTTAACTCGCGCTTCCGGGAGTCCTAAGCCCCGCCCATCAGTGACCCCGTCACATGATCGCGGGTCACCAATGGGTGGGCATGACAACTCAGGGTCTGCAGCAGACGCCTGTGGTTGTCATGTCTCAATTGCTATGAGCGCCACCTAGTGGTCAGCGCTCATAGCAAGTGAGCATTTCTCCTGCATACAAGCGATCTGCTCATCGCTTGTATGCAGTAGAAGCAATCAGACATCTGCTGGTTCTAGTCTCCTATGGAGACTATAGAAGCAAGCAGAAAGTGTAAAAAAAAAAGTTTTTAAAAAAATAAAAAAAATAAAAAATATATAAAGGTTTAAGTCACCCCCCTTTCGCCCCATTCAAAATAAAATATATATATAAAAAAAAAACACATACACATATTTGGTATCGCCGCGTTCAGAATCGCCCGATCTATCAATATAAAAGAAGAATTAATACAATCAGTAAACGGCGTAATGAGAAAAAAATTTTAAACGCCAGAATTAAGTTTTTTTGGTCGCTACAACTTTGCAATAAAATGCAATAACGGGCGATCAAAACATCGGATCTACCCCAAAATGGTATCAATAAAAACGTCAGCCCGGCGCGCAAAAAATAAGCCCTCACCTGGCCCCAGATCCCGAAAAATGGAGAAGCTAAGGGTCTCGGAAAATGGCGTCATATTTTTTGTTTTTTTTAGCAAGCTTTGGATTTTTTTTTCACCACTTAAATAAAAAAGAACCTATACATGTTTGGTGTCTATGAACTCGTAACGACCTGGAAAATAATGATGGCAGGTCAGTTTTAGCAATCTGTGAACGTGGTAAAAAAAGGACCCAAAAAACAACTGTGGAATTGCATTTTTTTTGCAGTTTCACTGCATTTGGAATTTTTTTCCCATTTTCCAGCACACGATATGGTAAAACCAGTGATGGTGTTTAAAAGTACAACTCGTCCCGCAAAAAATAAGCCCTCACATGGCCATATTGAACGAAAATTAAAAAAGTTCTGGCTCTGGGAAGAAGGGGAGCAAAAAAGGAAAACACAAAAACAGAAAGACCCATGGTCGTTAAGGGGTTAACATATTTCACAGGAAAGCACTTTCACTTTAGTTTTTGAACGTTTTATTGTGAGCCCGTAAAAGTGGCTTAATACCTCTGACCACGTTGTTGACAGCAGTGACCTGGGGGTCAGAAATGCTTCCTTGGGTGATCCCCATGCTGTCCCCATGTCATTTGAGCACTGTCACTATCGTTTTGGGCACTTTTTAAGCTTTCTACAGACTGCCGGGGGAGCCGCCGCAAAAATGCTGGGGTCTCCCATAGACTAACATTGGGCTCGTTGCTCGGGTCGAGCACCCGAGTATCACAGTGAGCTCGGCCCGAGCTTCGAGCGCCCGAGCATTTTAGTGCTCGCTCAACACTAGTGACAATATTAACAGAAGCCAGCCCAGGTTGAGAGCAGTTAAGTGGGCATGTTGGATATTAGTTCCTGTTGGTGAGTTGTAGAGAAGCTACTGAAGACGAAGGAGGTGTTATATTCTGTTTTCTAGATTATAGGCCTCAAGTGTGAAATGTGTTCAGTGACAAAAGGTTTAAGGATAGCAAGTTAAAGAGCAAGTTCACCGGCAACTGACTTCTTACACGGCGGCGGAGTGCAAGGATTGAAGTAACAAGAAGGTTCCATCCACCATCAGTGAGTACCAGCCATAGCAAAGCATAGCGGAGGGAGGTGGAACTCCCCATGGCAGCTAGAAGGAGTGGGCTACAGGAAGGCACAGTGTTAGCCAGTTCTGGAGGATTAGATAAGTCCTATTCCAACCAGGAGGGCACACCTGATACCATCGGTTTTTACAGTACTACTTAACAAATTCCAGTAAAGATGTTTGATCCTGGTCTCACTCATTTGCACGTGGTACCATCAACCAGTTGTGGCCTTAAAGGGGTGGGCAACTGTACGGGTGTGACCGAGACTGTCATGTACCTGCCCCTGAAGACAACAATTGTGTAATGTGAATTTTATTGCGTTTTATTATGTAATATGAAATGTGCAAAGTAGAACGCAACTAATGTACGGTGTTCTAGTACTGATGCTGCCGTGTGGGGGCTGCAAGCTAACGCCCAAGGTAACTCTGGTACACCCAGCTCGTGTTTAGGGAACGTAGAGGACATGGTTTAGTGCTTAGGTTAGAGACGGAGAGTGACTGTAGATATAGGTTAGGGTTTAGGGCCCAGTGCAGTGACAGAAAGAGCAAGGTAGGTATAAGTGTATGAGTTCTAGGAATAGTGTAGGATATAGTTAAATGTTTGGGACCAGCACAGGATGGGAGTGGGAAGGCTCAAGTAAATAGGGGAATCACTGCCTGGTTTAGTTAAGAGTAAGTTTGAGGTTGGTGTGAAGTCCAAGTTCAAGGTGCAGTGAGCTGGAGGTAGTATGAGTTTGTATCAAATTTCCTGTGGACCTTCCTGCAATGTCTGGGGCCTACGGACCGAAATAGGGACTGATGAGAGTGCCTTAATCCTTTCCATACAGAGAGCCAGACGAGGAACCGCTTGAGAGAAACATATCGGATATCGGGAATACTGCGGTGACGGGAATCCCTGGGGTTGACAGGAGGATCAATCATAGGGATAGTCCAAGCTGAACATAAGCAAATGATGAAAATCTACTGTGCTGATGGAACAAGAAACAGAGGGTGCTGTGCCCGATACTGTGTGCTAAAGACCGTTGTATCTGAACTGTTCAGTAAAGTTGTACCTGTTATAACAAATTGGGTGTCCCCTGATTTCTGTGCGGCTGATCCTGGACTCAAGGACGTGGATACAGCGGAGGCCAGTGAGTGCAATGCAATGTACACAACACAACACATATGGATTGGGACACTGTTTCTAAAGTGCCAGGGTGCTTTGGGACTGCGAAGCAAACCTCGTCACGATAGGTCCCTTACAGCAGCACAGGTGAGCCGCATGGTGGGTATACAATGTTTTTACCCTTTTTTGCAGCCCTATACAATCCAGTTGGGCACCATTCGGTGGAATTTGCACAAAGCAAATCAGAAAAAAATTCTTATTCGGGGAAATCAAATTTATTTTTCATAAATTTGAGGCAAATTCAATTCGCCGAGAACTGACTTGCTAATCTGTACTTTCTGGTCAAGGTGCCACCAATTCATGTGGCCAAATCCTACAGATGATTTTACTACAATGTCATATGAGTCTATTCACATGTAGAGTTATGCTAGAGGTTCTGTAGCGATTTTCACAGAATTCCAGGGAAACTTTGGGTTTGTCGTGATTTTGTCAAAATGGAAGAGTTAAGCCGATACAGGCAAAATCCCCATGCTATGACCAAAATGAGCAGCCAGGAGTATCTTCCCAAGACACAGAATAAGAAATGATGAAAAACCCTATGTGTCCCAAAATGGTATCAATGCAATCAACTCATCCAACTAAAAACAAGCACCTACAGAAAGTATAAAAGCTGCGACTCTCCAAAAATGATCTTGTTAAGAATATTGTTATAATGCTACCAGTAATAAAATGTAAAGGTAAAAAATATCAATTTAATTCCAAATATCAAAGATAAAAATATATGTACTGTACACAGTAAATAAATATAAGGGTAGCTGAAAATATATTCATATATATGGTCATTATAAGGATGTAAAATAAATCCCTAATCCAAAGACAGTGACAGGCAGTGATATAATACTGGAGTATTGCAGTAAATGGCTTAGCCATATAGGGAAGTGTCCTGGTGTATGTCAGCAGCCCCGACGCGCGTTTTCAGTGGGCTTCCTCAGGAGGACTGTGTGGGCCTGTGTGCAGCGTGAGACCTTTATTCACCTCCCAACAGGTGTATGGACTTCCAGATGCAGTAATTGGGCTCATGAGGGGCGGGTCTCTGGCCGCGGTCAAGTCACTTTCAGTGATCACAGTGACAAAACGAGTCAAGGAAAAGTTTTCTGTGACATCAGAGGCCTGCCCTGTCCTGTGTGGATGTCTCAAGGAATGTGGGTGGATCAGAGCTCCAACATGTATGAGCATGCAGCAGTGGTGGCCATTTTTAACCAGGGATTAAGTGTGGAGCATTTTGGTAAGTAAAGAAGTGTAAAAAAAAGGGGAAAAATAAAGCAAAAACATGAATAAAACAAGGAATGTGTGAAAGTGAACATATATGTGAAAGAAATATATGAAAGGAAAAAGGGGAGGAGGAATGTCCCAGTCATGGATCAGTCATCGAACCACTACTACATTAAGAAAAAATGATAAAAACACATAAAATCCAGAGAAAGAAGAACTATTACGAAAAGAGGTGAAACTAATCTTCTCATTTAAGCTGAAGGGAGCCATTGTACCCAGAGAGACAATCCAGCGACAGTCTAGCTGAGCCAAAACGCGTTTATAGCCTCTGTCTCTAATGCCTCGTATTTTTAGGTCATCAGGGCTGCAGTTGTTGCACATCTTGAAGTGTCTAAGGGTGGTCTTCAGGGTTGTGATATCTTCAGGGTTGTGAGTCCCACATAAATCTAATTGCAGATGCATGTGTAAGAGGGTGGACAAGGAGTCCTGTTCACCTCAAGAAGACATCGTGGCAAGTGTGCCAAAAAGTTATTTTGTGTCGTTAAAGTTTATGCAAATTATAAAAAGTATTTTATCCCTATGGCCCGTGGATGTGTCAGGTACCTGCAGGGTTAACTGCAAGGCTGGGCCCTATAGGGGAACCAGTGAGTAGGTTTTAAGGATATAGGTAGTAAGTAGTTAGTGTTGGCAAGGAGGTGATGGAAGGAGGACAGGTTTATCGGTTGTGGAACTACAAGGCTCAGCATGAAAAAAAAACAGTTACAGAGGCGTCACGACAGCCCAGGTAAGTGGGGACCCCTGCAGAATGGAAAGCTTATAAGTCGGGCAAAGGTACTGTACAGCGGAAAAGGGGGACGTCAGGAAAAGATAGCTCCCTGCTGTGGGTACTGGAACAGTGAACCCCTGGGACCGACATAGGCAAAGACTCATAGCGATATGACGCACCCCCTGAGCCGTGGGGTACTTGGTAGCCGGGCCAGTCCTTTTCTATTGGGGTTGTCACGGTGGCAGTGACCCAGTCCGTGGCCCAGGGCGGTCAATAAAATAAAGTGAAGAGTCAATTGGGGCAATAAACATTTGGGGATAATGTTCGTGATGCCACCCGTGGTATGCGGCTATAGGGGGCCGCTGCTGCGGTGCAGATTCACTGGGGCTGATGATGATGCAGCAGAGATAGTGCAGCTCTCCACGGGCAGAGCTAAGCTCCAGGGCAGTATATAGGACTTGATGAGGTAGATGTTGTTGGCAGGGACAGTCTAGTGCAGGGGCGGTGATGCAGCAATAAATCAAGGACACAGTGGGGTGCAGTCTTCAGGCTTTACTCACAGTTCTTAGGCAGTTCCAGGTTACCACTGCAGCCGGTTATAACAGCCCATGTCGTCCTGTGTTCTCCAAGGAATGGATCCAGCAACTCCCAGGTTGTTCAGGTACACTTAGTTGGGACCCCCTTCTTATGTGCCTCTCTGGTCGTCTCCCTGCGCTGGCTCTCGCCCTCCAGCCCTGCGCCTCACAATCAGTGTCCCAAGCCAGTGGCCTGGCGGGCCGGAACAGAGTAAAAGTTTTTGTAAGACATGCAAACATTTTTAGGATGCATCCACATAGAAGACAGTAAAACTTTTTCTTACCTTTTTGGGAGACACTTTCTCTTAAACGTTACATAACAATATGTGGTATATATAAAACAGCATATAAAACCCTTTTACCACATTACATAACTGTGTCCATAATGGTGTCCATCTCACTGGTGTAAGTGCAATGTGGGGGACCCGTCCACAACAACCTCCCAACGTAGGCTCTGGGCGTGGCTGCAGGGCACAGCTGATCCACTCGTTGGACCACGTCTTCGGCCACGCCATACGGGTTTTTGTTCAGTGGTCGATAAAACCAACAAGAAGCACCTTAAGAAGTGCTAACTAGTGTTGAGTGAGCACTAAAATGCTCGGGTGCTCGAAGCTCGGGCCGAGCTCACTGTGATACTCGGGTGCTCGACCCGAGCAACGAGCCCAATGTTAGTCTATGGGAGACCCGAGCATTTTTGCGGCGGTACCCCCGGCAGTCTTTTAAAAGCCTAACAAGTGCCCAAAACGATAGTGACGGTGCTCAAATGACATGGGGACAGCATGGGTATCGCCTCAGGAAGCATTTCTGACCCCCAGGTCACTGCTGTCAGCAAAGTGGTCAGAGGTATTAAGCCACTTTTACGGGCTCACAATAAAACGTTCAAAAACGAAACTGAAACTGCTTTCCTGTGAAATATGTTAAGGAACTTCCTTTCCAGGGTAAAGACTTGTGTATAAGGTAAAATAAATAACCAAAAACAAAAATACTCCACCACACCTTGGGCTATGTTCACAAGTAGCATTTTTAATACGTTTTTGCACTTTTGTATTGCTTTCAACCGTGACAAATGTGTAGCACCCTGAGGATTCGGCTGCTACAGGGGTATTGCACCTCAACCCAGAGGTGTGATATTCCACTCCCGGGTAAGGATGGAGTGTGGACCTGAGCTCGGTAGGCTGCATGTGTAGCACCCTGAGGATCCGGCTGCTACAGGGGTATTGCACCTCAACCCAGAGGTGTGATATTCCACTCCCGGGTAAGGATGGAGTGTGGAACTGAGCTCGGTAGGCTGCATGCACTACACACATCCCATTTCCGAGGAACAGGCCGACGGTACTCCCACTTAGAAATGTGCAGGTACGACCGAGTCTGTTCCTGGCTGGAGTGGGAGGGGGGTGGTACATCCCAAGTAGTGTAGGGGCAGATAGGGGGAGCAGCCTGGGTAAAGATAGGAGCTCATTGGGTGCTGGTCACCTGAGCTCACACATAGAGGGTGTATATAAGGTGGGCACCAACTAAGAACAGGGTCAGTTGCAGAGAGAAAGTCAGCGAGCGGAGGAGAAGAGAGACCCAGAGTGAGAGAGGAGAGAGAGAGACCCAGAGGGGGAACCAGAAGAAAAGGACTCCAAGAACCCAACTTAAATCCCCGGGTGAAGAGTCGGCACAGGGTACCGGAACCCAAGCTGGTGGGGGCAAAAACACTCCCCAGCCAGAGACCGGAGACCGTGGGCAGCGTTTGTCACGGTCACCCACCACATCCACCACGAAGGCATACCACGAGGAGGGTCAGGGAACCCCAGGCCAAGGGTCTCCCCACAGAAGGCCCGAGGGAGCTGGACCTGGGTGGATCAATAGTGGGGACGGCCAGAGAAAGGACAGAAGGAGAGCTCAGGGTCACGCTCCGGACTTATTTGGGAGTTGGCTGGATCCAGAACCTGGTGGACGCAGCACGGCTCGGGAGGTCACTCGAAGCTGGAGTGACCGGAACATCAGCAGTGAGTAAACATCCTAAACTGCATAACCCGACTCTGTCTCTGATTGCCGTCTACACTGCATCACCACAACTCCCATCCTCTGCACCTGATCCCCCTGAGGCTATACCCCACCCGTTGGGGGTTATACCATCACAAGCTGCACCTACACCATCAGCCTCAGCGGACCCTGCTGCAGCGGCGGCCATAGTGACCGCAACACAACGGGTGGCGTAGTCGACAATAAAGAACTTATAACATCTGTAGGACTGCCACATACAACTGAGTTTGACACCCTGGGCACGGACCGGGTCACAGCCACTCGGAAGACTACAACTCCCATCTGATCCGGCTCCGGGTATTCCCCTAAAGAATATGGCCCAGGGGGCGCGTCAACTTTGGCGTAGTCGGCAGGATTACGTGCCCGCAACACCCAGGTACTGCGTGCCTGAAGAAAAGGACGAGTTTACCTCAAAAAGAAGTCTCCTGCCGGTTCCGGAGGGTCCCCGCCATCGGACCCCATCATCAGTCGATTCCAGCCGGTTGTCCGCCATTAACCGCGTTTTCCCGCCATCTGCAGAGTTTCCCGCCACTGGGAAGCGATTCCCGCCATTTCCGAAGGTTTCCCGCCTTGGAAGAGCGGACGCCATTATGGGCGTGCCAGAGGGTGGTGAGAGGCCACCTCCCATCGTGGGCCAGGACCGAAAATGGCGCCAAAAGTGGAAACCGCCCCCACCAACAGAGACTGTGATGCTAGAGGTGTCTGTCAGCGTGAAAGAACAGCCCCTGGAGCTGACAATCACCAAGTGGCCCCGGGACCGCCCTCGAAGGGGGAGGAGACGAAAGGAGAGAGAAAAGATGGGTGTCGCTTGGAGCAGTCTAGAGCGAGCGCACCCGGAGGCAAGAAGCCTGGAGAGGAGTAGCAGAGAAGACCACCCGGAGATGGCCAGAGAGCAGAGCAGCACCGGCCCGCTGGCCAGGAGCCTGCTGGAAGAAGAGCAGAGCAGCACCGACCCGTTGGTCAGGAGCCTGCTGGAAACCACGACCCCACTAGGCCTAGTGGAGGTCCTCGCACAGCTCCCCCGAGACCGGGAGTGTGCACAGACTGCCCTGGAGGGCCTCGCACGGAGGATGGCGCGGGTACAGCGAGAGACATTGGCGGAGTGGAGCCGAGAGATGGCCCAGCAAACCAAGACCCGGAGCACGCCAGCCAAGATGAGGAGACAGACCGCCTCTGAGGATGGCGCGGGAGGACCCAAGGCCGGAGACGGCGCCGAGAAGGGAGCCGAACGCATGGAGGCAGGTAAAGGGGACGTCTATACCCCAAACCAGGACACCGCTTACCTGCCCCAGCTCCCCGTCGCAGAGCCCGAAAGTCCCCCTGCTGTGCCCGAAAACGCCATGTCACCGACGCAGACTAGGCCCCAACCGGAAGCCGCCGCCGCGACCCCTGTGACGCCATGCGCACCGACCCCGAGCGTGGCAAAACAGGAAGTAACACCAGCCTGGTCGCAGGGCCTAGAATTCCCGGGCGTCGCATCACCAACAGCGCCCCCTACCTCCGCGGAGCCTCCGGCCTGGCCGCAAGGCCAGGTAGCCCAGGGCGCCGCTGTCCTGACGGTGCCTTTCACCTTCCAGGTGCCCCAGGCCTGGCCGCAAGGCCTGGGCAACCCGGGCGCCACCACCACCGCGCCCGCACCCGTAAAACCAAGGGTGCCGCGTCTGGGAGAGGACTTGTTTGCCCAGCACACGTGGCCGGACGGGCAGCCTTTCATCTGGCCCCAGAGATATTATGAACTGGATCACCAGAGGAGAGTTGGGGCCATGTGTGCACCCCTGATTCCGGCTCCGAAGCCCGTGATAAGGATCTCGCCCCCGCTTGAAGAGACCCAATTTGAGTGGGACCCCACCGGAGAAGACCTAATGAGGTTCACTCAAGAAACCAGGGCAGCTGCAGCGGAGCGTGCTGCGTGCTGCCGACAGCAGCTCGAGGAGTTTGCGAGGGAGCGGAGAGAGAGGCGGGTCCGGGAACAACAGGCCCAAATAAGGAGCGCCGAGCAGAAGAGCCGAACCAGGAGGGACCCCCGTGCAGCGCACAGTCCCCGCACCACCGGGACTGTAATTAAGTTCAACATGCAGCATGGGTGGGGCTTCATCAGAGACCACAACACCCCCGGCGACGTCTTTGTCACGCGCAGAGATGTGGAGTCCCATCTGCCGGAGGGGCACAGAGGTCGTGACCTTTATATCGGGGACGAGGTCACCTTTACCCGGCACAAGTGTGCCAAAGGACCTTACGCCCTCCATGTGCATCGCCTGACAGAGGAGGAGCTGCAATGTGAGGAGGAAGAGCAAGAGGATCCGGACGGGTCTGAAGCTGAGATCCCCAAAGAAGGAGCAGGAGGAAGACGTTGTTGAGTACAGCGGAGTAGGTGCTGTAAATAGTTACCCGATCGGGGTATAAAGAAACTGTTACTGCAAATATAGTCCCCGTTGGGACCAGCTGAGTGAACTGTTTACCCGTTTACCCTTAATCCCACAGGCTGAGGACTGTGAGCAGCCATTCCCTTTCCTTCCTTACCTGGCCGAGGACTGAGAGCGGCCATATCCCTGTATATAGTTGCGCGTCCTAAAGCGCCCCCTACCGGTTTTATAGGAAAACCATTTTTCTAAGAGACTGTCGCACTTTACCCGGTCACACGTTGCACAGTGACCGGAGGAGGAGTCTGAGGCGACGAGAATGTTTTATCTGCTAAGATATGTTGTTTAATATGTTTTATATGTTTATGAAAAAAATTTGTATGTTTTGGTGTTGTTTTTGTCTTACAGCCCGAGGACGTGCTGTGGTTTACCAGGGGGGAATGTAGCACCCTGAGGATCCGGCTGCTACAGGGGTATTGCACCTCAACCCAGAGGTGTGATATTCCACTCCCGGGTAAGGATGGAGTGTGGAACTGAGCTCGGTAGGCTGCATGCACTACACACATCCCATTTCCGAGGAACAGGCCGACGGTACTCCCACTTAGAAATGTGCAGGTACGACCGAGTCTGTTCCTGGCTGGAGTGGGAGGGGGGTGGTACATCCCAAGTAGTGTAGGGGCAGATAGGGGGAGCAGCCTGGGTAAAGATAGGAGCTCATTGGGTGCTGGTCACCTGAGCTCACACATAGAGGGTGTATATAAGGTGGGCACCAACTAAGAACAGGGTCAGTTGCAGAGAGAAAGTCAGCGAGCGGAGGAGAAGAGAGACCCAGAGTGAGAGAGGAGAGAGAGAGACCCAGAGGGGGAACCAGAAGAAAAGGACTCCAAGAACCCAACTTAAATCCCCGGGTGAAGAGTCGGCACAGGGTACCGGAACCCAAGCTGGTGGGGGCAAAAACACTCCCCAGCCAGAGACCGGAGACCGTGGGCAGCGTTTGTCACGGTCACCCACCACATCCACCACGAAGGCATACCACGAGGAGGGTCAGGGAACCCCAGGCCAAGGGTCTCCCCACAGAAGGCCCGAGGGAGCTGGACCTGGGTGGATCAATAGTGGGGACGGCCAGAGAAAGAACAGAAGGAGAGCTCAGGGTCACGCTCCGGACTTATTTGGGAGTTGGCTGGATCCAGAACCTGGTGGACGCAGCACGGCTCGGGAGGTCACTCGAAGCTGGAGTGACCGGAACATCAGCAGTGAGTAAACATCCTAAACTGCATAACCCGACTCTGTCTCTGATTGCCGTCTACACTGCATCACCACAACTCCCATCCTCTGCACCTGATCCCCCTGAGGCTATACCCCACCCGTTGGGGGTTATACCATCACAAGCTGCACCTACACCATCAGCCTCAGCGGACCCTGCTGCAGCGGCGGCCATAGTGACCGCAACACAACGGGTGGCGTAGTCGACAATAAAGAACTTATAACATCTGTAGGACTGCCACATACAACTGAGTTTGACACCCTGGGCACGGACTGGGTCACAGCCACTCGGAAGACTACAACTCCCATCTGATCCGGCTCCGGGTATTCCCCTAAAGAATATGGCCCAGGGGGCGCGTCACATGCACTACACACATCCCATTTCCGAGGAGCAGACCGACGGTGCTCCCACTTAGAAATGTGCAGGTACGACCGAGTCTGTTCCTGGCTGGAGTGGGAGGGGGGTGGTACATCCCAAGTAGTGTAGGGGCAGATAGGGGGAGCAGCCTGGGTAAAGATAGGAGCTCATTGGGTGCTGGTCACCTGAGCTCACACATAGAGGGTGTATATAAGGTGGGCACCAACTAAGAACAGGGTCAGTCTGTCAGAGTAAGAAGCAGAGGAGCAGAGCAGCCCAAGAGAGAGAGAGAGGAGAAAGAAAGAGAGACCCAGAGGGGGAAGCAGAAGAGAGGACTCTAAGACCCCAAATCCAATCCACGGGTGAAGAGTCGGCATCAGGGTACCGGAACCCAAGCTGGTGGGGGCAAAAACACACCCCAGCCAGAGACCGGAGGCCGTGGGCAGCGTCTGCCACGGCCACCCACCACATCCACCACGAAGGCATACCACGTGGAGGGTCAGGGAACCCAAGGCCAAGGGTCTCCCAACAGAAGGCCCGAGGGAGCTGGACCTGGGTGGATCAATAGTGGGGACGGCCAGAGAAAGGACAGAAGGAGAGCTCAGGGTCACGCTCCGGACTTGCTTGGGGGTTGGCTGGATCCAGGACCTGGTGGATGCAGCACGGCTCGGGAGGTCACTTGAAGCTGGAGTGACCGGAACATCAGCAGTGAGTAAATACCCTAAACTGCATAACCCGACTCTGTCTTCCTTTAACACCTATGCTGCACCACCACAACCCCCATCCTCTGCACCTGACCCCCTGAGGCTATACCCCACCCGTTGGGGGTTATACCATCACAAGCTGCACCTACACCATCAGCCTCAGCGGACCCTGCTGCAGCGGCGGCCATAGTGACCGCAATACAACGGGTGGCGTAGTCGACAATAAAGAACTTAATAACATCTGTAGGACTGCCACATACAACTGAGTTTGACACCCTGGGCACGGACCGGGTCACAGCCACTCGGAAGACTACAACCCCCATCTGATCCGGCTCCGGATATTCCCCCTAAAAGAATATGGCCCAGGGGGCGCGTCAACTTTGGCGTAGTCGGCAGGATTACGTGCCCACAACAACCGGGTACTGCGTGCCTGAAGAAAAGTGCAAGTTTACCTCAAAAAGAAGTCTCCTGCCGGTTCCGGAGGGTCCCCGCCATCGGACCCCATCACAGGTCGATTCCAGCCGGTTGTCCGCCATTAACAGCGTTTTCCCGCCATCTGCAGAGTTTCCCGCCAAGGGGAAGCGATTCCCGCCATTTCCAAAGGTTTCCCGCCTTGGAAGAGCGGACGCCATTATGGGCGTGCCAGAGGGTGGCGAGAGGCCACCTCCCATCGTGGGCCAGGACCGAAAATGGCGCCAAAAGTGGAAACCGCCCCCACCAACAGAGACTGTGATGCTAGAGGTGTCTGTCAGCGTGAAAAAACTGCCCCTGGAGCTGACAGTCACCAAGTGGCCCCGGGACCGCCCTCGAGGGGGGAGGAGACGAAAGAAGAGAACAAAGATGGGTGCCGCCTGGAGCAGTCGAGAGCGAGCGCACCCGGAGGCAAGAAGCCTGGAGGAGAATATCGGAGGAGCTTGCCCGGAGATGGCGAGAAAGCAGAGCAGCACCGGCCCGTTGGCCAGGAGCCTGCTAGAAACAGAGGAGGGAGAGCAGAGCAGCACCGGCCCGCTGGCCAGGAGCCTGCTGGAGACAACAGTAGGAGAGCAGAGCAGCACCGACCCGTTGGTCAGGAGCCTGCTGGAAACAACGACCCCACTAGGACTAGTGGAGGTCCTAGCACAGCTCCCCCGAGACCGGGAGTGTGCACAGACCGCCTCTGAGGATGGCGCGGGAGGACTGAAGGCCGGAGACGGCGCCGAGAAGGGAGCCGAACGAGTGGAGGCAGGTAAAGGGGACGTCTATACCCCAAACCGGGAAACCGTGTACCTGCCCCAGCTCCCCGTCGCAGAGCCCGAAGTCTATCCTGCCGTGCCCGTCGCTGCAACGTCACCTCCGCAGACTAGGCCTCAAACGGGAGCCGCGACCCCTGTGACGTCACACGCCTCGACCCCGAGCGTGACCAAGCAGGAAGTACCACCAGCCTGGTCGCAAGGCCTAGTACCCCCAGGCGCCGCAATACCAACAGCGCCCCCTACCTCCGCGGAGCCCCCGGCCTGGTCGCAGGGCCAAGTAGCCCAGGGCGCCGCCGTCCTTACGGTGCCCTTTACCTTCCAGATACCCCAGGCCTGGCCGCAAGGCCCGGGCAACCCGGGCGCTAACACCACCGCGCCCATAAGACCAAGAGTGCCGCATCTGGGAGAGGACCTGTACGCCCAGCACACGTGCCCGGATGGGCAGCCATTTATATGGCCACCGGAGTTCCACCATCCCCGACTCCGGAGAGAGAGACCCCTGGATGAACCCCTGATCCCGGCTCCAAAGCCCGTTAAGAGGATCTCGCCCCCGCTAGCAGAAGCGCAGTTTGAGTGGGACCCCACCGGAGAAGACCTCATGGGGTTCACTCAAGAGACTCGGGCAGCTGCAGCGGAGCGTGCTGAGTGCTGCCGCCAACAGCTCGAGGACTTCGAGAGGGAGCGGAGAGAGAGGCGGGTCCGGGAACAGCAAGCTCAAGTAAAGAGCGCGGAGCAGAAGAGCCGGGCCAGGAGAGACCCCCGTGCAGCGCATAGTCCCCGCACCACCGGGACTGTGATAAAGTTTAACCTGCAGCATGGGTGGGGCTTCATCCGAGACCACCACACCGTAGGCGACGTCTTCGTAACCAGGAGAGACGTTGAGTCCCACCTACCGGAGGGACACAGAGGTCGTGACCTTTATATAGGGGACGAGGTCACCTTCACCCGGCACAAGTGTGCCAAAGGTCCCTACGCCCTCCATGTGCATCGCCTGACGGAGGAGGAGCTGCGGTGTGAGGAGGAAGAACAAGAGGACCCGGACGGGTCTGAAACTAGAGCCAAAGGTAACCAAAAAGCAAGAGCAGGAGGACGCCGTCGCTAAGGACAGCGAAGCAGAAGCTGTATATAGTTGCCCGTCGGGGCACCGTAAACTGAAACTGAAACTGAAACCGTGAACTGAAACTGAAACTGAAACTGAAACCGTGAAACTGAAACTGAAACTGTAGTTGCTAATATAGTCCCCGTTGGGACCAGCAAGTGTGAACTGTTACCCGTTTTTCCCTTAATCCCACTGACCGAGGACTGAGAGCGGTCATTCCTCCCTAATACCTGGCCGAGGACTGAGAGCGGCCACTATCCCCTGTATATAGTTGCGCGTCCTAAAGCGCCCCCTACCGGTTTTACAGGAAAACCATTTTTCAAGAAGAGACTGTCGCACTTTACCCGGTCACACGTTGCACAGTGAACGGAGGAGGAGCCAGAGGCGACGAGAATGTTTTATATTGATATATATATATATATTGTTTTATATGTTTTATATGTTATGCAAAAATTTGTATGTTTTGGTGTTATGTCTTACAGCCCGAGGACGTGCTGTGATTTACCAGGGGGGAATGTAGCACCCTGAGGATTCGGCTGCTACAGGGGTATTGCACCTCAACCCAGAGGTGTGATATTCCACTCCCGGGTAAGGATGGAGTGTGGACCTGAGCTCGGTAGGCTGCATGCACTACACACATCCCATTTCCGAGGAGCAGACCGACGGTACTCCCACTTAGAAATGTGCAGGTACGACCGAGTCTGTTCCTGGCTGGAGTGGGAGGGGGGTGGTACATCCCAAGTAGTGTAGGGGCAGATAGGGGGAGCAGCCTGGGTAAAGATAGGAGCTCATTGGGTGCTGGTCACCTGAGCTCACACATAGAGGGTGTATATAAGGTGGGCACCAACTAAGAACAGGGTCAGTCTGTCAGAGTAAGAAGCAGAGGAGCAGAGCAGCCCAAGAGAGAGAGAGAGGAGAAAGAAAGAGAGACCCAGAGGGGGAAGCAGAAGAGAGGACTCTAAGACCCCAAATCCAATCCACGGGTGAAGAGTCGGCATCAGGGTACCGGAACCCAAGCTGGTGGGGGCAAAAACACACCCCAGCCAGAGACCGGAGGCCGTGGGCAGCGTCTGCCACGGCCACCCACCACATCCACCACGAAGGCATACCACGTGGAGGGTCAGGGAACCCAAGGCCAAGGGTCTCCCAACAGAAGGCCCGAGGGAGCTGGACCTGGGTGGATCAATAGTGGGGACGGCCAGAGAAAGGACAGAAGGAGAGCTCAGGGTCACGCTCCGGACTTGCTTGGGGGTTGGCTGGATCCAGGACCTGGTGGATGCAGCACGGCTCGGGAGGTCACTTGAAGCTGGAGTGACCGGAACATCAGCAGTGAGTAAATACCCTAAACTGCATAACCCGACTCTGTCTTCCTTTAACACCTATGCTGCACCACCACAACCCCCATCCTCTGCACCTGACCCCCTGAGGCTATACCCCACCCGTTGGGGGTTATACCATCACAAGCTGCACCTACACCATCAGCCTCAGCGGACCCTGCTGCAGCGGCGGCCATAGTGACCGCAATACAACGGGTGGCGTAGTCGACAATAAAGAACTTAATAACATCTGTAGGACTGCCACATACAACTGAGTTTGACACCCTGGGCACGGACCGGGTCACAGCCACTCGGAAGACTACAACCCCCATCTGATCCGGCTCCGGATATTCCCCCTAAAAGAATATGGCCCAGGGGGCGCGTCAAATGCATTAACCGGGAAATGTCATTTTAACATTTTACAATCTTATCTGGCCATGTGCTGTGTGACACATGCATACAGTGCTGAAAAGACATAGGAACAGCATGGGGAAGACTCCTGGAAGCGTCTCTGACACCCAGGTCACTGCCTAAAAGTGTGCCCATCAGAAGTGATCCTTGCCCCTTCTGAAGTGATCCTTGCCGCATCAGAAGATGCAGACTTGCAACTATCCCCATGCAAGTCCTGGTCCCAGGGCAGTGTTCAATTGTACCTCCCCCATTCGTTGCAATGCAAGCGCAAGTATGCAGCTTGAAACCCACCCACCCCCAGGCTGCAATACCATACTGCTAGCTTTCAATTGAAATGGGGCCTTTTAGTTTGGAGGAGGCCGAAGCTGGCCACTACCTCATGGCTGCTTTGGCAGCGGGGTATCCATACTCAGTCCCCAGCCGCCCGGCGGCCGGGTGTCCACGCTCGGTCCCCAGCCGCCCTGTGGCCGGGTGTCAACACACGGTCCCCAGCCGCCCCTATTTCTCCTTGGAAGTTCCCCCCACACTTTTCTTAGCCCGGCCTGCTTTACGGCAGCATTGGATGAGCCCACCAGAGAACCAGACTCATCCGGTGGGCCCTGGCTTTTCCATCAGGTGAGTTGAGAGTGCCAAGGTGAGGAGCATGATGATGATGATAGTAGTTAGCATCTGCTTTGTTTTCTTGCAATGCAAGCGCAAGTATGCAGCCTGACACCCACACACCCCCAGGCTGCAATACCATACTGCTAGCTTGCACTTGAAATGGGGCCTTTTAGTTTGGAGGAGGCCGAAGCTGGCCACTACCTCATGGCTGCTTTGGCAGCGGGGTATCCATACTCAGTCCCCAGCCGCCCGGCGGCCGGGTGTCCACGCTCGGTCCCCAGCCGCCAGGGGGAGGCCGGGTGTCCATACTCGGTCCCCAGCCGCCCCGTGGCTGGGTGTCCACACACGGTCCCCAGCCGCCTGGGGGCAGCCGGGTGTCCATAAACGGTCCCCAGCCGCCCCTATTTATCCTTGGAAGTTCCCCCCACACTTTTCTTAGCCCGGCCTGCTTTAGGGCAGCATTGGATGAGCCCACCAGAGAACCAGACTCCTCCGGTGGGCCCTGGCTTCTCCATCAGGGGAGTTGAGAGCACCAAGGTGAGGAGCATGATGATGATGATAGAAGTTAGGGTCTGCTTTGTTTGTCTGGAATGCAAGCGCATGTGTGCAGTAGCGGCTAGGCCTGAGGTGGTCAGCGTTTTGGCGCATATCCTACCTCCTCCGAGGATTGCTGGATGTTTTCCTGCTACTATCCCAGTTCCATGACTCCCGTTAAAACAAAGCTTCAGGTGATGAATCATGGATGAGGTGGTGGCAAAGGAGAAAGAGCAGGAGGAACAGGGACCATTCACATAAATATCAGGCCAGTCAATCACACATGTCTGTAGGATATGTTTATGTACCAAAGGGAGCGGCTCGGCTACACAGTTATAGTGCATGCAGTGAGTGCAATGCCTACCAAAAATTTTTAGGCACTCCAATGCCCCTTGGAAGAGACGTGGAGGTTGCAGTAGCTTAACAAGACGTTTTAACGCCCCTTGGAAAAGTGGTGGAGGTCACAGTAGCTTTACAAGATGGTTTTAATGCCCCTTGGAAGAATGGTGGAGGTCGCAGTGGAATAAAAAGACAATATCAATGCCCCTAGGAAAAGTGGTGGAGGTCGCAGTAGCTTAACAAGACAGTTTTAATGCTCCTTGGAAGATACGTGGAGGTCGCAGTAGCTTAAAAAGACGGTTTTAATGCCCCTTGGAAGAGACGTGGCGGTCGCAGTGGAATAAAAAGACAATATCAATGCCCCTTGGAAAAGTGGTGGAGCTCGCAGTAGCTTAACAAGACGGTTTTAATGCCCCTTGGAAGAATGGTGGAGGTCGCAGTGGAATAAAAAGACAATATAAATGCCCCTTGGAATAGATGTGGAGGTCGCAGTAGCTTAACATGACGGTTTTAATGCCCCTTGGAAGAGACGTGGAGGTCGCAGTAGCTTAACAAGACGGTTTTAATGCCCCTTGGAAGAGTGGTGGAGGTCACAGTGGAAAAAAAAGCAATATCAATGCACCTTGGAAAAGTGGTGGCGGTCACAGTAGCTTAATAAGACGGTTTTAATGCCCCTTGGAAGAGACGTGGAGGTCGCAGTAGCTTAACAAGACGGTTTTAATGCCCCTTGGAAGAGTGGTGGAGGTCACAGTGGAAAAAAAAGCAATATCAATGCCCCTTGGAAAAGTGGTGGCGGTCACAGTAGCTTAATAAGACGGTTTTTAATGCCCCTTGGAAGAGACGTGGAGGTCACAGTAGCTTAACAAGATGGTTTTAATGTCCCTTGGATGAATGGTGGAGGTCGCAGTGGAATAAAAAGACAATATCAATGCCCCTTGGAAAAGTGATGGAGGTCACAGTAGCTTTAAAATATGGTTTTAATGCCCCTTGGAAGAATGGTGGAGGTCGCAGTGGAATAAAAAGAAAATATCAATGCCCCTTGGAAAAGTGGTGAAGGTCGCAGTAGCTTAACAAGACGGTTTTAATGCTCCTTGGAAGAGACGTGGAGGTCGCAGTAGCTTAACAAGACGGTTTTAATGCCCCTTGGAAGAGACATGGAGGTCGCAGTGGAATAAAAAGACAATATCAATGCCCCTTGGAAAAGTGGTGGAGCTCGCAGTAGCTTAACAAGATGGTTTTAATGCCCCTTGGAAGAATGTTGGAGGTCGCAGTGGAATAAAAAGACAATATCAATGCCCCTTGGAAAAGTGGTGGAGGTCGCAGTAGCTTTAGAAGACGGTTTTAATGCCCCTTGGAAGAATAGTTGAGGTCGCAGTGGAATAAAAAGACAATATAAATGCCCCTTGGAATAGAGGTGGAGGTCACAGTAGCTTAACATGACGGTTTTAATGCCCCTTGGAAGAGACGTGGAGGTCGCAGTAGCTTAACAAGACGGTTTTAATGCCCCTTGGAAGAATGGTGGAGGTCGCAGTGGAATAAAAAGACAATATCAATGAACTTTGGAAAAGTGGTGGAGGTCGCAGTAGATTAACAAGACGGTTTTAATGCCCATTGGAAGAATGGTGGAGGTCGCAGTGAAATAAAAAGACAATATCAATGCCCCTTGGAAAAGTGGTGGAGGTCGCAGTAGCTATGCAAGACGGTTTTTAATGCCCCTTGTAAGAATGGTGGAGGTCGCAGTGGAATAAAAAGACAATATCAATGCCCCTTGGAAAAGTGGTGGAGGTCACAGTAGCTTAACAAGACGGTTTTAAAGCCCCTTGGAAGAGACGTGGAGGTCGCAGTGGAATAAAAAGACAATTTCAATGCCCCTGGGAAAAGTGGTGGAGGTCGCACAAGCTTAACAAGACGGATTTAATGCCCCTTGGAAGAGTGGTGGAGGTCGCAGTGGAATAAAAAGACAATATCAATGCCCCTTGGAAAAGTGGTGGAGGTTGCAGTAGCTTAACAAGACGGTTTTAATGCCCTTTGGAAATGTGGTGGAGGTCGCAGTAGCTTAACAAGACACTTTTAATGCCCCTTGGAATAAATGTGGAGGTCGCAGTGGAATAAAAAGACAATATCAATGCCCCTTGGAAAAGTGGTGGAGGTCACAGTAGCTTAACAAGACGGTTTTAATGCCCCTTGCAAAAGACGTGGAGGTCGCAGTAGCTTAACAAGATGGTTTTAATGCCCCTTGGAAAAGTGACGGAGGTCGCAGCAGCTTTACAAGACGGTTTAAATGCCCCTTGGAAGAATGGTGGAGGTCGCAGTGGAATAAAAAGACAATATCAATGTCTCTTGGAAAAGTTCTGGAGGTCTCAGTAGCTTAACAAGATGGTTTTAATGCCCCTTGGAAGGATGGTGAAGGTTGTGGTGGAATAAAAAGACAATATCAATGCCCCTTGGAAAAGTGGTGGAGGTCGCACTAGCTTAACAAGACGGTTTCAATGCCCCTTGGAAGAGTGGTGTAGGTCGCAGTGGAATAAAAAGACACTGTCAATGCCCCTTGGAAAAGTGGTGGAGCTCGCAGTAGCTTAACAAGACGACTTTAATGCCCCTTGGAAAAGTGGTGGAGGTCGCACTAGCTTAACAAGACGGTTTTAATGCCCCTTAGAAGAGACGTGGAGGTTGCAATGGAATAAAAAGATAATATCAATGTCCCTAGGAAAAGTGGTGTAGGTCACAGTAGCTTAACAAGACGGCTTTAATGCCCCTTGGCAAAGTGGTGGAGGTCACAGTAGCTTACCAAGATGGTTTTAATGCCCCTTGGAAGAATGGTGGAGGTCGCAGTGGAATAAAAGGACAATATCAATGCCCCTTGGAAAAGTGGTGGAGGTCACAGTAGCTTAACAAGACGGTTTTAATGTCCCTTGGAAGAGACGTGGAGGTCGCAGTAGCTTAACAAGACGGTTTTAATGCCCCTTGAAAAAGTGGTGGAGGTCGAAGTAGCTTTACAAGACGGTTTAATGCCCCTTGGAAGAATGGTGGAGGTCGCATTTGAATAAAAAGACAATATCAATGCCCCTTAGAAAAGTGGTGGAGGTTGCAGTAGCTTAACAAGATGGTTTTAATGCCCCTTGGAAGAATGGTGGAGGTTGCAGTGGAATAAAAAGACAATATCAATGCCCCTTGGAAAAGTGGTGGAGGTCGCACTAGCTTAACAAGACGGTTTCAATGCCCCTTGGAAGATTGGTGGAGGTCGCAGTGGAATAAAAAGACAATGTCAATGCCCCTTGGAAAAGTGGTGGAGCTCGCAGTAGCTTAACAAGACTGCTTTAATGCCCCTTGGAAAAGTGGTGGAGTTCGCAGTAGCTTACCAAGACGGTTTTAATGCCCCTTGGAAGAATGGTGGAGGTCGCAGTGGAATAAAAAGACAATTTCAATACCCCTTGGAAAAGTGGTGGAGGTCACAGTAGCTTAACAAGATGGTTTTAATGTCCCTTGGAAGAGACGTGGAGGTCGCAGTAGCTTAACAAGATGGTTTTAATGCCCCTTGAAAAAGTGGTGGAGGTCGAAGTAGCTTTACAAGACGGTTTTAATGCCCCTTGGAAGAATGGTGGAGGTCGCAGTTGAATAAAAAGACAATATCAATGCCCCTTGGAAAAGTGGTGGAGGTTGCAGTAGCTTAACAAGATGGTTTTAATGCCCCTTGGAAGAATGGTGGAGGTCGCAGTGGAATAAAAAGACAATATCACTGCCCCTTGGAAAAGTGGTGGAGGTTACAGTAGGTAACAAGACGGTTTTAATGCCCCTTGGAAGAATGGTGGAGGTCGCAGTGGAATAAAAAGACAATATCACTGCCCCTTGGAAAAGTGGTGGAGGTTACAGTAGGTAACAAGACAGTTTTAATGCCCCTTGGAAGAAACGTGGAGCTCGCAATATCTTAACAAGACGGTTTTAATGCCCCTTGGAAAAGTGGTGGAGGTCGCAGTAGCTTTACAAGATGGTTTTAATGCCCCTTGGAAGAATGGTGGAGGTCGCAGTGGAATAAAAAGACAATATCAATGCCCCTTGGAAAAGTGGTGGAGGTCGCAGTAGCTTAACAAGACGGTTTTAATGCCCATTGGAAGAGACGTGGAGGTCGCAGTAGCTTAATAAGACGGTTTTAATGCCCCTTGGAAGAGAGGAGGAGGTTGCAGTGGAATAAAAAGACAATATCAATGCCCCTGGGAAAAGTGGTGGAGGTCGCAGTAGCTTAACAGGACGGTTTTAATGCCCCTTGGAAGAGACGTGAAGGTCACAGTGGAATAAAAAGACAATATCAATGCCCCTGGTAAAAGTGGTGGAGGTCGCAGTAGCTTAACAAGACGGTTTTAATGCCCCTGGAAAAGTGGTGGAGATCGCAGTAGCTTAACAAGACGGTTTTAATGCCCCTTGGAAGAATGGTGGAGGTCGCAGTGGAATAAAAAGACAATATCAATGCCTCTGGGAGAAGTGGTACAGGCCCAGGAGCTTAACAAGATGGTTTTAATGCCCCTGGGAAAAGTGGTGGAGGTCGCAGTGGAATAAAAAGACAATATCAATACCCCTTGAAAAAGTGGTGGAGGTCGCAGGAGCTTAACAAGACGGTTTTAATGCCCCTTGGAAGAGACGTGAAGTTCGCAGTATCTTAACAAGATGGTTTTAATGCCCCTTGGAAGAGACGTGGAGTTCGCAGTGGCTTAACAAGACTGTTTTAATGCTCCTTGGAAGAGACGTGGAGGTCGCAGTGGAATAAAAAGACAATATGAATTCGCCTGGGAAAAGTGGTGGAGGTGCAGTAGCTTAACATGACGGTTTTAATGCCCCTGGGGAAAGTGGTGGAGGTCGCAGTAGCTTAATAAGACGGTTTTAATGCCCCTTGGAAGAATGCTGGAGGTCGCAGTGGAATAAAAAGACAATATCAATGCCCCTGGGAAAAGTGTTGGCGGTCGCAGTAGCTTAACAGGACGGTTTTAATGCCCCTGGGAAAAGTGGTGGAGGTCGCAGTGGAATAAAAAGACAATATCAATGCCCCTTGGAAAAGTGGTGGAGGCCGCAGTAGCTTAATAAGACGGTTTAAATGCCCCTTGGTAGAGACGTGGAGGTCGTAGTATCTTAACAAGACAGTTTTAATCCGCCTTGGAAGAGACGTGGAAGTCGCAGTGGCTTAACAAGGCAGTTTTAATGCCCCTTGAAAGAGATGTGGAGGTCGCAGTGGAATAAAAAGACAATATCAATGTCTCTGGGAAAAGTGGTTGAGGTCGCAGTAGCTTAACAAGACTGTTTTAATGCCCCTTGGAAAAGTGGTGGAGGTCGCAGTAGCTTAACAAGATGGTTTTCATGCCCTTTTCAAGAGCCATGCAGTACAGCATATTAAAAACATTATTCCCACTATTGGGGAGTGTGTCTCCCATAGTCTTTGCCTATGCCTTCCAAGCAAAAGCTGCCAAAATTAGGACGGAGGAACTTGCAATGCTGGCAACACGGACCACGGTCACCCTGGTGGTATAGTGGTGGTGGAGGCTGAGGATAAGGAGAAGAGCAAAATACAGCCGAAATGAGGAAGCGTATACCCATGTGTGGGTGTGAAGTGGTGCATGGGAATACACCTCCCGAAATAACACAGTGGATTTGACTTTATGTTACTCTGCTGTCATTTGGTGGTGATGAGAAGTCTGGCCCAATCCAGCCCTTGTTGTTATGAACTGCTACAAACACTAAGGAAAGATAGGAAAACTGTCCCTACAATAGAACTAAGCTGATTCCCTATGATGCAGCGGGGGACCTGTTCCTTGTGAACAGACCCGCCTAAGTCCTTGGCTAGTCTGAACGCAGACCAATAGATATAAGGGAGGGGTCCCTACAAGAACTAAGGACTGGGATATAGTTGGACACCTCCTAGCAGAAATTGTAGCAGAGAAAAGACAAACAAACAAACAGAAGTACTAGTGGTCAAAAGACCAAGCAAACTACAGAGTAAGGTACAAGGCACCTGGCTAGCTTAAGAGTAAATGTAACATTGAAGTCCAGCAAGGCCAGGAGGGTGGAGCTGGATTAAATAGGCAAAAAGTCATGTGACCAGCAAAATAGGAAAAACTAACAGGAGGGTTCTAACAGTACCCCCTCTTCTATGAGGATCCTCCGGATCCTCCAGGCCCAGGTCTATCAGGAAACCTCCTGTGAAACGCTCCGACAAGTCTAGGAGCAGAGACATCATCCGCCCTTACCCAGGAGTTATCCTCGGGACCGAAACCTTTCCAAGCGACGAGATACTGCAATCTCCCTCTATGCCATCTAGAATTAAGGATGCGAGAAATTTCATATTCACCGTCTTCCTCCACCGGAGGAACAGAGACAGTGGCGTCCCTATCAGAAACATCAGCTTTTTTCTATAAGGAAACATGAAACACGGGATTAATCTTCCAACCTAACAGCAGATTGGTTAACTACCTGAAGCACCTTAAACGGACCCACAAACTTCGGGCCCAATTTCTTAGAAGGAATCCTCAACCGCAGATTCCTAGGGGACTACCAAACCATGTCACTAACAGTAAACAAAACCTCTTGACGTTTCCTGTCAAAGTACCTCTTGGATTTTTTGTTAGCCTCTTGAAGGTTACGACGTACATCAGTCCAAACTCTCTCCAAATCACCGGAAAAATTCTCCTCCTTCGGCACAGCCGATACCAATTTGGAGAATGACCCAAACGACAGATGTCTCCCAGTACAACAAAAAAAAGGAGAACACCCAGCAGAGGAGGATGTATGATTGTTAAGAGCAAATTCAGCCAGTGGCAGAAACTCAGACCACCCCTCTTGATTGTCAGCCACAAAACAACGCATAAACTGTTCAACATCCTGGTTCTTTCTTTTTGTCTGTCCATTAGACTCAGGATGATAACCAGATGAAAATGACAAATGGACTCCCAACCTGTCACAAAAGGCACACCAAAAACGAGCCACGAACTGAGGTCCCCTATCGGAAACAATGTCGGTAGGAACGCCATGGAGCCTGACAATTTCTTTAACAAAAGCCTTAGCGAGTGTCTTGGCGCAGGGCAGTTTGATGAAGGGAACCAAGTGACACATCTTGCTAAAACGGTCCACAACCACCCAGATAACAGTGAAACCCTCAGAGGCAGGAAGGTCAGTAATAAAATCCCTAGCAAGATGCGTCCAAGGTTCACTAGGAACCTCCAGAGGGCAAAGCAACCCCGCAGCAGGAGCACGTGAAGCCTTTGATCTAGCACACACAGTACATTGACGCACCCACTTAATGACTTCCTTCTGCCATCCAGGCCACCAAAAACTGCGACCTACAAGTCTCTTAGTCTCCGAAATTCCTGGATGACCTGCCAACCGAGACTCATGACACTCCACAAACAAATCTCTCCTAAAGTTCCTAGGCACAAACTACGTCCCATGGGGAGTGTTAGATGGGGCATTCTCCTGGGCTTTCAGAATCCCATCTTCCAAAACAGAGTCCAATGCTGCTATCACAACACCTTCCTGTAAAATGCTCTCCTCCTCCTCGGTACCAACCATGGGAGAAAAACTGCGAGATAAAGCATCAGCTTTTACATTCTTGGTACCCGGGATGTAAGTAACAGAAAAATTAAACCGCGAAAAAAAAGTGCCCACCTAGGTTGACGGGCATTCAAGCGCTTGGCAGCATCTAGATAGATCAGATTCTTATGATCAGTAAAAACCTGAATGGGAAATTTAGCACCTTCCAAGAGATGACACCAATGTTCAAATACGAGTTTAATCACCAGCAACTCCCGATTACCGACATCATAATTAAGTTCGGTCTCAGAAATTTTTTTTTGAAAAAAAAGCACAGGGATGTACTCCATCCTTGCTTTCCTGAGACAACACCGCACCGACCCCCACAGAAGAAGCATCAACCTCGACCAAAAAAAGGCTTGGTCTCATCAGGCTGCATAAGTATAGGGGCAGAACTGAACCTCTCCTTGAGATACACAAAAGCTTCAATGGCCTCAGTAGTCCACTGGACCGTATTCGCACCTTTCCTGGTGAGATCAGTCAGCGGCTTAACAATTCTAGAAAAATTCTTAATGAATTTTCTGTAATAATTGGTGAAACCCAAAAATCTCTGTATAGATTTCAAACCAATAGGCCTAGGCCATTCCTGCACCGCCTGAACCTTCACCGGGTCCATCTCAAAGCCCTCGCTGGAGATAATGTAGCCCAAAAAACTAATTCTCTGCACAGCGAACTCACATTTCTCCAGCTTAGCAAAAAGGGAATTGTCACTTAATAACTGTAATACCTCACGAACACTCTGCCAATGAGACTCCAGATTCGGCGCAAAAATCAAAATGTCATCCAAATACACAACCACATTCTTACCGATCAATGGTCTTAGGATGTCATTAATAAGGTTCTGAAAAAACGCTGGTGCATTGGTAAGACCAAAAGGCATAACCAGATTCTCAAAATGACCCACCAGAGTGTTAAAAGCAGTTTTCCACTCATCACCTTCCTTCATACGTAACAAATTGTATGCCCCCCGGAGATCAATCTTAGAGAACCATTTCCCCCCACTAACTGGTTGAACAAGTCAGGAATTAATGGCAGTGGGTAGGAATTGCGTACTGTAACTTTATTAATTTCGCGAAAGTCCAGACATGGACGTAAACCGCCGTCCGTTTTTTTTTACAAAAAAAGAATCCAACAGCCATAGGTGACTTAGAAGGTCTAATGTGACCGGCGGCCAAGCTTGTCTGTATGTATTCCTCCAAGGCCTTTCTCTCAGGGATAGTCAGATTAAATAAGCGACTCTTGGGAAGAGTTGCTCCAGGAACAAACTTAATGGTGCAATCATAGTCCCTATGAGGAGGAAAAACTTGCGACTCCTCCTCAGAAAAAAACTTCCAAAAATCCTGAATAGGTACTGGTAATTCCCCTCTTTCCACAGCAGCAATGCGACCGTTGCAACATCTATCATTAAAAATTAGGACTCCAAGACTTAATTTCATTGGTAGACCAGTCCAGTACAGGATTGTGCAATTTTAACCAAGGTAACCCCAAAACCACTGGAGCAGGCAAATTATTTAATACCGCCAAATCCAAATTCTCTTGGTGGATACCATTAATGGTGAGGGGAAATTCAAAAACCTTGTGAGTAATACCTTTCAAGGGAGAGCCATCAACAGCAACCACAGAAATAGGAGATGACAAAAGTTTGGATTCTAATTTAAATTTTTCCAAAAAACCCTCATCAATCACATTGAGTATAGAACCACAATCCACAAATACCCGAAATTCAATCAACTCCTCCTGGAATGAGGTGCTTCCAGAAAGAAATACTCTTTTTGAGTTTAAACAAGCTATACGGGCGTAACTGACCTCTTTTTTTTTTCTTTGTTCAAACGAAGCACACAGTTCTTAATAAAGTGGTCAGATTTACCGCAATAAAAACACAATCCTTTAGCAAACCTGCTGTCTTTTTCCTGAGAGTGGGGTGACATCGCCCCAATCTCCATCGGTTCTCCACCCTCCGAACAGACCCTCTGAAAACTAGGAGCTGCCATAGCAGTAGATTTCTCTTCATTACCCCTAGCACGCAGTCTCCTGTCCACACGTATGGCTAATTGCATTGCCTCCTGCAAGGTTCCAGGTTTTGGGAAGGCAATCAGCAGATCCTTAACCCTTTCACCTAGACCAGCAAGAAACAAACATTTTAATGCTGAGTCATTCCATTCCACTTCAGCCGACCATCTTCTGAAGTATGTACAATAATTTTCCACATCACCTGATCCCTGCTTCAAACGTCTTAATTCAGTTTCAGCAGATGAGACTCGATCAGGATCATCATACAACAACCCCATAGCAGAAAAAAAATCTTCCACAGATCTAAAACACGGATCATTAGGTTGTAGAGAAAAGGCCCATCCCTGTGGTTCTTTGCGCAAAAGTGACATTATAAACCCAATGCGCTGTGATTCATTCCCCGAGGATCTGGGTCTTAAACGAAAATATAATAAACAAGCGTTTTTAAAGGAAAAAAAATCTTGCCGTTTACCATAAAAAAAATCTGGCAGTCCTACCTTTGGTTCGACAAAATGCGCTCCAGGACAGCTACTCACGTGTTGCTGGAGGCGTTGAGCCAACTCCTGAACCGACACCATGCTGAAATCAGGATTTCTTTCCTTAGAGTGTTTTATTTTTGGACTGGACTTACTGTTATGAACTGCTACAAGCACTAAGGAAATATAGGAAGACTGTCCCTATGATAGGGCTAAGCTGATTCCCTACGATGCAGCGGGGGACCTGTTCCTTGTGAACAGACCCGCCTAAGTCCTCGGCTAGTCTGAACGCAGACCTATAGATATAAGGGAGGGGTCCCTACAAGAACTAAGGACTGGGATATAGTTGGACACCTCCTAGCAGAAATTGTAGCAGAGCAAAGATAAACAAACAAACAGAAGTACTAGTGGTCAAAAGACCAAGCAAACTACAGAGTAAGGTACAAGGCACCAGGCTAGCTTAAGAGTAAATGTAACACTGAAGTCCAGCAAGGCCAGGAGGGCGGAGTTGGATTAAATAGGCAAAAAGTCATGTGACCAGCAAAATAGAAAAAACTAACAGGAGGGTTCTAATACTTGTTCATTTTGATAAGGGTCAGCTTGTCTGCATTGTGAGTTGACAGGCGAGTGCGCTTATCAGTTATAATTACCCCAGCGGCACTAAAAACACACTCCGATAACACGCTAGCAGCAGGGCAGGACAGGACCTCGAAGGCGTACAGAGCGAGTTCGTTCCAAGTGTCCAGCTTGGATATCCAATAATTAAAAGGTACAGAGGAATCACAGAGGATGCTGGTACGGTCAGGAAGGTACTCCCTCACCATCTTTTGAAACTTTCCACTCCTTGTGAGAGTACCCCGCGCCTCAGAGCCTGTAAGCTGGGCGGGTCTCAGAAAACTGTCCCAGAACGTTGATAGTGTTCCCCTGCCTCTGCTGGATTGGAGTTGCGTCTCTCTCACCTGTACGCCTTGGTTGGTCAATGAACTGTGACCTCTGCCGCTAGCGTGTTCAGATGGGAATTTTTTTAACAGTTCTGCAGCAAGGGCCTTCTGGTACTGCCCCATTTTTGTAGACCTCTCCACCTCAGGAATAAGAGAGTGAAAGTTCTCCTTGTAGCGGGGGTCTAAAAGTGTCACCAACCAGTAATGACTGTCACCCAACATTTTGACAACGCGAGGGTCACGGTTAAGGCAGCATAACATAAAGTCAGCCATGCGTGCCAGACTGGTAATGGGCAAGACTTCCGTGTCCTCACCAAGATGACGACTGACCATGCTCTCCTCCTCCACCTCCCCCCTGTCCTCAGGCCACCCACGCTGAACCGACTGTATGACAGTTGTACAGGTACTACAGTCTACAGCACATGATACCAGCTCCTGTTCTTCCTCCTCCTCCTCCTCTCCTTCATTGTCCCCCAATGCACGTTGGGATGAGATGAGGCTGGGCTGTGTGTAATCGCCCATTACGGCTTCTTGATCCATCTCATCATACTCTGGATGCAATGCCTCCTCTTTAATTCTCTGCAGAGAGCGTTGCAAAAGACAGACAAGTGGGATGCTGACGCTAATGATGGAATCATCGCCACTCACCATCTTGGTGGACTCCTCAAAGTTTGTCAGGATGGTACATATGTCAGACATCCAGGTCCACTCCTGAGGTCTTATGTGTGGAGTCTGACCTGAATATCGACGGCCTTGTTGCAGCTAGTACTCCACAACTGCTCTCTTCTGCTCACAAATCCTTTGCAACATGTGGAGGGTAGAATTCCAACGTGTGGGGACATCACACACCAGTCGGTGTGCCGGAAGCTGCAAACGCTGCTGTAACACAGGAAGGGCGGTGGAAGCTGTAGCCGACTTCCGAAAATGATCTGACAGGTGGCGTACTTTGACGAGCAAATCTGGCAACTCGGGGTACGATTTAAGAAACCGCTGAACCACGAGGTTAAGCATATGAGCCAGGCATGGTACGTGTGTGATCTCGCCTCACCTCAGAGCCGCCACCAGGTTACGGCCATTGTCACACACGACCATGCCTGGATGTAGGTTCAGCGGTCTCAGCCACAGATCTGCCTGCTCTTTCACAGCTGTCCACAACTCACAAGCAGTGTGAGGTTTATCACCTAAGCTTATGAGTTTCAGCACAGCCTGTTGCCGCTTGGCGGAGGCAGTACTGCAGTGCTTCCAGCTTGTAACTGATGTGGTGATATCTGAGATGGAGGCTGAACATGAGGAGGAGGAGGAGGATGATGCGCAGGAGCTGTACACTGTGGGGGCAACTCTGACTGACATAGGGCCCGCAATCTTCGGTATGGGGAGGATGTGTTTTGACGGCAAAAAATGCCAAAAGCAGGATAATACAGAGATTTGACCAGTGAAACTGCAAAACCACAGTTCTATTATTCTGGCCTACACCAGACTCTTTTACACAGAAATATTGGTGTCTGAACAGTCACAGACACACTCATTTTTTTTTTTGGGGGGGGGATACAAAAAGGTTAATAAGACGCGTATTTGTACAGTCTGATTGAGGAAGAAAAAAAAAGGATTTAGATGAAAAAAAAAGGATTTTTCCTGGCCCCTGAGACCGGGGGATAAGTCTAGCAATTTGACCAGCAGGAGCACACAGGACTGTAATGCAGCGTTTGCTGGTATAACCACTGCGTCTCCTATACAGCCTGCCTGCCTGGTATCTGGGATGGATATTAGTCCTCAGAAGGACTGTTTGTTTGATTTTGCAGGCTTTAGAGACCCTACACTAACTATTTTGCAGGATAAATCTCTCCCTAGTTCAGCAGCACTGACCCTACACTGTCTGATCCGGAGCGACTGTGTCCAAGATGGCGGCTCCCGGTTTTAAATACTCGAGGTGACGCTGTGTGGCCAGCCAATCACTGTAATGCCCACAAACAACATGGCTGCGGCATTAAAGTGACTGGCTGGCAATCCCTGCATGTTCATTGGCTCTGTAAAGAGCGCCAAACGTGCAGGGTGGAGACCCGAGCTGCCGCCCGAGTAACCCGGAAATGCTCGGTGCTCGCCGAGTAGTGAGATCCCGAGTAGTGAGATGCTGGGGCGAGTAACGAGCAGTGTCGAGCATGCTCGCTCAACATTAGTGCTAACTTTTTACAATAAAAGTTCTGGCTGTTCACTGTCCACAGCCATAGTGTCCTTTTTCTTAACTGAGTATGCACAACATGAACCAAAACTTATCACACATAGATTATATCAATACCCTTTCGGGTAACTATATACAGTTTTCTGATTTGTTTCAGTTCAGTTTAGTAGTGGTGCTCCCTCTAAGGAAGCATTTGTCCACCACTAGGTGGCCCAGCCGGGTCATCAGCCTCCGATGGCAGGGGTGCGTTCTCCTCCTCCTCCATTCAGCACACATTCAGGGAGTACCACCCACGTTCTCCACAGTGACGGGTGTAGGTAACTCTGTCTCCGGGGTACTTAGCTGCAGCCGGAGCAGAAGCTGCTTGTGGACGGCCAGGGTCAGTGACACCAGAAGTCAGGGGCAAGTCCTCCGCACTCGCGTTCTGCACATCAAGCGCATACCACCCCCTCTCCCCTGAGTATTGTGGTAACCAGGTCGCTCCTGGGATGTATGGCAAAGACAGTGGCATTATGGGGGTTGTGGCTGCACCCGCTGTTGGAGCTTTACCTAAGTTGGACATCTTTCTCCCTTCCTAGTTCACCCTTGCCGGGGTAGGACTCAATGCTCCTCATGCTTATGTTGTCACTCCTTGCACAGCCGGTCACCGAGACTTCTCTGCTGGTCACTGTACAGCCACACTCTTGCTGCACAGCATCTCACACTTGTGTTGTATTCACATAGCTGCAGCAGCTGGGGTCGTCGGATGGGTGTATGGATCACATAGCACAAGGCTTCAGCAGCTGGATGGATGGGATCACACAGCACAGAGCTGCAGCAGCTAGGATCGTCGGATGGGTGGATGGATCACACAGCACAGGGCTGCAGCAGCTGGATGGATGGGATCACACAGCACAGAGCTGCAGCAGCTGGATGGATGGGATCACACAGCACAGAGCTTCAGCTGCTGGATGGATGGGATCACACAGCACAGAGCTGCTGAAGCTGGATGGATGGGATCACACAGCACAGAGCTGCAGCAGCTGGATGGATGGGATCACACAGCACAGAGCTGCAGAAGCTGGATGGATGGGAAGGATGGGATCACACAGCACAGGGCTGCAGAAGCTGGGATCATCAGATGAGTAGATGGATCACACAGCACAGAGCTGCAGAAGCTGGATGGATGGGATGGATGGGATCACACAGCACAGAGCTGCAGCAGCTGGATGTATGGGATCACACAGCACAGAGCTGCAGCAGCTGGCTGGATGGGATCACACAGCACAGAGCTGCAGAAGCTGGATGGATGGGAAGGATGGGATCACACAGCACAGGGCTGCAGAAGCTGGGATCGTCGGATGAGTAGATGGATCACACAGCACAGAGCTGCAGAAGCTGGATGGATGGGATGGATGGGATCACACAGCACAGAGCTGCAGCAGCTGGATGGATGGGATCACACAGTACAGAGCTGCAGCAGATGGATTGATGGGATCACACAGCACAGGGCTACAGAAGCTGGATGGATGGGATCACACAGCACAGGGCTGCAGCAGCTAGGATCGTCGGATGGGTGGATGGATCACACAGCACAGGGCTGCAGCAGCTGGATGGATGGAATCACACAGCACAGAGCTGCAGCAGCTGGATGGATGGGATCACACAGCACAGAGCTTCAGCAGCTGGATGGATGGGATCACACAGCACAGAGCTGCAGAAGCTGGATGGATGGGATCACACAGCACAGAGCTGCAGCAGCTGGATGGATGGGATCACACAGCACAGAGCTGCAGAAGCTGGATGGATGGGAAGGATGGGATCACACAGCACAGGGCTGCAGAAGCTGGGATCGTCGGATGAGTAGATGGATCACACAGCACAGAGCTGCAGAAGCTGGATGGATGGGATGGATGGGATCACACAGCACAGAGCTGCAGCAGCTGGGATGGATGGGATCACACAGCCCTCTGCAGGGGGAGGCGACAATCTCCCCCCTCAGTCTGATGCAAAGGGGAAGGCTGGCACCTTTCAGACAGACAACTCTGGTACAGTCTATGCAAGTGGGAGGGGCCTATTTTGGCGCCGTTTCCAAGGCTCTGCCCACGATGGGACACCCCACATATCATTAACTCAGTATGTGTGTAGTGCCGGAGTCCCTGCCCTCTGCTAGGCAGGGACGCTGCTCCCCTCACCGCTCTGCCCCGTGCCCGGCGTCCCTCTCGCGCTCTGCTGTCAGCGCGCGCTCCTTCCCGGCGTCCTCCTCCCGCTCTGCTCTCAGCGCGCGCTCCTTCCCGGCCCCTGTGCTTAGGGCGCGCGCGCGCTCCCCTCCTCTTAAAGGGGCCGCGCGCGCCGTCCTAAGGAGTCCCCGGCCAATGGCCGGAGGACTTCATCATATATAAGGCACCTCCAAAATGGAGGTGCCCGAGCAATGTTGTTTGCACCTGTGTCTCACCTGTGCTTCAGCCCTCAGGTCCCGTTGCCAGTTACCTGCCAGTTACCTGTCAGATTCCTGCCTGATTACTTGCTACCTGTCTGCTAGTCTGAGGTCCGACGGTCTGCCTTACTACTTCTGTCAGTCTGTCTAAGGACCAGCCTGCCCGCTCACCTGGGAGCGCACCTCAGCTACCTGCCTGCTTGCCTGAGGTCCGACGGTCTGCCTTACAACTCCGGTCAGTCTGTCTATGGACCAGCTTGCCCGCTCACCTGGGAGCGCTTCTCCGCTACCTGCCTGCCCGGAGGCTCCGCTGTCACGTGCTGTGACCACCAGCTATTCCTGAGACTCTTGCCCGCTCACCTGGGAGCGCTTCTCCGTTACCTGCCTGCTTGCCAGCCCGGAGGCTCCGCTGTCACGTGCTGTGACCACCAGCTACTCCAGACTCTTGCCCGCTCACCTGGGAGCGCTTCTCCGCTACCTGCCTGCTTGCCTGCCCGGAGGCTCCGCTGTCACGTGCTGTGACCACCAGCTATTCCTGAGACTCTTGCCCGCTCACCTGGGAGCGCTTCTCCGTTACCTGCCTGCTTGCCTACCTGGAGGCTCTGCCGTCACGTGCTGTGACCACCTGCTATTCCAGAGACTCTCGCTTGCTCACCTGGGAGCACACATTCTTCATCTGCCTTGCTAGCCTACCTGGAGGTTCAGCCATCACAGGTCGTACCTACCCTTTATCCAGAGACTGCCCCGATCACTTGCCGTGTCCTCCTGCCCGTACACCCAGAGACTGTCCTGGTCACCTCCTGTGACTACCTGCCTGGTCGCCACCCGCTGCCTTACAAGGACCGCCCCCTTGTATTGTAGCCCAGAGGTTCCGCCTCCCAGACCCGTTACAGTTTGCTCGGGCCATGGAACCCGGTGGCACCCATGCTCCCTCGCTCTCGGACCTCTGTCTTGAACTGTCCCGTCAGAGGTCCCAACAGGAGTCCATCCTGGGTCACCTGCGGAATGTCAATACTCGCCTGAACACTCTGTCTGATCCACCAACAACCTCCGCCAGTGCCATATCTTGCAATCCGGCAGCTCCGCTGCCCACTAATACCATGGTATCCTACCCCGGACCCCGGCTCTCTGCACCTCCTCGCTTCGGAGGCGACTCCGTCCAGGCTCGGGGCTTCTTAAATCAGTGCACCCTGCACTTTGAACTTTTGTCCCACCAGTTTAACTCCGACCGGGCCAAAATTGCCTTCATCATGTCCCATCTCACCGGGGAGGCCCTGGCCTGGCTAAATCCTCTATGGGAGAGAGGAGACCCCCTGGTGTCCAACTTGCCTGCTTTTCTCACGGCTTTCCGGAAAGTCTTCGACGAACCCGGACGGAAGACCTCATCTGCATCATCGTTGCTACGCCTCCGTCAGGAGAGTCTCACCGTGGGCCAATATGCCATACGGTTCCGTACCCTTGCCTCGGAGCTGGCCTGGGATAACGACGCTCTGGTTTCCGTCTTCTGGGAGGGTCTGTCCGGCCGTATTAAAGATGAACTTGCCGGTCGGGACATTCCTACCACTCTCGATGACTTAATAACTCTTGCCACCCGGATTGACCTACGGTTCCAGGAGCGTGCCAGAGAGGTCACCCGTGAGAGGAGGTTACCACGTCTAGCTCCTACTTTTCAGAAACCCGTCACTCCTTCTGTCTCTAACCAGGTACACCCTCCTGAGCCTATGCAGGTCGACCAGACCAAGATGGTCAAGACCCGTCAGGACTTACGCCGTGCCGAGGGGACCTGCTTCTACTGTGGCAGTAAGGAGCACCGGATCCGTGCCTGCCCGGAGAGGTCGGGAAACGCCTGTGTCTAGGTTCGCTCAGAGAGGTCCACCTAGACAAGAATAAATCCTCTCCATCCCTGCTGTTGTCAGTTTCAATCGTCTACGGGGAGAACCGTTATTTCGAACTAGCCCAACTGGACTCTGGAGCAGCCGGGAATCTTATTTCACAGTCCCTGGTAGAGAAATACCGCATCCCCACCAAACCTCTGGCTGTACCCTTGTCTGTGGCTGCCGTGGATGGGGGGCTCTTACCACGCCCCATCCAACTCATCACCGAATCCATTACTCTGCAGGTGGGAATGCTGCATTCTGAAAGTATCTCCTTTCATGTTCTGCCTGGACTCTCTCACGCCCTCTTGCTAGGTCTGCCTTGGCTCCAGAAACATGCACCCGTGCTTGACTGGCAAACCGGAGAAGTCCTTCGCTGGGGACAAGACTGTCATAAGACCTGCCTGGTTCCCGTCCATCCCGTCCGTCCCTCTCCTACCCCAGCTAATCTACCTGGACTTCCAATTCCTTATTGGTCTTATGCTGATGTCTTTAATAAAAAGGAGGCAGAGACATTACCCCCTCATAGACCATACGACTGTCCCATCGACCTGTTACCCGGTACCACTCCTCCCCATGGGCGTATTTATCCTTTATCCGCTGCTGAGACCCGGTCGATGTCCGAATATATTGAGGAGAATCTGGCCAGGGGATTCATCCGGAAATCTACCTCCCGGGCGGGAGCAGGCTTCTTTTTCGTCAAAAAGAAGGACGGCTCTCTCCGTCCCTGTATAGACTATAGAGGCCTAAACCAGATCACGGTGAAGAATAAGTACCCCCTTCCGCTCATTCCAGAATTATTTGATCGTCTGAGGGGGGCTAGAATCTTCACCAAACTAGACCTCCGTGGGGCGTACAACCTGGTTCGTATCCGTCAAGGGGATGAATGGAAGACGGCATTCAACACCCGGGACGGCCACTATGAATACCTGGTAATGCCCTTTGGTCTCTGTAACGCTCCTGCCGTCTTTCAAGAGTTGGTCAATGACATCTTCCGGGACCTTCTCTACTCCTGCGTAGTGGTGTACCTGGACGACATCTTGGTCTTCTCTCCGGATCTCCAGACTCACCGGAGGGACGTTCGTCAGGTCCTGCTCAGGCTCAGGCAGAATCACCTCTTCGCTAAATACGAGAAGTGCCTCTTTGAGCAGACCTCGCTTCCGTTTTTGGGCTACATTATTTCTCAGACCGGCCTACGAATGGATCCAGAGAAACTGTCTGCCATCGAGAAATGGCCCCGACCGGAGGGGTTGAAGGCCATTCAGCGGTTCCTGGGCTTCGCCAACTACTACCGCCTCTTCATACCACACTTCTCTTCCCGGACTGCCCCAATTTCCGCGCTCACCCGTAAGGGTACTAATCCCAAAGAGTGGCCGCCCGAAGCAGAAGAAGCCTTTCTTTCCTTAAAACAGGCCTTCTCTTCCGCCCCGGTGCTGCATCGCCCGGACGGCAACAAGCAGTTCTTCCTGGAAGTGGACGCCTCCTCCTCTGGAGCTGGAGCGGTACTTACTCAAAAATCTTCTTCCGGGAGGATGGTAACTTGCGGCTTCTTCTCTAAACTCTTCTCCTCCTCAGAGCGCAATTATTCCATAGGAGATCGAGAGTTATTGGCCATCAAACTGGCATTGGAGGAGTGGCGTTACCTGCTTGAGGGGGCTCTTCACCCGGTAATAATTTACACTGACCACAAGAACTTGGCTTACCTCCAGCATGCCCAGAGACTTAACCCGCGCCAAGCCCGGTGGTCCTTGTTTTTTGCTCGTTTTGATTTTGTCCTTCATTTTCGCCCGGCTGACAAAAACGTCAAGGCGGACGCCTTGTCTCGATCCTTTCTGGTATCTGATCTCGAGGAAGATCCGAAACACATCATCGATCCCGCCAGAGTAATGCAGGTGGCTCCCGTGAGTCTAAATCGTCTCCCTCCCGGAAAGACGTTCGTATCAGTACCTGATCGGGAGAAGATCCTTCACTGGGGTCACTCGTCTAAACTGGCTGGCCACGCTGGTCAGAAGAAGACCCTCCAGCTTATTTCCCGGCACTACTGGTGGCCTACCCTGCACAAGGACGTAATAGACTTTGTTTCTGCCTGTGTGTCCTGCGCCCGCAACAAGGTTCCGAGACATCTGCCAGCCGGTCGCCTCCTTCCGCTCCCAGTACCTGCTGCCCCCTGGCAGCATATTGCAATGGACTTCATAACTGACCTCCCACTCTCTGCCGGTTGTACGGTCATTTGGGTGGTCGCTGACCGCTTCTCCAAGATGGCTCATTTCGTTCCCCTGCCAGGCCTCCCGTCTGCACCCGAGCTAGCTAGAGACTTTATTCGTCACATCTTCCGTCTTCATGGCCTGCCCCTCCACATCGTGTCGGATCGTGGGGTACAGTTCACCTCACGCTTCTGGAGAGCCACTTGTAAACTACTAGACGTCACCCTGGACTTCTCTTCCGCTTACCACCCACAGTCCAATGGTCAAGTGGAGCGGATCAATCAGAACCTGACCAGTTACCTCCGGCACTTCGTTAATGCCCACCATTCTGACTGGGTGGATCTCCTACCATGGGCCGAGTTCTCCTACAATAATCACGAGAGCGAATCCTCCTCCAAATCCCCGTTTTTTGTAGTCTTTGGTCAGCATCCTCGGATTCCTTTTCCTGTCTCCACCTCGGTGGACAACCCGGCTGCGGAATCTCTCGTTAGCAAATTTTCCTCCATTTGGGAGAGTACCCGATCCGCACTCCTTCAGTCGTCCGAGCGGATGAAAACACACGCTGACAAAAAACGCCTGGATCCTCCTCAATTTCGTCCAGGAGATAAGGTCTGGCTCTCATCTAAATATGTTCGACTCAAGATACCTTCTTACAAGTTAGGGCCTCGGTTCATCGGACCTCTGGAGGTCACCAGTCAGATCAACCCGGTGGCCTATAAATTGAAACTCCCGGCCAACTTACGGATCCCTAACTCCTTCCATGTATCTCTCCTCAAACCTGTGGTACTTAACTCTTTTTCCAAGTCTACAGGTACTCCTCCTGCTCCGGTTTCTGCTGAGGACGAGTTTGAGGTAGAGAACATTCTTGCCACCAAAAGGGTAAGAGGAAAGACCTTTTTTCTGGTAGATTGGAAGGGGTTTGGTCCTGAGGAGAGAACGTGGGAGCCCCGGGAGAACATCCATGCCCCTCTCATCCTAGCTAAATTTCTGTCTGGCCTAAAAAAGGGGGGGCCTAAAGGGGGGGGTACTGTAGTGCCGGCGTCCCTGCCCTCTGCTAGGCAGGGACGCTGCTCCCCTCACCGCTCTGCCCCGTGCCCGGCGTCCCTCTCCCGCTCTGCTGTCAGCGCGCGCTCCTTCCCGGCGTCCTCCTCCCGCTCTGCTCTCAGCGCGCGCTCCTTCCCGGCCCCTGTGCTTAGGGCGCGCGCGCGCTCCCCTCCTCTTAAAGGGGCCGCGCGCGTCGTCCTAAGGAGTCCCCGGCCAATGGCCGGAGGACTTCATCATATATAAGGCACCTCCTCCAAAATGGAGGTGCCCGAGCAATGTTGTTTGCACCTGTGTCTCACCTGTGCTTCAGCCCTCAGGTCCCGTTGCCAGTTACCTGCCAGTTACCTGTCAGATTCCTGCCTGATTACTTGCTACCTGTCTGCTAGTCTGAGGTCCGACGGTCTGCCTTACTACTCCTGTCAGTCTGTCTAAGGACCAGCCTGCCCGCTCACCTGGGAGCGCACCTCAGCTACCTGCCTGCTTGCCTGAGGTCCGACGGTCTGCCTTACAACTCCGGTCAGTCTGTCTATGGACCAGCTTGCCCGCTCACCTGGGAGCGCTTCTCCGCTACCTGCCTGCTTGCCTGCCCGGAGGCTCCGCTGTCACGTGCTGTGACCACCAGCTATTCCAGACTCTTGCCCGCTCACCTGGGAGCGCTTCTCCGCTACCTGCCTGCTTGCCTGCCCGGAGGCTCCGCTGTCACGTGCTGTGACCACCAGCTATTCCTGAGACTCTTGCCCGCTCACCTGGGAGCGCTTCTCCGTTACCTGCCTGCTTGCCTACCTGGAGGCTCCGCCGTCACGTGCTGTGACCACCTGCTATTCCAGAGACTCTCGCTTGCTCACCTGGGAGCACACATTCTTCATCTGCCTTGCTAGCCTACCTGGAGGTTCAGCCATCACAGGTCGTACCTACCCTTTATCCAGAGACTGCCCCGATCACTTGCCGTGTCCTCCTGCCCGTACACCCAGAGACTGTCCTGGTCACCTCCTGTGACTACCTGCCTGGTCGCCACCCGCTCCCTTACAAGGACCGCCCCCTTGTATTGTAGCCCAGAGGTTCCGCCTCCCAGACCCGTTACAATGTGCTACAGTAATGGCTGGGGTTTATACAGTTTTACACAGTCTTTGTGGCATACAGGACCTGTTGCAACGGGTCGGTTCATCCTGTTCGTGACGCCAAGGTTGACGCGACCCCTGGGCCATAGGGTACTCGGTAGCCGGGCCGGTCCTTTTCTATTGGGGTTGCTGGATGCAGGTGTTTGGGTCCCGGGTAGTGTTCCTTTCTTACCTGGGAGAGGGGTACCACACCTCTGGGTGAGATGCAGTACCTCTGTGGCAACTGAACCCGCAGGGGCGCCACAGATACACCTGGACCTGTATGACCCTACTCCTAAAAAACCGCAGGCAATTCCAGCATCTCCCCATGCTCCCTGCGGTACCTGTTGATAGAAACAAAACGCAAACTGTAACTCTGGGAATGGAGCCTGTGTATTGTGTGGAAGATGGAGAAAAGAATGCATAAGCTGTTTTCCCCTGTTCACCAGCTTTGGGCGGGCATAAAATGGACATTGTTTTAAAGGACTGGTTTGGCTTATTGATCAAAAGGGTAAAAGGGAGCGGTACTGCACCAAGTGCATTGGAAACAATGATGGAGATAGCAGATTCTGGAATAATGTCACACACGCAAACCACAATACTCAATTCCCACTCACACAACTACCGCCGGGGGCCAGATTATTATGGGGCATAATATACTACATAACTAGTACAGCAAGAGCGCGTCGGGTCTGCTGACCTGCACCAGGACCCTTCACTATATGGGGAAGCCATTTACTGCAATGCTCCATCATTAATGGTCAGCTCACCTGGACTGTAAGTCCTGACTCTGAAACTATGACAGGCGCATTATGTGGACAGGACACTGTTCTTCTACTTCAGTGCCATCTTGTGGCCATATTATATTACTGCCTGTCACTGCTTCTGGAAAAGGGATTTATCTTACATCCTTATAATGACCATATATGTTCATATTTTTTCACTTACTCTTATATTTATTTACTATGTACATCATTGTCCTCGATGATGTCTTGTTCTTTGTGTCCTCAGCACTGACCGGCTAGTTTTATTCTGTAACTGTATACATTGTTCGTCCATTGTCGCATACACATATTTTTTTATGTTTGATATTTGTTATAAAATTGATATATATATATATTTTTTTACATCTCTCCAATGGCTGATGTTTATGTGTTTTCCGTTTTCGTGGGGGTCACCACTCCACTATTTTGTAGGATGAGGAGTTCTCCATTTTTTGATGGACCATGGTCTCTGCATACACCCATGATTTCGATGTTATGTGAATTTGAGTGATAAAATGTGTAGATCTGTTTTATTTGATTTTGACATGATCATTCTGATACAGGGAATAACTAACAGGTGACTTCTCCCACGTCCTGAAAGCCGTGAAAACTAAAAACAAAACCAAAACCAATCAGTCAGCAAAACCAACGCGTTTCGACCAGAAGCTCTTAAATATGGTTCAGCCATGACATGATTAAGATCTTCTGGTTGAAACGCGTTGGTTTTGTTTACAATATTTTGAAATAAATTTGCTGATTTTAGTTCACTCTTTTCATCGTTAATGTCTGAAAAGTTCTTGTGCCCGTGCACCCGTAGAAGGATTATTTTGCAGGACAGGGGGAGTTGGAATCTTGGTTTCCTGCAAAAAATATTGTTGAGTTGCTGTTTTTTTTTATTTTTGTCCCTCCAAAGAAAACATTTATAAAAGTTATTCAATACACTCAAAAATCTAAAATCCTACAAACCAAAGAAAATAACGAAAAGGTTGTGACTCTCGAAAGGTGAGAATTAAAACATTAAATATAATCGAAACTTATAACCCAGGAGAGGAATGGAGATTTATGAAGACAATCGAATGTGGATTGATTTCTTGAGATTTATTAATTGCCTGCAATGGGTGGTGGAGCACAGAATCTGTTCATTGTATAGAAATCAGTGTGACATTCATGACTTTACAGCACGTAATGGAGGAAAACACAATTATTACCGTCTGCAATGTCGTTTAGTAATATCTGAGCTAAAATCAGTGGAATCATTTCAGGGACCGGGATCTGGTCTATGGTGGGATGCGGACGAGCGGGATCTGGTCTATGGTGGGATGCGGACGAGGAGCAGATTTAAGTAATGTTTTTTTTTAAAGATGATATCTTTTGGTTTATTGGATTCACTTTCTTCTCTTTTTAGGCTTATGAGTCAGTATGCATAGGGAAATAAGTGTCAATCATTGGGGAGGCCCGCCCACTGGACTCCTAGGCTCAGAATAGGCTAGAATAGAAATCAATAAGTTAGAAGTTATACTGGATCAGCTCCAAAAGAAGTCTATAACACCCGATCATCGCCCCAGCTGCTCTTATCATTCACTTGGTATGATTTAGTGTCCCTCCCCCATGTGAGAAACTTAAAAATATTCAACTGCAGACATTAAGAGGAAACTAAATAGATCCTTAAGAGCCAGCGGGACGCTGCAGACACTAGGGGTATCTGCACACCGCTTCTTTTGGATTCTGTCCAACTGGCCAAATTTTTCCTGGACGGTCTTCTTCCTGGCGGTCTTTCTGGTGACTCCACCACTTTTATCATTTTTGTATAATTGAAACTATATTCATAGCTTCCTAGTAAAAGCCGCCCGAAGAATGAACGGGCTCTGAAAAGAAGTAACAAAAGACTGGAACTTCCGCACAAGCAATTTCATTTTTTACATTGTTGTGTTATTTTCACTTTTTTTCAGGGAGGGTCCAGGCAGACCCCACCTGATATAGCCATCATGTGCACATATCCTAAGAGCATGATATTGCACAAAAAAAATGAAAAAATGCATCGCAAAATATCGACTGATCATCCAAAAATAATATTAAATGCCAGAGACGAACAGAGAAACATTAATATCTTAAAATCTCAAAGTTAACGAGAGAAGCGGCGGATATTAAGAGTAGAGATGAGCGAACATGTTCGGCAAACTTTCGTTTTTTTTTCAAATTCGAAACGAATGTTTCTCATTCGGATTTGTAAGAAGGAAGGAGGGGGAGGAACGTATTCCAGCATCACTGTCCTGGTAACATTTAGTTCTTTATTAGTGTATCATCAAAACCAAGTTAAAATGGAAGTTCCTTAACGCGTTTCTGGCACCACAGTCATAGGATAGAAAACAACAGTAAGGTAAAGTGTTATATACACATGAAAACCAATCACAATGGAATTAAGTTAGTTGCATTATGTAATTGTGGAATTGTGGAATTTGGGTCAGATTTGTCGCTGTTTGCACCATTTTTGTGTAATAAAATGCTACAGTTTTTTTTCAAATGCGCTCACAAATGCTTTGTTTCTATGTCTCCTGTTGTATCCCCTATTACATAGCCTCTTGCAGATAGTTGCTCCCTCTGAGAGAAAAGCTTCATTACTGGAGCAAATGCATCTGGCTCTTATAAACTCCCCATGCGGAATCGCTTGTATTGTGCGCTGGGGATGGGAAGCAGAGTGTCGCCCCAATGAGAGATTTGATTCCCTACCAAAGTGACATCCAAAAAAGAAATGCAATTGGAGGGGACATTCAATGTAAACTGGAAATTACAGTTGTTGGAATGTATGTAATGGTCAAAATCTGCTATTCTGTTCATATGAAGTTATTGACTCCAGGTCGCTGTGAAAAATAGTTACCTACAGGCCAGTTATTTAAAACTGTGTTTTTTCATCACACGTATCACATATCACTGCGTTTCAAATCCAGCCATTTGTACTTGACGCGCCCCCTGGGCCTGTGCTGTGCAGGGAATACCCGGAGCCGGATCGCTGGGGGTTGTAGTCTCCGTGGCGCTGACCCGGTCCGTGCCCAGGGTGGTCAATTCAGTGGCAGTCTTATTAGTGAGATGATAGTCCGACTACGCCACCCGTGGATTGCGGTCAGTGGGGACCGCCGCTGCAAGGCAGACCACTGAGGCCGGTGTTGTGTGCGCAGCTAGGAACGGGATGACTCCCCACGGGAGGAGTATAGCCTCAGGGCAGTTAGTGTGGATGATGGGAGTGATGGTGCACGAGCGCAGCAGGAATAACTCAGAGTCCGTGCAGTGCAGTTCAGGGTCTTTACTGATGTTATAAAGCAGACCCTCCCGGGAGTACTGGCTAGCAGTAGAGGCCTGGTCAGTCTGAGAGCAAGCAGGATCTCCCCTGGCCAAGTGGAGTTGTAGGCCTCCCCGTCTATCTGTACTCTTTCCTGGCTACCTTGCTGTGTGCGGGTAGAAGTAGCCCACGTCCCTGAGTATACCGTGTGGTGCTCACCCGTATGGCCGGTGACTTGCCTTCTGTTAGCCTCCGCTTCACGATGGCGGTGCTGGTCCCTTGTTGTGACCGTGCCTTCGGGCTTCTCTGGCCAGAGGACATGGAATCCCCTGCCGGTTGGATTCTGCTGCTGGACCTGGATGTCCACACAGCCTCGGACTCCGTGTCCGGTCTTAATGTCTTCAGCCAGGGCGAGCTATCTAGCTTCCAGCCCCTGGCACTCACTCCTGCTCCTACAGAGCTCCTTGCTGACACTTTCCCTGTGTCTGGAACTGTCTCCAGGCTCTGACTCTCCTAATCCAGCCCCAGACCCAGTTTATAAGGGCAGATTCCTCCCCTTCCCAGGTCTGGGCGGGCGGTGTTGCATGCTTAGGGCACCTGACCAGAGAAATCTCCCACTTGCTCTCAGACGTAATATTTCTATTACTGTGGTAACCAGACCCCTGGGGTGCCACATTCCCCCCTAGTAAATTTTAGTACTCCGGGACTAAACATATTTTTAAAGAAACATAAATGCAGGGTATAACAATAACAAGACAACATGAAAAAGTACATTTTGTGGTCACGGCGTTTCCGTAACCGGGTGTCCATATCACCCAAGGTGAAGTTTTAAGTGAGGTAGGGGACCTGTCCAAAGAAAACCCCTTGCGTTGGCCTTGGGCGTGGCTGCAAGGCTGAAGCTAGCTACTTTGGGCCGCAAGGAGGCCACGCCAGACAGGTTTTCTCTTCCGCGGCCGTCTTTGCAAGAGGCACAATGTGCAACTATCTACAAGATTGTTCCGGTTATCCAGCGTCCATAACCTGTTAGTCCATAGAAATCAGCAGGGTAACTGAGAAACATAATTAATAGCAGGCAACAACAAAAAACGTAAACATCTTCAAGAAACAGGTAAATTTACAGTGCATTACTTTATATTCTCCAGCGAGCGGGCATCTGACCTTTTGGTGACTCTAGTGGACCTACGGAGCTCACTAACTGGTCCTGCACTACAGGGTGTAGGAGGTGTTATGGGTAAGCTGGGCAGCTGTCTACGTACTCTTTGGCTCACTAGGGGCATGGCAGGCTCACTACTAGCAGAGGGTTGATCCTCCTGCGCTGCTGGTGTGGACTCTTCTGCCTCCTGGGCCGGCTGCTCTTCCAGCTGTACCTGGTCTTCTGTAGGCACTTGAGGGGCTGGCTGGAGAAATGTGAGGACGGGCACCACGATAGCGTTGTTCACTTGTGTCCAGGACCGAGGAAAGTCTCCGAGTACGGTGCTGATCATTTCTTCCTTGAGGGTTGAGGGTTTTTCCTGATCTTCATCCGTGCTTTGCAACTTCTCGGGGCACTTTTTCAGGTGGTCTCTGGAGACAGTGGCTGTGGTCTCTCCTCCATCCCTGCTGATGACGTACACCTTTGGATTATTGTGGCTTGAGGGTAGTACGGTGTACGGGTCCTTTTCCCACTGGTCGTCCAACTTATGGAGCCGCCTTTTTCTTTTCAAGACCTGTTCTCCAGGTACCAGGGGAACAGTGGGAGCATGTTGGTTATAAGTCCTCTCCTGCCTTTCTCTTGATTGACAGAGACTTCGCTCGACGCTCTCCTGTACTTTCCGGTACCGCTGCTGCCATTCTGTATCCCAGTCTGCCTCTGGCGAGGTGTCCTCGGGTGTCAGGACTCCCATATCCAGGTCAACAGGCAGCTTACCAGGTCCTGCTCACATTAGGTAAACTGGGGTACAGTTGGTGGAACCTACCGGGATGTGGTTATACAGGTCCACCAGATCAGGCAGTTTCTCAGGCCACAGGCTGCGTTCTTCCAGGGGCAATGTTTTTAGCAGATCTATCACCACCTGGTTCATCTTCTTGCAGAGTCTATTGGTTTGGGGGTGATAGGGCGTTGTTCTTATCTTCTTGCAGCCATACAGGTTGCAGAACTCCTGGAAGACCTCCGCTTCGAAAGCTGGTCCTTGGTCCGTCAGCACTTGGTCCGGGTACCCGTGTGGGCAGCAGAAGTGCAGCTGGAAGGCTCTGGCTGCTGTCTGAGCCCTCAAGTCTTTGACAGGGACCACCACCAGGAACCGGGAGTAGTGATCCACGATGGTTAGGGCGTAAACATACCCGCTTCTGCTTGGAGCCAGTTTAACATGGTCCAGAGCGACCAGTTCCAGCGGCTGCCTGGTGAGGATGGGCTGCAGGGGAGTCCTCTGGCTGGCACGGTCCCTTCTTCTTAGATTGCACGGGCCACAGTCTCTACACCATCTCTCAATGGCTCCTCTCATGCCTATCCAGTAGAACCGTTCACGCAGCAGGAACTCCAGCTTCTTCCATCCGAAGTGCCCTGCCCCATTGTGGTAGGCTTCCAGCACCATAGCTGCGTCCCGTCTCGGTACCACAACCTGTCAGATCAGTTCATGTGTCCGGGAATTGACCATTCTGCGGCACAACTTCTCCTTGTAGAGAAACAGTCTGCTTTTTTTTCCGTCCACAGTTGCTTGGTCTCTTCCGGAGCGTCTGGGTCCAGGCGGGCGTCAGCCTGGGTCAGCATCTCCTTCACCAGACGGACTGCGGGGTCACTGTCTTGCGTCTCCGCCCAGTTGTAGTGGGGTAAGGCGTTGAACATAGCGGATCGCTGGCCCCTCACATGGTGGGAATACTGGGTAATCCCATGACGGTGGAACGCAAGGAGTTCGACCTCTTCCAGTTCTTCTGGATCTTCCCCTCCGTCCGGTAGGTTTGGCATCCTGGAGAGGGCGTCCGCGTTGGTATTGGAGCGTCCTGCCCGGTATTTGATCGTGAACTCATAATTGGACAGGCGGGCCATCCATCACTGCTCCAGGGCACCCAGTCTTGCAGTGTCCAGGTGTGTCAATGGGTTGTTGTCCGTGTACACGGTGAACCTGGAAGAGGCAAGGTAATGCTTAAAACGTTCGGTTACCGCCCACACCACTGCCAGGAACTCTAGCTTGAACGAGCTGTAATTCTCAGGGTTTCTTTCCGTGGGTCGCAGTTTTCGGCTGGCGTAAGCAATTACCCGTTCTCTCCCCTACTGGATCTGGGACAGTACGGCTCCTAGCCTGATGTTGCTTGCGTCCGTGTGGAGGATAAAGGGCTGGCTGTAATCAGGGTACGCCAGGATTTCATCCCCCGTGAGGGCCATCTTCAGCTGGCGGAATGACTCCTCTTCCAGCTTTTCCCATCTGAAGGGTGGCTTCTGGTTTTGGGCCTTCCTGGACTGGCCTATCAGGAGGTTCTGCATAGGAGCTGCCTTCTTGATAAAACCGGGAATGAATCTTCGGTAGTAGCCTACCAACCCGAGGAACTGGCGCACTTCCTTTATGCTGGATGGTCTTGGCCAGTCCTTAATCACGGTGATCTTGTCGGGGGCCACTCCGTCAGCACTCACCACGTGTCTCAGGTACTGTACCTTTGGCTTCAGTAGATGACACTTTGAGGGTTTTACCTTTAGGCCATAGTTTGCCAGGGCTTCAAACACTTCTGCCAGGTGTTCCAGATGGTCCTCATAGGTCTTGGAATAGACGATGACATCGTCCAGGTATAATAGGACCGTCTCGAAGTTCCGGTGTCCCAGACAGCATTCCATCAACCGTTGGAAGGTTCCTGGTGCGTTGCAGAGCCCAAACAGCATACAGTTAAATTCGCTGAGTCCCATCGGGGTGGTGAATACGGTCTTCTCCCGGTCCGCCTCTGCTACAGGAACCTGCCAGTACCCGCTAGTGAGATCCAAAGTAGAGAAGAAGTTAGCAGATTTTAATGCAGCTAAGGACTCTTCTATCCTTGGTAATGGGTACGCATCTTTGTGTGTGATACGGTTGACCTTCCTGTAGTCTGCACACATTCTCATGGTGTTGTCTTTCTTTTTCACTAGGACTAGTGGAGCTGCCCAGGGGCTACAGCTGTCCCTAATTACCCCAGCCTCCTTCATGTCTTTTAGCATCCCCTTGGCGTGTTGATAGTGTGCAGGGGGTACGGGTCGGTATCTCTTCTTTATGGGAGGATGGTCTCCCGTGGGGATGTGATGTTCTACCCCCTTTACTCGCCCGAAGTCCAGCGGGTGTTTACTAAACACTCTCTCGTACTCTTGAACCACCCGATAGACTCCCTGTTTTTGGTGTGAGGGAGTGGAGTCAGTACCCAAATGCAGTTGCTGACACCAGTCCTCCATTGGTTTCTTAGAGCCGTTACCTTCCTCTGGTTGAGATGGAGGCAAGGGTTCCACGGCCTGTACAGAGTTCTGGTTGATGGTGAACAATTTGGCTAGCGTGGCATACCGGGGCAGGTATACTTCTCCCTCCCCGATATTTATGATGCGGACGGGCACCCTCCCATGGCGTACATCGACCTCCCCCCGTGCTGTCAAAATGGTGGGCCTACTGTCTGAGTAGACGGGTTCTACCATTGCTTAGTAGTCTCTACCTCTTAGACCAATAGCTGCCCGGCACCAAATCATCATCTTACTTTTCAGGGGCATGGCAATAGGGAACGGGTCACACATTCTCACGCTACCAATCTCACCACCAGATAGTTCCACCTGTTGCCATTTCATCAGTGCCCCGATCTCTTTTTGGAGGACACGCTGCTGGCTGGAACTGGCGTTCTTGGCAACCTGTCGCAAAATAAGAATCTCCACTGCAAGGCAGTTTTCGATTACGTTAGTACCTAGGGTTATTTTTGGGTGACTCTCGCGACGGTCAATGTCCACAATGATCAGTCCTTGTGCCGGCAGTTCAACCTTACCGACCTTGATGGTCACCTCTTTAAATCCTATCTGTGGCACGGGCTGACCATTGCTGGCGATAATGCTCAGGTCGTCATCTGGGTAGCGGGTTATGTCCGAGTCATTCCAGTACCGCTTGAAGAGCACGTACGGGATGGTAGTCACCTGTGACCCAGTGTCTAGTAGGGCACTCATAGGAATGCCATCCAGTACCACAGGCAAGACCGGACGTCCCCCTACGTATTTATCACGCCAATTCGATGGGCCTGATGATCTTATGCCTGAGGGTTGGCCCTCTATGTCCGGGTTGATTGCAGCGGCGGCAGATGGGTTGTCCGTCCTCGTTGTATCGGTCGCTGGGTCTTCCTCTGGCCGGTGGAGTACTCCTCAGTCGGCGCCACGGGACGTCCTCCGGTCCGGATGCCAGCTGGATCTTTTCTGGAGAAGAGACCTGTAAAGACTGCACAGTTCTGGTTAGCACGGCAACGCTCTTAGTCAGCTCTTGGACCGATGGTCCAGGTCTGTAGTCGGGTTATTGTTCAAAGCCTGCGCATCAGCTCCCACAGGCCCTGCAGACAAGGGCGCCGCGTTCTGGTGATAAGTGATAGCAGGGCGCCTGTGGGTCACAGCGCCACCTGGTGCCGGTTCTCGGAGCACCCGGATGGCTCTGTCCTTGAACTATGCAAAGTCCAGGTCAGGGTCCTGTAAGGCCATTGCCCGCAACTGGGTTCGGTGGGCATTGCATAGTAGATCCTCAATAAATTGTTCGGTCAACAGCTTGTCTTCATTCCCCACGCCTGCTTAATGGCTCTCAGGGCCTCTTGTAGGTTTAGAGCATAGTCTCTTATACTTTCATGTGCTCGTTGTTTGCACCCGTAAAATCTGAGCTTTATTTCGGTTGAGGTTCGGGTATCAAATGTGTCTTTCAGCCGGGCTAGTATTTCTCTGACAGTCCTCTTCTTCCTAGGTGGCCAGGACTTTACCTCCCTTTGGGCTGCCCCGATTAACTGGGCCGCCAGGATGCTCACTTTTTGCTCTTCCGTGAGGGAGTATACCAGTCTTTCCCTAAAGTCACTTAGGGTATGTGACTCTCCTGAGTACTGGGGTAGCCAGGTTGCCCCCGGGATATAGGGCATGGTGAATGGCATGACCGCAGCAGCGGTTGCGCTGGCGGCAGCTGTGGCGGTGGAGCTTCCCTCTGTATCCGACGTCCTCCTTCCCCCCTAGTGGACAGTGGCCTACCTTGCGATGATCCTCTTCCGTAGGCCGCGGCTCCGCAGTCGATCGTCGGGGTTGAGGACCTTGCGTCGCGCTCCTGTGACGTCAGCGTCGCTCTCTCTCCCTTCCAGGACCTTACGCAGCGTCAGTGCGTGGGGCGGAGCTTCGGATCTCGCGCGCTTTCGGCGTCCACGCCCCTCTTCTTCCCGCGCGGCATCCCGAAGATGGCGTCCGATGGCGGGAAGCGGCTGCGGATGGCGGGGAGACGGCAGAAGATGGCGGGAAACAACTCAAGATGGCGTCCGATGGCGGGAAACTTCTCTCAGGTAAGTGCAAAGTCTTTTTTCAGGCACGCAATACCTGTTGGGGCAGGTTGGTTTGAATCCTGCCGACTACGCCAAAGTTGACGCGCCCCCTGGGCCTGTGTTGTGCAGGGAATACCCGGAGCCGGATCGCTGGGGGTTGTAGTCTCCGTGGCGCTATCTCGGTCCATGCCCAGGGTGGTCAATTCAGTGGCAGTCTTATTAGTGAGATGATAGTCCGACTACGCCACCCGTGGATTGCGGTCAGTGGGGACCGCCGCTGCAAGGCAGACCACTGAGGCCGGTGCTGTGTGTGCAGCTAGGAACGGGATGACTCCCCACGGGAGGAGCATAGCCTCAGGGCAGTTAGTGTGGATGATGGGAGTGATGGTGCACGAGCGCAGCAGGAATAACTCAAAGTCCGTGCAGTGCAGTTCAGGGTGTTTACTGATGTTATAAAGCAGACCCTCCCGGGAGTACTGGCTAGCAGTAGAGGCCTGGTCAGTCTGAGAGCTAGCAGGATCTCCCCTGGCCAGGTGGAGTTGTAGGCCTCCCCGTCTATCTGTACTCTTTCCTGGCTTCCTTGCTGTGTGAGGGTAGAAGTAGCCCACGTCCCTGAGTATACCGTGTGGTGCTCACCCGTATAGCCGGTGACTTGGGGCCTTCTGTTAGCCTCCACTTCACGATGGCGGTGCTGGTCCCTTGCTTGTGACCGTGTCTCCGGGCTTCTCTGGCCAGAGCACATGGAATCCCCTGCCGGTTGGATTCTGCTGCTGGACCAGGATGTCCACACAGCCTCGGACTCCGTGTCCGGTCTTAATGTCTTCAGCCAGGGCAAGCTATCTAGCTTCCAGCCCCTGGCACTCGCTCCTGCTCCTACAGAGCTCCTTGCTGACACTTTCCATGTGTCTGGAACTGTCTCCAGGCTCTGACTCTCCTAATCCCGCCCCAGACCCAGTTTATAAGGGCAGATTCCTCCCCTCCCAGGTCTGGGCGGGCGGTGTTGCATGCTTAGGGCTCCTGACCAGAGAAACCTCCCACTTGCTCTCAGACGTAATATTTCTATTACTGTGGTAACCAGACCCCTGGGGTGCCACATACTGAACATGGAAAATATTGTCCTCTATTTAAAATGGGCAAGGCGCATGGCAAGGGATGGGGAAGTGGACGTGATGGTGATAGTGCAAGACGAGGCCATGGGCCCTGAAATTGTGCCACAACAAACACCCACATCTTCTAGCTCGACCTTCCTGTCCCAATTAATAGGGACCGCAGAATACCACTATTGAACACAGAGCAGTGTGAAAAGGTTGTTGGTTGGATAGCGGATAATGCTTCCAGTCACTTTGCCACCACCACCATCCTGTCTTCCACACGGTCAAGTCTCAGTAGCCGTGAGTCTGGACTGCATATTCCTCACCATGATCCTCCTTCCTCCCACCATGCCGAGTGCCCAGAGACAACTAATCCCACACTTGGACATTCTGAAGAGCTGTTCACTTTTCCATTTATAGATTCGGGCCTCTCACCCGGTCCACTTGAAGCGGGGCAAGAGGAGATCGCATGTAACGATGCCCAAATATTTGAGCAGCCACGTTCACACAAAGACGATGGTGGGAAACTGTCACAAGAGGTGGATGATGATGAGACACAATTGCCAGAAAGTCAGGAGGAGGACCAGGGTGCGGAAGTGGAAGACGAGGTGGTGGACGATGAAGTCACTGACCCAACCTGACAAGGTGACATGCAGAATGAGGACAGCAGCACACAGGGGGAGGGAGGCGTAGCACCACAACTGGCAGGAAGAAGCAGTGTGGTGGCTTTAGACACAAGGCTGGAAAGCGTTCCCCGTAATGCCAACAAAACGGAAGTTGCCAGTACAACTGTTAGGTGTTCCTGAGACTGGTTGTTATTTAAAAACTCTGCAGATAACCCAAAAAAAGCCATTTGCACCACCTGCCAGGCCAACATAAGCATGGGTAGCAAAACTACCAGCCTGACCACCACCAGCATGATCAGGCACATGACAGCAAAGCACCCGACTAAGTGGGCTGAACCCCAGGGTCCAGCAACAGTGTCTGCGGGTGACAACACTGCTTGTTCCGCTGTTGTGCGTGCACGCCAATCCCCTGTCCATGGTGCATGCCAAGATGCCTCCCACCCTGCACCTGTCATTGAACACTCTCAACTAGCACCATCAGCAAGCACATCCATGTCCTTGTCCCAGTGCAGCGTTCAGTTGTCCCTACCCCAGTCCTTGGAGCACAAGCGCAAATGCACAGCTAATGCCCCACAGGCCACACTACTAAATTTACATACTTCACGAATTCTTGTGCTCGAAATGTTGCCTTTTAGGCTCGTGGAGACGGAAGCTTTCCGCAACCTGATGTAGGCGGCCGTCCCTTGGTACTTGGTCCCCAGCTGCCACTATTTCTCCCAGTGTGCCATCCACGCATTACACAAGTATGTGTCTCACAACATTAGCTGTGCCCTCTGTAACGGGTCTGGGAGGCGGAACCTCTGAGCTACTATACAAGGGGGCGGTCCTTGTAAGGGAGCGGGTGGCGACCAGGGAAGACGGGCAGGCAGTCACAGCAGGTGACCGGGACAGTCTCTGGGTGAACGGGCTGGAGGTCACGGCAAGTGACCGGGGCAGTCTCTGGATGAATGGGCAGGAGGTCACGGCAGGTGACCGGGGCAGTCTCTGGATGAACCGGCAGGAGGTCACGGCAAGTGACCGGGGCAGTCTCTGGGTAAAGGGTAGGTACGACCTGTGATGGCTGAGCCTCCAGGTAGGCTAGCAGGCAGATGGTAGATGTGTGCTCCCAGGTGAGCAAGCGAGAGTCTCTGGATAAACGGGTGGTCACAGCATGTGATGGCGCAGCCTCCAGGTAGGCCAACAGACAGGCAGCAGATGAGCGCTCCCAGGTGAGCGGGCAGGAGTCTCAGGAATGGCAGGTGGTCACAGCACGTGACGGCGGAGCCTCCAGGTAGGCCAACAGACAGGCAGCAGATGAGCGCTCCCAGGTGAGCGGGCAGGAGTCTCTGGAATGGCAGGTGGTCACAGAACGTGACGGCGGAGCCTCCAGGTAGGCTAGCAGGCAGGTAGCAGATGTGCGCTCCCAGGTGAGCGGGCAGGAGTCTCTGGAATGGCAGGTGGTCACAGCACGTGACGGCGGAACCTCCAGGTAGGCTAGCAGGCAAGTAGCAGATGTGCGCTCCCAGGTGAGCAGGCAAGCTGGTCCATAGACAGACTGACAGGAGTAGGTAGGCAGACCGTCGGACCTCAGGCTAGCAAGCAGGTAGGAGGAATGTCAGGCAGGAAACAGACAGCAAACTGGCAGGTTTCTGGCAGGTAACTGGCAGGTAACTGGCAACGGGACCTGAGGGCTGAAGCAGAGTAGTGAACAGTGCAACAACATTGCTCGGGCACCTCCATTTTGGAGGAGGTGCCTTATATATGGTGAAGTCCTCCGGCCATTGGCCGGGGACTCCTTAGGACGGCGCGCGTGGCCCCTTTAAGAGGGAGGGAGCGCGCGCGCCCTAAGCACAGTGGCCGGGAAGGAGCGCGCGCTGCCAGCAGAGCGGGAGGAGGACGCCGGGCTCGGAGCAGAGGGGTGAGGGGAACAGCGTCCCTGCCTAGCAGAGGGCAGGGACGCCAGCGCTACACCCTCAACAATGCAGTTACTGGGAAAGTCCACTTAACCACAGACACGTGAACAAGTGCTTGTGGGCAGGGACGGTACATCTCACTGACGGCACACTGGGTTAACATAGTAGAAGCCGCGACCCAGTCGGACCTTGGGACGGAACACGTCCTCCCGACGCCGAGGATTGCGGACCCTGGGTCAATCAGGTTTGACCCCACATTCTACAGCTCCTGCACCTCCTCCTCCTCTTCAGCATCCATCTCTGAAATTACCACATCAGTCGCAATCTGGAAGCACTGCAACATTGCCTTGGCCAAGCGGCAACAGGCTGTGCTTAAGCTAATATGCTTAGGTGACAAACCACTCAACGCTGAAGAGTTGTGGACAGCTCTGAAAGAGCAGGCAGATCTGTGGCTGACACCTACAGCCAGGCATGGTCATGTGTGACAATGACTGGAATCTGATGGCGGCTCTGAGGCGAGGCGAGCTCACACACGCCTGGCCCATGTGCTTAATCTCGTGGTTCAGCGGTTTCTCAAAACCTACCCGGATATGTCGAATCTGCTTGTCAAAGTACGCCACCTTTGTGCCCATTTTGGAAAGTCAGTTACAGCTTCCGCCGCTATTGCCGTGCTTCAGCAATGTTTGCAGCTTCCAGCTCACCGACTGATCTGCGATGTCCCCACACGTTGAAACTCTACATTGCAGATGTTGGGAAGGATTTGTGAGCAGAAGAGGGCAGTTGTTGACTACCAGAATCAACAAGGCCATCGGTATTCATGTCAGATTCCACACATAAATCCTCAGGAGAAGACATGGATGTCAGACATATGTACCATTCTCCAAAACTTTGAGGACTCCACCAAGATGGTGAGCGGCGATGACGCCATAATTAGCGTCACCATCCCGCTTCTCTGTCTTCTGAAATGCTCTCTGCTCTCAATTAAAGAGGATGCATTGCAGGTGGAGCACAATGAGATGGTGCAAGAAACCATCCAGGGTGACTACACACAGCCCAGCCTCATCTCATCTCAACGTGGATTGGGTGACAATGAGGAAGTGAAACAGGAGGAGGAAGAACAGGTACTAGTTTCCTGCTCTATAGACTGTACTACCTGCACAACTGCCATACCGACTGTTCAGCGTGGATGGCCTGAGGACAGGGAGGAGGAGGAACAGGAGGAGGATGAGGAGAAGAGCATGGTCAGTCGTCCTCTTGGTGAGGACACGAAAGCTTTGCCTCTTTGTAGTCTGGCACACATGGCTGGGTTTATGTTACACTGCCTTTCACATGACACCCGCGTTGTCCAAATTTTGGGTGACAGTTATTACTGGTTGGTGACGCTTCTAGACTCACGCTACAAAAAGAACTTTATATCTCTTATTCCTTTGCAGGACAGGCCTAATAAAATGGGGCAGTACAAGAAGGCTCTTGTTGTGGAATTAGTGAAAAAATTCCCATCTGAAAAAGCTGGTGGCAGAGGTCACAGTTTGTTGGACAACCAAGGAGTACAGGCCAGAGAGCCACAAATGCAATCCAGCAGAGGCAGGGGAACACTGTCAAAGTTCTGGGAGTTTTCTCAGCCCCTCCCATCGCACAGGCACTGAGGTGAGGGGTACTCTCACCAGGAGTGCAAAGTTTCAGAAGATGGTGAGGGAGTACCTTGCCGACCGTACCAACGTCCTGCGTGATTCCTCTGCGCCTTATAATTATTGAGTATCCAAGCTGGACACGTGGCATGAACTGGCTGTCTACGCCTTGGAGGTCCTGGCTTGCCCTGCCCCTAGCATTTTGCCAGAGCGGGTTTTTAGTGCCGCTGATGGAATTATAACCGATAGGCGCATCCGTCTGTCAACTGAAAATGCTGATAGGCTGACGCTAATAAAAATGAACAAGGGCTGGATGGGGCCAGACTTCTCAACACCACCGAATGGTAGCACCGTAACATAAACTCAAATACAGTGTCTTTTTGTGGGGAGGTCTAACTCTATTCCCATGCACCTCTGTCTTCACACCCAGACATGGGTATACGTTTCCTGATTTTGTCTATTTGCTCTTGTCCTCCTCCTTCTCTGCATCCTCATCCTCCACCACCATATCACCACCATATCACCGCCATATGTACCATATCAACATTTCTACGTCTCTTGCAAGGGACATTGGAGTTCCTCCAAATTTTTGGCAGCTGTTGCTTCACTGCATAGGCAAACAGTATGGGAGACCCACTTCCTAATAACAGGAACATTGTTTTTAGAAGGCTCTCTGACCTCTACGTCTCTTGCAAGGGGCATTGGAGTTCCTCCAAAGTTTTGGCAGCCGTTGCTTCACTGCATAGGCAAACACTATGGGAGACCCACTTCCTAATAATGGGAACATTGTTTTTAGGAGGCTCTCTGACCTCTTCGTCTCTTGCAAGCGGCATTGAAGTTTCTCCAAATTTTTGGCAGCCGTTGCATCACTGCATAGGCAAACAGTATGGGAGACCCACTTCCTAATAATGGGAACATTGCTTTTAGGAGGCTCTCTGACCTCTACGTCTCTTGCAAGGGGCATTGGAGTGCCTCCAAATTTTTGACAGCCCTTGCAGTCACTGCATAAGCAATTTACAGTATATTAGACCCACTCATTAATGGGAACAACAAAGCAAAGCCGGCTGATGGTTTCTTAACAATAGCGAGGGCCAACTGCTGGCCCTTTAAGAATAATAAGGGCCGCCTGATGTCCCTATAAAAAATGCTTTGTGACTTTCAGAGTCCCTCCATCATAAATGAAACAGGATGTGTCTGATGATGTCTCAAACACCACATGGCCAGATAAACTTGTATAATGTTAAAATGACATTTCCCGGTGAAAGCAATTGTCTTTAAATATAACGTAAAAAACAAACAAAAAAAAACACAGTAGGATATTTGTTTAGTATAAAAACCAGACTGGCCAATATAACCTCAATGTAATCACATTGTTCAGCTCCTGCACCTCCTCCTCCATCTCCGAAATGACCACATCAGTCTCAAGCTGACAGCATTGCAGCACTGCCTTGGCCAAGCAGCAACAGGCTGTGCTGAAGATAACATGCTTAATACTGCGCTTAAGTGACAAACTGCCCAGCGCTGCAGAGTTGTTGAAAACTGTAACACAGCAGCCTGATCTGTTGCTCTCACTGCTGAACATACAGCCAGGCATGGTCGTGTGTGACAATGGGCGGAACCTGGTGATGGAGAAATGACAGCCGGGGTAGATACGGTTTCCCAAGTCCTTTCACCGAGCTAAAAAATATGGCTGTGGTGAAATATAACTCACTGACAAGCTGTGGACTGGCTCTGTACCATCGTTGGCCACATTCACCTGTCCACGTGTTTGTGGTTAGGCGGTCCTTCCCAGTAAGTGCACTGGGGAGGGCACAGGTAATGTTGTGGGACCTGTGCTTGTGGAAGGCAGAGACGACACGGGAGAAATAGTGGTGACTGGGGATTGAGTATGTACACCCGGCCTCCATCGCCATGAGGTTGTGGACAGCTTCCACCTCCACGAGCCTAAAAGGCAACATTTCAAGTGCAAGCAGCTTTAGGGGACTTCCGGGAGAAATGTCAGCTGGAGTAGATACGGTTTCCCAAGTCCTTTCACCAAGCTAAAGAATATGGCTGTGGTGAAATACAACTCTCAGCAAAAAAAGCTGTGGACTGGCTCCATACCGTCCCTGGCCACATTCACTTGTCCACGTGTTTGTGGTTAGGCGGTCATTCCCAGTAAGTCCACTGGGGAGGGCACGGGTGATGTTGTGGGATCCGTGCTTGTGGAAGGCGGAGACGACACCGGGAGAAATAGTGGCGGCTGGGGTCCGAGTATGAACACCTGGTCGCCGCCATAAGGTTGTGGACAGCTTCCCCCTCCACATTTCAAGTGCAAGCAGCTGTCAAAAATTTGGCAGTATAGTATTGCAACCTGTGGGTGGGTGGGTGGGTGGCTGGCTGCATATTTGCGCTTGCAATCCAAGGAATGGGGGACAACTGAACGCTGCACTGGGACAAGGACGTGGACAGTGATTGTTGCAATCTGCAATGACAGGTGCATGGCGGGAGGCATCTTCGCATGAACCAAGGATCACTTATGATGAGCACACTTTTAGGCAGTGACCTGGGTGTCAGAGATGCTTCCAGGGGTCTTCCCCATGCTGTTCCCATGTCTTTATGTCTTTTCAGCACGGTATGCATGTGTCTGATGATAGCTCAAGGTGTGGAGGAGTATTTTTGTTTTTAGTTATTTATTTTACCTTCTATACAAGTCATTACCTTGGAAAGGATGTTCTTTAACATATTTCCCAGGAAAATCCATTTTGTTTTTGTTTTTGTATGTTTTATTATGAGTCCATAAAAGTGGCGTAATACTCTCACAACATTGTTCGCAGCAGTGACCTGGGAGTCAGAAATGCTTCCAGGGGTCTTCCCCATGCTGTTCCCATGTCATTTGAGCACTGTTCCTGTCGATTTGGGCTATTTTTAGGCCCTCTGCAGACCGCCAGGGGGAGCCGCCGGAAAAATGCTTGAGTTTCTCATAGACTTTCATTGGGCTCGTTGCTCGGGTCGAGCTCCTGAGTATTCCAATGTGCTCGACCCGAGCAACGAGCACCCCAGCATTTTAGTGCTCGCCCATCACTATTTACTAACTCTCCGACACATGAAGACGGGAATAATCTGAACCTGCGCTTCTCCCAGCTCTGCTCGCTGTATGACTTTGCTAACTCCCCTCTCCCGCTGTCGGACCAGAGCTTTCTTTCCTTCTTTGTCAGTTCCTGTCGCCCCACTCAGGACACCCCCACTTATCACACATACAGAAATTTAGGTGCCATCAATACCAAGCAGCTGATAAACAATCTACAGTCATCTTCAGCCCCCATCTCCTCGCTCTCCTGTCCAGACTCAGCATTGTCACGCTATAACAACACGTTGCAGAGCGCCCTGGATGAAGCAGCACCTTCTACACACAGAAAGACCCGACACAGATGACGTCAGCCCTGGCACACGATGCAAACACGTTTCCTCCAGCGCTGCTAATGGTGCTGAGCGTCTGTGGAGAGAGCAGAAGACTTCATCCACTATAAGTTCATACGGATATATGGTTTGTGTCCTGAGGAAGAAGTCTGGAATGACTATTGAACGTGTTGACTAAAGACCCTGAAATAAAAAATCTTTTATTAAACTTCCATTTGGATCATCATTGCCTACCAGCAGCGCGGATAAACCACATTTTGCTCCTTTTCTTATCTATATGCCGATGACACCCATTTATACACTTCTTCCCCTGACATCACCCCTGCATTACTGCAAAATACCAAGGATTGTCTGTCTGCTGTCTCTAACAACATGTCCTCCCTCTATATGAATATATGAAACTGAATCTCTGAACTTCTCATGTTTCCTCCGTCCAGTAACTGACTTATACCCGATATTGCAATTTCCTTGGGTGGCTCAATCATAACTCTCAGCTCTCCCGCTATCTTGGGGTCATATTTGACACCAAATTTTCCCTTATTCCCCATATACAATCACTCACTCGCTCTTGTCAGCTGCACCTTATAAACATCTCCAGAATCCGACCTTTTCTCACCTTTGATACTGATAAAACTCTTACTGTCGCTCTTATTCACTACTGCAACTCTCTTCTGATCAGTCTCCCTCTAAACAAACTGTCTCCTCTCCAATCCATTCTGAATGCAGCAGCCAGGGTCGTATTTCTGTCCAGCCGCTTCACCGACGCCTCTACCCTGTGCCAGTCATTGCACTGGTTACCCATTTACTACAGAATACAATACAAACTCATCGCTCTCTCCCACCAAGCTCTCCACAGTTCTACACCCCTCCCGTGCCCTCCATTCTGCAACTAATCTAAGACAGACATCCTCCATAATCCGAACCTCACACCTCCGTCTCCAAGACTTCTCTCATGCTGTACCAGTTTTTTTGAGTACACTACCCCAAATGATTCGATTAACATCTAGCCCCCATGTTTTTAAGCGTGCTTTAAAAACACATTTCTTTGGACAGGTCTATCACTTCAATTCACTAACCTACCTCGCCCCTGTTCCCTCTTTCTACATTTTCCTCAGAATCTGGTTTCTCAACTGTCCCCACATTCTCCATGCACCCAATATCACTTGGTGACCACACTTAGACAGATACTGGCTGGTGACCGGATCATGCAGCTTTATATCATAACCCTTATTTATTATAGTGATGGCCGGACAGCATATAACATCACGTACTACCTATAATACTACTATATACTAATAGTTTATTTATATTTTGCTACTTTTTCCACAATAAAATGCCATTTAAAAAGTTTTTTTTTGTGGCAGCGTATTCTAAGACTAATAACTTATTTTTTGTTATTTTTTTAATCAATAGTAGTATGCGAAAGCTTATTGTTTGCAGTAGGCATTGTGATTTAAAAGAAACCTGTCAGCGGAAATATCCATGTTAAACTAAAGGTATGGGCAGTATGGCGCTGTCATACTAATTTAATACATACCTTTAGGGTAAAAATCTGCAGCCTGGTTTTCTTTAAATCAGAATGAGACATTTTGTTTTCCTCTGATGCTTCGTGCTTCGGGGCAAGACTTGTGGGCTCAATGACGAGCCGAGATCATATTCTGCGCATGTGTAAGTAGATGAATGAGCTACAGTGTTCCCCCCGAAGACATTAAAGCTGCTGTGGTATAGAATGTGAATAATGTTTTGTTCTTCATATGTGGGCTGCAGTATTAACTAACGGTCACAAGATGTCACTGTCTAAAATGTAAGTGAAAGATGAAGTCTGCCCAGTTACACAGCAGGCACAGAGACAGTTATGTGAGAGTTAACTAAGTGTGTTGACAGCCCATAGTGGGTGGGCACTTTGGGAATCTCTGGGTAGTTTTCAGGAACAGGAAGAAGTGAGCTCAGTTGTAAAAAGGAGTGAGAGGTGACAAGGTTAAAGGCTGCTAGGGACAACATGGGCCTAATACCTCAGGGCAGTAGAGTCCCCTTGGTGGCCTGGGAACCTCGAGATAGATGTCGGGGCCCCGGGGCACACACTACCTGCAAAGCAGCCGGAGATATTGGATTCAATCTCTCAGAGGCAGAGTGAGATGGAATCCGTATATACTGATAGTGATGGAGAAGAATCCCTAGGGCTAGAGAAGTTAGCAAGAGGGATGTTCTACCTATACCGAGAACCAGGGCTGAAGTTGTGTCCGGTACGTGTTGGAAAGACGACAACTCGTTGGGCCTTATCCTTTATTCATGCCTGTTAAGTCTTCCAGTTACCCAGTAAAAGTTTGATTGTTGTTATGAATCTCGTGTACCCTGAATTGATTGCTACCCTGGTTCCAGAAGAAGAATTCCAGGAGTCAGAGGAGGCCGTGGGCCAGAAATATGTGGGAAGCTCCACATACACAGTAGCACATCAGGACGGGGACACACTTTGTCTGTAGGGTGCCAGAGTGAGCAATGGCAGCAGCTTGCCCATGACTACCTCACTCAGGCACCTTAAACATGAGCCAACTCTGGGGCAATTTTCATGATGACCACCAGATGTTGATCTGGACATGTGCTGGCGTAATTTTCATGAAGACCGCCACCAGTAAGAGCGCCGCCCATAGCTAAAACTGCACCAGCCCAAAATGTAAATGAATGCAACAGAGGTAGTGGAGGGAGGCTAAGCCCGCTGTGCCAAAGATCCTACCCACAGCCCCATCCACAGTTGCCACCCTGAAGCACGAAGCACCAAGGAAACAGAAATTTCTCATTCTGATTTAACAAAAACCAGGCTGTAGATTTTTACACTAAAGTTATGTATTAAATCAGTGTGACAGCGCCATACTGCTCATACCTTTAGTTTAACATGGATATTCCTGCTGATAGGTTTCCTTTAAGTAGTTAGAATTTTTTTGTCTCGTGACTTTTTCATTAATTTTACACTATTTTTAGGCAAAGTAACACAATAATTACAACTATGGTTTTCTTTTGACTTTGTAATGGCATTCACCAGTCTTACTAAGCGATATAACACTTTTATAGTTTGTTGTAGTTCTTTTTTTTTCGCAATAATAAAATGATTAAAGAGGACCTTTCACTAGTTTGAACATGTCAAACTTGTCAAATCATGGAATAGTGACTACAAAGCTGAGTTAAATGTAATTTTTATTTTTTTAATTTCTCCTTCCATTGACATATTTGCTTTTAAGGTTTAGGTTATAATTTAGGTTAAGTCAACTGGGTGTTACCAGAGATTTGTGTCTAGGGATGTGTACATCTTCCCCTGCTTGAGGTTGACCAATCATAAACAGGCAGCATCATGCAGGGGAGAAAAGAACACACCCTCCTCTCCTCCCTGATCTCTGCAGCTACTCTGCGGAGAGACAACAGTACTGAGTGCTGTATCATTACAAAATTATATGATACTAGTGGAGCACTTCTGGTATCCAGTGTCCAGAAGAGCATGAGAAGGACAAAGCAAGTTGCTGTTAAAGCTTTTGTTAATTGTACTTGAAATGATTATTTTTATTGATAGGAATAATTCATTGAAGAGTAGGAACAGTCTGTGTAAGACAGTTCTACACAGCTGGACAGTGAAGCCCGACTGAAGGACAGACACAATACATAAAGAGAACCTGTCAGCTGGTGTGGTAGATGTATCGAGACGTAGATATTCCCTACAGTCTCCAACCAATTCTAATCTATCCCGTACAGATTGAATATCCCTTGAAATCAATGCAGCCTTGCTGGTCCGTTTACTCACTAAGGAGCACATGGGGGGTCTGATTCAGTTAGAATTTTCGGACACCTCAATAGGGATAGATATTCCTCTGCAGATATTACCAAGGAATGAAGTTACCTCTTTTTTTAGCTCAGCCCCATTTATTGGGGGAAAATCCCACTATATCCTCCCGATCCAGATAACTGTGGAACATTGCCGTCGAATGAACAAAATTACCAAATTGTTTCCAATAATTCCTCGGGTGACAGAAAAACAAACCCAGAGGCGGACGAGGAAGGGGAAAATGGGGCACTTTTGTCAGTCATCCCATCCCAAGTACCCAACCACCCAAAAAGGAACAAAGTATACGAATCTTTAATTTGTCCAAGTAATGTTCTTTTCGAAAATGAGGTCCAATTATTAAATAAGGGGCTATCCTTTTGCCCAATGGCTGACGCTAATACATTCGATCTGTTTTTAAGATATAAATGAATTCATACGCGAACTCACTCTAAAGATACATTTTTTACTATTGAAGAAGAGAATGGGGGGACGGGGTAATGAGGATACCCACCATTTTGAACATCAGGAAGGTGCCAATTCAGTCACGCCAGTCAGTGATTCTCAACATGTGGCGGTAAAAGGAATATCCCATTTTAGGAGGGATTGTCATCATGGACAAAACTTGGTACATTGAGGAAGGGTTGCGTATATTGGGTGATGATAAATACTACTGGAACTGGAAACAGACCCATCATCCCGCTATCTAATTATTTTGATCAAATTTATGTTAACTACGGTAAGTAGCCTATATTATTTTCATGCACTATTGTGGTTTATTTATTTCTTGCAGGGTATGTGCGTAGTATGTTTCTGTCTTTGTTTTTTCTGTTTAGTGGCCATGTGTGAACATGCTCTTACATGCTTTTTTAGAAGTGGATATGGATAATACATGCTGTGTTTACTCTTTAGTAGTGATGAGCGAACATGCTCATCACTGCTCGATACTCGCCCGAGCATCACTGTGATCGACAAGCTCGGCGAGTATTTCCGGGGTTTCTCGGCAGGAGCTCGGGTCTCCTCCCTGCATGTTTGGCGCTCTTTACAGAGCCAATGACCATGCAGGGATTGCCTGCCATGCACTGTAATGCCGCAGCCATGTTGGTTGTCGCATTACAGTGATTGGCTGCCCACACAGCGTCATCAGGTGTATATCAGACCGGGCGCCGCCATGCTCGTCACAGTCACTCCGGATCAGACAGTGTAGGGAGAGCTGCTGCTGAGCTAGGGAGAGATTTGATTGTTTATAGTTAGTATAGGTATTCCATAACATATATATATATATATATGTATATATATATATCCATCTGAACTAACAGTTCTTCTGAGGACTAATCCAGCTGCATATATTCAGTGGTGATAGCAGGAGTTAGGCAGGCAGTGTATGTAGCAGACCGCAGTGCATATAGTGTAAGAGGGTCCATTGAATGTCCTGTCTGCTGCTGTTCTTACAGATATTTGTAGACATAGCCCCAGATATCAGGGGCCAGGGCCTATTTTTTTTTTAAATCTTAATCCTGGTTATTAACTTAACCCCATAGCGCTCAATGACGGACACTGCACGGCATGAGCAGGTGTAAGTTACCGCTCCTTGCCGTGCAGTGTTCGTCATAGCTTTGAACTAGCACAGCGTGCAAACAAGCTGTGCCAGTTCAGTGCCGACAGCTGTCCGTGACAGCTGAGCGGCACGAGAAGGGGTGCAGAGACCCATGCTGTCGGTCCCTGCACCCGGATCGCTGCGATCGGTCAGTCAATCTGACTGACCAATCACAGAATGATGTAGCAGGAGCCGCTGAAATTTCAGCATCTGCTACTCTATCAGTGCTGGAGCTCAGCGCTGCCAGTGTTTGAGCTGCGGCACTAAACAGCCAGGAGTGGTGTCAGCGCCGCTCCTGGCTGTTAACCCACTGAATGCTGCAATTGAGTGTGATCGCAGTGTTCAGGAGGCAGGCAGAGGGCTAGGAGCTCCCTCTGCCTTCAGGTCGGCGCTCCAGTGATATCATCGCCGGGGCCCGACCGGTGCCATGTTGACCAGGGGTCATCATGACGACCCCCAGGTCACCAAGCTACGGAAAGCTCCTGAGACCAATGCACAGCATGGTCTCAGGAGCTTTCAATATAGGTTTAATGTATTGCAATGCTAGTGCATTGCAATGCATTATATCTATGAAAAAAGTGAAAGTCCCATAGTGGGACTAAGTAAAAAAGTTAAAAAAAAAAAAAAAAAAAAATTGTAAAAATCAAAAAAAAAAATGTAAAAAAATAAATAAATATTACACTAATAAATACAGATTTATAGGAAAAAAAATTAAAAATAAACAAAAGAGTACACATATTTGGTATCGCCGCGTCTGGAACGACCCGATCTATAAACGTGTCACACTAGTTAACCCTTTCAGTGAACGGCGTAAAAAAAAAATAAAAATTAGAAACTATGACTTTTCATCATACCGCTGGAAAAAAGTGGAATAAAACGCGATCAAAAAGACAGATGAAAATAAAGCTGGTACTGCTGAAAACGTCATCTTGTCCCACAAAAATCAAGCCATACAGCTCCATCATCCGAAAAATGAAAAAGTTACAGCACTCAGAATAAAGTTTTATTATTTAAAAGCGCAAAAACATTAAAAAATTACATAAATGTGGTACCGCTGTAAACGTACTGACTCGAAGAATAAAGCTGCCTTATCAATTTTACCACACAAATAACAACAACAAAAAAAATCCTGAATTGTTGTTTGTTCATTCTGCCTCCCAAAAATCTGAATAGAAAGCGATCAAAAAATGTAATTTGCCCAAAAGTGGTACCAATAAAAACGTCAACTCATCCCGCAAAAAACAAGCCGTCACATGACTCTGTTGGCCAAAATATGGAAAAATTATAGCTCTCAAAATATGGAGATGCAAACATTCGTTTTTGCAAAAAAAAATGCGTCTTTTAGTGTGTGACAGCTGTCAATCAAAAAAACCCGATATGAATCTGGCATCGCTGAAATCGCACCGACCCGAAGAATAAAGTCGTCTAATCATTTTTATACTGCAAAAGGAATGACGTAAAAAATATATAAAACCAATTCCTCACTTGCTATTGATTTATTCATTCTGCCTCCCAAAGATCGCAGTAAGGCTCGGCGCACATTTATCCTGCGCTCTGCGCTGAGCACTTACACCGGGGTTTCCGTGTAAATCTCTGAAATACGCGATTCAGACGGAACCCATGACGGAAGATTCCTTGTAATGAGACAGATATAGGCACTGTGGACGGCGTCTGACCTATGATCCAGCAGTGTCCATCTTTTTAGGTGTAAATAAAAGCGCGGTCAGCCACAGTTTTGTGCACTTCTGAAAAGAAGGATAACGCTGAACAGAGGCCAGACGTAGCCCAGAGTAACTCTGATGCCTCATCTCATTATAGCGAATGAGTCCCTCCAGTGTTTCATCTGAATCACGTCATTTGGAGATTTACATGGAAACCCCAAAGTAAGTGCTCAGCGTAGAGCGCAGGATAATGCACCTAAACAATGTCTTTCTGCCACATATAGGGTATCGGCGTGCTCAGGAGAAATTTCACAACAACTTTTGGGGTCCATTTTCTCCTGTTACCCTTGTGAAAATAGCAAAGTTTAGGGCTAAAAGAAATTTTTGTGATTTTTTTTTCTTCACGTTTCTATGTTATAAACTTCTGTGAAGCACCTGGGGGTTCAAAGTGCACATCACGCATCTATATAAGTTCATTGAGGGGTCTAGTTTCCAAAATGGGGTCACTTGTTGGGGGTTTCTGCTGTTTAGGGACTTCAGGGGCTTTCCAAACGCAACACGGCGCTTGCTGATTATTCCAGCAAATTTTGAATTCAAAAAGTCAAATAGCGCTCCTTCACTTCCGAACCCTGCCGTGCGTCCAAACAGTAGTTTTCCGCCACATATTTGGTATCAGCATGTTCAGGAGAAATTGCACAATACATTTTGGGGTACATTTTTATCTGTTACCCTTGTGAAAATAAAAAAAATTTCGTCTAAATTTAATATTTTGTGAAAAAAGTTAAATGTTAATTTTTTTCTTCCTCATTGCTTTAGTTCCTGTGAAGCACCTGAAGGGTTAATAAACTTCTTGAATGTGGTTTTGAGTTCTTTGAGGGGTGTAGTTTTTAGAATGGTGTCATTTTGGGATATTTTCTGTCATATAGACCCCTCAAAGTGACCTCAAATGTGATGTGGTCACTAAAAAAAATGGTTTTGTAAATTTTGTTGGAAAAATGAGAAATCACTGGTCAACTTTTAACCCTTATAGCTCCCTAACAAAAAAAAATTTGGTTCAAAAATTGTGCTGATGTAAAGTAGACATGTGGGAAATGTTATTTATTAACTATTTTGTGTGACATATCTCTCTGATTTCAGGGCATAACAATTCAAAGTTTGAAAATTGCAAAATTTTAAATTTTTTTGACAAATTTCCATTTTTTTCACAAATAAACGCAAGTGATATCGAAGAAATTTTACCACTATCATAAAGTACAATATGTCACGAAAAAACACTCTCAGAATCAGGGGGATCCGTTGAAGAGTTCCAGAGATATTACCGCACAAAGTGACAGTGGTCAGAATTGAAAAAATTGGCCCGGTCATTAACGTACAAAGTGGCTCGGTCCTTAAGGGGTTAAATAGCAATCCAGAGAACACCATTTTTCTGCTCCATTTGCTTGTTCTCACTGCAGAATACAGCCAAATCTGTTTTATATTTCAGTGATAAAAATCCAGAAATTTGAACTGAACGTGGAAAATATTGGCCTCCTTTTCCATTCTGTTGAAGTGTGTCGGTCAAGCTATTCACACTAGGTGTCTATGTAGAATAATATTACTAAATTACAGGCCTGCTATTTAAAACCGTGGTTCTCTGTCAGACGTACCACATATAACTGGCTGAGGATGTGGCCGTGGGCAAGCTGAAATTGTGCCACAACAAACACCCATATCTTGTCGCCCGACCTCACTGTCCCAGTTACTAGGTGACCTCAGCACATCACTATTGAACCCAAAGCAAAGTCAAAAGGTTGTTGGTTGGATAGCAGATAATGCTTCAAGTCACTTTGCCACCACCACTACCACCCTGTCTTCCACATGGTCAAGTCTCAGTAGCCATGTGTCTGGACCCCATATTCCTCACCCTGATCCTCCTTCCTTCCACCCTGCCGAGTGCCCAGAGACAACTGATCCCACACTTGGACACTCCGAAGAGCTGTTCACTTTTCCTTCTGTAGATTCAGGCCTCTCGCCCGGTCAACTTTAAGTGAGTCAAGAAGAGAACGCATGTATCGATGCCCAAATATTTGAACAGCCACAGTCACACGAAGGCTGCGGTGGGAAAGTGCAATTACTGTCGCAAGAGGTGGATGATGATGAGACGCAATTGTCAGAAAGTTAGGAAGAGGATCAGGCAGCGGAAGTGGAAGATGAGGTGGTGGGTGATATAGACATGCAGAGCGAGGACATCAGCAAACAGGGGGAGGGAGGCGTAGTACCACAACAGGCAGGAAGAAGCAGTGTGGTGGCCACAGACAGAAGGCGGGCAAACCTTCCGGTACATCTCGCTGACCACACACAGGGTTAACATAGTGGAAGCCGGGACCCAGTCAGACCTTTGGACGGAACACGTCCTCCCGATGCTAAGGATTGCGGGTCCTGGGTCAATCAGGGTTGCCCCCACATTCTACAACTCCTGCACCTCCCCCTCCTCCTCCTCTTTAGCCTCCATCTCTGAAATGAGCAAATCAGTCAGAAGCTGGATGCACTGCAGCACTGCCTTGGACAAGCGGCAACAGGCTGTGCTGAATCTAATATGCTTAGGTGACAAACTGGACAACGTTGAAGAGTTGTGGACAGCTCTGAAAGAGCAGGCAGATCTCTGGCTTAGACCGCTGAACCTACAGCTAGGCATGGTTGTGTGTAATTAAAAAAAAGATCACTCTGCGGTCCAGCTCACCCCAAACCATCTCGATTGGGTTCAGGTCTGGTGACTGTGGAGGCCAGGTCATCTGGCGTAGCACCCCATCACTCTCCTTCTTGGCCAAATAGCCCTTACACAGCCTGGAGGTGTGTTTGGGGTCATTGTCCTGTTGAAAAATAAATGATGGTCCAACTAAACCCAAACCGGATGGAATAGCATGCCGCTGCAAGATGCTGTGGTAGCCATGCTGGCTCAGTATGCCTTCAATTTTGAATAAATCCCCAACAGTGTCACCAGCAAAGCACCTCCACACCATCACACCTCCTCCTCCATGCTTCACGGTGGGAACCAGGCATGTAGAGTCCATCCTCTCACCTTTTCTGAATCGCAAAGACACGGTGCTTGGAACCAAAGATCTCAAATTTGGACTCATCAGAGCAAAGCACAGATTTCCACTAGTCTAATGTCCATTCCTTGTGTTCTTTAGCCCAAACAAGTCTCTTCTGCTTGTTGCCTGTCCTTAGCAGTGGTTTCCAAGCAGCTATTTTACCATGAAGGCCTGCTGCACAAAGTCTCCTCTTAACAGTTGTTGTAGAGATGTATCTGCTGCTAGACCTCTGTGTGGCATTGATCTGGTCTCTAATCTGAGCTGCTGTTAACCTGCGATTTCTGAGGCTGGTGACTCGGATAAACTTATCCTCAGAAGCAGAGGTGAGTCTTGGTCTTCCTTTCCTGGGGCGGTCCTCATGTGAGCCAGTTTCTTTGTAGCGCTTGATGGTTTTTGCAACTGCACTTGGGGACACTTTCAAAGTTTTCCCAATTTTTCGGACTGACTGACCTTCATTTCTTAAAGTAATGATGGCCACTCGTTTTTCTTTACTTAGCTGCTTTTTTCTTGCCATAATACAAATTCTAACAGTCTATTCAGTAGGACTATCAGCTGTGTATCCACCTGACTTCTGCACAACACAACTGATGGTCCTAACCCCATTTATAAGGCAAGAAATCCCACTTATTAAACCTGGCAGGGCTCAACTGTGAAGTGAAAACCATTTCCGGTGACTACCTCTTGAAGCTCCTCAAGAGAATGCCAAGAGTGTGCAAAGCAGTCATCAAAGCAAAAGGTGGCTACTTTGAAGAACCTAGAACATAAGACATATTTTCAGTTGTTTCACACTTTTTTGTTAAGTATATAATTCACATGTGTTAATTCATAGTTTTGATGCTTTCAGTGTGAATGTACACTTTTCATAGTCATGAAAATACAGAAAAATCTTTAAATGAGAAGTTGTGTCCAAACTTTTGGTCTGCACTGTATGTCCTCACTACAGCCAAACTGAATGTAACGGGTCAGAGATGGGTCACTGAAATAGCCGACTTCAATTTTAGCATCAAGTACAGGCCAGGAAAATGCAATAGGGATGCTGACAGATTGTCGAGAATGCCACTAGAGCCTGAGGAGTTCATGCAAGAATGCTCGAAGGAAGTCAGTCTGGAAGCAATTGAGAGCACTACCCAAGCAGTGCAAGCTTATCAAGAGGAAGACACACCATTGTGGTGTCCATTGACAGTGGAAACCACCATAAAAGCGAAAGAACAAGATCACTCCTGGTCTATTCAACAACTACCAAAAAGAAAAATCCATAGAGCATAATGGGAAGATAAGATAATTGGTAGAATACTACTTTATGTGGACCAAAATCGGTTTCCAAGTAAACGGGAGAGAGATAATGAGTCACCAGCAGTATCTGTTTTAGTTAAAGAATGGATGAAGCTCTACCTCAGTGAAGACGGTATCCTGTATCGTAAAGGAGGACCAAACTAGCAGTTGGTACGAACCAGAGTATTCCATAGGTTGGTCTTCAAAGAACTCCATGAAAACATGGGACACCTGGGAGTGGAAAGGACAACCAACTTGATCCGTGAACGTTTCATCTGGCCGTACATTCAGAGAGATATTGAGAGATACGTGACAAAGGAGTGTGGGTGTCTGAAAGATAAACGTCCCAACACATCAACCCGGGCACCTATGGGCAACATCCAAACTACGTATCCGTTTGAGATGGTCTCAATAGACTTTCTACAACTCAAGAAGTGCTAGGGTGGTTACGAATACATATTGGTGGTGATGGACCATTTTACTCGATTTGGCCAAGCTTATGCCACCACCAATAAAGCTGGTCAAACAGCGGCAGAGAAAATCTTCAATGATTTTGCTTTGAGGTTTGGGTTCCCTATGAGGTTACACCACAACCAGGGAAGAGCATTTGAGAACCAGCTCTTTGTCAATCTAGGAAAGTACTGTAGAATTCAGAGATCCCACACAACACCCTATCACCCAGAGGGTAATGGACAAGTGGAACATTTTTACCAGACATTATAGTTGATGTTGTGCACTTTAAAAGCTGACGAGAAGAAAGACTGGAAGAGTTCTCTGTCAAAAGTGGTACATGCCTATAACTGTACAAAGAGTGATGCAATGGGTTACTCGCCCTTCTTCCTATTGTTTGAACGATCGCCAAAACTGCAAATCGACATCATGTTCGATACTCCGGTGTCAGAGACTTACAGAACGTATCCGGAGTACATTTGGTAATGGAAGGAATGGATGGCAGAGGCATACAACATAGCTTCCAAAGTGATTACGCAAGGACAGAGCAAGAGTAAGTACTATGATCAAAAATGTTATAGAGCAGAATTGGCACCGAGAAGATGGGTGCTAGTCAAGAACGTATGTGGCACTCCAGGAGTCCGGTTGCCACAGTGGCATTGCCTCCCTCACAGGGGGTGATGCCATGCCTGGAAGCAAGCAGGGGTCCCCTACTCAGGTATACTAGCATGCAACACTTTCCTGGCTCCAGACCAGCAAGTGGAGCTCCTCCCCTCAGCAACTGGAATCTGGATGCGGGGTTAGTTAGAGTAGTGAGAGGAGTTGAAGTCAGGACAGCGAAGAGGAAAGACCTGGGGAGTGGAGCTGCATGGCAGTTCACCCCAGAGAGGAGCGCAGAAGAACTGTACCCCAGAGTCCGAGGTTGTGGGGAACTGAAGGCCCAGCAGCAGAAACCGGAGGGCAGGAGACAGCAGGTCTCCTGGCCCCATCAGATGCCCAGAGGCTCAGCAGCTCCATAGGGCCCAGCACCGCCACGTGGGAGCAACACTCCAGGAAGGCCCGAGCTGCCTTTCATACGGGTGAGCACAAAGACGTTTTACTCACGGACAAGGGCCACAGCACAGCTATAAGCAGCAGGGCCAAAGAGATTAGCGCAAAGGGAAGGCCTACAACTTCACCTGGCGAGGTGGATTCCCAACTTGCTTCCACCTCTACTACCGGACCTCTACTACCAGCTAGTACCCGTGCCCCGGTCTGCCTAACCACCGCAAGTAAAGATGAGAGGAAACCGCCATTAAGTTGTGGACTGGTCATTATCTGTGCCATACCCTGCACTACACTGCACAGCAACATCTATAACATCACCACTTCCTGCCCTGGAGCTAAGCTCTGCCTGTGGAGAGCTGAACCAACTCTGCTGTGTCATCATCAGCTCCAGAGGATCTGCACCGCAGTGGCGGCTCCATATAGCCGCATACCACAGGTGACGTCACGAATATTATATATATAAAGACTATATTCCCCTTTTCACTTTATTCCCCTTTTATTGACCGTCCTGGGTCACAGACCGGGTCACTGCCACTGTGACATCCCCAGCACCGACCGGCCCGGCACCGAGTACCCCACGGCCCAGGGGGCACGTCATGTACATGAGACAGGTGGTCTAGGAAAACTTTGTTCGTACTTGGAAGACAAGGTGTATGTGGTCGTAAAGAGGAAAGCCAATGACAGTCCAGTGTATGAAATCCGATTGGAAAGAGGGGACAAGAAAACCAGAATAGTCTATCAGAATTTATTACAACCCTGTGATTATCTCCCACCACAACAAGACTTCCCAGATGCAGACCGTTATCAACCAAGATCGACTAAGGGACTACCACAGATTGAAGCTCCGGAGGTGGATAGTGACCTTAAAAGTTCTGATGAGGAAGAGCACACTGTTGTATTTCTCTGACGGCAAGGAGAGGAATGTACCATCCTCAAGAGAATGAACTAAGTCCCGAGGCTCTAGAGTTTGTACCAAGGAGTACAGATAAAGTCCAATTCAGATCTGATGATCGAACACCGGTCACTGAAGAGACCGATCAACACTTAGGAGTAGCAGAATTACCAGACCAGGTGGAAACAGACGATTCAAGAGAAATACAGGAACTTACAGAGGCAGTTCCAAGATCATCTGAGGAAGTACAAGAATTTAGTGCGGCAGAAGAAACACCTGTAACCGAAGAACCCGTGGTATCTGAGGAACAACCCACCAGGAGGATGTAGACTCGAGAAGTAAGTAGGCCCATGATGCTGACGTATGAGATACTTGGAGAACTGAGTCAAGTGCCAAGGGCTGTCAACTGGAAATAGGTATGCCTGCAGACCGGTAAGCCCACTTGAGTGCTATTCACCACCGAGAGACAGTATGGACAATGTTACCTGGTGGAAAGACTTGTTTTGGCCTAGTGAGAGAGAGAGAGCTGGTTGAAGATGTACGAAAAGCTTCCCCGGAAGAGATGCTGATTGTTTTAATTGTGTTAATTGTTTATTTCTTACAGGAGTACTACAAGAAAAAGGTTGTAAGAATAGGTTGTGATCAATGTTTATAAATGTTATACCAATTTGACAACGACAAATTTATATATATAGTTACTAAGCTTTCACCACTGTCTCAGAATTGGTCAGATTGGCCAGTTGAGATGAATGTCAAGGACGATATTCAAAAATGAGGGAAGAATGTGACATGCAGAAGTAGTGCTGTTTCTTCCAAAGCATCCAGCAACTGTTACAAATAACACAAGCACAGGAGACAGGAAGTGTTGTGCTTCAGAAGCATCCAGCAACTAGAGGGTTTAACACAGTAACAGGAGAAAGGGAGTGTTTTAGCAAAGCCCCAGGGGGATTGTGGGGAACTTATTTATTAGTTTGACTGAAGCCGAAGAGAAAGGTAGTGTGTTATCTGGATCTGCCAGAAGGCAACTGAACAGGAATCAGATCAGGAGAGAAACTAAACACCCGTCAGATATACTCCCTGAACTAGCAGTGCATAGTATTATCGGGCAGGAAGATAAGGACTGGAAGGAATTGTGTCACAGGGATCATCTCCCTCATCAAACCCTCCCCCCTCCATCTCCATGCAGGATAAAGAATGCTGTATACTATTGTGTCCTTGTGAAGAAAAAGTCTGTGGTTGTGTATGCATAGAAGTGTGCTGCTAAGAGATCTAATCTATGTTGAATTATGCTACTGAAAAGACTGTAATACTGTGCCTTGTGAAGAAACTACTGTATTGTTACTGGAGCCGGTTGCTCAAGAAACTCAGACTGTACTGTAATGAAGATTGTTGCTGTAATATCCCAGAATTGCACTGGCCGTGCTTCAGATTAAATTCCACTGTTAAATTGTTGAAAAAGACTCTTGTCAGATGTGTCTGGTCAGCAATTGAATCTATAGTGTGCCTGAGAGAAGCTGCAGCCTATGGTCGCCCTGAGTAACGGTTCCCCCAGGATTCCAAAGAATTCATGAAACCATTCTCGCCCTATCTGAACCTAGTGGCGTGCGTGTAACACATTTAAGATAACTTACTCCTGTACTTCCTGTGCTCTTCTACATGAAGCACATTTTATATTATTATCTAGGTGGTACTTCACACCAGTAAAACTGCATAAAGTCTTTCTAACACAGGGAAGGAGTCCTGAGGAGTCCTGAGGAGATAATTTGCATATTCCCACTGCATTTTGGGATACGTGAAGAGTCTCCGCGAGCTCAAAGAACACTGGATTTTGGCCTTTGGAGCTGAAAGGAGGACATCGGTAAACGGCGCTCCAGCAGAATTTTGGAGCATTTTTCACTGTTTTCATAACACATTAACAATAAGAACATGGAAGAGTCCAGGAGCCATTTGGTGAGCTGCATATCCTGCTACATGTTCACAGACTTGCCAGTGGAAAAGCCAAACTTCACATGCCAGAAATGCAAGCTTGTGTCTCTGTTAGAGGAAAAGTTGCAAAATCTAGAAGAGAGGTTAACTACCTTGAAAATCATTAAGGAAGGTGAAGAGTTCTTAGACAGAGCAGAATTATCTCTTCATGATTCAGAAAGAGAAGAAATTCTCACTGCACCTGACGAAACAGAGGAATGGAAGCCTGTGACCCAGAGAAGCAGGAGGATCGAGAGGCAGTCAGCACCCATACTGCTCAGGAACCAGTACCAGGCTCTCACGCAGGAGAACCATGAAGAAATACAGCAAGATAAGACTCTGCCCACAATGAAGAACCTTGTAAGCCCTCAGAATCCTCCTGAATGGAGAAAAAAGAATGTTGTGAAGAAAAATCGGAGAGTGGTGGTCATGGGGGATTCCCTGTTGAGAGGAACAGAGGCCGCTATCTGCAGACCAGACATAACCTCAAGAGAAATGTGCTGTCTTCCAGGAGCAAAAATTACAGATGTGTCTGACGGGATATCAAGACTCTTCAGACCTACAGATCACTACCCATTCCTGCTAATACATGTGGGGACAAATGACACCGCAAGAAAGGACCTGGAAACCATCTGCAGTGACTTTGAAAACTTAGGCAAGAAAGTGAAAGAATTTGGAGCGCAGGTGGTCTTCTCATCCATCCTCCCAGTGGATGGCCATGGAACAATGAGGTGGAATAAGATTCTACAGGTGAACAACTGGCTACATCGATGGTGCCGTCAACAAGGATTTGTATTTCTGGATCACGGAATGAATTACCTATATGATGGACTACTTGCTAGAGATGGGGTGCACCTTACGAAGACTGGAAAACATGTATTTCGAAGTCGCCTTGCTATACTCATCAGGAGAGCTTTATACCAGAACAATGTGGGAAGGGAAGCAAAAGGCCAGAAAAAGCCATACAGCTGACAAATACTATTGAGATCTCTGCTACTGGAAGTGGAAAGGTAGAACAAAGACAAAAAAATCTAAATAAAAAGATATGGGAGGAAGAGGACAAAGCATAGGCAATAAACAAGGAGAATTGGAACTACTAACGCAGGAAAAGGAATATGATGTCATTGGAATCACTGAAACTTGGTGGGACGATACACATGATTCGAATACAAGGACACCATTGTAGGCATTTACTAGGCCACCTGGGCAAGCTGAATATATGGATGAACTCTTTATGTATCAAATGTCCAAGTTCTCCAAAAAAATGACGTAGTGGTCATGGGAGATTTTAACTATCCAGACATTTGTTGGGAATCTCTCTCAAGTAAAACTAACAGGTCAAGCAAATTCTTATCCTCTCTTGCTGACAACTTTATCTTCCAAAAGGTAGGGGAGAAAACAAGGGGATCTGCTTCTTTGGATCTAATCCTTATAAACAGGGAGGAAATGGTTGAGGAGGTAAAAGTGGCTGGGACCCTAGGAGGCAGCGATCATGCTATTATAGAATTTTGGATAACTAGAGAAGGAAGACATGTGAAGACTCAAACTTCAAGGTTAGATTTCAGAAAGGCAGATTTTAAGCGACTCAGAAAGAGAATAGGAGGGATCCAATGGCTGGATGTCCTTAAGGACAAAAATGTCTAGGAAGGATGGGAATTTTTAAAAATGAGATTCTCAAAGCACAATCGTTAACAATCCCGAAAAGTAGGAAAAATGAGAAGCATTTTAGGAAACCAGGATGGATGAACACAGAACTTAAACACATACTAAAAAGAAAGAAAGAAAGAAATGTTTATCAAATGGAAAGAGGGAGGCATATCTAAAGAAGATTATAATGCAGTCTGCAGAACCCGTAGGGCACGTATCAGGTTAGCTAAAGCTGACAATGAATTAAGGCTTGCAAGAGATGTCAAAAGCAATAAAAAAGGATTTTGGGGGTATGTCAAAAGTAAAAGAAAAGTCAAAGATGCTATAGGATTTTTACAGGATGAAAATGGTGAAATGGTAAGAAAGGATGTTGAGAAGGCTGAACTTTTTAATTCCTATTTTGCGTCTGTTTTCTCTCAGAAAGAAAATGTAACAACAACTGATCTTCACTGTCCTATTAAAGGAAGAGAAGAATCCAGGTTATCTGTAAACAGAAAGATTGTGAGGGAATATTTAGCTAACATAAATGAGTTCAAGTCTCCAGGTCCAGATGAATTACACCCCAGAGTACTGAAGGAGATCGTAGAAGAAATTTTAGAACCGCTCTCCATAATCTTTGAAAATTCTTGGAGAACAGGAGAAGTGCCAGAAGACTGGAGAAGAGCAAATGTTGTTCCTATCTTCAAAAAAGGGAAGAAGGTGGACCCAGGGAACTATAGGCCGGTAAGTCTGACTTCTATACAAGGAAAGATCTTTGAACAAATTATTAAACAACATGTATGTAAGTACCTGGATGAGAATGAAGTGATTTCCCCTTCAATGGACGTCTTCAAACAGAGTTCTGGACAGACATCTGTCTGAGATGATCTAGTGAATCCTGCTTTGAGCAGGGGGTTGGACCAGATGACCCCGGAGGTCCCCTCCAACTCTACCATTCTAGGATTCTATGATTCAATCAAGATTTTGCCGTGCAAAGTACAGAAAAGTTACCAGCTTCAACATTTAGAAGTGTCACAGATGCCAATATGGATAACAAAATTGGGTGCCAAGTCTGGGTAATGGCTATACAGCACCTGATAAGGAAAGCAATGTACAAGAGAGTAAATGATAAGGTGTATAAATATGAACAAAATCACTATGGAGTTGTCAAATTAGGTCATAATAAAGTGCAAAGTGCAATAAATACACGACCTGACACAAACCATCAGTGAAAAATTACTAAGCAATGATTTTCACTACAGAAACAGTACAACAATGAAGAATTATGAATAAGGTGCATACATGAAATAAGATATAATTATAAGATATAATAATGCCTCAGAGAAAACACATATTAATGCAAATAAGTGACACTTACAATGAAAACTCTCATTTTATATGCATTACTTTTTCTCTTCTTCGTGTTCTGGGCTGTTTTAGGGCCTAGAGCGGTGTTGATCCATTTCTATTGAAGAGTGGTTGAGCTACTTGCATTTTGGACATTAGTATTTCATTATTTCTACATTCAGTAGAAGTTGCAGGACAAATTTTGGTGCCATTTTTACTCATTTCCCAGTTTGAAAATGTAAAATCTGGGGCTGCAACAAAATTTTTGGTGGTAAAAATGTAATTGTTTTTTTTCTTCACTGCCGAATGGTACAAAATTGTATAAAAATTTGTGACGCACCTATGGTGTCAATATGATCACTGCATCCCTAGATAAATTCATTGAGAGGTGTAGTTTATAAAATGGGGTCACTTCTGAGGGGTTCTCCTGTTCTGGCACCTCAGAGGCTCTTCAAACGCAACATGACACCCACAGAATATTCCATCAAAATCTGCTTTCCATAACGTCACTCCATCCTTCCTGAGCCCTGCCGTGCTCCCAAAAAGTGGTTTTCCACCACATTTGGGGTATCTGCGTACTAGGTATTGGGGATCTATTTTCTCCTGTTACTGTTTGGGGATTAAAAAACTTTTTTTGTGGGGAAAAATGTGTTTTTTTATTTTCATGGTTCAATGTTATAAACTTCTGTGAAGCACCTGGGGGTTTAAGGTGTTCACCATACATCTAGATAAGTTTCTTGAGGGGTCTAGTTTCCAAAATGAGGTCACTTGTAAGGGGTTTCTACTGTTTAGGCACATCAGAGGCTCTCCAAATGCCACATGGCGTTCGCTAGTGATTCCAGCAAATTTTGCATTCAAAAAGTCAAATGGCACTCCTTTCCTTTCAAGCCCTGCCATGCACCCAAACAGTAGTTTTCCTTCACATATTGAGTATCGGCATACTCAGGAGAAATTGCTCAACAATTTGTATGGCACATTTTCTCCTTTTACCCTTGTGAAATAAAAAAATGTTCATGGCTCAACTATATAAACATCTGTGAAGCACCTGGGGGTTCAAGGTGCGTACCACTAGTGATGAGCAAATATGGTTGAAATCTGATCTCAAAAGTTAAATTCGACAAAAATATGGTACATTCAGATTTGTGATCAGAAAGGCTAGCATTTTTACTTAAATTTGGGAAAATCGGTAACATTCAGCGAAGAAGTGCTGGATAATTATTGCGGTACAACTACAGTGTTTTTCACAGTTTGGCTAGCATACTGCTTGCGTGTGATGAGCGGTGGGACGTGTTTGATGGGTGGAGGGGCTGGGAAGAGCCCAGAAGAGCTCAGAGGAGAGGCGCACTTATTATCTTTTTTTTTTTGCCTGTAACTTTAAGCCAATCAGAGCGCAGGAAGCATCCACACTGTCCAGACACACGGCCTTCTGCCATTGGCTGCTGAAATCACATGTCCTCTCTATATAAAGAGCGGCCATGTTCCCTCAGCGCCATTTTATGCATGTCCCTCTTAAAGATGCTGCTGATGACTGTGCTCCTGTGTAAAGAGCGATTTTAGCTAGATAGATGGGCGGTTGTTTGGAAGTCAGAGAGTTTAGATAAGTAGTCTGCTGTCTGCCTGTGAAATCAATCTTGCAGCACATTTTTTTTTTTCTTGGGCCATTACTGAGATTCAAAAACAGCAGGGCCTATGGCCTAGAACTGTGTTGTGCACTGCTTGTATTGTGCTGTAAGCACCACATTGGATGATGATGAGGTTGAAGACCCTACTTGGTGTGAGCCCAGAGGCACGCAGCCGAGTAGCTCATCTGAGGAGGTGGAGGAGGAAGACGAGGAAGTTACGTTTCACCCTACGGCGCAGACACGGAGTGATGCAAGCACAAGGAGCACTGCATCCTTAGTGTCATAGAGATACTAAGAAAATATTAACAATTTCTCCCTGAAGCCCCTTTCAACCCTCCTCTATAGTGTTTGTCACAAGAGAAGAGCTGACAATCTAAAGAGCGATCTGTCTGTAAATTATCACCCACAGCAGAAGGGGCTTGTAAACAAATGCTGGCGCAACAGAGGTGCTACCAACCCATTTAAATTGCAAGTGTATTTTTCCCTGGCAGAGGCAGGGGATAATTAGACACAGACCCGCGACAATTTACATCTAGCTGTTGAGGCTTGATTCCCAGGACGTCAAAGGGAATTTTACTGAAGCCCCAGTCTGGTCGGCACCGATACGAAATATGGAATATCTGAAGTTCCATAATTCTGATCAGCTAGGGAACAATGTGGATATTTTCCCATCACTATAAGCCCCACCGGGGGGGCTGTGGCGCAAAAGTAAGAAAATAGCAGACCGCAACTGTGTCATGTGTGGTCTCTACTGGAAGGTAAATTCATAACGGAAAAAATTGTATCACTTTCGGGCCTCTATGATCAACCAATGATAAGCTATCACAAAAACCAGATATTTTAATAAAATGTGCAGGCTAGAGCCCAGCCCACGTGATGTCAGCACTGGGGGTGTGTGGGCAGGTCTTCCCTTAGGCATAAAAAAATCCACGGGAGTATATTTATCATAAGCAAGTGGTCGCGTTCGCTGAACGCTCTGATCAAGTGGAGTGTCTCCCCTCCAGCTATATTGAATCGTCTCTGCGATCGTATAGTAAGTCTCTTCTTTAATCCTTCTTATTTTGTGTAACTGCATATGTATTGAATTGTCCCCCTTTGTAAAATCTTTGTATATTTTTCATAACACTGCCTCCCTTTTGGATTAAAATTAAAATGTAATAGTTCTATTTCTTTTGCTCTGTAATTGTTCCCTCCCCCGAAGCCATATGCTACCAGAACGCAGACGTCCAGCCAGGCCTGTATTATATTTCAAATCTGGCCAGTGGTGACAGTGAATAATAATAATTGGGCTATCGTGAATCTGGCAGTAACCGTACAGGACATATACATATATTCCATGTATTAGAATCCGGAGGTGTGACACCATACGCTTTCTGCTTGCTTGCCGTTAGCTGCGTAGTGAGTAGTTGGGATCGTGTGCTTGCGAATCCCTGACGAAATCCTGACAAAGTGATGGCATGGTGAGATATTGTGTGACAAATTGGTGGCAGTGGTGGGATATTACAGAACATCAGTAGCTGGATTGAGCAATCATTCCTGTCACTGAAAACTTGCTTGGTTCTTGCGAGAATTCTATGCAAAGTTTTAAGAAATCAGACTCAGTGTTTTAATATTTTTTATCTGGGACATTACTGTACGTGTAGCAGTTGTATCCCCTCCCCTTCTCTTGTTTTTCTGTCCTATCTTTTATTTGGCAATGATGGCTACACATGGAGAGCCCTGGTATAACCAGCAGACGAAGGTCACTCTCACTGCCCTCTGTGAGCTGAGACAGATTGACCCCATGGACAAAAACAAGGCCCAAATAATTGCTGAACTGTTGCAAGGTGCCGCTGAGCCAGTCCAACAGCAGAGCCCTGATGATGGGGTGGCCAGCCAAGGCCCAGATGGCGCTGCTGCAGGGGTCTCACCTGTGATTGCCAGCCAGACCCACAGGCAGGGTAATGTGGACCCCACCTGCAGATGGCCTTGGAGCAGCTCGCCTCAGACAACCATGATAGACAACTGCAGCTGATCCTGAAATTTCAGGAGCGAGCAGAGCAATGGGTCCAAGCTGACCGACAGGAGCAAGCAGAGCAACGATAGGGCTGTCGAGTGGGAGCGACAGTACCAGCTGGAGCTAGCCTGGATTCAGAAGGAGCCATCTCCCACACAGACCCATGAGTCCAACAGTGCCAACAGCTTTAAACCCCGTCCTGAGCATTTTCCTGTAATGGAGAAAGAAGGAGACTTGGACATATTTCTGCGAGGGTTTGAAAAAGCCTGCAGACAGTATCAGCTGCCTGAAGCCCAGTGGGCCAGGTACTTAACTCCAGGGCTCAGAGGAAAAGCTCTGGAGGTGTTTGCTTCTCTCCCTCGACAACAAGATGGAGACTATGAGGCTGTCAAGCAGGCCCTGATAAAAAAGTACCAGCTGACTCCGGATGTTTACCGGAAGAAGTTCAGAGCCCTCCAACGTGGACCACATGCTAGCTACAGTGATGTGGTGGATGGGCTCAGGACCAACTTTGAGCAGTGGGTCCAAGGACTGTCAGTTACCACCTTCGAGGACCTGAAGGATCTGATGGTGAACGACCAGTTTCTTCATCTTTACCCTGTGGAAGTGAGACAGTATGTGCTGGACCGGGTGCCAAAGGAAGCCGCCAAAGCGGCCCAGATCGCAGATAACTATGAGGTCAACCGCACACCGGGGGTGCGGAAGTCCGCTGCTGCCAGTTGGAAAGGGGGTAAGCCTACAGCCACCCCCAGTGTTTAAGCCAGTCGGCCCTCATTGGGTTCTGCCTCATCTTCCAGCACCTGGCCTGCATTTGACTCCCGTAAGTGCTATACTTGTGACCAAATGGGTCACATCAGCCTTGTCTGCCCAGAGACTCAGAATATGGACACCACACCTGAGGACCCAGGGCCTACTGCAGCCATTCTATTTGTGGGTGGGGCAGTTGGAAGGGCCTGGGAGAACTTACAACTGGTTACTGTGGGCAACACCGTTACTGTTGGCCTTAAGGACACTGGCGCAGAAAGTACCCTCATCCGCCCTGAGTTCGTGTTACCAGAGGAACTCATTCCGGGGAAGACCCTGACTGTCACCGGGTTTGGGGGTGTACGCCGTCCCATACCGATAGCCCGGGACCTCAGTGTAGGGAGGTGGTTAAGGGAAGTGGGGGTATCGGAGAATCTCCCCACTAATGTGCTATTGGGAATCTATCTGTGACGGTTGGTTGCCCGATACATTTCTGACAACCCTCCCAGATCTGATATGTCATATAATGCCACTGTCAAAAATGTCAATGTAATGTATAATAAAAGTGTGTGTTGTGATAGAGGGGAACCCAGCCACCTCACCCCATGGGTGATGCTGCTGAGGATCCCCTAAAGTGAGCCAGTATAAGTGTTATGGGCAAGGGGAGCAGGCACGGACACCATGAAGCAGGTCATCCCATGCAGGTGACCAGTGTCACGCAAAATGGTGACGTGGTCAGTGGGAGCTGCCCCATGACTAGAACGGCTCCAGAGGTAATGAGGAAGGATGGGGAGAAACATAGGGAAAGTGGTCCCGTGCCATCGACCGGTGTCACGACGGACTGTGACATGGCTGGTCTTAGTTCCCCCATAATGAGCACAGCTCCCAAGGTAACAATGACAGGTGTAAACGTAGGCACCACAACCGGGCAAGGTAAAAAGGTGTGTCCCCCTTTCTGTCAGGAGTATGGGAGGAAGGTACCCATAGCCTGTCAGAGGTGTGGGGAAAATGTATCCCGAACTGGTCAGGGTGATTGGAATGCTGGATCCCCAGTAGGTCAGAGTGGGGGGTGAGTTGGGTCCACGGCTTGTCGGATCAGCAGGAAGTGTGGGCCAGGAGGTGGGCTTAAGGGGCGATCTGTAACTCAGCCCTTACGCCACCTCAAAAAGGGGGAGATGTCATGGAGATATTAAGAAAATATTATCAATTTCTCACTGAAGCCCCTCTCACTCCTCCCCTATAGTATTTGTCACAAGAGAAGAGCTGACAATCTAAAGAGCGATCTCTCTGTAAATTATCACCCACAGCAGTACTAGCGATGAGCGAGTGTATTTGTTACTATTCGCACGGACAGTACGATATTCGGGTTACTCGTTATTCTGCGAGTATTTGTGTACTCGCCTTGCTATATTTGGATGTCCCGTCCTGTCAGAGACAAAGCAATATTTTTCCAGCACACAGAAGCAGCATTTTGTGCTGCCTTTTTTTTTTTTTTTAGCACCGGTCTATTTTCCCCGCTGTTTTTGCGGTGACAGTCCATATTAGTCCAGTTAAAAAATCATTGAGTGCCCTACACAAAGCAGTAGTCCAAACATTTCCTGCTGCCTGCTACAAAGCACGCACCAGCCCATTTTACCCCTATTTTGGCTAGCTTGGCTTGTGCTATCAACATCTGAAAATCTGACAACAAAACCCAAAATGCCAAAAAAGGCAGTTGTTAAAGGACGTGGACGTGGATGTGGACATGGTGTTGTCAGTGGTGCGCGAGAAGGCACTCAGTCTGTGTCAGGTCAGAAGAAGCTTGATGTATCCACTATGTTCCTGGAAAAATTTCCCAGTCTGGAACGTAAACATGTGTGGAAGCCAGAAGAGTGAGAGCAGATTCTGTCTTCGATAGCAGACAAGGCCTCTATGCATTTGTCAAGCAGCACCAAATCTTCCACGGACACACAGTCTACTGTAGATACACGGAAGGCTGGCCCATCCAATCCTGAAGCTGGTTCTTCTTCCTCCCGCCATTTTCAGTCACAGGAGACATATGACCTCAAGCTTGGCTTTGGTACGTATCCTTTGGTTGGCTCTGGCCTATCACCGTGGAGCATTGAAGCGGGACAAGAGGAGGTGGCGTGCGTTGATGCTCAAGTATTTGCGGACCTACTGCCAGAAGAAAACCACTTGGCGGAACGTCATTTACTGTCTCCAGAGGTGGAGGCTGATGATGATGAGACACAGTTGCCATCAGGTCAGCCTACAATGTCAACTGGGAAGGAGGATGAGATGGAAGACGAGGTGGTCGATGATGAGTCCACTGATCCGACCTTGACCGTTGGCATGCATAGTCATGACACCAACACAGAGGAAGATGGATAAGTAGCACCAACACAGGCACCAAAGGGTCGTGGTTTGCCCAGAGTGAGAACTGGGTCAACTGTTCCCAAGAGCACCCCCGCTGTGCGCCAAATCAAGGCAAGGGGGCTTTCAGCTGCTGTGTGGAATTTTTTTTCTGAAAGTCCTTCAGATAAAAACATTGTAGTCTGTAGCATCTGCCATACCAAGTTGAGCAGAGGCCTGTGCAAAGGCAACCTAAGCACCACCAGTATGCAAAACCACATGCCAGCCAAGCACCCCAGTAGGTGGGCAGAACACCAGGGTACCAAATCTGCATCTGCGGGTCAAACCAATGCCATGTCGCCTGGGCTATGTACTTCAGAATCTGCTGTTCTGGAAGCAAGCGCTCAAACCGCCTGCCCACAAGCTGCAGTTGCTCACACACAAAAAACATCAACCACATCCACTTCCTTGTCCCAGCAAAGTGTCCAATTGTCCGTGCCGGAGAGCTTGGAAAGAAAGCGTAAATACCCAGCCACGCACCCAAAGGCACAAATACTAAACTCGCAGATTGCCAAATTGCTAGCTGTGGAGATGTTGCCGTTTAGACTTGTGGGAACACAGTATTTTCGTGATCTCTTGGCTGTGGCTGACACACGATACAGTGTTCCCAGCCCCCACTATTTTGCCTGGTGTCCTGTCCTTGCGCTACATAAGCACGTGTTAAACAATCTGAACCTTGTTCTCACCAACGCCTTAACCGGGAAGGTCCACTTAACAACAGACACCTGGACAAGTTGTTGTGGACAGGGACAATATATTTCTGTTACGGCACAATGGGTGAACCTGATGGAGGGTGGGACAAAGACGCAAACGGGAACATCACACATCCTACCCACGCCATGAATAGCCGGCCCAACTTCTGTCAGGGTTTCCGCCTCTTCATATTCCACTTCCTCTGTCCCTTCCTCCTGCTCCTCATCCTCTGCTGAATTACCCTCCCATCACTGCCAAGCTGGGACTTGTGCAGCAGCGCATTGGCGAAGCGGCAACACGCTCTGCTGAAGCTGATCTGTTTAGGTCAGAAAGCACACACTACAGTAGAGCTGTGGAAAGCTTTAAAACAACAGACCGATCAGTGGCTCTTCCCGCTGCACCTCCAACCCAGTCTGATCGTCTGCGATAATGGGCGTAACCTGGTGGCGGCTTTAAAGGTCGGCAAGCTGGTACACGTGCCGTGCATGGCTCACGTGCTGAACCTAGTTGTTCAGAAATTTCTGAAAACTAACCTTGACTTACCGTAACTACTTGAGAAGGTGCGCCGTATTACCACCCATTTCCGCCATTCCTCTACCGCTTTTGCTGCTCTTACAGCGCTGCAAAAGCGCTTGAATTTGCCAAGTCACCGACTCATTTGCGACCTGCCCACGCGGTGGAACTCAGCCTATCATATGTTGGTGAGGATTAGTGAACAGCAGAGGGCAGTAGCTGAATAACAGCTTCAGCATGCCGGTCAGATTCAGAGTCAGCCACCACACATAACTGTCGAGTGGGCGTGGATCACTGACATTTGTGAGGTTCTTGAGAACTTTGAGTACTGCACCAACCTCGTGAGCGGTGATCAGGCTATTATCAGCGTAACCATCCCGCTGCTGGGTCTCTTGAAACAATCACTGCATAATCTCAAAGAGGAAGCTTTGAGTGCCCAGCATGTTGGCATGGAGACAGATTTCCCAATGGATGATACTATCCAGCCCAGCCAATATTCTGAGGCAACAATGGGTGATGAGGAGGAAGATGAGGAGGATGAGGAGGGAGAGGGCTTGTTTTTCTGTGCTACCGAGGGGACTCGTAATGCTACAGAGGGGACACCCAACCCAAGCTTCATGTCTGTCTAGGCTGGATAGGCTGGAGAGGAGGACGAGGAGGTGGAGGAGGTGGAGGAGGCGAGTCAGCGTGAGGAGAGGATGGGTATTTTTTCTGACACAGAACATTTGCCTTTTTGCAGCTTGGCCCACATGGCACAGTTCATGTGCATGTGTCTGTGGCAAGACCATTGCGTGATACACATTTTATCCAACAACCTATACTGGTTGGCCACCTTTCTTGATCCACGGTACAAGGAGAAATTTCCTTCTCTCCTTTTGCAGTCAGCAAAGAGTTTTACAATTGAACTGTTCAAGAGGGCCGTTGTAGATCAGCTGCTGAAAACTTCACCCTCAGACAATGCTGGTGGCAGAGGTACCGGCTCTTTTCAACACCAAGGGATAATGGGGAGAGACGAGAACACCAGCTCCAACAGAGGTGGGGGGGAAATCTGCACAAATTGGGCAATTTTCAATAAACCAGCACAACAGCATGGGCTATCTGTGCCTGTAACAATGCCAAGGAGGGATAAGTTGCAGAACATGGTCAAAGGGTTTTTAAGTGACCATACGTGCGTCCTTTCTGACGCTTCAGTTGCCTTTAATTATTGGGTGTCTAAGCTGAGCACTTGGCCCGACCTCTCCTTATATGCCTTGGAGGTGTGCTGGCCTGCCCGGCTGCTATTGTGGTGTCTGAGTGTGTTTTCAGTTCCGCTGAGACAATCATCACTGATCGGCGCACACGCCTCTACACCGAAAAATGCAGACAGACTTACTCTGATTAAATTCAACAAGGACTGGATATCTCCACCGCTTGTAATCCCTCCAGATGACAGCAAGCCAACCTAAATTCACCAAAAATGCAGATTCATGCTACTGCTGCTAACGTCACCCCCTTCCCATAAGAGCCCATTTCCTTCCTGCGTCAACCATGACTCAGCCCATAGGGCTAATTTTTACAAACCCTATGCACATTGAGCAGTGGACAAATCTGGAATGTACAGTGGTCCTACCAAACTAATATTTGTCATTGGAGGCCCTTGTCACAGGTTGTGCCACATTGTGACTGAGATAGGTGATACATATTCAACAGAAATGTACTGTCAGTCACCCTATTTGGCATAAAAAAACATGCCTGGCTTGTGCCACTTTGTGACTGAGATAGGGGATACATATTCAATAGAAACTTACACTGACTGTTGATGACCGACTGATGTCCCCCTGATAACTTGAATTGAGGGCCACAACTGCTACAGTACTCCATCGTAGATAATGTTTGACAAGGGAGGTCCTCGTCATGGAATCTTCCTGCACCTGTGACTCAGCCCCCAGGAGTAATTTTTGGAAATACGATGCACATTCTGCACTGGACCATAGTACAGTATCAAGAAGTCTTCTCTTGCTATATAATCTGGGGAATATTGAAAAATCAAAATCTCTGAGCCATTTGGAGAAGCTTCTCCAACGCATCCTGGAGGGGGGGCACCATATATCCTTTGTCCATTGACTTGCACAAGTGATATATTTGAGCTCGTCATCCAGTTGACTAGTGCAGCTTTATTTTTCCGATTCACAGAGTTCAGCCATACCTGAGGATCGCAGGCCGCACTCACTGCTACCTTCTAGTACTCCATGTCTCTTGGCCTTTTTCTCTGTAGTCTCTGCCCTTAAATGAGTTAAATAATAGTGAGGGTCCTACAATAAGAATAAGTGAGGGCACTCTCAAATGTACACAAGAGGGACCTCCAAAATCTCTAGAGGAGGGCACTTCAAAATGTATGTTATAGGGCCACATGAGGGCTCTTCCAAAACTCAGCTTGACTGCCTACTGCATGGCCTCTGAACATTGGAATTTAGGGCCGGTGGAGGAGGAGGTGGAGGAGGAGGTGGAGGAGGAAGGTCACGCCCAACGCTACAATGGCCACATTGTAAACTGCTATGGAATATGTATTCCACTATCTGAATGTCAATGATGGAGGGACCACCCAAATGTTCCTCCAAAACTCATGTTACAGAGCCTCCTGAGGCCTCTCAGGTCAAAGATCAACATACCTAACGGTGCATTCTAGCTGTGCTTGTAAAGTGCTGGGGAATAGCAAACTAAAAATGATGTATGACAGAGGGACCTACAAAATGTCAGGGCCCTCCCAAATGTATAATGCGAAAAAAAGCCACAACAGTATGTGTGAACAAAGGCTAAAAGGGATATTTTTTGGTTTCTCTGGTTTATTTAGCCAAATATACAAGTGATTGTGCAGGAAAAACTGTTTCTTAACCTTTTTGGCCTGTTAAATGCAATTTAGGTTAGGTTTGGTAGTTGTTCTTGTGTGTCTGTAAAAGTGGCGTAATACTGCGACAAACTTATTCCCATAAACCATTTGTGAGTCAAAAATGCATGCAGGCCCATTCTCCAGGCTCTTCCCATCCATTACAGCCTTTTCCTCAGGCCCCCAGACCTCTTTGTAGGGTCCAGCAGAAAATTACTCGCATTTCCCATTGACTTACATTGTACTCGCTATTCGGAACGAATACGCGATTATTACAAAGTACTTGTTACGACTATAGCGATTACGAATATTACGGTACTCGCTCATCACTAGAAATACATGTAAATAACATAGGGGACTAAGTTGATACCATATTGATCAAAAGAGCCTAAACTTAAAGAACACATGTAGTTTCAGGTGATCATTCAGAATTATGTAGCACATGTGCATAGAAGCAGCAGTATGGAGGACATTATACTGCATTACTGAGCAGTGTAGCTGTGAATCCAGCCCTGTGCTGAAATGAAACACTTACTATGAAGTATAACCGTAAAGAGCATTGTACAGCAGTGCTGAACTGTGTAATTATGAACCCAGCCTTGTGGTGAGATGAAATCGTTAGCAGAAAGAAACAGCAGCATCATTATACTTTAGGCATCATAAATAGTAAGTAACAAGTGTAAATAAGCATCCAAATTTAGGGTGAGGCACTGTAAATCAATTTCTAGAATGCAGCAGGATCTGTCTGTGCCTCTTTCTATTCCATCACTGTGATCCTTTGTTTCCCCTTTCACTAGACTTTAATTGGAGCTGTAATCTGATACTTCAGTGGTTTGGTATTTTGCCTTATTTTTACGAAGACAGATTTTAGGAGATTTTCTGAGTGAATGTTGACTTCAAGAGATAGAAGAAGTGGCTCTTAACTGGAGAAACAAGCAGATTTTTCTTTTAAGATACATTATATGGAGCAAAGTATTGGGCCCCGTGGCATTTTAATAATTAAACCACAATATTTCCTTCAGTCCTATTGCCCAGCGTGTATAACATCCAGTACCATTGCTTCCATGTTTAACATCTGGCCCCATTGCCCCCGGTGTATAATATCCGGCCCCGTTATCTCTGGTGTATAACATCTGACCTGAATATATATTCTGCTCTGGCTAGGGATAGCACGTGTGCAATATATTTTAAGTGCAATAGTTTAAAGTGCAGTTATATAATGACATGAAGCTGATACTCTTCTCTCCTCTCTTCTTCACACAGGTATTTAATTCATCCATCCATTTGTGTGCTGTCTAAGTGTCAAGAGAACCATTCATCTTGCAAGATTTTATACATGGTATTTATTCATTGCTCCTGTGGGTTTTTTTTTGGTTTCCATTTTAAAGTGTTGAAAGCTATCTATTTCACTGTTTTATGGCCCTCTGTTGTACATTGGTTTGTTTATCCTGCATAGTGATGCCTGCTCTGGCCTTGTGCTAATTGGCTAATTACTCAGTGTGGCCAACTGGTGCTTGATTCTAGCAGACATTTCCTTTCATATATATTCAGCTCTGGCTAGGGATAGCATGTGTGCGGGGTCACGCGTGCAATATATTTTAAGTGCAATAGTTTAAAGTGCAGTTATACAATGGCAGTTGGACAGAGCAGGAGACAGGTAAGGTGCATAAGACATTCATACAAACATGCTTCTTGGTCAGTTGCATTGTATTATGCATGTATCATATCAATCTGCTTCTTATTTGTTTTAACTTCTGCTCTCTCACAACTCACCCGCCCTTTAACACATTCTGTGCATTCTCTCCATATCCACCCCTCCCTTCTCCCCGCTCCCATGTATAACTCTGAGGCTCTACTGACATTTCTCACCCACTCCAAGCCATCCATTACCTCCATACAGCACACAAAACATTCATACAAATCATTGCACCACCTGCTCTTTCTCTTTTTTCTCCTTCTTCTAGTCGCTGGCGACATCTCCCCCAACCCTTTGCCTCCCTCTACTAGCATGCATTACTCTCCTCCAGCTGCATATAGAAACCCTGCTAATCTTATTAACATTCAGTGCATGCCCTCTCCTATCGCTTTCCACTGTGCTCTCTGGAATGCACGGTCTGTGTGTAACAAGCTAACTTACATTCACGATTTTTTCCTCTCTAATTCCCTTAAACTTCTGGCTATTACAGAAACCTGTATCCAGCAGTCAGACACCACCGCCGCTGCTGCTCTCTCGTTTGGTGGGGTGAAATTTTCACATACCGCCAGACCTGAGAATAGACAGGGTGGGGGTGTTGGTTTGCTCCTTTCACCACAATGTGCTTTCCAGGTCATCCCCCCAGTTCCCTCACTTATGTTTCCTTCCTTTGAAGTGCACACTGTCAGACTCTTCAAACCCTTCTCCCTGCGAGTGGTGGTCGTGTATCACCCTCCAGGCTCCTCCCACCTGTTCCTGGATCACTTTCCCACCTGGCTTCCTCATTTTCTATCCTGTGACATCCCCACCCTCATCATGGGAGACTTTAGCATCCCCATCAATGATCCCCTCTCCCAATCTCCCTCTCATCTACTTTCTCTAACCTCTTCATTCCGTCTCTCACAGTTTACTAATTCTCCTGCCCATGAAGACGGGAATACTCTGGACCTGGTTTTCTCCTGTCTCTGCTCGCTGCATGACTTTACTAACTCCCCTCTCCCGCTCTCAGACCACAACCTTTTTTCGTTCTCTGTCAAGAATAGAGATGAGCGTTGTTCTACTCGAACTGTTCGCCAATCTCAAATTCGAGCTGTTTTGGGCGGTGTTCGAGCCGTTCGGCGAACACGAACAATTTGAGAAAAATTCGGCTGTTCGAGGTTATGTTCGATAACTGTTCGTGCACCAAAATCATAACTGGATTTTTTCTCAGTAATGATGAAAATTAATGTTAATACGCAGTTTGAGTGTACAGCGGGGTGGGGGGAGGGGCAGGGGATGGATCTCTGCAGGAATAATGAAGATCTCCATTTTTTTTTCTCTTTCCCGCATTTACAGTGGGGAGGTGCAATCTGTCAGCCTATCAGCAGCGCACACACGGAGCGAAGTGCTGTTTTTCACACAAGCAAGGGCATGTGTCATTGGCAGTGTATGTCACATGTCCTTGCCCTATAAGACCAAGCCATTTTCCCCGTCGCCAACATTTTCTCACTGCTGCAGCTGCGTGTTAGACGGCACCGCTGTTGCTGTGTGCGCTATACCTTGTTAATTTCAAGCCAATTTTCGCACAAATCTACAGATAGCTTGGGAGTAGGGAATAGTTGTGATTGCAGTCCTTTTAAGGACTAGGTTACAGCATTTCGTACGACTTTTATCAGGCAGGTCTGTGCTCTTAAATAGATAGGTTGTGGGAGTAAAGACTAATTGTAATTGGAGTCCTTTTCAGGACTAGGTTACATCAGTTCCTATCAGTTTTTGCCAGGCAGGTCTGTGCCAGTGCTGTGCAAGTTTTTTTCACAGCATTTGGCTGAATCTAGCAAAGCTAATCCTTTTTGGCCTATTGCAGAGTGTGTTAGTCAGTGGAGTAGCCTATCTGTGTTGCAAGATATACCACCTGTGTATAGAATACCAATTTTTTTACTGCACCTAGTGAAGTAAAATCTTTTGGGCATAGCATCATTCTATTAGTCCATCTATACTGACCTCCATCAGGTTGCAAATTGAATATAATTTTTTTCTGCATCTACCTCTGAAAAAATATTTGGGCTTCTAGCTGTGTGTGGGTCTTGTTCTATTAGTCCATCTATACTGACCTCCATCAGGTTGCAAACTGAATATATTTTTTTCTGCATCTACCTCTGAAAAAATATTGGGCTTCTAGCTGTGTGTGGGACTTGTTGTATTAGTCCATCTATACTGACCTCCATAAGGTTGCAAACTGAATATAATTTTTTTCTGCATCTACCTCTGAAAAAATATTTGGCCTTCTAGCTGTGTGTGGGACTTGTTGTACTAGTCCATCTATACTGACCTCCATCAGGTTGCAAACTGCATATATTTTTTTCTTCATCTACCTCTGAAAAAATATTGGGCTTCTAGCTGTGTGTGGGACTTGTTCTATTAATCCATCTATACTGACCTCCATCAGGTTGCAAACTGAATATAATTTTTTCTGCATCTACCTCTGAAAAAATATTTGGCCTTCTAGATGTGTGTGGGACTTGTTGTATTAGTCCATCTATACTGACCTCCATCAGGTTGCAAACTGAATATATTTTTTTCTGCATCTACCTCTGAAAAAATATTTGGCCTTCTAGCTGTGTGTGGGACTTGTTCTATTAGTCCATCTATACTGACCTCCATAAGGTTGCAAACTGAATATAATTTTTTTCTGCATCTACCTCTGAAAAAATATTTGGCCTTCTAGCTGTGTGTGGGACTTGTTCTATTAGTCCATCTATACTGACCTCCATAAGGTTGCAAACTGAATATAATTTTTTTCTGCATCTACCTCTGAAAAAATATTTGGCCTTCTAGCTGTGTGTGGGACTTGTTCTATTAGTCCATCTATACTGACCTCCATCAGGTTGCAAATTGAATATAATTTTTTTCTGTGACGCGCCCCTGGACCTGTGCCAAGTAGCGTTGCGCACGCGGGGGCCTACCCGGAGCCGGATCTGATAGGGGTAGTAGTTTCGTGGCGGTGACCCGGTCCGTGCCCAGGGAGTCAAACTAAGTGGCAGTGCTTGTCAGAAGATGTTATATTGCTCGACTACGCCACCCGTTGAATGCGGTTATGAGACCGCCGCTGCAGGGCAGACCGCTGAGGCCGGTGGTACGGTTGTGCAGCGTGGATGGTATAACCCCCAACGGGAGGGGTATGGCCTCAGGGCAGCGGACGTGGATGATGAAACACTCAGAGACGGTGCGGTGTCGTTCAGGGTCTTTACTGGTGGCAAAGGTAGACCCTCCCGGAGTACTGGCTAGCGATCGGGGCCTGGTCAGTCCGTGAGCAGATGGAATCTCCCCTGGCCAGGCGGAGTTGTAGGCCTCCCCAACTAATCGTACTCTTCTGGCTACCTTGCTAGAGGCGGGTAAAAGTAGCCCACGTCCCTGAGTGTACCGTGTGGTGCTCACCCGTATGGCCGGTGACTCGGGGCCTTCTGGTAGCTTCCGCTCCACGACGGCGGTGCTGGTCCCTTGCGTGTGACCGTGCCTTCGGGTTTCTTGGCCAGAGGACCTGAAATCCCCTGCCGGTCGGTTTCTGCTGCTGGGTAAGGATTCGTCCCCACAGCCTCGGACTCCGGGTCCGGTCGGAACTCTTCAATCAGGGCGAGCTCTACAGCTTCCAGCCCCTGATCTCTTTTAGCACAGCTCCCACAGAGCTCCTGATCTCTCTTTCCCTAAAGCTGCTCCACTACAGACCAGACTGTGTCTCTGTCTGTGTTCTCTCACTCTACTCTACTCTACTCACTAACCCTGCCTCAGCCCCAGCTTTATATAGGGGAAGTTCTTCCCCTCCCAGGACTGGGCAGGAGGTGTGGTATGCTTAGGATTCCTGACCAGGAGACCTCCCACCTGCTCACAGACGTAATATGGCTATTACTGTGGAAACCAGACCCCTGGGGTGCCACATTCCCCCCTAGTGAAATTTAGTACTCCGGGACTAAACATATTTTTGTAAACAAAACAAGTTATAAACAGAAACAGCATAACAAAGAAAAACACATTATGATGGTCACGGCGTGTCCGCAACCGGGTGCAGTTTTTGAAGAAAACAAGGGTGTCCATTTCACCAAGGAACAGGGAGCCGTAACCAGGTAGGGGTCTGTCCTACCCCGAGTCTTTAACAGTCTTAGTCCTTTCCTGGGTTACGCTCCAAACATATATACAAAGGATTCCGGATAATCCATTAAAGACACCTATGAAATAACTAGAGATACATAATTATTTACAAGCAACAATAAACAGGTAAATACAAATAAAACAGTCTAAACACTTTAGATCCTCCAACGTACGGGCAACTGGCCTCTAGTGGCTCTAGTGGACCTAGGGAGCTTACTGACTGGTCCTGAGCTACAAGATGTAGGAGCTGTCAAAGGTAAACTGGGCAGCTGTCTACGGGCTCTTTGGCTCACTAGGGGTATGGCAGGCTCACTATAAGCAGAGGATCGATTCTCCTGGTCTGCTTTTGTGGGGTCTTCTGCCTCCTGGACCGTCTGCTCTTCCAGCTCTACCTGTTTTTCCGTAGGCACTTGGGATGCTGGCTGGAAGAAGGTGAGGACGGGTACCACAACGGCGCCATTTACTTGAGTCCAAGACCGAGGGAAGTCTCTGAGTACAGTACTAACCATCTCCTCCCTTTCCTCTACGGGTTGAGGGTTTTCTTGATCTTCTTCAGGGTTTCGTAGCTGCTCGGGACACTTTTTCAGGTGATCTCGGGAGACAATGGCTGTGGTTTCTCCTCCGTCCTTACTGATTGTGCAGACTTTTGGGTTCTCATGGCTTGAGGGCAGTACGGTGTACGGGTCCTTCTCCCACTGGTCGTCCAACTTGTGGAGCCGTCTCTTCCTCTTCAAGACCTGCTCTCCAGGTACCAGGGGAACAGCGGGAGCATACTGGTTGTAAGTCTTCTCCTGTCTTTCTCTAGCTTGACAGAGACTTCGCTCAACGCTCTCCTGTACTTTCCGGTACTGCTGCTGCCTCTCTGTGTCCCAGTCTGCTTCTGGTGAAGTGTCCTCGGGTGTCAGGACTCCCATATCCAGATCAACAGGCAGCTTACCAGGTCTTGCTCTCATCAGGTAAGCCGGGGTACAGTTGGTAGAACCTACTGTATAGGTACTGTATGTGGTTGTATAGGTCCACCAGATCAGGCAGTTTCTCAGGCCACAGACTGCGTTCTTCCAGGGGCAATGTTTTCAGAAGGTCTATCACCACCTGGTTCATTTTCTCACAGAGTCCATTGGTTTGTGGATGATAGGGTGTTGTTCTTATCTTCCGGCAGCCATACAGACTGCAGAACTCCTGGAAGACTTCCGCTTCAAAGGCAGGTCCTTGGTCCGTCAGCACCTGCTCTGGGTATCCGTGTGGATGGCAGAAGTGCTGCTGGAAGGCTCTAGCTGCTGTTTGAGCCGTTAAGTCCTTGACCGGGACCACCACCAGGAACCGTGAGTAATGATCTACGATTGTGAGGGCGTAGACATACCCAGATCTGCTTGGAGCCAGTTTCACATGGTCCAGGGCTACCAGTTCCAGTGGCTGTCGGGTGATGATGGGCTGCAAGGGAGTCTTCTGGCTGGCACGGTGCTTCCTTCTTAGGTGGCACGGTCCACAGTCTCTGCACCACCTCTCGATGGTTCCTCTCATGCCTACCCAGTGGAACCGCCCGCGCAGCAGGAACTCCAGCTTCTTCCATCCGAAGTGCCCAGCTCCATCGTGGTATGCCTCCAGTACCATAGCCGCGTCTCTTCTTGGCACCACTACTTGCCAGATCAGTTCATGCGTCCGGGAGTTAACCATTCTGCGGCACAACTTCCCCTTGTAAAGGAACAGTCGACTCTTCTCAGCCCACAGTTGCTTGGTCTCCTCCGGAGCGTCTGGGTCAAGGCGGGCATCTGGCTGAGTCAGCATCTCCTTCACCAGTCGGACGGCGGGGTCACTGTCTTGCGTTTCCGCCCAGTTGTAATGAGGTAAGGGGTTGAACGTAGCGGATTGCTTACCCCTTACACGGTGGGAATACTGGATAGTCCCATGACGGTGGAACGCGGGGAGTTCAACTTCTTCCAATTCCTCTGGATCTTCCCCTACGTCCGGTAGGTTTGGCATTCTGGACAGGGCATCCACGTTGGTATTGGAGCGTCCTGCCCGGTATTTGATCGTGAACTCATAGTTGGACAGGCGGGCCATCCATCTCTGCTCCAGGGCACCGAGTCTTGCCGTATCCAGGTGTGTCAACGGGTTGTTATCCGTGTACACGATGAACCGGGAAGAGGCGAGGTAGTGCTTAAAGCGTTCGGTGACTGCCCACACCACTGCCAGGAATTCTAGCTTGAATGAGCTGTAATTCTCAGGGTTTCTTTCGGTGGGTCGCAGTTTTCGGCTGGCGTAAGCAATTACCCGTTCCTTCCCCTGCTGGATCTGGGACAGTACGGCTCCTAGCCCGATGTTACTTGCGTCGGTGTAGAGGATAAAGGGCTGGCTGTAATCAGGGTACGCCAGGATTTCATCCCCCGTGAGGGCCATCTTCAGCTGGCGGAAGGACTCTTCTTCCAACTTCTCCCATCTGAAGAGCGGCTTCTGGTTCTTGGCCTTCCTGGACTGGCCTATCAGGAGGTCCTGCATAGGAGCTGCCTTTTTGGTGAAATCGGGAATGAACCTTCGGTAGTAGCCTACCAACCCGAGGAACTGCCGCACTTCCTTTACGCTGGAGGGTCTTGGCCATTCCTTAATCGCGGTGATCTTATCAGGGTCGGGAGCCACTCCGTCAGCACTCACCACGTGTCCCAGGTACTGCACCCTTGGTTTCAGGAGGTGACACTTGGAGGGTTTCACCTTTAGGCCGTAGTTTGCCAGGGCTTCGAACACTTCTGCCAGGTGTTTGAGGTGGTCATTGTAGGTCTTGAAGTAGACGATGACATCGTCCAGGTATAACAGGACCGTCTCGAAGTTTCGGTGTCCCAGACAGCATTCCATCAACAGTTGGAAGGTTCCTGGTGCGTTGCAGAGTCCGAACGGCATGCAGGTAAACTCGCTAAGTCCCATCGGGGTGGTGAATGCGGTCTTCTCCCGGTCCGCCTCTGCTACAGGAACCTGCCAGTACCCGCTAGTGAGATCCAAAGTAGAGAAGAAGTTAGCAGATTTTAAAGCGGCCAAAGACTCCTCTATCCTTGGTAAGGGGTACGCATCTTTGTGTGTGATACGGTTGATTTTCCAGTAATCTACACACATTCTCATGGTGTTGTCTTTTTTTTTAACCAAGACCAGTGGAGCTGCCCAGGGGCTACAGCTATCCCTGATTACCCCAGCCTCCTTCATGTCTCTAAGCATTCCCTTGGCGTGTTGGTAGTGTGCAGGGGGTACGGGTCGGTATCTCTCCTTTATGGGAGGATGGTCTCCCGTGGGGATATGATGTTCTACCCCCTTTACTCGCCCGAAGTCTAACGGGTGTTTACTAAACACTCTCTCGTACTCTTGAACCACCCGATAGACTCCCTGTTTCTGGTGTGAGGGAGTGGAGTCAGTACCCAAATGTAGTTGCTGACACCAGTCCTCTATTGTTTTCTTAGAGCCGTTACCTTCCTCTGGATGAGATGGAGGCAAGGGTTCCACGGACTGTACAGAATTTTGATTGATGGTATACAATTTGGCTAGCGTAGCATACCGGGGCAGGTACACTTCCCTTTTCCCGATGTTTATTATGCGAACGGGCACCCTCCCATGGCGTACATCAACCACCCCCCGTGCTGTCAAAATGGTGGGCCTACTGTCTGAGTAGACGGGTTCTACCATTGCTTGGTAGTCTCTACCTCTTAGACCAATAGCTGCCCGGCACCAAATCATCATTTCACTTTTTGGGGCATGGCAATAGGGAAAGGGTCACACATTCTCACGCTTCCAATCTCACCACCGGAGAGTTCCACCTGTTGCCGCCGCATCAGTGCCCGGATCTCTTTTTGGAGCACTCGCTGTTGGCCGGAGCTGGCGTTCTTGGCAACCTGCTGTAAAATGAAAATCACCTCTGCAAGACAATTTTCAATCACATTAGTTCCTAGAGTTATCTTTGGGTGACTCTCGCGCTTGTCAATGTCTACAATGATCAGTCCCTGTGCTGCCAGTTCGACTCTACCGACTTTAATGGTCATCTCTTTGAATCCGATCTGTGGCACGGGTTGACCATTGCTGGCGATGATACTCAAGTCGTCGTCAGGGTAGCGGGTTATATCCGAGTCATTCCAGTACTGCTTAAAGAGCACGTACGGGATGGTGGTGACCTGTGACCCGGTGTCAAGTAGGGCACTCATAGGAATGCCATCCAGTACTACAGGCAAGACTGGACATCCTCCCACGTATTTGTCACGCCAGTTCGATGGGCCTGGTGATCTTATTCCTAGGGGTTGGCCCTCTACCCCAGGTTGTGCCAGTTTAAAGGACAGTACCTTGCCATATGTCCGGGTTGATTGCAGCGGCGGCAGATGGGTTGTCCGTCCTCGTTGTATCGGTCGCTGGGTCTTCCTCTGGCCGGTGGGGTCCTCCTTGGTCGACGCCACGGGATGTCCTCCGGTCCGGATGCCAGCTGGATCTTCCCTGGAGCAGCAACCTGTAAAGACTGCACAGTTCGGGTTAGCGCAGCTACGCTTTTAGCTAGCTCTTGGACCTGATGGTGCAGGTCTGGAGCCGGGTCATTGTTCAAAGCCTGCGCATCAGCTCCCACAGGCCCTGCCGACAAGGGCGCCGCCTCCTGGTGGTAAGCGGTAGTAGGGCGCCTGTGGGCCACAGCGCCACCCGGTGCCGGTTCTCGGAGCACCCGAATGGCTCTGTCCTTGAACTGTGCAAAGTCCAGATGAGGATCCTGTAAGGCCATTGCCCGCAACTGGGTTCGGTGGGCATTGCAATATAGTCCCTCTATAAATTGTTCGGTCAACAGCCTGTCCTCGTTTCCCACGCCGTCAGGGTCGGCCTGCTTAATGGCTCTCAGGGCCTCTTGTAGGTTTAGTGCATAGTCCCTTATATTCTCATGTGCTCGCTGTTTGCACCCGTAGAATCTAAGCTTAATCTCAGCTGAGGTGCGGGTATCAAAGGTGTCCTTCAGCCGGGTTAATATCCCTGCTACAGTCCTCCTCCCAGGTGGCCAGGACTTTACCTCCCTTTGGGCTGCCCCGGTTAGTTGGGCTACCAGGATGCTCACTTTTTGCTCTTCTGTGAGGGGGTACACCTGGAAGAGGCTATCCAGCTTTTCTCTAAAGTCATTCAGGGTATGTGACTCCCCTGAGTACTGGGGTAGCCAGGCTGCCCCCGGGATATAGGGCATCGTGAAAGGCATGACCGCTGCAGCGGTGGCGCTGGCGGTGGCTGTGGCAGTGAAGCTCTCCTCCGTATCCGACATCCTCCTCCCCCCTAGTGGACCGTGGCCTACCTTGCGATGATCCTCTTCCGTAGGCCGCGGCTCCGCAATGGATCGTCAGGGTCGAGGACCTTCCGTCGCGCTCCTGTGACGTCGGCGTCTGCTGGGCTCCTTCCAGGACCTTACGCAACGTCCGGACGTGAGGCGGAGCTCCAGTTCTCGCGCGCTTTCGGAGTCCACGCCCCTCTTCTTCCCGCGCGGCGTCTTCAAGATGGCGTCCAACGGCGGGAAAACTCCACGGATGGCGGGAAGAAGGCAGAAGATGGCGTCCAACGGTGGGAAAACTCCACGGATGGCGGGAAGAAGGTAGAAGATGGCGTCGGATGGCGGGAATCTTCACCACAGGTAAGTTTAAAAGTCTCTTTTTCAGGCACGCAGTACCCGGTGGTTGCGGGCACGAAATCCTGCCGACTACGCCAAAAGTTGACACGCCACTGGACCTGTGCCAAGTAGCGTTGCGCACGCGGGGGCCTACCCGGAGCCGGATCTGATAGGGGTAGTAGTTTCGTGGCGGTGACCCGGTCCGTGCCCAGGGAGTCAAACTAAGTGGCAGTGCTTGTCAGAAGATGTTATATTGCTCGACTACGCCACCCGTTGAATGCGGTTATGAGACCGCCGCTGCAGGGCAGACCGCTGAGGCCGGTGGTACGGTTGTGCATCGTGGATGGTATAACCCCCAACGGGAGGGGTATGGCCTCAGGGCAGCGGACGTGGATGATGAAACACTCAGAGACGGTGCGGTGTCGTTCAGGGTCTTTACTGGTGGCAAAGGTAGACCCTCCCGGAGTACTGGCTAGCGATCGGGGCCTGGTCAGTCCGTGAGCAGATGGAATCTCCCCTGGCCAGGCGGAGTTGTAGGCCTCCCCAACTAATCGTACTCTTCTGGCTACCTTGCTAGAGGCGGGTAAAAGTAGCCCACGTCCCTGAGTGTACCGTGTGGTGCTCACCCGTATGGCCGGTGACTCGGGGCCTTCTGGTAGCTTCCGCTCCACGACGGCGGTGCTGGTCCCTTGCGTGTGACCGTGCCTTCGGGTTTCTTGGCCAGAGGACCTGAAATCCCCTGCCGGTCGGTTTCTGCTGCTGGGTAAGGATTCGTCCCCACAGCCTCGGACTCCGGGTCCGGTCAGAACTCTTCAATCAGGGCGAGCTCTACAGCTTCCAGCCCCTGATCTCTTTTAGCACAGCTCCCACAGAGCTCCTGATCTCTCTTTCCCTAAAGCTGCTCCACTACAGACCAGACTGTGTCTCTGTCTGTGTTCTCTCACTCTACTCTACTCTACTCACTAACCCTGCCTCAGCCCCAGCTTTATATAGGGGAAGGAGGTGTGGTATGCTTAGGATTCCTGACCAGGAGACCTCCCACCTGCTCACAGACGTAATATGGCTATTACTGTGGAAACCAGACCCCTGGGGTGCCACATCTGCATCTAGCTCTGAAAAAATATTGGGCTTCTAGCTGTGTGTGGGACTTGTTGTACTAGTCCATCTATACTGACCTCCATCAGGTTGCAAACTGCATATATTTTTTTCTTCATCTACCTCTGAAAAAATATTGGGCTTCTAGCTGTGTGTGGGACTTGTTCTATTAATCCATCTATACAGACCTCCATCAGGTTGCAAACTGAATATATTTTTTTCTGCATCTACCTCTGAAAAAATATTGGGCTTCTAGCTGTGTGTGGGACTTGTTGTATTAGTCCATCTATACTGACCTCCATAAGGTTGCAAACTGAATATAATTTTTTTCTGCATCTACCTCTGAAAAAATATTTGGCCTTCTAGCTGTGTGTGGGACTTGTTCTATTAGTCCATCTATACTGACCTCCATCAGGTTGCAAATTGAATATAATTTTTTTCTGCATCTAACCCAGCCAATAGTTTTGGCCTAATACCACAGTTTGGCCACTCAGCTCTGCTCGGTTCCCATCCATTGTTTTTTTGTGCAAACAACTCCAGAGTTGTGAATTAGTTAACCACCAAAATGAGTGGAAAAAGGCCTGCTGCTGGTGGAAAGGGGAATAGGCGTGTTGGGAAGGGGAAAAAAGGTTGTGTCCGTGGGGTAGGTGTTAAAGCAACAGTAACATCTGCAGAAGAAAGACCATCTTCCAGCCAAACTAAAATGTCTACTTCTTTTAGCGGACAATGTGATAAGATCCCTTTCTTACGGCCACGCCAATTGCTACAAATTCCAGATGAGGCACAAAAACAGCAGGTGCTTCAACGGATATCAAGTGCTCCTTTAAGTGGGCTCTCCTCCACATCAACTTCATCATCACAAATACTCCAGTCCTCAAAGGTGTCACCCCAATCGCACTTGCTTCCTCACAGCTCCCAAATCTCCAGCTGCCCGTCTGAGTATGAGGTAGAACAGATGGTTGAGTCTGCAGAGCTGTTTACTCATACTATAGCCTGGGAATCAGAGGTCGACTCCAGCGCTTCTGTGAATCCAGACGAGGAAATGATCTGCACTGATGCCCAGAATCTTTATGAGTCGGATCCAGGACCAGACGCAGAAGGTTCTGACCATAATGTAGACCCTCATTCCCAAACTGTAACTCCTGTTGGTGGAGACAATGAGGAAGACGATGATAAGACTCAAATACCTGATTGGAGCGACAACTTTAGTTTTTTGTCAGAGCAGGAACAGGTTGGCTCTGAGGACGACGGGTGTGATAACGCACAGGGTGATGATGATGAGGTTGGAGATCCCACTTACTGTCAACCCACAGTCAGCCAAGAGATGAGGTCAGCAGAGGAGGTGGAGGAAGATGCTAGTGACGACGAGGTCAGGTTGCGCCTTCCTGGACAGAGACGTAGTACTGGAAGCACGTCAACAACTGCATCCTCAAACACAACTCTGCCTCTCACCACAAGTCGTGGTGGCTCTTCAGGTCGCATGGGTGCTAAGCCTTGCATAGCCTGGGCATTTTTTCAGATCGATAAAGATGACCCAACTCGTGTTATCTGTAACATTTGTCAGCAAAAGCTAAGTAGAGGCCAAAAAATACATAGTTTGAGTACTTCATGCATGAACCGGCACATGGACATGAAGCATAAGTTGCAGTGGGAAGCTCAGTGTGCTACAATGCGGCCTAGCCGGCCGGGCCAACCACCGTCTGCCATATCTTGTGCATCCGCGGCCTCTTCATCCTCTGTGACTGGGGGGACAGCAGTCACACTGTTTTGGGGCGCAGACCTGCCACCTCTTTACCCGCAACAGCCAGCGTGATTGGCAGGTCATCATTTTCTTTGGAGGTGGTAACACCAGCTGGTGTTGAGCGCTGTCCGACATCGATAGCACCACCTTTGGATCAAGGCAACCTAACATGTCCGCCTGCATCTTCCTCACAGACCGGCAGTTTGCCGGGGACACCCTTATCAACCCCATCTAAGCACAATAGCCAGCCCTCGGTCCCTCAGATGTGGACAAGTAAAAGACCATTTCCTCCTAGCCATGAGAAAGCTAAGAGGTTGAATTTCACCATCTGCAAGCTCTTGGCTACAGAAATGCTGCCTTTCCGCCTGGTGGACACAGAGGATTTTCGAGACCTTATGTCCGTCGCAGTGCCCCAGTACCAGATGCCCAGTCGGCACTACTTCTCAAAGAAAGGTGTGCCTGCGCTCCACCAGCATGTCGCACACAACATCACCGCTTCTTTGAGAAACTCTGTGTGTGACAGGGTGCATTTCACCACAGACACTTGGACGAGTAGGCATGGACAGGGGCGTTACATGTCGCTGACTGGGCACTGGGTAACTATGGTGACAGCAGGACAAGGGGCTGCTGTCCAAGTCTTGCCGTCCCCACGAGTTGTGCGTCAATCCTCTTTATGTCAAAGTTCCTCCACTGCTTCTGCCTCCTCAACCTCCTCTCGGTCCTCCACCTGCACCCAAAGCCTGTCTGGTCATGCCACAAGCTTTCTAACTGCGCAGAAGGGATCCTGCACACCTCCTTACTATGCTGGCAGTAGGGCTCAAAGTCATCAGGCGGTTTTTACATTGAAATGTCTGGGAAATGTGAGTCACACAGCTGAGGAGTTGTGGTCAGCTCTGGAGAACCAATTTCATGAATGGTTGTCTCCACTGGACCTGAAACCAGGGAAGGCCGTGTGCGACAATGCTGCAAACCTGGGTGCGGCCCTTCGCCGGGGCAATGTCACACACGTGCCTTGTATGGCTCACGTGTTGAACCTGGTTGTCCAGCAATTTTTAGCCCACTATCCCAGACTAGATGGCCTTCTGCAGAGGGCACGGTCGCTGTGTGCTCACTTCCGTCGTTCGCATCCCGCAGCTCAGCGACTTACATCTCTACAGAAGTCGTTGGGCCTGCCACTTCACCGGCTAAAATGCGATGTGCCTACCCGGTGGAATTCAACTCTGCACATGTTGCAGCGACTGTGGCAGCACCGACAAGCCCTGGTGCAATACGTTCTGACGTATAGCCTGGGCCAACGAGATTCAGAGGTGGGGCAAATCACGCTGGAGGAGTGGTCTCAGATCAGGGACCTATGCACCCTTCTGCACAGTTTTGAAATGGCGACGAAGATGTTTAGTGCTGACGATGCCATTATCAGCATGACTATTCCGGTGATTTACATGCTGGAGCACATGTTAAACAGAATTCGGAGTCAGGTGGTGGCACAAGAGGAGGTGGAGGAAGTAGAGGAGGAGGAGTTGTATGCGGAAGGGCTAACATCTGCAAGGTCCAGACGGTCGGCAGCACCAAGGCGGCAGGCATGTGAGGGTGGGGGAGATGGTTTTACCAGGGCGCATGGTAGCAGCCAAACTAGTGAGGAAGGTGCAGGAGCCCAGGAAGAAGTGGAGGACGAACTGCTGGAAGACTCATCAGATGAGGGAGACCTTGATCACATTTCTGTTGTGCGAGGTTGGGGGGAGAGGACAGAGGAAGGAAGCATGATTGTTACCTTGCCACCAACACAACAGGGACTTGGTGCTCCTGGATGCGCAACACACATGAGTGCCTTCTTGCTGCACTACCTGCAACATGACCCTCGAATTGTGAGAATTATAAATAATCCTGACTACTGGGTTGCCACACTGTTAGATCCCCGGTACAAAAGTAAATTTGCAGAAATTATTCCTGCCATAGAAAGGGATGCATGCATGCAGGAGTATCAGCAGAGACTGTTGCAGAATCTTACATGTGCTTTTCCACAAAATACCAGTGGTGCACGTAGTGAATCTCACAGTTCCAACTTGCCAACCGTGGGACCGTCAAGTGTTCAGCACTCAAACCGTAACAGAACCACAGTATCTGCTGGTAACATCAATTTTGCGGAATCATTTCACCACTTTTTTAGCCCATCCTTTGCAAGGCCACAGGAGACAAGAAGTCTGACACATAGTCAACGCCTAGAGACGATGGTACAGGAGTATCTCCAAGAAAACATTGAAGCCACGACTGTGTCACTGGACCCTTGCTCTTTTTGGGCTTCCAATCTGGATAAATGGCCGGAGCTAGCCACTTACGCCTTGGAGATCTTGTCATGCCCCGCAGCCAGCGTTCTGTCTGAACGTGTGTTCAGCGCTGCTGGTGGTGTGCTGACAGATAAGCGCACGCGGCTCTCCACTGATAATGTAGACAGACTCACGTTCATAAGGATGAACAAATCATGGATCCGAAATGACTTTTCTACCCCTGTGTCATCCTGGGGAGAGTAAAAGCTTGATGATTGGTTAAAATCACCCTACCAACCGTTTTAAGCTTTCAAATTACTAATCATGTTTATCTGTATCTTGGCTGGAAAATAATTTGGGCTTTGTAGCAGTGTGCAGCACTGATTCTATTAGGCCATCTATAATAAGCTCCACCAGATTTAAAATTACTAATCATGTTTATCTGTATCTTGACTGGAAAATAATTTGGGCTTTGTAGCAGTGTGCAGCACTGATCCTATTAGGCCATCTATACTAAAGCTTCACCAGATTTAAAATTAATAATAATTTTTAGCTGCATCTAGCCCGGAAAATAATTTTGGGGCTCCGAGATGCGCAAGACACATAAGTGCCTTCTTGCTGCACTACCTGCAGCATGACCCTCATATTGTCAGAATTCGAAGTAATCATGACTACTGGGTTGCCACACTCTTAGATCCCCCAAACTTTTCGATCAACCTTTTCATTTTAATAAAGACCAAAAAAATGGTCATTTTTGAAATTATAAGCATTAGCAGGTTGTTAGAAACTGAAATCAAACAGTTTTCAACTCAAAACTTTATTCTAGGTGATGTTACATTTTCACATAGGACCCCTTGTTCGAAAGGAGCTTCTGAACTCTCTCGTCCATTGAATTTGTCAGGTTTTGGATGGTTTCTGCTTCAATTGTTTTGCATGAGGACAGAATACCCTCCCAGAGCTGTTGCTTAGATGTGAACTGCCTCCCGCCATCATAGACACTCCTTTTAATGATGCTCCAAAGGTTCTGAATGGGGTAGAGGTCAGGGGAGCATGGGGGTCACACCATAAGTTTGTCCCCTTTTATGCCCATATCAGCCAGAGATGCAGATGTTTTATGTGCAGCATGAGATGGTGCATTATCATGCAGAAAAATGATCTTGCTGTGAAATACACGGTTCTTCTTCTTGAACCATGGCAGGAAGTGCTGTTTGAGAAAATCCACATACATTATGGAGTTCATCTTTAGCGCCTTCAGGGATCCTAAAGGGGCCGACAATCTCTCTCCCCATGATTCCAGCCCAAAACATTACTCCACCTCCTCCTTGTTGGCGCTGTAGCCGTGTTTGCGTGGGGTGTCCATCAACCAGCCATCCTCCACTCCATTCATCTGGATCATCGAGCGCTGCACGGCACTCATCCGTGAACAAAACAGTTTTGAAATCAGTCTTCATGTAATGTTTGGCCCACTGGAGCCGTTTCTGCTTGTGTGAAGTGGATAGAGGAGGTCGACAGGATGGCGTATGCACAGCTGCAAACCTCTGAAGGACCCTGCATCTTGTTGTTCGGGGGACGTTGGAGGCACAAGCAGCTTCAAAAACTTGTCTGCTGCTATGACAAGGCTTTTTTGCCGCTGCTCTTTCAACCTGACGTAATTGCCTGTAGGAAAGAGTCCTCAATTTGCCCTTATCAGCACGCACACGTGTGTACTGTGAATCAGCTACATACTTCTTGATTGCCAAGACACTTCATCCTGATCATCGCACAATGTTGATTGTAGTCATGCCTTGACCTAAACACTCCACAATTTGTTGCTTCTCAGCAGCCGACACATCCTTTTTCTTTCCCATTTTGGCAGAAAATGTAGGCTGCTTAATAATGTGAGAGAGCCTTCTTAAGTAGTCTTGCCTTTCATTGGACACACCTGCCAAACTAATTAGCACAGGTGTCTGCAATTGCTTACAGTGATATAAAGAGCCCTGACACACATCACCATCAATGAGTTTAACTGACAAACAAACAAATTCTTCCCTTATCACTCCTAAACACTTTCTGCATAATAATTTGGAACGCAGTGTACATGTGCTTTTCCACAAAACACCAGTGGTTCACGTAGTGAATCTTACAGTTCTAACTTGCCAACCGTGGTCTGTATGGAGTTGTTCAATAAAGGGCCCAAAATTAAGATAACATAGATGGGAGAGGTCTCTATGAATAGGAATTCCTAAGTATTTGATACCCTGTGAGGGCCAGGCAAAGGGAAAGTTGGACTGGATGGAATCCTATATGGATTTGGGGAGGGAGACATCGAGGGCCTCAGACTTCGCTGCATTGATTTTAAAATTTGACCATGTAACAAAGTGATCTATTTCAGCCATAACAGCAGGGATGGATATATGTGATTGAGTGATATATACTAGGACATCATCAGCAAATAGAGAGCACTTGTACTCGGTGCCTCCCACCTCAATCCACCTAATATTGGGGTTATGGCGAATTGATGAGAGCAGGTGCTCCGTCACTAGGATGTATAAGAGAGGGGACAGAGGACATCCCTGCCTTGTCCCATTGGTGATTGTGAAAGGTGATGAAAATGTTCTGATGCACCCCCTGGGCCTTGGGACACCCGGAGCCGGACCCTTTTTGTTGGATGCTGGTGGTTGTAGTCTTCTTAGCGGCGACCCGGTTCCGTGGCTCAGGGTGGTCAAACCAGTGGCGGAACTATTTATGTGGTTTTGATGTTTAAATGTCCGACTACGCCACCCGTGGATTGCGGTCAGAGTGAACCGCCGCTACAGGGCAGACCGCTGAGGCTGGTGTTGTGGGTGCAGCAGAGCGTAGCATAACTCCCCATGGGAGGAGTATAGCCTCAGGGCAGTGTATGCGGAGGATGGGGGTGATGGTGCAGGGCAGCAGCAGTAACGACACGGAGTCAGTGATGCAGTTCAGGGCCTTTACTCACAGTTCTTATTATCCAGACCACGTCTGCAGGTAACGGCTGCCCACGTCGTACTGTGCTCACCAGGTGAGGGGCTCAGACAACTCCCAGATAACTTTGGAGCGCTTCACAGGACCCCCTTTGTGTGTCCTTTGTCTGGCCTTTCTTACCAACACTTCTGTCCGGCTGCCTCGGGCCTCCTCTTGGTAAACTTGGCGCCAGTTTCCCTGACCCTATGTGGTGCCTTCCTAGCGGGTGTAGCGAGGGGCTGCGCCACATAAAATGTCAGAGCCTCCGGTTTCTAGCTGAGGGTCGTTTCCTGCCTCCACTAGTTCGGGGACCGGTCTCCCCCTTTGGCCTGACCCCTCCACGCAGGTGGATTCGGGCGTGCGGTGGCGACTCGCCCGTCCGCACCCCTGGGATCCCTTCATTCCTCGTTCCTGGAGCCTTCTCCGCTCCTCTTCCTTCCTTCTCCCTCTTGCAGGCCTGGGCCTCTGTTACTAGGCCCGCCTCCGGAGCAGAGCTCATGCAGAGCCCCTGCTCCCTGCCACTTCTGCTCAGACTTCTCTGCACTGAACTAAGATGGTGCCCACCTTTTATACTCCCTTCTCAATGCACCCAGGAACTGCTTCCTCCCTGCTCCTGCACTACAGGGTTCCCCTTCCTCAGTGTTCCCTCCCCCCACTCCAGCCAGGGACAGGGACTGTCGTGCCCATCTCAGGGGCATATTGGTCGCCCTGCCCCACGGCAATGTGGTGTAATGCATGCAGGTGTCGGGTCCTGATCCACACTCCATCCTTACCTGAGAGTGAGATATCACACCTCTGGGTGAGGTGCAATACGTCTGTAGCAACCGAGCCCTCAGGGTGCTACAGTTCCATTTATCTTCAGCCTAGGTGACGTATTGTGATACAGGGCCGTGATTTTGGCTATAAAAGGGTCCCCTAGACCCCTACCCCAAGCTTTTTAAGAGAATCATATATGGCGTGCCAGGAGACTCTATGGAATGCTTTCTCAGCATCCAATGAGAGTATCTACTTACAAATTTTTAACTGCATCTAGCCCAGGAAATACTTTGTGCCTAGTAGCAGTGTCTGCTAGTCAGCGGATTATCCCGGCTGTTAAGCAAGCTACACCACCTGTAGTTTGGACACTTAATTTTTTCAAAGGAAATGCTTCGGGACCACGGGATACTCAGTGAAGAGCATCAGGAGGCACCCCAAGGCATAGGGGCTGGGACTGGCAGTAGGATGCCTTGCGGTGGACAGCCGATCCTTATAAAAGCTTTTTAACTGCAGCAGCTTTAGTGGACGCTACTGGAGCTGGAATTACGCGGCTGCTGGCATGAGACTTGCCCTCCAATAGATCCTTGTAAATGGATTTAAAGTGTATTCATTCAAATTAGAGAGACAATTTAAATTAAAAAGCTTAGAGCTGCCTCCACCACAGGGGGGCTCGCTCGACCCACCAGCGGACAGGCACCAGTATTGGGAGAGGGGGGCTGGCCGTCAGGGTTCACCGCGGCTCTGGCACAAACCCGGCGACACGGAGGTGGCACGGGCAGGAGCGGACTGAACGTGTCGGCTTCTCACTTTTTGGATTTTAGAAGGGCATGACATGCCTATATCTGTGTCTCCCCCTCCTTTTACTCCTCCACCTCTTTTCTTTTCGCATGACTATATGTACTTGTCACTTTTCCATGTGTTAGTTGTGTCTTCTGAGCAGTTTGTCAGCTTTTGGACACCTTTGAAGGTGTTTTCTATGTGTTTCTATGTGTTTTTGTTTGCCTGCCATTGGTTTTAACGGTGTTCGAAGGTGTTCGACGAACAGTTCGGCGAACACACGGGTGTTCGACGAACCGAACCGAACTCGAACACTACGGGGGTGGCTCAACACTAGTCAAGAACTATCTCCTCACCCGGGACACCCCCACTTACCACACTTATAGGAATACACGTACCATTAACACCCAGCAGCTTATGGACAATCTCCACACATCTTTAGCCCCCATCTCCTCCTTCTCCTGTCCAGACATAGCATTGTCACACTGCAATAATACCCTGAAGAGTGCCCTAGATGAAGCAGCACCTTCAACACGCAGAAACACCCGACACAGACAATGACAGCCCTGGCACACAATGCAAATACGTTTTCTTCAGCGTTGCTCAAGGTGTGCTCAGCGTCAGTGGAGAAAATCTCTTTTGGCTGAGGATTTCATCCACTACAAGTTTATGCTCAAAACCTGTAACTCTGCCTTTCATCTGGCCAAACAATCCTACTTCACCACCTTCATCACTTCACTATCCAAATATCCAAAATGACTTTTTGAAACCTTAAAATCCCTCCTGAGCCCTAAAACACAGGCCCCCACCACCAACCTCAGTGGGGAGGATCTGGCCACTTATTTCCTAGAAAAAATCAACCACATCCATCAGGACATCTCAGCCCAATCTCCTCAGTGCCTGGATCCCCTTCCCTGCCGCACTTCAAGCTCACTAGCCATCTTTGAGCCTGTTACAGAAGAAGAAGTTACCCAGCTCCTCGCTTCTTCTCGACCTACAACCTGCAACAGTGACCCCATTCCTTCACATCTCCTGCAGTCTCTCATCGGTGGTCACCGTTCACCTGACTAAAATATTTAACCTCTCTCTATCTTCAGGTATCTTTCCCTCCTCATTTAAGCATGCCATCATAACCCCTTTACTTAAAAAGCCATCCCTGGACCAGAACTGCGCTGCTAACTACAGACCGGTCTCTAATCTTCCTTTCATCTCTAAACTCCTGGAACGCCTTGTCCACTCCCGTCTAATCCGCTATCTCTCAGATAACTCTCTTCTCGACCCTCTACAATCTGGTTTCCGCTCTTTACACTCCACTGAAACTGCCCTCACTAAAGTCTCTAATGATCTACTAACAGCCAAATCCAAAGGTCACTGCTCCCTGCTGATTCTCCTGGATCTCTCTGCTGATTCTCCTGGATCTCTCTGCAGCATTCGACACTGTAGATCACCAGCTCCTCCTCACTATGCTCCGCTCTATCGGCCTCATGGACCCCGTTCTCTCCTGGTTCTCCTCCTACCTCTCTGACCGCTCCTTCACTGTATCTTTTGCCGGCTCCTCTTCCTCTCCTCCTCCCCTTACTATCGGGGTCCTGCAGGGCTCAGTCCTAGGCCCCCCCCTCTTCTCTCTATACACTGCCCCTATTGGACAAACAATCAGCAGATTTGGGTTGCAGTATCATCTCTATGCTGACGACACCCAACTATACACCTCTTCACCTGACATCACCCCTACCCTAATACAAAATACCAGTGATTGTCTGTCTGCTGTCTCTAACATCATGTCCTCCCTCTATCTTAAACTGAATCTGTCCAAAACTGAACTTCTTGTGTTTCTCCCCTCTACTAACCTAACTCTACCTAACATCGAAATTACCTTGGAGGGTTCAACCATAACTCCCAGCAGCACGCCCGCTGCCGTGGGGTCATATTCGACACTAACCTTTCCTTTATTCCCTATATCTGATCACTCACTCGCTCTTGTCACCTGTGTAATGCAGCGACTTGCTGGCATTACGGTAATGGTCCAGGATGTGTTTTACCTGACCATGTACCTTCCCCCTCAGGTGACTGGTCACATGACTGTGACATAGCACAGGTCCTGCACGCACAGAATGTCTGTCTGATCACATGACTGTGACATCAGCAAGGTCCTGTCAGTATGTGTGTGTGTGTGCACGGGATGCATATATAAACCCTGCTTGATGGGAGACAGGTGCGTTCGGTGTGTTGGGCGTGAGGCCTGTTCCCTGTGTGTGTGGGACACCGTGATACCGTGAAGCCTGGCAGCCTGAAAGGTCAAGCCTGGATCTTGTGTAGATGCCAGTGGCCTTGGAAGGCAGCGGCTTGGTGAAGAATCCGGAAAGGCGCAGACTGGATGGGTGTGAGTGAAACATTCCAGTAGCCTTAGACGGGACGACGGCTAGAGACCCCCACCTGGGAAAGCCTTAAAGCCACAGTGGTGGCGGATTAAATGGACTGCAGCAACTAAACCCGGCAAAGGTAATACACTTTGTTATATGGACACTTATATAGACATTGCTATAGTGTTACCTTGCTGAAGGCTGTAACTTGGGCCAATTGGGCCTGTCTGCTACTTGAGAGACTCCCGGATGTGAAGTGTGTAAACATGCCGGTGATATACTAAGAAGGACTGTGTGATATGCGGTTTATGATAAGATAATAAACTGCTGTATTGAGAAAATACCGGAAGGACATTGCACGTGTGCCTAATTTACCCGGTGCAGCGAGTATCCCCCATTATGATGACTAGTGCTGCCTTACACCTGCATCTAAAAAACATCTCCAGAATCCGACCTTTTCTCACCTTTGAAACTGCTAAAACTCTTACTGTCGCTCTTATTCACTCTCGTCTGGACTACTGCAACTCTCTTCTGATCGGTCTCCCTCTTACGAAACTTTCTCCTCTCCAATCCATCCTGAATGCGGCAGCCAAGGTCGTATTTCTGTCCAGCCGCTTCACCGATGCCTCCATCTTGTGCCAGTCATTACACTGGTTACCCATTCGCTACAGTGTCCAATATAAACTCATCGCTGTCACCCACAAAGCTCTCCACAGTTCTGCACCTCCTTATATCTCCTCTCTCATCTCTGTCTAAACATGCCCTCCATTCTACAAATGGCCTAAGACTAACATCCCCCATAATCCGAACCTCGCACCTCCATCTCAAAGACTTCTCTCATGCTGCACCAGTTCTCTGGAATGCTCTACCCCAGACGATTCGACTGATGCCTAGCCCCCATATCTTCAAGGGCGCTTTAAAAACCCATCTATTTAAACAAGCCTACCACCTCAACTACTCAGTAAACTAACTTTCCCCTGTCCCCTCCTTCTAAATATTATTCAGAATCTGCACCCTACTATTCATCTGTCTCCACACTCTCCATGTACACGATAACTGCACTCGATACTTGATTATTGCACATAAACATATGGGCTGATGACCGGATCATGCAGTTTTATATGAAAACTAGCTATTGAACCCGTTCTACGCCCGGGTGGTGGCCATTTTTATTGGTATATGGTCTCCCATGCTGGTATGTGCTGCTGCCCTCCTGGTATTTGTGCTGCCCCCATCCTGTCCCCACCATCTTATCCTGGTATGCATGGCACCCCTCACCCCCAATCCTGGTATGCATGGCACCCCTCACCCCCAATTCTTGTATGCATGGTACCCCACACCCCCAATCCTGGTATTCATGGCACCCCTCTCCCCCAATCCTGGTATGCAAGGCACCCCTCACCCCCAATCCTGGTATGCATGGCACCCCTCACCCCCAATCCTGGTATGCATGACACCCCTCATCCCCAATCCTGGTATGCATGGCACCCCTCACCCCCAATCCTGGTATGCATGGCAACCCTCAACCCCAATCCTGGTATGCATGGCACCCCTCATCCCCAACCCTGGTATGCGTGGCACCCCTCACTCCCAATCCTGGTATGCATGGCACCCCTCACCCCCAATCCTGGTATGCATGACACCCCTCACCCCCAATCCTGGTATGCATGGCACCCCTCACCTCCAATCCTGGTATGCATGGCACCCCTCACCCCCAATCCTGGTATGCATGGCACCCCTCACCCCCAATCCTGGTATGCAAGGCACCACTCACCCCTAATCCTGGTATGCATGGCACCCCTCACCCCCAATCATGGTATGCATGACACCCCTCACCCCCAATCCTGGTATGCATGGCTCCCCTCACCCATAATCTTGGTATGCGTGGCACCCCTCATCCCCAATCCTGGTATGTGTGGTACTCCTCATCCCTATCCTGGTATGCATGGTACCCCTCATCCCCAATCCTGGTATGCATTGCACCCCTCATCCCCAATCCCTGTATGTGTGGCCCCCTCATCCCCAATCCTGGTATGCACGGCACCCCTCATCCCCAATCCTGGTGTGAATGGCACTCCTCATCCCCAATCCTGGTATGCGTGGCACCCCTCATCCCCAATCCTGGTATACGTGGCACCCCTCATCCCCAATCCTGGTATGCGTGGCACCCCTCACCCCCAATCCTGGTATGCGTGGCACCCCTCATCCCCAATCCTGGTATGTGTGGTACTCCTCATCCCTATCCTGGTATGCATGATACCCCTCATCCCCAATCCTGGTATGCATGGCACCATTCATCCCCAATCCCTGTAGGTGTGGCCCCCTCATCCCCAATCCTGGTATGCACTGCACCCCTCATCCCCAATACTGGTATGAATGGCACACCTCATCCCTATCCTGGTAAGAATGGGACCCCTCACCCCCAATCCTGGTATGCATGGCACCCCTCATCCCCAATCCTGGTATGCATGGCACCCCTTATCCCCAATCCTGGCATGCATGGCATCCCTCATCCCCAATCCTGGTATGAATGGCACCCCTCATTCCCAATCCTGGTATGTATGGCACCCCTCATTCCCAATCCTGGTATGCATGGCTACCTCATCCCCAATCCTGGTATGCATGGCTCCGTCATCCCCAATCCTGGTATGCATGGCTCCCTCATCCCCAATCCTGGTATGCATGGCACCGCTCATTGCCAATCCTGGTATGCATGGCTCCCTCAATCCCAATCCTGGTATGCATGGTACCCCTCATTCCCAATCCTGGTATGCATGGCTCCCTCATCCCCAATCCTGGTATGCATGGCAGCACTCACACCCAATACTGGTATGCATGGTACCCCTCATTCCCAATCCTGGTATGCATGGCTCCCTCATCCCCAATCCTGGTATGCATGGTACCCCTCATCCCCAATCCTGGTATGCATGGCACCCCTCATCCACAATCCTGGTATGCATGGCACCCCTCACCTCCAATCCTGGTATGCATGGCACCCCTCACCCCCCAATCCTGGTATGCATGGCACCCCTCTCCCCCAATCCTGGTATGCATGGCACCCCTCAACCCCAATCCTGGTATGCATGGCACCCCTCACCCCCAATCCTGGTATGCATGACAACCCTCACCCCCAATCCTGGTATGCATTGCTCCCCTCACCACCAATACTGGTAGGCATGGCACCCCTCAACTCCAATCCTGGTATGCATGGCACCCTCACCCCCAATCCTGGTATGCATGGCACCCTCACCCCCAATCCTGGTATGCATGACACCCCTCACCCCCAATCCTGGTATGCATGGCACCCCTCACCCCCAATCCTGGTATGCATGGCACCCCTCACCCCCAATCCTGGTATGCATGACACCCCTCACCCCCAATCCTGGTATGCATGGCACCCCTCACCCCCAATCCTGGTATGCAAGGCACCCCTCACCCCTAATCCTGGTATGCATGGCACCCCTCACCCCCAATCCTGGTATGCATGACACCCCTCACCCAAAATCCTGGTATGCATGGCACCCCTCACCCCCAATCCTGGTATGCGTGGCACCCCTCATCCCCAATCTTGGTATGTGTAGTGCTCCTCATCCCTATCCTGGTATGCATGGTACCCCTCATCCCCAATCCTGGTATGCATTGCACCCCTCATCCCCAATCCCTGTATGTGTGGCCCCCTCATCCCCAAACCTGGTATGCACGGCACCCCTCATCCCCAATCCTGGTATGCGTGGCACCCCTCATCCCCAATCCTGGTATGCGTGGCACCCCTCATCCCCAATCCTGGTATGCGTGGCACCCCTCATCCCCAATCCTGGTATGCGTGGCACCCCTCACCCCCAATCCTGGTATGCGTGGCACCCCTCACCCCCAATCCTGGTATGCGTGGCACCCCTCATCCCCAATCCTGGTATGTGTGGTACCCCTCATCCCCAATCCTGGTATGCATGGCACCCTTCATCCCCAATCCCTGTATGTGTGGCCCCCTCATCCCCAATCCTGGTATGCACTGCACCCCTCATCCCCAATCCTGGTATGAATGGCACACCTCATCCCTATCCTGGTATGCAAGGTACCCCTCACCCCCAATCCTGGTATGCATGGCACCCCACATCCCCAATCCTGGTATGCATGGCACCCTTATCCCCAATCCTGGTATGCATGGTACCCCTCATCCCCAATCCTGGTATGCATGGCACCCCTCATCCCCAATCCTGGTATGCATGGCACCCCTCACCTCCAATCCTGGCATGCATGGCACCCCTCACCCCCCAATCCTGGTATGCATGGCACCCCTCTCCCCCAATCCTGGTATGCATGGCACCCCTCAACCCCAATCCTGGTATGCATGGCACCCCTCACTCCCAATCCTGTTATGCATGACAACCCTCACCCCCAATCCTGGTATGCAATGCTCCCCTCACCACCAATCCTAGTATGAATGGCACTCCTCAACCCCAATCCTGGTATGCATGGCAACCCTCACCCCCAATCCTGGTATGCGTCGCAACCCTCACCCCCTATCCTGATATGCGTGGCACCCCTCACCCCCAATCCTGGTATGCGTGGCACCCCTCATCCTCAATCCTGGTATGTGTGGTACTCCTCATCCCTATTCTGATATGCATGGTACCCCTCATCCCCAATCCTGGTATGCAATGCACCCCTCATCCCCAATCCTGGTATGTGTGGCCCCCTCATCCCCAATCCTGGTATGCATGGCACCCCTCATCCCCAATCCTGGTATGTGTGGCACCCCTCATCCCCAATCCTGGTATGCGTGGCACCCCTCATCCCTATCCTGGTATGCATGGTACCCCTCACCCCCAATCCTTGTATGTATGGCGCCCCTCATTCCCAATCCTGGTATGCATGGCACCCCTTATCACCAATCCTGGTATGAATGGCACCCTCATCCCCAAACCTGGTATGAATGGCACCCCTCATCCCCAATCCTGGTATGCATGGCACCCCTAATCCCCAATCCTGGTATGCAAGGCACCCCTCATCCCCAATCCTGGTATGCATGGCACCCCTCATCCCCAATCCTGGTATGCATGTCTCCTTCATCCCCAATCTTGGTATGCAAGGCTCCCTCAAACCCAATCCTGGTATGCATGGCACCCCTCATCCCCAATCCTGGTATGCGTGGCACCCCTCATACCCAATCCTGGTATGCGTGGCACCCCTCACCCCCAATCCTGGTTTGCGTGGCACCCCTCACCCCCAATCCTTGTATGTGTGGTATTCCTCATCCCTATCCTGGTATGCATGGTACCCCTCATCCCCAATCCTGGTATGCATGGCACGCTTCATCCCCAATCCCTGTATGTGTGGCCCCCTCATTCCCAAACCTGGTATGCACTGCACTCCTCATCCCCAAACCTGTTATGAATGGCACACCTCATCCCTATCCTGGTATGCATGGTATCCCTCACCCCCAATCCTGGTATGCATGGCTCCCCTCATCCCCAATCCTGGTATGCATGTCACCCCTTATCCCCAATCCTGGCATGCATGGCATCCCTCATCCCCAATCCTGGAATGAATGGCACCCCTCATCCCCAATCCTGGTATGCATGGCACCCCTCATTCCCAATCCTGGTATGCATGGCTCCGTCATCCCCAATCCTGGTATGCATGGCTCCCTCATTCCCAATCCTGGTATGCATGGCACCCCTCATCCCCAATCCTGGTATGTATGGCTCCCTCAAACCCAATCCTGGTATGCCTGGCACCCCTCATTCCCAATCCTGGTATGCATGGCTCCCTCATCCCCAATCCTGGTATGCATGGCAGCCCTCACCCCCAATACTGGTATGCATGGTACCCCTCATTCCCAATCTTGGTATCCATGGCTCCCTCATCCCCAATCCTGGTATGCATGGTACCCCTCATCCCCAATCCTGGTATGCATGGCACCCCTCATCCCCAATCCTGGTATGCATGGCACCCCTCACCTCCAATCCTGGTATGCATGGCACCCCTCACCCCCCAATCCTGGTATGCATGGCACCCCTCTCCCCCAATCCTGGTATGCATGGCACCCCTCAACCCCAATCCTGGTATGCATTGCACCCCTCACCCCCAATCCTGGTATGCATGACAACCCTCACCCCCAATCCTGGTATGCATTGCTCCCCTCACCACCAATCCTGGTATGCATGGCACCCCTCAACTCCAATCCTGGTATGCGTGGCAACCCTTATCCCCAATCCTGGTATGTGTGGAATCCCTCACCCCCAATCCTGGTATGCGTGGCGCCCCTCACCCCCAATCCTGGTATGCGTGGCACCCCTCATCCTCAATCCTGGTATGTGTGGTACTCCTCATCCGTATCCTGATATGCATGGTACCCCTCATCCCCAATCCTGGTATGCATGGCACCCCTCTCCCCCAATCCTGGTATGCATGGCACCCCTCACCCCCAATCCTGGTATGCATGGCACCCCTCAGCCCCAATCCTGGTATGCATGGCACCCCTCACCCCCAATCCTGGGATGCGTGACACCCCTCACCCCCAATCCTGGTATGCAATTCACCCCTCACTCCCAATCCTGGTATGCAAGGCACCCCTCACCCCTAATCCTGGTATGCATGGCACCCCTCACCCCCAATCCTGGTATGCATGACACCCCTCACCCAAAATCCTGTTATGCATGGCACCCCTCACCCCCAATCCTGGTATGTGAGGCACCCCTCATCCCCAATCCTGGTATGTGTGGTACTCCTCATCCCTATCCTGGTATGCGTGGTACCCCTCATCCCCAATCCTGGTATGCATTGCACCCCTCATCCCCAATCCCTGTATGTGTGGCCCCCTCATCCCCAATCCTGGTATGCACGGCACCCCTCATCCCCAATCCTGGTATGAATGGCACCCCTCATCCCCAATCCTGGTATGCGTGGCACCCCTCATCCCCAATCCTGGTATGCGTGTCACCCCTCATCCCCAATCCTGGTATGCGTGGCACCCCTCACCCCCAATCCTGGGATGTGTGGCACCCCTCATCCCCAATCCTGGTATGTGTGGTACTCCTCATCCCTATCCTGGTATGCATGGTACCCCTCATCCCCAATCCTGGTATGCATGGCACCCTTCATCCCCAATCCCTGTATGAGTTGCCCCTTCATCCCCAATCCTGGTATGCACTGCACCCCTCATCCCCAATCCTGGTATGCACTGCACCCCTCATCCCCAATCCTGGTATGAATGGCACACCTCATCCCTATCCTGGTATGCAAGGTACCCCTCACCCCCAATCCTGGTATGCATGGCACCCCTCATCCCCAATCCTGGTATGCATGGCACCCTTATCCCCAATCCTGGCATGCATGGCATCCCTCATCCCCAATCCTGGTATGAATTGCACCCCTCATCCCCAATCCTGGTATGCATGGCACCCCTCATTCCCAATCCTGGTAAGCATGGCTACCTCATCCCCAATCCTGGTATGCATGGCTCCGTCATCCCCAATACTGGTATACATGGCTCCCTCATCCCCAATCCTGGTATGCATAGCACCCCTCATCCCCAATCCTGGTATGCATGGCTCCCTCAAACCCAATCCTGGTATGCATGGCACCCCTCATTCTCAATCCTGGTATGCATGGCTCCCTCATCCCCAATCCTGGTATGCATGTCAGACCTCACCCCCAATACTGGTATGCATGGTACCCCTCATTCCCAATCCTGGTATGCATGGCTCCCTCATCCCCATTCCTGGTATGCATGGTACCCCTCATCCCCAATCCTGGTATGCATGGCACCCCTCATCCCCAATCCTGGTATGCATGGCTCCCCTCACCTCCAATCCTGGCATGCATGGCACCCCTCACCCCCCAATTCTGGTATGCATGGCACCCCTCTCCCCCAATCCTGGTATGCATGGCACCCCTTAACCCCAATCCTGGTATGCATGGCATCCCTCACCCCCAATCCTGGTATGCATGACAACCCTCACCCCCAATCCTGGTATGCATTGCTCCCCTCACCACCAATCCTGGTATGAATGGCACCCCTCAATCCCAATCCTGGTATGCATGGCAACCCTCATCCCCAATCCTGGCATGCGTGGCAACCCTCACCCCCAATCCTGGTATGCGTGGCACCCCTCATCCCCAATCCTGGTATGTGTGGCCCCCTCATCCCCAATCCTGGTATGCATGGCACCCCTCATCCCCAATCCTGGTATGCATGGCACCCCTCATCCCCAATCCTGGTATGCGTGGCATCCCTCATCCCCAATCCTGGTATGCGTGGCACCCCTCATACCTATCCTGGTATGCATGGTACCCCTCACCCCCAATACTTGTATGCATGGCGCCCCTCATCCCCAATCCTAGTGTGCATGGCACCCCTTATCGCCAATCCTGGTATGAATGGCACCCTCATCCCCAATCCTGGTATGAATGGCACCCTTCATCCCCAATCCTGGTATGCATGGCACCCCTCATCCCCAATCCTGGTATGCATGGCACCCCTCATCCCCAATCCTGGTATGCATGGCACCACTCATCCCCAATCCTGGTATGCATGGCTCCTTCATCCCCAATCTTGGTATGCTAGGCTCCCTCAAACCCAATCATGGTATGCATGGCATCCCTCATTCCCAATCCTGGTATGCATGGCTCCCTCATCCCCAATCCTGGTATGCATGGCACCCCTCACCCCCAATCCTGGTATGCATGGTACCCCTCATTCCCAATCCTGGTATGCATGGCTCCCTCATCACCAATTCTTGTATGTATGGTAGCCCTCATCCCCAATCCTGGTATGTATGGTAGCCCTCATCCCTATCCTGGTATGCATGGTACCCCTCATGCTGGTATGAATGGGACCCCTCATCCCAATTCTGGTATGTATGGCCTCCTTATCCCAGAAACTTGATTTGCATAGCACCCAATCCCACCATCCTTGTATGAATGGCACCCCTCATCCCTATTCCGGTATGCATGGTACCCCCCAATCCTGGTATGCAGGGTCCCCTCACCCTAATCCTGGTATGCATGTTCCCCTCACCCCCCAATCCTGGAAGGCATGACACCCCTCATCCCCAATCCTGGTATGCATAGCACCCCTCATCCAAAATCCTGGTATGCGTGGCACCCCTCATCCCCAATCCTGGTATGCGTGGCACCCCTCATCCCTATCCTGGTATGCATGGTACCCCTCACCCCCAATCCTTGTATGCATGGCGCCCCTCATCCCCAATCCTGGTATGCATGGCACCCCTTATTGCCAATCCTGGTATGAATGGCACCCTCATCCCCAATCCTGGTATGAATGGCACCCCTCATCCCCAATCCTGGTATGCATGGCACCCCTCATCCCCAATCCTGGTATGCAAGGCACCCCTCATCCCCAATCCTGGTATGCATGTCTCCTTCATCACCAATCCTGGTATGCATGTCTCCTTCATCCCCAATCTTGGTATGCAAGGCTCCCTCAAACCCAATCCTGATATGCATGGCACCCCTCATACCCAATCCTGGTATGCGTTGCACCCCTCATACCCAATCCTGGTATGCGTGGCACCCCTCACCCCCAATCCTGATTTGCGTGGCACCCCACACCCCCAAACCTTGTATGTGTGGTACTCCTCATCCCTATCCTGGTATGCATGGTACCCCTCATCGCCAATCCTGGTATGCATGGCACGCTTCATCCCCAATCCCTGTATGTGTGGCCCCCTCATTCCCAATCCTGGTATGCACTGCACCCCTCATCCCCAATCGTGGTATGAATGGCACACCTCATCCCTATCCTGGTATGCATGGTACCCCTCACCCCCAATCCTGGTATGCATGGCTCCCCTCATCCCCAATCCTGGTATGCATGTCACCCCTTATCCCCAATCCTGGCATGCATGGCATCCCTCATCCCCAATCCTGGAATGAATGGCACCCCTCATCCCCAATCCTGGTATGCATGGCACCCCTCATTCCCAATCCTGGTATGCATGGCACCACTCATCCCCAATCCTGGTATGCATGGCTCCTTCATCCCCAATCTTGGTATGCAAGGCTCCCTCAAACCCAATCATGGTATGCATGGCATCCCTCATTCCCAATCCTGGTATGCATGGCTCCCTCATCCCCAATCCTGGTATGCATGGCACCCCTCACCCCCAATCCTGGTATGCATGGTACCCCTCATTCCCAATCCTGGTATGCATGGCTCCCTCATCACCAATTCTTGTATGTATGGTAGCCCTCATCCCCAATCCTGGTATGTATGGTAGCCCTCATCCCTATCCTGGTATGCATGGTACCCCTCATGCTGGTATGCATGGGACCCCTCATCCCAATTCTGATATGTATGGCCTCCTTATCCCAGAAACTTGATTTGCATAGCACCCAATCCCACCATCCTTGTATGCATGGCACCCCTCATCCCTATTCCGGTATCCATGGTACCCCCCAATCCTGGTATGCATGGTCCCCTCACCCCAATCCTTGTATGCATGTTCCCCTCACCCCCCAATCCTGGAAGGCATGGCACCCCTCATCCCCAATCCTGGTATGCATAGCACCCCTCATCCAAAATCCTGGTATGCATGGCACCCCTCATCCCCAATCCTGGTATGCATGGCACTCCTCATCTCCAATCCTGGTATGCGTGGCACCCCTCATCCCCAATCCTGGTATGCGTGGCACCCCTCATCCCTATCCTGGTATGCATGGTACCCCTCACCCCCAATCCTTGTATGCATGGCGCCCCTCATCCCCAATCCTGGTATGCATGGCACCCCTTATCGCCAATCCTGGTATGAATGGCACCCTCATCCCCAATCCTGGTATGAATGGCACCCCTCATCCCCAATCCTGGTATGCAAGGCACCCCTCATCCCAAATCCTGGTATGCACGGCACCCCTCATCCCCAATCCTGGTATGCATGTCTCCTTCATCCCCAATCTTGGTATGCAAGGCTCCCTCAAACCCAATCCTGGTATGCATGGCACCCCTCATACCCAATCCTGGTATGCGTGGCACCCCTCATACCCAATCCTGGTATGCGTGGCACCCCTCACCCCCAATCCTGGTTTGCGTGGCACCCCTCACCCCCAATCCTTGTATGTGTGGTACTCCTCATCCCTATCCTGGTATGCATGGTACCCCTCATCCCCAATCCTGGTATGCATGGAACGCTTCATCCCCAATCCCTGTATGTGTGGCCCCCTCATTCCCAATCCTGGTATGCACTGCACCCCTCATCCCCAATCGTGGTATGAATGGCACACCTCATCCCTATCCTGGTATGCATGGTACCCCTCACCCCCAATCCTGGTATGCATGGCTCCCCTCATCCCCAATCCTGGTATGCATGTCACCCCTTATCCCCAATCCTGGCATGCATGGCATCCCTCATCCCCAATCCTGGAATGAATTGCACCCCTCATCCCCAATCCTGGTATGCATGGCACCCCTCATTCCCAATCCTGGTATGCATGGCTCCGTCATCCCCAATCCTGGTATGCATGGCTCCCTCATTCCCAATCCTGGTATGCATGGCACCCCTCATCCCCAATCCTGGTATGCATGGCTCCCTCAAACCCAATCCTGGTATGCATGGCACCCCTCATTCCCAATCCTGGTATGCATGGCTCCCTCATCCCCAATCCTGGTATGCATTGCAGCCCTCACCCCCAATACTGGTATGCATGGTACCCCTCATTCCCAATCTTGGTATGCATGGCTCCCTCATCCCCAATCCTGGTATGCATGGTACCCCTCATCCCCAATCCTGGTATGCATGGCACCCCTCATCCCCAATCCTGGTATGCATGGCACCCCTCACCTCCAATCCTGGTATGCATGGCACCCCTCACCCCCCAATCCTGGTATGCATGGCACCCCTCTCCCCCAATGCTGGTATGCTTGGCACCCCTCAACCCCAATCCTGGTATGCATGGCACCCCTCACCCCCAATCCTGGTATGCATGACAACCCTCACCCCCAATACTGGTATGCATTGCTCCCCTCACCACCAATCCTGGTATGCATGGCACCCCTCAACCCCAATCCTGGTATGCGTGGCAACCCTCATCCCCAATCCTGGTATGCGTGGAATCCCTCACCCCCAATCCTGGTATGCGTGGTGCCCCTCACCCCCAATCCTGGTATGCGTGGCACCCCTCATCCTCAATCCTGGTATGTGTGGTACTCCTCATCCGTATCCTGATATGCATGGTACCCCTCATCCCCAATCCTGGTATGCATGGCACCCCTCTCCCCCAATCCTGGTATGCATGGCACCCCTCACCCCCAATCCTGGTATGCATGGCACCCCTCACCCCCAATCCTGGTATGCATGGCACCCCTCACCCCCAATCCTGGGATGCATGACACCCCTCACCACCAATCCTGGTATGCATGGCACCCCTCACTCCCAATCCTGTTATGCAAGGCACCCCTCACCCCTAATCCTGGTATGCATGGCACCCCTCACCCCCAATCCTGGTATGCATGACTCCCCTCACCCCCAATCCTGTTATGCATGGCACCCCTCACCCCCAATCCTGGTATGCGAGGCACCCTCATCCCCAATCCTGGTATGTGTGGTACTCCTCATCCCTATCCTGGTATGCGTTGTTACCCCTCTTCCCCAATCCTGGTATGCATTGCACCCCTCATCCCCAATCCCTGTATGTGTGGCCCCCTCATCCCCAATCCTGGTATGCACGGCACCCCTCATCCCCAATCCTGGTATGAATGGCACCCCTCATCCCCAATCCTGGTATGCGTGGCACCCCTCATCCCCAATCCTGGTATGCGTGGCACCCCTCTCCCCCAATCCTAGTATGTGTGGCACCCCTCATCCTCAATTCTGGTATGTGTGGTACTCCTCATCCCTATCCTGATATGCATGGTACCCCTCATCCCCAATCCTGGTATGCATGGCACCCCTCATCCCCAATCCTGGTATGTGTGGCCCCCTCATCCCCAATCCTGTTATCCATGGCACCCCTCATCCCCAATCCTGGTATGCATGGCACCCCTCATCCCCAATCCTGGTATGCGTGGCACCCCTCATCCCCAATCCTGGTATGCGTGGCACCCCTCATACCTATCCTGGTATGCATGGTACCCCTCACCCCCAATACTTGTATGCATGGCGCCCCTCATCCCCAATCCTAGTGTGCATGGCACCCCTTATCGCAAATGCTGGTATGAATGGCACCCTCATCCCCAATCCTGGTATGAATGGCACCCTTCATCCCCAATCCTGGTATGAATGGCACCCCTCATCCCCAATCCTGGTATGCATGGCACCCTTCATCCCCAATCCTGGTATGCATGGCACCCCTCATCCCCAATCTTGGTATGCATGGCTCCTTCATCCCCAATCTTGGTATGCAAGGCTCCCTCAAACCCAATCCTGGTATGCCTGGCATCGCTCATTCCCAATCCTGGTATGCATGGCTCCCTCATCCCCAATCCTGGTATGCATGGCACCCCTCACCCCCAATCCTGGTATGCATGGTACCCCTCATTCCCAATCCTGGTATGCATGGCTCCCTCATCACCAATTCTTGTATGTATGGTAGCCCTCATCCCCAATCCTGGTATGTATGGTAGCCCTCATCCCTATCCTGGTATGTATGGTACCTCTCATGCTGGTATGCATGGGACTCCTCATCCCAATTCTGGTATGTATGGCCTCCTTATCCCAGAAACTTGATTTGCATAGCACCCAATCCCACCATCCTTGTATGCATGGCACCCCTCATCCCTATTCCGGTATGCATGGTACCCCCCAATCCTGGTATGCATGGTCCCCTCACCCCAATCCTGGTATGCATGTTCCCCTCACCCCCCAATCCTGGAAGGCATGGCACCCCTCATCCCCAATCCTGGTATGCATAGCACCCCTCATCCAAAATCCTGGTATGCATGGCACCCCTCATCCCCAATCCTGGTATGCATGGCACCCCTCATCCCCAATCCTGGTATGCGTGGCACCCCTCATCCCCAATCCTGGTATGCGTGGCACCCCTCATCCCTATCCTGGTATGCATGGTACCCCTCACCCCCAATCCTTGTATGCATGGCGCCCCTCATCCCCAATCCTGGTATGCATGACACCCCTTATCGCCAATCCTGGTATGAATGGCACCCTCATCCCCAATCCTGGTATGAATGGCACCCCTCATCCCCAATCCTGGTATGCATGGCACCCCTCATCCCCAATCCTGGTATGCAAGGCACCCCTCATCCCCAATCCTGGTATGCATGGCACCCCTCATCCCCAATCCTGGTATGCATGTCTCCTTCATCCCCAATCTTGGTATGCAAGACTCCCTCAAACCCAATCCTGGTGTGCATGGCACCCCTCATCCCCAATCCTGGTATGCGTGGCACCCCTCATGCCCAATCCTGGTATGCGTGGCACCCCTCACCCCCAATCCTGGTTTGCGTGGCACCCCTCACCCCCAATCCTTGTAAGTGTGGTACTCCTCATCCCTATCCTGGTATGCATGGTACCCCTCATCCCCAATCCTGGTATGCATGGCACGCTTCATCCCCAATCCCTGTATGTGTGGCCCCCTCATTCCCAATTCTGGTATGCACTGCACCCCTCATCCCCAATCCTGGTATGAATGGCATACCTCATCCCTATACTGGTATGCATGGTACCCCTCACCCCCTATCCTGGTATGCATGGCTCCCCTCATCCCCAATCCTGGTATGCATGTCACCCCTTAACCCCAATCCTGGCATGCATGGCATCCCTCATCCCCAATCCTGGAATGAATGGCACCCCTCATCCCCAATCCTGGTATGCATGGCACCCCTCATTCCCAATCCTTGTATGCATGGCTCCGTCATCCCCAATCCTGGTATGCATGGCTCCCTCATTCCCAATCCTGGTATGCATGGCACCCCTCATCCCCAATCCTGGTATGCATGGCTCCCTCAAACCCAATCCTGGTATGCATGGCACCCCTCATTCCCAATCCTGGTATGCATGGCTCCCTCATCCCCAATCCTGGTATGCATGGCAGCCCTCACCCCCAATACTGGTATGCATGGTACACCTCATTCCCAATCTTGGTATGCATGGCTCCCTCATCCCCAATCCTGGAATGCATGTTACCCCTCATCCCCAATCCCGGTATGCATGGCACCCCTCATCCCCAATCCTGGTATGCATGGCACCCCTCACCTCCAATCCTGGTATGCATTGCACCCCTCACCCCTAATCCTGGTATGCATGACACCCCTCTCCCCCAATCCTGGTATGCATGGCACCGCTCAACCCCAATCCTGGTATGCATGGTACCCCTCATTCCCAATCCTGGTATGCATGGCTCCCTCATCACCAATTCTTGTATGTATGGTAGCCCTCATCCCCAATCCTGGTATGTATGGTAGCCCTTATCCCTATCCTGGTATGCATGGTACCCCTCATGCTGGTATGCATGGTACTTGTCATCCCAATTCTGGTATGTATGGCCTCCTTATCCCAGAAACTTGATTTGCATAGCACCCAATCCCACCATCCTTGTATGCATGGCACCCCTCATCCCTATTCCGGTATGCATGGTACCCCCCAATCCTGGTATGCATGGTCCCCTCACCCCAATCCTGGTATGCATGTTCCCCTCACCCCCCAATCCTGGAAGGCATGGCACCCCTCATCCCCAATCCTGGTATGCATAGCACCCCTCATCCAAAATCCTGGTATGCATGGCACCCCTCATCCCCAATCCTGGTATGCATGGCACCCCTCATCCCCAATCCTGGTATGCGTGGCACCCCTCATCCCCAATCCTGGTATGTGTGGCACCCCTCATCCCTATCCTGGTATGCATGGTACCCCTCACCCCCAATCCTTGTATGCATGGCGCCCCTCATCCCCAATCCTGGTATGCATGGCACCCCTTGTCGCCAATCCTGGTATGAATGGCACCCTCATCCCCAATCCTGGTATGAATGGCACCCCTCATCCCCAATCCTGGTATGCATGGCACCCCTCATCCCCAATCCTGGTATGCAAGGCACCCCTCATCCCCAATCCTGGTATGCATGGCACCCCTCATCCCCAATCCTGGTATGCATGTCTCCTTCATCCCCAATCTTGGTATGCAAGGCTCCCTCAAACCCAATAATGGTATGCATGGCACCCCTCATCCCCAATCCTGATATGCGTGGCACCCCTCATGCCCAATCCTGGTATGCGTGGCACCCCTCACCCCCAATCCTGGTTTGCGTGGCACCCCTCACCCCCAATCCTTGTATGTGTGGTACTCCTCATCCCTATCCTGGTATGCATGGTACCCCTCATCTCCAATCCTGGTATGCATGGCACGCTTCATCCCCAATCCCTGCATGTGTGGCCCCCTCATTCCCAATCCTGGTATGCACTGCACCCCTCATCCCCAATCGTGGTATGAATGGCACACCTCATCCCTATCCTGGTATGCATGGTACCCCTCACCCCCAATCCTGGTATGCATGGCTCCCCTCATCCCCAATCCTGGTATGCATGTCACCCCTTATCCCCAATCCTGGCATGCATGGCATCCCTCATCCCCTATCCTGGAATGAATGGCACCCCTCATCCCCAATCCTGGTATGCATGGCACCCCTCATTCCCAATCCTGGTATGCATGGCTCCGTCATCCCCAATCCTGGTATGCATGTCTCCCTAATTCCCAATCCTGGTATGCATGGCACCCCTAATCCCCAATCCTGGTATGCATGGCTCCCTCAAACCCAATCCTGGTATGCATGGCACCCCTCATTCCCAATCCTGGTATGCATGGCTCCCTCATCCCCAATCCTGGTATGCATGGCAGCCCTCACCCCCAATACTGGTATGCATGGTACCCCTCATTCCCAATCTTGGTATGCATGGCTCCCTCATCCCCAATCCTGGAATGCATGGTACCCCTCATCCCCAATCCTGGTATGCATGGCACCCCTCATCCCCAATCCTGGTATGCATGGCACCCCTCACCTCCAATCCTGGTATGCATGGCACCCCTCACCCCCCAATCCTGGTATGCATGGCACCCCTCTCCCCCAATCCTGGTATGCATGGCACCCCTCAACCCCAATCCTGGTATGCATGGCACCCCTCACCCCCAATCCTGGTATGCATGACAACCCTCACCCCCAATCCTGGTATGCATTGCTCCCCTCACCACCAATCCTGGTATGCATGGCACCCCTCAACCCCAATTCTGGTATGCGTGGCAACCCTCATCCCCAATCCTGGTATGCGTGGAATCCCTCACCCCCAATCCTGGTATGCGTGGCGCCCCTCACCCCCAATCCTGGTATGCGTGGCACCCCTCATCCTCAATCCTGGTATGTGTGGTACTCCTCATCCGTATCCTGATATGCATGGTACCCCTCATCCCCAATCCTGGTATGCATGGCACCCCTCTCCCCCAATCCTGGTATGCATGGCACCCCTCACCCCCAATCCTGGGATGCATGACACCCCTCACCCCCAATCCTGGTATGCATGGCACTCCTCACTCCCAATCCTGGTATGCAAGGCACCCCTCACCCCTAATCCTGGTATGCATGGCACCCCTCACCCCCAATCCTGGTATGCATGACACCCCTCAACCCCAATCCTGTTATGCATGGCACCCCTCACCCCCAATCCTGGTATGCGAGGCACCCCTCATCCCCAATCCTGGTATGTGTGGTACTCCTCATCCCTATCCTGGTATGCGTGGTACCCCTCATCCCCAATCCTGGTATGCATTGCACCCCTCATCCCCAATCCCTGTATGTGTGGCCCCCTCATCCCCAATCCTGGTATGCACGGCACCCCTCATCCCCAATCCTGGTATGAATGGCACCCCTCATCCCCAATCCTGGTATGCGTGGCACCCCTCATCCCCATTCCTGGTATGCGTGGCACCCCTCATCCCCAATCCTGGTATGCGTGGCACCCCTCACCCCCAATCCTGGTATGCGTGGCACCCCTCATCCCCAATCCTGGTATGTGTGGTACTCCTCATCCCTATCCTGGTATGCATGGTACCCCTCATCCCCAATCCTGGTATGCATGGCACCCTTCATCCCCAATCCCTGTATGCACTGCACCCCTCATCCCCAATCCTGGTATGCACTGCACCCCTCATCCCCAATCCTGGTATGAAGGGCACACCTCATCCCTATCCTTGTATGCAAGGTACCCCTCACCCCCAATCCTGGTATGCATGGCACCCCTCATCCCCAATCCTGGTATGCATGGCACCCTTATCCCCAATCCTGGCATGCATGGCATCCCTCATCCCCAATCCTGGTATGAATTGCACCCGTCATCCCCAATCCTGGTATGCATGGCACCCCTCATTCCCAATCCTGGTATGCATGGCTACCTCATCCCCACTCCTGTCATGCATGGCTCCGTCATCCCCAATACTGGTATGCATGGCTCCCTCATCCCCAATCCTGGTATGCATGGCACCCCTCATCCCCAATCCTGGTATGCATTGCTCCCTCAAACCCAATCCTGGTATGCATGGCACCCCTCATTCTCAATCCTGGTATGCATGGCTCCCTCATCCCCAATCCTGGTATGCATGGCAGCCCTCACCCCCAATACTGGTATGCATGGTACCCCTCATTCCCAATCCTGGTATGCATGGCACCCCTCTCCCCCAATCCTGGTATGCATGGCATCCCTCAACCCCAATCCTGGTATGCATGGCACCCCTCACCCCCAATCCTGGTATGCATGACAACCCTCACCCCCAATCCTGGTATGCATTGCTCCCCTCACCACCAATCCTGGTATGAATGGCACCCCTCAACCCCAATCCTGGTATGCATGGCAACCCTCATCCCCAATCCTGGTATGAGTGGCAACGCTCACCCCCAATCCTGGTATGCGTGGCACCCCTCACCCCCAATCCTGGTATGTGTGGCACCCCTCATCCTCAATTCTGGTATGTGTGGTACTCCTCATCCCTATCCTGATATGCATGGTACCCCTCATCCCCAATCCTGGTATGCATGGCACCCCTCATCCCCAATCCTGGTATGTGTGGCCCCCTCATCCCCAATCCTGGTATGCATGGCACCCCTCATCCCCAATCCTGGTATGCATGGCACCCATCATCCCCAATCCTGGTATGCATGGCACACCTCATCCCCAATCCTGGTATGCATGGCACCCCTCATCCCCAATCCTGGTATGCATGGCACCCCTCATCCCCAATCCTGGTATGCATGGCTCCTTCATCCCCAATCTTGGTATGCAAGGCTCCCTCAAACCCAATCCTGGTATGCATGGCATCCCTCATTCCCAATCCTGGTATGCATGGCTCCCTCATCCCCAATCCTGGTATGCATGGCACCCCTCACCCCTAATCCTGGTATGCATGGTACCCCTCATTCCCAATCCTGGTATGCATGGCTCCCTCATCACCAATTCTTGTATGTATGGTAGCCCTCATCCCCAAACCTGGTATGTATGGTAGCCCTCATCCCTATCCTGGTATGCATGGTACCCCTCATGCTGGTATGCATGGGACCCCTCATCCCAATTCTGGTATGTATGGCCTCCTTATCCCAGAAACTTGATTTGCATAGCACCCAATCCCACCATCCTTGTATGCATGGCACCCCTCATTCCTTTTCCGGTATGCATGGTACCCCCCAATCCTGGTATGCATGGTCTCCTCACCCCAATCCTGGTATGCATGTTCCCCTCACCCCCCAATCCGGGAAGGCATGGCACCCCTCATCCCCAATCCTGGTATGCATAGCACCCCTCATCCAAAATCCTGGTATGCATGGCACCCCTCATCCGAAATCCGGTATGCATGGCATCCCTCATCTCCAATCCCGGTATGCATGGCACCCCTCATCCCCAATCCCGGTATGCATGGCAACCCTCATCCCCAATCCTGGTATGCATGGCTCCCTCATCCCCAATCCTGGTATGCATGGCTCCCTCATCCCCAGTCCCTGTATGCATGGCACCCCTCACTCCTGTTCTGGTATGCATGGCACCCCTCATCCCCAGTCCTGGTATGCATGGCACCCCTCATCCCCTATCCTGGTATGCATGGCACCCCTCATCCCAATCCTGGTATGTATGGTACCCCTCACCCCCTATCCTGGTATGCATGGTACCCCTCATCCCCAATCCTGGTATGCATGGTACCCCACATTCTCAATCCTGGTATGCATGGCTCCCTCACCCCCAATCCTGGTATGCATGGCTCGCTCACCCCCATCCTGGTATGCATGGCACCCCTCATCCCTACTCCTGGTATGCTTGGTACTCCTCATCCCTATCCTGGTATGCATGGTACCCCTCATCCCCAATCCTGGCATGCATGGCTCCCTCACCCCCAATCCTGGTATGCATGGCTCCCTCACCCCCAATCCTGGTATGCATAGCTCCCTCACCCCCATCCTGGTATGCATGGCTCCCTCATCCCCAATCCTGGTATGCATGGTACCCCTCATCCCGTATCCTGGTATGCATGGCACCCCTCATCACCAATCCCGGTATGCATGGCACCCCTCATCCCTAGTCCCGGTAAGCATGGCACCCCTCATCCCCTATCCTGGTATGCATGGCACCCCTCACCCCCAATCCTGGTATGAGTGGCACCCCTCATCCCCAATCCTGGTATGTGTGGTACTCCTCATCCCTATCCTGGTATGCATGGTACCCCTCATCCCCAATCCTGGTATGCATTGCACCCCTCATCCCCAATCCCTGTATGTGTGGCCCCCTCATCCCCAATCCTGGTATGCACGGCACCCCTCATCCCCAATCCTGGTGTGAATGGCACTCCTCATCCCCAATCCTGGTATGCGTGGCACCCCTCATCCCCAATCCTGGTATGCGTGGCACCCCTCATCCCCAATCCTGGTATGCATGGCACCCCTCACCCCCAATCCTGGTATGCGTGGCACCCCTCACCCCCAATCCTGGTATGTGTGGTACTCCTCATCCCTATCCTGGTATGCATGGTACCCCTCATCCCCAATCCTGGTATGCATGGCACCCTTCATCCCCAATCCCTGTATGTATGGCCCCCTCATTCCCAATCCTCGTATGCACTGCACCCCTCATCCCCATTCCTGGTATGAATGGCACACCTCATCCCAATCCTGGTATGCATGGCACCCCTTATCCCCAATCCTGGCATGCATGGTATCCCTCATCCCCAATCCTGGAATGAATGGCACCCCTCATCCCCAATCCTGGTATGCATGGCACCCCTCATTCCCAATCCTGGTATGCATGGCTCCGTCATCCCCAATCCTGGTATGCATGGCTCCCTCATTCCCAATCCTGGTATGCATGGCACCCCTCATCCCCAATCCTGGTATGCATGGCTCCCTCAAACCCAATCCTCGTATGCATGGCACCCCTCATTCCCAATCCTGGTATGCATGGCTCCCTCATTCCCAATCCTGGTATGCATGGCAGCCCTCACCCCCAATACTGGTATGCATGGCACCCCTCACCCCCCAATCCTGATATGCGTGGCACCCCTCTCCCCCAATCCTGTTATGCATGGCACCCCTCACCCCCAATCCTGGTATGCATGACAACCCTCACCCCCAATCCTGGTATGCATTGCTCCCCTCACCACCAATCCTGGTATGCACGGCACCCCTCAACCCCAATCCTGGAATGCATGGCAACCCTCATCCCCAATCCTGTCATGCGTGGCACCCCTCACCCCCAATCCTGGTATGCGTGGCACGCCTCACCCCCAATCCTGGTATGCGTGGCAACCCCCATCCTCAATCCTGGTATGTGTGGTACTCCTCATCCGTATCCTGATATGCATGGTACCCCTCATCCCCAATCCTGGTATGCATGGCACCCCTCATCCCCAATCCTGGTATGTGTGGCCCCCTCATCCCCAATCCTGGTATGCATGGCACAACTCATCCCCAATCCTGGTATGCATGGCACCCCTCATCTCCAATCCGGGTATGCGTGGCACCCCTCATCCCCAATCCTGGTATGCATGGCACCCCTCATCCCTATCCTGGTATGCATGGTACCCCTCACCCCCAATCCTTGTATGCATGGCACCCCTCATCCCCAATCCTGGTATGCATGGCACCCCTTATCGCCAATCCTGGTATGAATGGCACCCTCATCCCCAATCCTGGTATGAATGGCACCCCTCATCCCCAATCCTGGTATGCATGGCACCCCTCATCCCCAATCCTGGTATGCATGGCACCCCTCATCCCCTATCCTGGTATGCATGGCTCCTTCATCCCCAATCTTGGTATGCAAGGCTCCCTCAAACCCAATCCTGGTTTGCATGGCACCCCTCATTCCCAATCCTGGTATGCATGGCTCCCTCATCCCCCATCCTGGTATGCATGGCACCCCTCACCCCCAATCCTGATATGCATGGTACCCCTCATTCCCAATCCTGGCATGCATGGCTCCCTCATCACCAATCCTGATATGTATGGTAGCCTTCATCCCCAATCCTGGTATGTATGGTAGCCCTCATCCCTATCCTGGTATGTATGGTACCCCTCATGCTGGTATGCATGGCACCCCTCATCCCAATTCTGGTATGTATGGTACCCCTCATCCTGGTATGCATGGCACCCCTCATCCCAATTCTGGTATGTATGGCCTCCTTATCCCAGAAACTTGATTTGCATGGCACCCAATCCCTCTATCCTAGTATGCATGGCACCCCTCATCCCTATTCCGGTATGCATGGTACCCCCCAATCCTGGTATGCATGGTCCCCTCACCCCAATCCTGGTATGCATGTTCCCCTCACCCCCCAATCCTGGAAGGCATGGCACCCCTCATCCCCAATCCTGGTATGCATGGCACCCCTCATCCCCAATCCTGGTATGCATGGCACCCCTCATCCGAAATCCGGTATGCATGGCATCTCTCATCTCCAATCCCGGTATGCATGGCACCCCTCATCCCCAGTCCTGGTATGCATGGCACCCCTCATCCCCAGTCCTGGTATGCATGGCACCTCTCATCCCCTATCCTGGTATGCATGGCACCACTCATCCCAATCCTGGTATGTATGGTACCCCTCACCCCCCTATCCTGGTATGCATGGTACCCCTCATCCCAAATCCTGGTATGCATGGTACCCCTCATCCCCAATCCTGGTATGCATGGCTCCCTCACCCCCAATCCTGGTATGCATGGCTCCCTCACCCCCATCCTGGTATGCATGGCTCTCTCATCCCCAATCCTGGTATGCATGGTACCTCTCGTCCCGTATCCTGGCATGCATGGTACCCCTCATCACCAATCCCGGTATGCATGGCACCCCTCATCCCTAGTCACGGTAAGCATGGCCCCCCTCATCCCCAGTCCTGGTATGCATGGCACCCCTCATCCCCTATCCTGCATGCATGGCACCCCTCATCCCAATCCTGGTATGTATGGCACCCCTCACCCCCCTATCCTGGTATGCATGGTACCCCTCATCCCCAATCCTGGTATGCCTGGTACCCCTCATCCCTAATCCTGGTATGCATTGCTCCCTCACCCCCAATCCTGGTATGCATTTCTTCCTCACCCCCATCTTGGTATGCATGGCTCCCTCATCCCCAATCCTGGTATGCATGGTACCCTTCATCCCCTATCTTGGTATGCATGGCACCCCTCATCCCCAATCCTGGTATGCATGGCACCTCTCCTCCCCAATCCCGGTATGCATGGCACCTCTCATCCCCAATCCCAGTATGCAAGGCTCCTTCATCCCCAACCCCAGTATGCATGGCACCCTCATCCCCAATCCTGGTATGCATGGCACCCCTCATCCCAAATCCTGGTATGCATGGCTCCCCTCATCCCCTACCTTGGTATCCATGTCACCCCTCATCCGAAATCATGGTATGCGTGGCACCCCTCATCCCCAATCCTGGTATGCATGGTCCCCTCACCCCCCAATAATGGTATGCATGGCACCCCTCATCCCCAATCCTGGAAGGCATGGCACCCCTCATCCGACATCCCGATATGCATGGCACCCCTCATCCCCAATCCTGGTATGCATGGCACTCCTCATCCCCAATCCTGGTATGCATGGCTCCCTCACCCCCATCCTGGTATGCATGGCTCCCACACCCCAATCCTGGTATGCATGTCATTCCTCATCCCCAATCCTGGTATGCATGGTACCCCTCATCCCCAATCCTGGTATGCATGGCTCCCTCACCCCCATCCTGGTATGCATGGCTCCCACATCCCAATCCTGGAATACATGGTACCCCTCATCCCCAATCCTGGTATGCATGGTCCCCTCACCCCAATCCTGGTATGCATGGTCCCCTCACCCCAATCCTGGTATGCATGGTCCCCTCATCCAAATCCTGGTATGTATGGTCTCCTCACCCCCAATCCTGGTATGCATGGCACCCAATCCCTCATCCTAGTATGCATGGCACCCCTCATCCCTATACTGGCATGCATGGTCCCCTCACCCCAATCCTGGTATGTGTGACCCCCTCATCCCTTTCACGCTGTACACATACAAAAAGCTAAAAACTTATACTCACCTTTCTTCCCTGTGCTCCAGCGCTGCTGCGACTTGTTCTTCCGGAGGTCGGGGGAGGAGTGCGGCATCGGAGCACCATGCTGTCCGGTGCCATTTTGCTGAAGACACACTGCAAATGTGTCTTCAGTAAAATGGCGCCGGATAGCGCTATACGCATGCGAAAATCCGACGCCTCACTCCTGCCCCGGTCTCCGGCGAAGAGAGGCGCCGCGGCAACGCTCCTCACGGTCAGGTAAGTATGTAAGTATGGCGCCGGAGATCGCGGTATGCGTTCAGTGTCTACATATACCGCGATCTCCGGCACCATACACTCCTTACATGTAACGGCTGGATGCGGTCTTCTGTATGGAGCCAGACTGCGCGTCGCGCATGCGCAGTCTATAAAGGCTTCAGACAGAGGGACGCTTGTACGGTTATATTATAGATCCCTATTTATTATAATTACCAGACCTGAAATAACAAGCACTTTTCACCTATTGTGTCCCCCCCCCCCCATTTCCTAGTAGATTGTAAGCAGCGAGCAGGAACCTCACTCCTAATGTAACTGTTCACTGTCTCACCTTGTATTGAATTTATTGTCTGTTCATGTCCCCGCTTCATTGTAAAGTGCTGCGGAGTATGTTGGCACGATATAAATAAAAATTATTAATATTATTATTATTATCTGACCTCATTACCCCCCAGTGTAGAACATCCGGCCCCATTGCTCCCATGTATAACATACAGTCCCATTTTCCCCAATGAATAACTTTCGGCCCCATTGCCCCTAGTGTTTAACATCCAGCCCCATTATCTCTAATGTATAAAATCTGACCTCATTGCCCCCCCGGTGTATAACATCTGATCGCATTACTCTCAGTGTATTACATCTGATCGCATTACTCTCAGTGTATTACATCTGGTCCCATTACTCCCGGTGTATAACATCTGATCCCATTGCCCGGGTGTATAACATTCAATCTCATCGTCCCTGGTATAGAACATCTGATCCCATTGCCCCCAGTGTATAACATCTGACCTCATTGCCCCCCAGGCATATAACATCCGGTCCCATTACCCCCGATGTATAACATCTGGCCCCTTCACTCCCGATGTATAACATCTGACCCCATCACCCCCAATGTATAACATGTGGCCCCATTACCCCGATGTATAACATCTGACCTCATTACCCAAAGTGTTTTACATCTGACCTCATTACCCCAAGTGTATAACTTCTCATTCCATTGCTTGGTGCTTAACAACCAATCTCATTTCCCCCCATGTATAACATCTGGCCCCATTGCCCACCAGTGTAGAACATCTGGCCCCATTGCCTACCAGTGTAGAACATCTGGCCCCATTGCCCACCAGTGTAGAGCATCTGGCCCCATTGCCCACCAGTGTAGAACATCTGGCCCCATTCCCCACCAGTGTAGAACATCTGTCCCCATTGCCCACCAGTGTAGAACATCTGGCCCCATTGCCTACCAGTGTAGAATATCTGGCCCCATTGCCCACCAGTGTAGAACATCTGGTCCCATTGCCCACCAGTGTAGAACATCTGGCCCCATTGCCCACCAGTGTAGAACATCTGGCCCCATTGCCCACCAGTGTAGAACATCCAGCCCCCGGTCTGCCTGTACTAACATTTGAGACAGAATGGCTCATAGTAAGGAGCTCTCTGATTCCAGCTTGGACCTGTACTAGGACACCACCAGTGTAACCAGTCAATTCACGCCATTTCTTTCCTCTAGAGATGAGTGAATTGACTGTCAATGAATCTAGTTAGAGCCTCTTTTCAATTTGGATGAATTTTTTCAAAAATGGTCACGTCCACGTTAAAGATAGAATGACTGAAAAGAGGGATCACAACAGCACATGACCATGTGTATAACCATACGTGCTTCCACATAGTACCTTGCAGTTACTCTATAGTACAGTCAGCCAATCAGAGGGGCTGAAGGTCAGAGGTCTGACTGAGGACTCATAGCCACTATAAAAGCACAAGCAGGAAGTGCTGCTGACATTTTGTCGGGAACGCAGGTAGAAGTGAGGACCTCAGAAATAGAAATATAGTAACCATAATACAGTCCACATTATGTGAGAAGAAGAGTGGTAAAGTATGTACCTGTGCCACGTCATCTGCTAGTAAGGATATGACTAGCATCATCCATCCAACCGGTAATATTAGAAGCATGCCACAGTTTTCTTTAGCATCTGGTAGAGGAATTATTGCAGAAGAAGAGGAAGATATTGTGGACTGGAAGGCTCATCCCTCATCTCAGCAAAAGCAGGATGATGTTATCTCTGACAGTGACACTGTCAGACTGGATTCAGTCAATTCCTCCGTCGACACGATTCATTTCAGTAGCGGCTTTTCTCTCTTGTAATCTCTATCTTTGCTGACCCCTAATGAGGGGCCTTCATTTCCAATAAGATACACCTCTAGAGGTGCTAAGGAAGATGTTTGTTTCTATTGAGAAGTGTTTCGACTGCTTCTAGTCCTTATTCTTCTGCTGCTGTGGGAAAGTTGTGACAAAAAAAAGAAGAAACCTGGAACTGCTGTCAAAAAATGAAATCATTCATTGCTTCTTCACAGTTTTCACAGCTTAAGTAAACCATTGCTTCTTCCTTGTCCATACTGTCCTGCTGCTGCGGGGAAGGACATTTAACCTACACAGGAGAAATGCAGCAAAAAATTGAAATTGCTCCAAAAAAGAAGAAGAAAAAAATGCATTTTGGACTATGTGTATAAATACCAGTCCTGCAGAAGGGACACATTTTTGGAATGTTTTTTTATTTTATTTTAAAAAGAATAAAAATGTTGACAGTGCAGTGTGCTTTTAAGTAGGCAGTTAATTACCACTGGTTACTATTCATTTAACCTTAGCCATATACAGTCAAGAGAAACACTAAGTACTCCCTTTTTGCACTCTATGAATTTATTCATAAGGGCATTCATTTCAAAAATGATCTGGCCCATAGAAGATCTTTAAGCCCTTAAAGACCTATGATGTACATTTTTTTATGTAGATTATTAAGAAAAGTATAAAGCAGTCTCAGGAGCTGAACCTGCTTCATACGTGGCAGATGCTGGCAGTGTTACAGAGCCGGCATCTGCCTCTAACAGCAGTATCCAGAACAGAGCTGTGATTGCTACAGGTTAGCTTATTATATGCTTATGTCAATCTTTGCCTCTTCCCCCTGTGATGTAAATACAGTTAACATATCAGCTATCATTGCAGTCAGGGGCATGCTAAAGGCCCCCCTCAATGCAAGCTTGGTACTCCTGTGAAGCTCAGCCACAAGCTTGGCTTCATAGTTGTACCACGATTTTACTATATAATGCAATACTGTGGTATTAAATATACCAAAAAGTCATTATATACTGTAAGTAAGCCCACTACCAGGGTGAACACTTCAAACTGAATAGAATGTAATTATGGACCAGGTCTACGTATTGCCAAGTAAACAACAAAGTGAAAATCCACATAATTAATAAAATTTATATTTTTTTAGAAAATGTGTTTTCTTTTAAAACCATTAAAAAAATTAGAATAAGGTACTGAAAAAAGAGGAACACAGATTCTAGTACTGCATATACAGGGAATGAACAGTGTATCTGTATTATTGCAGTTGGAGGTTACTCATTATGAGTAGTGATGAGCGAGCATGCTCGCTACTGCTCGGTGCTCGCCCGAGCATCTCACTGCTCGACATGCTCGGCGCTTGCCGAGTATTTCCCGGGTTGCTCGGCGGGAGCTCGGATCTCCTCATTGCATGTTTGGCGCTCTTTACAGAGCCAATGAACATGCAGGGATTGCCTCCCACTCACTGTAATGCCGCAGCCATGTTGGTTGTGGCATTACAGTGATTGGCTGGCCGCACAGCGTCATCAGGTGTATATCAGACCTGGCGCCGTCATGCTCGTCACAGTCACTCCACAATCAGACAGTGTAGGGAGAGGAGCTGCTGTGTCAGGGAGAGATTCGCTTGTTTCTAGTTACTGTAGGTATACCAGACTATCTTAGAGACACATATCCATCTTAACAAACAGTCCTTCTGAGGACTAATCCATCTGCAGAGATATTAGGCAGGCAGTGTATATAGGCAGGCAGGCAGTGTATACAGCAGACTGCAGAGCACATAACACAAGAGGCTCCATTCCAGTTCTGCCTTCTGCTGCTGTTAGATAATTCTATACAAAGGCCCAGGTCTCAGGGGCCAGGAATAATTTTCTTTGAATCTGAATCCTCATTATTTGCTTAATAAGCAATCCAGAGAACACCATTTGCTTGTTGGCACTGCAGAATACAGCCAGGTCCTTTCCATATTACAGTGCTAAAAATCAAGCTATTTAAAACTGTGTTTTGTCCGTCACACGGATCACATATAATTGCGCTGAAAATACTGTCATTTCTGGCCTCCATTAAAACTTTGTTTCAGTGTGTCATTGAAGCAATTGACACCAGTTTGCTGTTCAAAATAGTTACCTACAGGCCAGGTATTTAAAACTGTGTTTTGTCCGTCACATGGATCACATATAAGTTCGCTCCAAATTCAGTCATTTGTAGTGAGCATGGAAGATATTGTCCTCCATTTAAAATGGGCAAGGCATGTGGCAAGGGACGGGGAACTGGACGCAGGGGCGGACCTACCGCCTGTGCAGCCGGTTCATTGAACGGGGGCCCCCGAGGGAGAGGGGGCCCCTCCAGCCTCCAGCAGGGCCGCCATCAGGGCACGATAGCATGGGGCCCGGCCGGTCAGGCCCCCTCGGAGCCCCGTTGGCGCACCCCTCTTGTGCGTCTCCTCATGGGGCCCCCTCCGCAGGACCCCCCGCCATCACATCACCCCCCGCCGTCACATGACCGGAGATATCCCTGTGCTCAACATGGGTCCCCGGCCCCATGCTGAGCGCAGGGACATCTCCGGTCATGTAACTGCGCCGGCACAATACTTACCCCTCCCCGTGCCTCCGCAGCGTCTTCCGCGTCCTCTGACTGTGACGTCTCAGGTCAGAGGGTGCGGTGATGTCTTTACACCGCGCTCTCTCTCTCCTGACCTGTCACAGTGCAGAGCGGAAAGACGCGCACAACGCTGGAGTCCGGAGCAGCGCCAGCAGCAGGTAAGAAGTGAGGAGAGTATTGGATTTTTTTATTTTTTTCATGTATGGGGGCATGGGGCATTATATGGTGGGGGGGTGTGACATCCTGCATGGGGCATTATATGGTGGGGGGGTGTATGACATCCTGCATGGGGCATTATATGGTGGGGGGTGTGTGTGACATCCTGCATGGGGCATTATATGGGGGTGTGTGACATCCTGCATGGGGCATTATATGGGGGGGGGGGTGACATCCTGCATGGGGCATTATATGGTGGGGGTGTGTGTGACATCCTGCATGGGGCATTATATGGGAGGGGTGTGACATCCTGCATGGGGCATTATATGGGGGGGGGTGTGTGACATCCTGCATGGGGCATTATATTGGGGGGGTGACATCCTGCATGGGGCATTATATGGGGGGAGAGGTGACATCCTGCATGGGGCATTATAAGGGAGGGGGGTGTGACATCCTGCATGGGGCATTATATGGGGGTGTGTGTGACATACTGCATGGGGCATTATAAGAGGGGGAGGGGGGAATTGACATCCTGCATGGGGCATTATATGGGGGAGGGGGGAATTGACATCCTGCATGGGGGAATTATATGGAGGTGGGGGGGTGTGTGTGACATCCTGCATGGGGCATTTTAAGAGGGGAGGGGGGGAAGTCACATCCTACATGGGGCATTATAAGAGGGGGAAGGGGGAAGTGACATCCTGCATGGGGCATTATATGGGGGTGGGGGGGAGTGTGACATCCTGCATGGGGCATTATAAGGGAGGGGGTGTGACATCCTGCATGGGGCATTATAAGGGAGGGGGTGTGAGATCCTGCATGGGGCTTTATAAGAGGGGGAGGGGGGAATTGACATCCTGCATGGGGCATTATAAGGAGGGTGGGTGTGTGACATACTGCATGGGGCATTGAAAAGGGGGGAAGTGACATCCTGCAAGGGGCATTATATGGGGGGGAGAGGTGACATCCTGCATGGGACATTTTATGGGGGGTAGAGGTGACAACCTGCATAGGGCATTAAAAGGGGGGTGTCATCCTGCATGGAGCATTATAAGGGGGGGAACAGCCTGCATGGAGCGTTACATGGGGGCCAATATTCTGTATGGAGTGTTATATGGGGGTCAGTATTCTGTATGGAGCGTTATATGGGGGCCAGTATTCTGTATGGAGCGTTATATGGGGGTCAGTATTCTGTATGGAGCGTTATATGGGGGTCAGTATTCTGTATGGAGCGTTATATGGGGGACAGTATTCTGTATGGAGCGTTATATGGGGGTCAGTATTCTGTATGGAGCGTTATATGGGGGTCAGTTTTCTGTATGGAGCGTTATATGGGGGTCAGTATTCTGTATGGAGCGTTATATGGGGGCCAGTATTCTGTATGCAGTGTTATATGGGGACCAATATCCTGTATGGAGTGTTATATGGGGGCCAGTATTCTGCATGAAGCGTTATATGGGGGCCAGCATCCTGTATGGGGCATTATATGGGGACCAGTATCCTGTATGGAGCATTATAAGGGGGTCAGTATCCTGTATGGAGCATTATATGTTGCCCATAATACTGTATGGAGGACTATATTGTCCGGTCTGCACTGTGCGCTGTGAGGATTTGCCGGTTTCTGAGCTATTGTAGAATATACAGTAGATATCGCTCATGTAATGTAAGAAGTGAAATCTTTGGCCTTGTACTATATATATATATTTCTCTGTGGTATCTGTGCATCATGAATCATGGTATGTGTTAAAGGGGCCACTGAAACTCTGTCGCCCAGGGCCCACAAAAACCTGGAGCCGGCCCTGGGGGTAAGTATAACAAGTTTTATTTCTTTTTAAATTCAATTAATTAACTAGGAGTGGGGGGAATCAGAGATGCACGGGGGGATGAGAGATGCAGGGGGGGGCCCTTCATGCTCCCTATGAAGGGCAGGGGGGGGGCCCCCAAAAATTCTTGCACAGGGGCCCACTACAGTCTGTGTCCGCCCCTGACTGGACGTGATGGTGATGGTGCATGCAGAGGCCGAGGACAAGGCCATGGGCAAGCTGAAATTGTGCCACAACAAACACCCACATCTTCTCGCTCGACCTTCCTGTCCCAATTAATAAGGGACCGCATAACACCACTATTGAACACAGAGCAGTGTGAAAAGGTTATTGGTCGGATAGCGGATAATGCTTCCAGTCACTTAGCCATCACCACCACCACCACCTTGTCTTCCACACGGTCAAGTCTCAGTAGCCGTGAGTCTGGACCGCATATTCCTCAACCTGATCCTCCTTCCTCCCACCAAGCCAAGTGCCTGGAAACAACTGATTCCACACTTGGACACTCCGAAGAGATGTTCACTTTCCCCTTTATAGATTCAGACCTCTCGCCCGGTCCACTTGAAGCGGGGCAAGAGGAGATCGCATGTAGCGATGCCCAAATATTTGAGCAGTCACGGTCACACAAAGGCGACGGTGCGAAAGTGTCACAAGAGGTGGATGATGATGAGACAGAAATGCCAGAAAGTCAAGAGGAGGACCAGAGTGCGGAAGTGGAAGACGAGGTGGTGGATGATATAGTAACTGACCCACCTGGCAGAATGACATGCAGAGTGAGGCCAGCAGCACACAGGGGGAGGGAGGCAGAGCACCCCAACAAGCAGGAAGAAGCAGTGTGGTGGCCGCAGAAAGAAGGCAGGCAACCGTTCCCCATAACACCAACACGAAGGAAGTTGCCAGTACAACTGTTAGGTCTTCCCGAGTCTGGTTGTTTTTTAAAGACTCTGCCGATAACCCCAAAAAGGCTATTTGCACCACCTGCCAGACCGGCATCAGCAGGGGTGGCAAAACGACCAGCCTGACCACCACCAGCATGATCAGGCACATGGCAGCAAAGCACCTGACTTTATGGGCTGAACCCCAGGGTCCAGGAATAGTGTCTGCGGGTGACACCACTGCTTCTTCCACTTTTGTGCATGCAAGCCAATCCCCTGTTCATAGTGCATGCGAAGATGCCTCCTCCCCTGCACCTGTCATTGCACACTCTCAAGAAGCAGCATCAGGGAACACGTCCACGTCCTTGTCCCAGCACAGCGTCCAGTTGTCCATACCCCAGTCCTTGGAATGCAAGCACAAGTGCGCAGCCAACGCCCCACAGGCCACACTACTAAATTCCCACATTTCGCAACTGCTTGCGCTCGAAATGTTGCCTTTTAGGCTCGTGGAGACAGAAGCCTTCCGCAACCTGATGGCGGCCGCCGTCCCTCGGTGCTCGGTCCCCAGCCGCCACTATTTCTCCCCGTGTGCCATCCCCGCATTACACAAGCATGTGTCCCAAAACATTAGCCGTGCCCTCAACAACGCATTTACCGGGAAAGTCCACCTAACCACGGACACATGGACAAGTGCTTGTGGTCAGGGACGGTACATCTCGCTGACAGCAAACTGGGTTAACATAGTAGAAGGTGGGACCCAGTCGGACCTTGAGACGGAATACGTCCTCCCGACGCCAATGATCGCAGGCCCTAGGTCAATCAGGGTTGCCCCCACAGTCTACAGCTCCTGTACCTCATCCTCCTCATCCTCCTCCTCCTCTTCAGCCTCCATCTCCGAAATGACCACATCAGTCACAAGCTGGAAGCACTGAAGAGTTGTGGACAGCTCTGAAAGAGCAGGCAGATCTGTGGCTCAAACCGCTGAACCTACAGCCAGACATGGTCATGTGTGACAATGGCCAGAACCTGGTGGCAGCTCTGAGGCGAGGCGAGCTCACACACGTACCATGTCTGGCGCATGTGCTTAACCTCGTGGTTCAGCAATTTCTCAAATCTTACCCGGAGTTTCCAGATCTGCTTGTGAAAATACGCCGCCTGTGTGCCCATTTTCGAAAGTCAGCTCCAGCTTCCGCCGCCCTTGCCATGCTTCAGCAGCGTTTGCAGCTTCCGGCTCACAGACTGGTGTGTGATGTCCCCACACATTGGAACTCTACACTGCAGATGTTGGGAAGGATTTGTGAGCAGAAGAGGGCAGTTGTTGAGTATCAGCATCAACAAGGCCATCGGTATTCAGTTTAGACTCCACACATAAGACCTCAGGAGTGGACATGGATGTCACACATATGTACCATCCTACAAAACTTTGAGGACTCCACCAAGATGGTGAGCGGCAATGATGCCATAATTAGCGCCACCATCCCGCTTCTCTGTCTTCGCTCTCTGCTCCCGATCAAAGAGGATGCATTGCAGGCGGAGCACGATTAGATGGAGCAAGGAACCATACAGGGTGATTACACACAGCCCAGCCTCATCTCATCCCAATGTGGATTGGGTGACAATGAGGAAGAGGAGGAGGAGGAACAAGAGCTAGTTTCATGCGCTATAGACGGTACTACCTGCACAAGTGTCATACCGTCTGTTCAGCATGTATGGCCTGAGGACAGAGAGGAGAAGGAGAGAATGGTTACTCGTCCTCTTGTCCTCTCGTCCTATTGTTTTGGATTGTCAATTCAGCCCTCTTCTCCCAGTCTTGACACACTGATAGCAACACCGCAGAAGAAATGCTAGCACAGGCTTCCAGTAGTCGTTTTTTTAGATGCTGAACATCTCGTATCTTGATGGTATCGTATGGTATATGGGGTACAAAGATAGTGGGGCCATTCTACATCAATGGAAACCTCAATGCCACTGGATATCTGAAATTTCTACATGATGCTGTGTTGCCCTCTTTATGCACTGAAGATGGCACGTTCCCTGAGTTTTTCCAACAAGATAGTGCACCACCACATTATGAGTGTCAGGTCCGAGCATTCCTACATGAACAGTTTCCTGGAAAGTGGATTGGTCATCGTGGGCCAGTTGAATGGCCACCAAGGTCTCCCGATCTGACCCCTTTAGACTTTTATCTTTGGGGTCATCTGAAGGCAATTGTCTATGCTGTGAAGATACGAGATGTGCATCATCTGAAACAACGGATACTGGAAGCCTGTGCTAGCATTTCTTCTGCGGTGTTGCTATCAGGGTGTCAAGAGTGGGTGAAGAGGGCTACATTGACAATCCAACACAATGGGCAGCACTTTGAACACATTTTGTAAGTGGTCATAAACTTGTAAAAAAACTCATGAAAGAATTAAGTTACATTAAAACCAAGCACACCATTGTTTTTCTTATGAAATTCTCAATAGGTGTGTCACATGACCCTCTTCCCATTGAAAAAAATAAAGTTGGATCCAAAATCGCCGACTTCAAAATGGCCGCCATGGTCACCATTCATCTGGAAAAGTTTTCCCCCTCCCATATACTAATGTGCCACGAACAGGAAGTTATCACCAACCATTCCCATTTAATTTAGGTGTATCCATATAAATGGCACACCCTGTATTTGGGCAGCCACTCAGTCTACCAAATAGAATTCCTGAGAACGAAATTGGGGAAGGCTTCGCTACTGGTACGGGGGGCAGTGCTAATACCATGGCGTCATACCATAGTTTACTGGAAATATTCTAGGCTGATAGGAGGCAAGCAGATTCCCACAGAAAAGTACCAGCAGTAATGTTCAGGGACCCGCGCTTGTAGAAGGTGGAGACAACACCGGGAGAAATAGTGGCGGCTGGGGACCAAGTAAGGACACGAGGCATGAGGCATGAGGTTGTGAAAAGCTTCCGCCACCACAAGCCTAAAAGGCCACATTTCAAGTGAAAGCAGCTTTAGAGGACTTGCTGTGAGAAATGACAGCTGTAGTAGATCCGGTCTCCCAAGTCCTTTCACCAAAGAATATGGTTGTGGTGAAATACAACTCTCAGCAAAAAAAAGCTGTGGACTGGCTCCGTACCGTCCCTGGCCACATTCACCTGTCCACGTGTTTGTGGTTAGGCGGTCCCTCCCAGTAATTTCACTGGGGAGGGCACGGGTAATGTTGTGGGACCCGTGTTTGTGGAAGGCGTAGACGATACCAGGAGAAATAGTATGGATACCCATTCGCCTCCGCCATAAGATTGTGGACAGCTTCCACCTACATGAGCCTAAAACACCACATTTCAAGTGCAAGCAGCTGTCGAAAATTTGGCAGTATAGTATTGCAGCCTGTGGGTGGGTGATTGGCTGGCTGCATACTTGTGCTTGCATTCCAAGGAATGGGACAACTGAACGCTGCACTGAGACAAGGATGTGGACGGTGATTGTTGCTAGTCTACAATGACAGGTGCATGGTGGGAGGCATCTTCGCATGCGCCAAGGATCACTTATGATGGGTACACTTTTAGGCAGTGACCTGGGAGTCAGAGATGCTTCCAGGGGTCTTCCCCATGCTGTTCCCATGTCTTTTCAGCACTGTATGCATGTGTCTGATGATGTGTCACACACCACATTGCCAGATAAGGTTGTAAAATGTTAAAATGACATTTCCCATTGAATGCATTTGTCTTTAGAGATGAGCGGTGTTCGACTAGAACTGTTCCCCAATCTCAAATTCGAGCTGTTTTGGGCGGTGTTCGAGTTGTTCGACGAACCCGAACGATTTGCAAAAAATTCGGCTGTTCGAGGTTATGTTCGATAACTGTTCGTGCACCAAAAGCGTGTCCTGCATGTCTGGTGCTATTTAGAGCACCAATCATGCAGGGATTGTCTGCCACTCACTGTAATGCCACAGCCATGGTGGTTGTGGCATTACAGTGATTGCCCAAATCGATGGGAACAGTGCCAACAGTGAAACATGAAAAGCCGGCAATTCAGCAGCGGCATACACCGGTACCCGACAATTTAGAACCGAAAGAATAGAGCATCACACACAGATTAGATAGATATAAACATGTCAGTCACATATATATGAAGTACAGTGACAGTGTTGATTACTGTACTTGTCATTTATACAGATGTAAATTCACCAGAAGTGGAGAAGGTTTCACCACCGACTATCTTATCTCACAAGAACATTTTTACAGCGGTCTTTTATCATGTTCCTGAAGCAATCTTAGGTTTTTTTGCTTAATATCATTTCCTTCCTATTTCTCAGGAATATTATAAACATTTATTAAAATTGCAGAACCATAAAACTTACGGGACGTTCACAATGAGCTCTTTTGAAATAGATTTTTGGGGTTTAAAAATCCACTTGTAAATATAAAAAAAAATACCCGCGGGGAATCTGACATCATTTTTTTAGTATGTTTCTAATTTATCATTGACCAAATTTGAAGCTTCATTTTTTAGGCATAAAGGATAAGTTCACACATTCTTCTTACTTTGATTTTTCTGTCTGAAAAACCCAAATAATAAAGTTTTTACATTTTTTGACATGTTTTATTATGTTGTCTTTTTGGTATGGGGCGTTTTATGTTTCAGTTGATTCAGTAGTTACATTTGGATTTTTTTCAAGCACGATACAGCTGTACAGATGCAATAAACTACAGCAGCCTGATAAATATACACATCTATGCTACTGCTGTGAATGCCAGAACTGCTGTTATCCCCGATCCCAGCACTATAAGTCCTTAAATGCCACCGTCAAGAATGACAATAGCAGGGGACAAGTTTCACAGAGGAAGAGGTCTCCTTCTGTCAGTCCATCAACATCCCAACTGCACGATCATGGCATGCCAATGTAACTAATGACCTGATAATAGGCTACAGGTCTGCCATACACTACATCCTATCAGATACCTCTAGATCTGGAATCCAACAGTCTACCTGTCGGGCAAGCACTGACAGGATGTAAAGATGAACATAAAAACCTGGCTCGCCCCCTCTGACAAAGTCTCGCCAGCTGCACTTTCTTATGGTGGATTCCACCTTTCTCACACACCCCCACCCCAGCAACAAGCATGGTGGAGGAGTTGGTTTTCTCCTCTCAGATAACTCCTCCTTCACTCAAATTCCGCTGCCACCCTTCGTTACTCTTCCTTTTTTTGAGGTGCACTCTGTGCGTATCTACTCCACCTCCAACCTCCAACTGACAGTCATTTACCGCCCCCAGGGCTAGCCACTACTTTCTTCAACCACTTCTTCACCTGGCTACTTCATTTCCTTTCCACTAATATTCCCACTATTGTGATGGGTGACTTTAACATCCCTATTGACACTTCCCACTCAGCTGTCTCTAAGGTTCTATTTCTCACATCCTCCTTCGGCATCGCTCAATGGTGTTCCACAGCCACTAACAAAAATGGCCACACACTGGACCTCATCTTCACACGCATCTGTTCCGTATCTAACCTCTCTAACTCACCTCTTCGTCTGTCTGACCACAACCTACTTACATTCTCTACCCTCTCCTCTCCAGGGCAACAATCCGCACCCCACAAACTTGCACATCCTCGCAGAAACCTCAAACATCTTGATCTACACTCACTCTCTGAATCCCTACTCCCTCTTACAGACATAAGTTCCTTACACAATACAGATGCTGCTGCCACTTTATGCAACACCACAACAGCTGCAGCTCTCAAATTAGTCACCCCACTCACACATACCAAAGCCCTCACAATCAACAGGCAACCTTGGCACACCAGCCTGACTAAATAACTGAGGTGGGCTTCCAGGGTTGCTGAGCAGAGATGGAAAAGATTCCATTCCAACAAGCACTTAATTGCATTCAAACAGTCCCTCACTACTTTCAAGTCCACACTCACTGCAGCAAAACAAACCTACTTCTCATCTCTCATATCCTCCCTGTCTCACAATCCTAAACAGCTATTCAACACTTTCAATTCTCTCCTCCATCCCCCAGCACCTCCTTCCTCTCCTCTCATCTCAGCTGAAGACTTTGCCTCATTCTTCAAACAGAAGATCAATCACATCAGACAAAGCATTGTCTTATAGTCCCCACCGCCCCTTCCTATAACTACTCAGCCCTCCTCCTCCAAATCCAGTTTTTCTGCCTTTGCAGAAGATCAACTTTTCTATCTATTCTCCGGATCACATCTCACCACCTGTGCACTTGATCCCATTTCACCTTATCCCAAACCTCACCACATTCTTTAGCCCAACCCTCACCAATCTCTTCAACCTGTCACTAACAACTGGTGTTTTCCCATCATGCTTCAAACATGCCTTGATCACACCCATCCTCAAAAAAACCCTCCCTTGACCCATCCTCTGTGTCTAGATATCGTTCCATATCACTTCTCCCCTATGCCTCAAAACTACTGGAACAACACATCGACCTTGAACTGTCCTCCCACCTCTCCTCCTGCTCCCTCTTTTACCACTTACAATCTGGCTTCCGACCGCATCACTCCACTAAAACTGCCCTGTTTAAAGTCACCAATGACCTGCTAACTGGCAAATCCATATGACAATACCCTGTCCTCCTCCTCCTGGATTTGTCCTCTGCCTTCAACACAGTGGACCATTCTGTCTTACTACAGACTCTCTCATCTCTTGGTATCACAGACTTGGCCCTATTCTGGATCTCCTCAAACCTAACAGATCGGATATTTAGCGTCTCCCACTCACACACCACCTACTCATCTCGCCCCCTATTTGTCGGTGTCCGACAAGGTTCAGTTCTTGGACACCTGCTCTTCTCCATCTACACCTTCAGCCTGGGACAGCTCGTAGAGTCCCATTGCTTTCAGTATCATCTCTATGCTGATGACACACAGATCTACCTCACTGGACCTGATATCACCTCCTTACTAACCAGAATCCCACAATGTCTGTCCGCTATTTCATCGTTCTTCTCTGCTAGATTTCTAAAGTTTAACATGGATAAAACAGAATTCATCATATTTCCCCCATCTCACTCAACCCCCCTGGCTGCTCTCTCCTCACTCTCCCAGTCCCACATGCTCGCAGCCTTGGAGTAACCCTTGACTCTGATCTCTCCATCAAACCATATATACAAGCCCTTTTCACTTCCTGCTGACTCCAACTCAAAAATATTTCCCGGATCCACACATTCCTTAACCAAGAATCTGCAAAAACACTAGTGCATGCCCTGATCATCTCCCGCCTCAACTTCTGTAACCTTCTGCTTTGTGGCCTCCCCTCTAACACACTTGCACTCCTCCAATATATCCTAAACTCTGCTGCAGGACTAATCCATCTATTCCCCCGCTATTCCCCGGCCTCTCCTCTCTGTCAATACCTTCACTGGCTCCCCATTGCCCAGAGGCTTTAGTTCAAAATCGTAACCTTGGCATATAAAGCCATCCATAACCTGTCTCCTCCATACATCTGTGACCTAGTCTCCCAGTATGTACCTGCACGCAGCCTACGATCCTCACAAGATCTCCTTCTCTACTTCCCTCGTATCTCTTCTTGCCACAGTCACATACAAGATTTGTCCTGTGCATCCCCCCTACTCTGGAACGCTCTACCCCAAGATATCAGACTCTTGCCTACGTGGAAACCTTGAAAAGGCTTCTGAAGATCCACCTCTTCCGACAAATCAACATCCTGCAGAAACCCTTGCTCAACCATACCGTTGCACGACCAGCAACTGTATTATCACCCATCCCTTGTAGATTGTGAGCCCTCGCGGGCAGGATCCTCGCTCCACCATACTGCTGCACGACCAGCTCTACCCTCACCTACTGTATCCTCACCCATCCCTTGTAGATTGTGAGCCCTCGCGGGCAGGGTCCTCTCCACCATACTGCTGCACGACCAGCTCTGCCCTCACCTACTGTATCCTCATCCATCCCTTGTAGAGTGTGAGCCCTCGCGGGCAGGATCCTCGCTCCACCATACTGCTGCATGACCAGCCCTACCCTCACCTACTGTATCCTCATCCATCCCTTGTAGAGTGTGAGCCCTCGCGGGCAGGATCCTCGCTCCACCATACTGCTGCACGACCAGCTCTACACTCACCTACTGTATCCTCATCCATCCCTTGTAGAGTGTGAGCCCTCGCGTGCTGGGTCCTTGCTCCACCATACTGCTGCACGACCAGCTCTACCCTCACCTACTGTATCCTCACCCATCCCTTGTAGATTGTGAGCCCTCGCGGGCAGGGTCCTCTCTCCACCATACCGCTGCACGACCAGCTCTACCCTCACCTACTGTATCCTCACCCATCCCTTGTAGATTGTGAGCGCTCACGGGTAGGGTCCTCGCTCCACCATACCACTGCACGACCAGCTCTACCCTCACATACTGTATTATCACCCATCCCCTGTAGACTGTGAGCCCTCGCGGGCAGGGTCCTCGCTCCACCATACTGCTGCACGACCAGCTCTACCCTCACCTACTGTATCCTCACCCATCCCTTGTAGATTGTGAGCCCTCGCGGGCAGGGTCCTCGCTCCACCATACCGCTGCACGACCAGCTCTACCCTCACCTACTGTATCCTCACCCATCCCCTGTAGATTGTGAGCCCTCGCGGGCAGGGTGCTCGCTCCACCATACTGCTGCACGACCAGCTCTACCCTCACCTACTGTATCCTCACCCATCCCTTGTAGACTGTGAACCCTCGCGGGCAGGGTCCTCGCTCCACCATACCACTGCACGACCAGCTCTGCCCTCACCTACTGTATCCTCACCCATCCCCTGTAGATTGTGAGCCCTCGCGGGCAGGGTCCTCGCTCCACCATACCACTGCACGACCAGCTCTACCCTCACCTACTGTATTATCACCCATCCCTTGTAGATTGTGAGCCCTCGCGGGCAGGGTCCTCGCTCCACCATACCGCTGCACGACCAGCTCTTCCCTCACCTACTGTATCCTCACCCATCCCCTGTAGACTGTGAGCCCTCGCAGGCAGGGTCCTCGCTCCACCATACCTCTGCACGACCAGCTCTATCCTCACCTACTGTATCCTCACCCATCCCTTGTAGATTGTGAGCCCTCGCGGGCAGGGTCCTCGCTCCACCATACCGCTGCACGACCAGCTCTACCCTCACCTACTGTATCCTCACCCATCCCCTGTAGATTGTGAGCCCTCGCGGGCAGGGTCCTCGCTCCACCATACCGCTGCACGACCAGCTCTACCCTCACCTACTGTATCCTCACCCATCCCCTGTAGATTGTGAGCCCTCGCGGGCAGGGTCCTCGCTCCACCATACCGCTGCACAACCAGCTCTATCCTCACCTACTGTATCCTCACCCATCCCCTGTAGACTGTGAGCCCTCGCGGGCAGGGTCCTCTCTCCACCATACCGCTGCACGACCAGCTCTACCCTCACCTACTGTATCCTCACCCATCCCCTGTAGATTGTGAGCCCTCGCGGACAGGGTCCTCGCTCCACCATACCACTGCACGACCAGCTCTACCCTCACCTACTGTATTATCACCCATCCCTTGTAGATTGTGAGCCCTCGCGGGCAGGGTCTTCGCTCCACCATACCGCTGCACGACCAGCTCTTCCCTCACCTACTGTATCCTCACCCATCCCCTGTAGATTGTGAGCCCTCGCGGGCAGGGTCCTCGCTCCACCATACCGCTGCACGACCAGCTCTACCCTCACCTACTGTATCCTCACCCATCCCCTGTAGATTGTGAGCCCTCGCGGGCAGGGTCCTCGCTCCACCATACCACTGCACGACCAGCTCTACCCTCACCTACTGTATCCTCACCCATCCCCTGTAGATTGTGAGCCCTCGCGGGCAGGGTCCTCGCTCCACCATACCGCTGTACGACCAGCTCTACCCTCACCTACTGTATCCTCACCCATCCCCTGTAGATTGTGAGCCCTCGCAGGCAGGGTCCTCGCTCCACCATACCGCTGCACGACCAGCTCTACCCTCACCTACTGTATCCTCACCCATCCCCTGTAGATTGTGAGCCCTCGCAGGCAGGGTCCTCTCTCCACCATACCGCTGCACGACCAGCTCTATCCTCACCTACTGTATCCTCACCCATCCCTTGTAGATTGTGAGCCCTCGCGGGCAGGGTCCTCGCTCCACCATACCGCTGCACGACCAGCTCTACCCTCACCTACTGTATCCTCACCCATCCCCTGTAGATTGTGAGCCCTCGCGGGCAGGGTCCTCGCTCCACCATACCGCTGCACGACCAGCTCTACCCTCACCTACTGTATCCTCACCCATCCCCTGTAGATTGTGAGCGCTCACGGGCAGGGTCCTCTCTCTTCTTGTATCAGTCGGTGACTTGTTTTGTTCAAGATTATTGAAGGTGTTTTTTATTATGTATACTCCTTTTCACATGTAAAGTGCCATGGAATGAATGGTGCTATAATAATAAATAATAATAATTATCTTAAGGGTTATATTTCACTTTCATTTCATCTAATGTTATTTACACCTTGAGTTATCCATTTGAGAAGGACTATGTTGGCCAAACCACAGCCATTCAAGGTGCGTATTACTAAATATAATTCGGCAATGAGGGAGTTTGATAAAAAAAAAAAAATAGTGGTAAAAAGGAAGCAGGTGAGAACAAATTTAAGGAAATTACAATTGCAAGACATTTCCATGCAGTCAATCATTGTGTTTTCTACCTTAAATGGCTTTGATAGCGCCATTACTTCAACGTGAAGTGTTCTGGATCTCAACATTATGTATTCTGAGTTTGGCTGAATGTGAGGAGTTTGGAGGAGTATAAAAGGCTTGGACTGATACCCAGAGGCTTACGGGTCCTGATCTTCCCAGCTCGGGAAGCTGATGATGTTTTTCAGAAAACCTGGGAAACAGGGCTTCTGAAGTGTTCTACATTCTTATAGATATGCTGATTGAGCATGACCAAACCTTGCTAAAAAAGCTAAAGGAGGAGATTAGGAGTCGTGAGGGTAAATTTAGTGGTTTCGATGATGAGAGTCTAGTTTCTCCATTTAAACAGCATCTTAAAGTAACTATTGATCAATTTGAAAAGGACATAATAAATGGAAAGAAGTGGAAATTTCACAGGGACAAGGCAGACTGTAATAATGGACGTGCATTTAAATGGAGTCATAAAGGCAATAGACGACCCGGGGTCCCTGTGATTAGGACACCAACAGACCCCAGTTTGCGACATGAATTTTCATCTAAAGATTTTTTATCATGAGACGCAAGCGATGCAGAAGGAGCCGTAGGAGGAATGGGGGTACAGCTACAACCCAAAGAAAAGAGCATCTCTCCAATATACCCACAGCCAGGAGAGACCGGGAAAAGGATAAATCTCTGACATCAGTCACATCGCACTTTCTAGAATTTCATAACAGCAACACTGCCGGACTACAGGTAATAGGTATGGAAAGCTTACGGACAAACATCGGGGGGGCAACATTACTAACACCCTCCTTCGATGTGAATCCAAGTGGATTTATAATCTACAAAGTCTGGCCCCATGCTGTTCCCATGTCATTTGAGCACTGTTCCCATCGATTTGGGCAATGTTTAGGCCCTCTGCAGACCGCCGGTGGGAGCCGACGGAAAAATGCTCGAGCTTCCCATAGACTTACATTGGGCTCGTTGCTCGGGTCGAGCCCCCGAGTATTCCAATGTGCTCGACCCGAGCATCGAGCACCCGAGCATTTTAGTGCTCGCTCATCACTAATTATGAGTAATGCAAGCTGAGATTACCTATTGTTAAGAGTAATACTTTATCTATAAAGTTATAATAGTAGGGCAAATCAAATAACCCTCAGAAAATTCTAATCTCCGGAATATTCTTTACAACAAACTGCGTTAAGTAACAGTAGAGGAGCTGTAAAGATCGGGCGGTTCACGTAGTAACAGTTTATGTTAATTACAAGTAGATACTGCCCATGGAGATTATAAAACCATATACCGATCACCATGTGATAATGGGGGTGCTATAGTGGTGTAATATGGTGATATCACCCTCAGGGGGCAGAGGGACGCAACTATGACTCATGGCGCTCCTCAAGCAACTCATATGGCAGGTAAATACTTTACCTATACCTTTTGCAGCATGATGTCAGGATGACCCCGGCGAGATCATGCAGAATCCCATCGCTCCCTTCAATTTGTCAGGGATTATTATCCCAAATATCAAAGAGACTAACCACTGTGGTCTTTGGAGTGAAAAGCTCTCTGCCACCCCCTATTGTCCGGACAATTACACGACTGGCCGATGATCAACCGAGGGGACCGCAGGCTGTTCTTACTAATTAGTTATCAGAAAGCTAACAGTGAGCGTATGGGGTACACACCTCCGGATTCCAATGCATGGACTATGTGTATATACCCCCGTACGATCACTGCTAACTCCACGATAACTCAGGAAAGATTATTAGCTGCCACCACCAATCAGTTTTCCGGCTGATTGGATGCCGTTTCTGGTAGCATGTGGCTTCGGGGCAATGCTCAATTACAGAGCAAAAGAAACAGAACTAATACATTTTGAAATTAAATCAAAAGGGAAGCAGTGTTTAGGAAAAATATACAAAAGATTTTACAAAGGGAGACAAAACAATACAGAATATACAGTCGCAGAAGATAAAAGGGATTAACAGAAGAATTGACTATACTGATCGCAGAGACGATTCAGTTTAGCCGAAGGAGAGCGCTCCGATTGGCCATTTCCTGAACGTGGCCCCTACATACATGAAAAATGTATCTCTCAGAACGAACCCAGATCATAATTTGGCTTGATCTTTTATCAGCCCCTGAGTCCTACATCTAAGGGTCAGCTCAGATTGGAAAAAACAGAGGAAAAAGGAGGGGGGGTGAGTGACTTCAGGGATTTTTAATATTTTCTATGAAACATGACTATTGTTGTATATGTGTGATCTCTATGGGCAGTATTCTGTTGTGCTTTATCAGCAGTGATATTTATCACCATGCGAATCGTTACACCGCTATAGCTCCCCCATGATCACATGGTAATTTACATTTGTTTCTGTGTGGGCCCCCCTAACACATACCACTCTTCATGATGCACAGATACAGCAGAGAAATATATATATATAGAGTACAATGCCAAAGATTTCACTTCTTACATTACATGAGTGATATCTATTGTAAATTCCACAACATCTCAGAAACCGGCGAATCGCTCCATACAGAATACTGACCCCCATAAAATGCTGCATACAGGATACTGGCCCCCATATTACGCTCCATACAGAATACTGGCCCCCATATAACACTCCATACAGGATACTGGCCCCCATATGATGCTCCATACAGAATACTGGCCCCCATATTACGCTCTGTACAAGATACTGGCCCCCTTATAATGCTCCATACAGAATACTGGCCCCCAAATAATGCTCCATGCAGGATACTGACCCCCATATTATGCTCTGTACAGAACACTGGCCCCCTTATAATATTCCATACAGAATACTGCTCCCCAAATAATTCTCCATGCAGGGTACTGGCTCCCATATTACGCTCTGTACAGGATACTGGCGCCCTTATAATGCTCCATACAGAATACTGGCCCCAAAATAAAGCACCATGCAGGATACTTCCCACATATTACGCCCTGTACAGGATACTGGCCCCCTTATGCTCCATACAGAATACTGGCCACAAAATAATGCTAGATGCAGGATACCGGCCCCCATATTATGCTCTGTACAGGATACTGGCCCCCTTATAATGCTCCATACAGAATACTGGCCCCCAAATAATGCTCCATGCAGGATACTGACCCCCATATTACGCTCTGTACAAAATACTGGCCCCCTTATAATGCTCCATACAGAATACTGGCCCCCAAATAATTCTCCATGCAGGGTACTTACCCTCATATTACGCTCTGCACAGGATACTGGCCCCCTTATAATGCTACATACAGAATGCTGGCCCCAAAATAATGCCCCATGCAGGATGTCACCCCTCATATAATGCCCCATGCATGATGTCACCCCTCATATAATGCACCATGCAGGATATCACCCCCTATATAATGCTCCATGCAGGATGTCACCCCCCCATATAATGCCCCATGCAGGATGTCACCCCCTCTTATAATGCCCCATGCAGGATGTCACCCCCTCTTATAATGCCCCATGCAGGATGTCATCTCTCCCCCCCTTATAATGCCCCACGCCTCCATGTATTAAAAAGCAAAAAAACAAATACTCTCCTCGCTTCTCACCTGCTGCCACTGCTCCAGACTCCTCACCTGCGCCGGCGTCTTCCCGCTCTGCGCTGTGATGGCTCAGGAGAGAGCGCGGTGTAATGACGTCACAGTGCAGCAGCCGTGGAAGAGACCGGACCTGCAGCGGAGGCACGGGGAGAGGTAAGTATTGTGCCGGGGCCCTGAGCAAGCGGGAGGGACCGGGCGCTGGCACCGCACCGCTCACGGGTCTCATAGCGCGCAGGGGTCCCCGACAGTGAGTGAGCCCCTCCGCCTGCTCAGGGCCCCGGCACTTGCCCGGGTGCACCAGGTGCTGATGCCGGCCCTGTTGGGCAGTATATACTTGTAGGTGACATAAAAGAGAATCTGTCACCAGGTTTTTGCTGTCCCAAATGAGAATAGCATGATGTAGGGTCAGAGACCCCAATTCCAGCATTGCATCACTTACTGACCTGCTTACTCTACTTTTGATTAAAAAAAAAAAAATTCAAATGTTTTTTCATCTGTTTTATAATTTGATCATTTGAAATGAATCACAGACTTAATTAAACACTCACTAATCGTTACACCAATACGCGGAGTAACAAAGAGAAGTGCAGCTTCTGCGCAGCCGCTTTTCCAAGCGACCTTTACTCCGTTTGCCCATTCTTCCTTCATAAACCTTAGTGGCTTATACAGATGTAAATTCACCAGAAGTGGAGAAGGTTTCACCACCGACTATCTTATCTCACAAGAACATTTTTACAGCGGTCTTTTATCATGTTCCTGAAGCAATCTTAGGTTTTTTTGCTTAATATCATTTCCTTCCTATTTCTCAGGAATATTATAAACATTTATTAAAATTGCAGAACCATAAAACTTACGGGACGTTCACAATGAGCTCTTTTGAAATAGATTTTTGGGGTTTAAAAATCCACTTGTAAATATAAAAAAAAATACCCGCGGGGAATCTGACATCATTTTTTTAGTATGTTTCTAATTTATCATTGACCAAATTTGAAGCTTCATTTTTTAGGCATAAAGGATAAGTTCACACATTTTTCTTACTTTGATTTTTCTGTCTGAAAAACCCAAATAATAAAGTTTTTACATTTTTTGACATGTTTTATTATGTTGTCTTTTTGGTATGGGGCGTTTTATGTTTCAGTTGATTCAGTAGTTACATTTGGATTTTTTTCAAGCACGATACAGCTGTACAGATGCAATAAACTACAGCAGCCTGATAAATATACAGATCTATGCTACTGCTGTGAATGCCAGAACTGCTGTTATCCCGGATCCCAGCACTATAAGTCCTTAAATGCCACCGTCAAGAATGACAATAGCAGGGGACAAGTTTCACAGAGGAAGAGGTCTCCTTCTGTCAGTCCATCAACATCCCAACTGCAAGATCATGGGATGCCAATTTTTTTAAGAGTTCTGCAGCAAGGGCCTTCTGGTATTGCCCCATTTTTGTAGACCTCTCCACCTCAGGAATAAGAGAGTGAAAGTTCTCCTTGTAGGGGGGTTTAAAAGTGTCACCAACCAGTAATGACGGTCACCCAACATTTTGACAACGCGAGGGTCACGGTTAAGGCAGCGTAACATAAAGTCAGCCATGCGTGCCAGACTGGTAACGGGCAAGACTTCCGTGTCCTCACCAAGATGACGACTGACCATGCTCTCCTCCTCCTCCTCCTCCTCTTCCTCCTCCCCCCTGTCCTCAGGCCACCCACGCTGAACCGACGGTATGACACTTGTACAGGTACTACCGTCTACAACGCATGATAGCAGCTCCTGTTCTTCCTCCTCCTCTTCCTCTCCCTCATTGTCCCCCAATGCACGTTGGGATGAGATGAGGCTGGGCTGTGTGCAATTGCCCGCTACAGCTTCTTGATCCATCTCATCATACTCTGGCTGCAATGCCTCCTCTTTAATTCTCTGCAGAGAGCGTTGCAAAAGACAGACAAGTGGGATGCTGATGCTAATGATGGCATCGCCACTCACCATCTTGGTGGACTCCTCAAAGTTTGTCAAGATGGTACATATGTCAGACATCCAGGTCCACTCCTGAGGTCTTATGTGTGGAGTCTGACCTGAATATCGACGGCCTTGTTGCAGCTGGTACTCCACAACTGCTCTCTTCTGCTCACAAATCCTTTGCAACATGTGGAGGGTAGAGTTCCAACGTGTGGGGACATCACACACCAGTCGGTGTGACGGAAGCTGCAAATGCTGCTGCAACACAGCAAGGGCGGCGGAAGCTGTAGCCGAGTTGCGAAAATGAGCTGACAGGCGACGTACTTTGACGAGCAGATCTGGCAACTCGGGGTACAATTTAAGAAACCGCTGAATCACGAGGTTAAGCACATGAGCCAAGCATGGTACGTGTGTGATCTCGCCTCCAGGTTACGGCCATTGTCACACACGACCATGCCTGGATGTAGGTTCAGTGGTCTCAGTCACAGATCTGCCTGCTCTTTCACAGCTGTCCACAACTCACAAGCAGTGTGAGGTTTATCACCTAAGCTTATGAGATTCAGCACAGCCTGTTGCCGCTTGGCGGAGGCAGTACTGCAATGCTTCCAGCTTGTAACTGATGTGGTGATATCTGAGATGGAGGCTGAATATGAGGAGGAGGAGGATGATGCGCAGGAGCTGTACACTGTGGGGGCAACTCTGACTGACATAGGGCCCGCAATCCTCGGTGTGGGGAGGATGTGTTCCGTCCCAAGGTCCGACTGGGCCCCGGCTTCCACTATGTTTTACCCAGTGTGCCGTCAGGGAGATGTACCGTCCCTGGCCACAAGCACATGTCCACGTGTCCATTGTCAGGTGGACTCTCTCAGTAACTGCGTTGTTGAGGGCACGGCAAATGTTTTGGGACACGTGCTTGTGTAGTGCGGGGATGGCATACCGGGCAAAATAGTGTCGGCTGGGCACTGAGTACCGATGGATGGCCACCGGCATAAGGTTGTGGAAGGATTCCGTCTCCACCAACCTAAAAGGCTGCATTTCCAATGCAAGCAGTCGTGAAATGCGCAAATTTACAACTGTGGGGGGTTGGCTGCGAATTTGCGCCTTCGTTCAAAGGTCTGGGATATGGACACTTGAACGCTGCAGTGGGACGTGGACGTGGACGTTGATGCTGTTCCTTGAGAAACTGCCATAACAAGTGAAGACTGAGAGGAGGGGGCATCTTTGCATGCAGTATGGACCGGGGGTTGCCTTGCACGCACAACAGGGGGTTCTCTTACACGCACAACAGCGGAAGAAGCAGTGGTGACACCCGCTGACACTGGTTGTGGACCCTGGGGTTCGCCCCACAAAGTCGGGTGCTTTGCTGCCATGTGCCTGATCATGCTGGTGGTGGTCAGGCTGATAGTTTTGTCATCCCTGCTGATGCTGGCATGGCAGGTGGTACAAATGGCCTTTTTGGGGTTATCAGCAGAGTCTTTAAAAAAATTCCAGACTCTGGAAGACCTACCGGTTGTACTGGCAACGTCCCTCGTGTTGGTGTTACGGGGAACTGTTGCCCGCTTTCTGTGTGCGGTCACCACACTGCTTCTTCCTGCCTGTTGGGGTACTCTGCCTCCCTCCCCCTGTGTGCTGCTGGCCTCACTCTGCATGTCCCCCTGCCACGTTGGGTCAGTAACTAGATCATCCACCACCTCCTCCTCATCCACTTGCGCACCACGGTCCTCCTCCTAACTTCGTGGCAATTGTGTCTCGTCATCGTCCACCTCTTGTGACAAATTGCCAGTGTCGACATCCTGTGGCCGTGGCTGTTCAAATATTTGGGCATCGCTACATGGGATCTCCTCTTCCACCACTTCAAGCGGAGCAGACGAGGGGCAAAAATATGGAAATGGACCAGTGAACAGATCTTCAGAGTGTCCAAATGTGGGATCAGTTGCTGTCTGATGACACTCGGCATGGTGGGAGGAAGGAGCATCAGGGTGAGGAGGAGTATGTGGTCGAGACTCACGGCTACTAAAACTTGACTGTGTGGAAGACAGACCAGAGGTGGTGGTGCCAAGGTAACTGGAAGTATTATCTGTTATCCAATTAATAACCTGTTCACACTGATCAGTTCGCAATAGTGGTGTTGTTCTGTGCTTCCTTAGTAATTCGGTCAAGAAGTGGGAGCGAGAAGATGTGGCTGTTGGTTGTGGCACATTTTCACCTAGGCCACGGCCCCGTCCTCTACACGCACCATCACCAGAACGTCCACTTCCACGTCCCTTGCCACGCGCCTTGCCCATTGTAAATGTAAAATAGCTTACACTCGCACTATCAATGGTAAAAGGATAATAAAAAGGAGATTAGAACCGTGGAAGAGGAAAACCGCAGTTCTATTTCTCTGGCCTACACCAGAATCTTTTAAACAGATATTTTTGTGTCTGAACAGTCACAGACACACTCAATTTTTTTTTTTTTTGGGGGGGAGGGGGATTACCAAATGGTTAATAAGACGCGTATTTGTACAGTCTGACTCAGGAAAAAAAAAATACAGGATGTAGATGAAAAAAAAAGGATTTTTCCTGGCCCCTGAGACCAGGGGATAAGTCTAGCAATTTTACCAGCAGGAGCACACAGGACTGTAATGCAGCATTTGCTGGTATAACCACTGCGTCTCCTATACAGCCTGCCTGCCTGCCTGCCTGATATCTGGGATGGATATTAGTCCTGAGAAGGACTGTTTGTTTGTTCTGGCAGCCTTTACAGACCCTACAATAACTATTTCACACTATATATCTCTTACCCTAACTCAGCAGCACTGACCCTACACTGTCTGATCCCGGGCGACTGTGTCCAAGATGGCGGTGCCCGGTTTTAAATACTCGAGGTGACGCTGTGCGGCCAGCCAATCACTGTAATGCCTACAAACAACATGGCTGCGGCATTACAGTGACTGGCTGGCAATCCCTGCATGTTCATTGGCTCTGTAAAGAGCGCCAAACGTGCAGGGTGGAGACCCGAGCTCTCGCCCGAGTAACCCGGAAATGCTCGGTGCTCACCGAACATCTCGAGTAGTGAGATGTTCGGGCGAGTACCGAGCAGTGTCAAGCATGCTCGCTCAACACTAATACTTAACAAAAAGTGTGAAACAACTGAAAATATGTCTTATATTCTAGGTTCTTCAAAGTATCCATCTTTTGCTTTGATGACTGCTTTGCACACTCTTGGCATTCTCTTGATGAGCTTCAAGAGGTAGTCACCGGAAATGGTCTTCCAACAATCTTGAAGGAGTTCCCAGAGATGCTTCGCACTTGTTGGCCCTTTTGCCTTCACTCTGCGGTCCAGCTCACCCCAAACCATCTCGATTGGGTTCAGGTCTGGTGACTGTGGAGGCCAGGTTATCTGGCGTAGCCCCCCATCACTCTCCTTCTTGGTCAAATAGCCCTTACACAGCCTGGAGGTGTGTTTGGGGTCACTGTCCTGTTGAAAAATAAATGATGGTCCAACTAAACGTAAACCGGATGGAATAGCATGACCCCCGGCGCTGACATCCGCTGACGTCACAACAAGTCCAGGCTGCAGCCGGGGGTCCCTCTTCACGTTCCACCGGTGGATGCTGGGTTGTGGGCTGGGTTACCCCGCAGGTCACACCCGGCATCCACCGCGCGCTCTCCCTCTCCTCATTCACTGGGAAAGTGCATGGTGGATGCTGAGTGTGACGCGAGGGGTAACTCCGCTCACAACCAAGCAGCCACCGCGGGGACCCCAGCGCTGAGTCACACCTCACTTGTCGTGACGTCAGCGTGGGTTCACATGATGCCTGTGAGCGGCCACCGATAGCGCCGCTCACAGGCTGAACCTGCAACAGAAGGTAATTACAAAGACAGTTATGGGCCCTGGGGGGGATACATTGGGGACATAATAAAAAGTTGTGACCAACTTCTTTAACGCCTTTAGGGAACATGGTAAAAAATAAACCAATAATAAAATGAAGCAAAAAACGATGCTTTAACATGATACTGCTGAACAAAAAGTGGAATCCAGCACCATCAAGAGTAAAAATGTAAATAAAAATGGTACCACTGAAAACGTCATCTTGTCCCGCAAAAAACAAGCTGCCATACAGCTCCATCATCCGAAAAACAGTTATAGCTCTTAGAATAAAGCGATGCAAAAAAAAAATATTTTTTTCTATAAAATAGTTTTTATTGTGTTAAAGCGCCAAAGCATAAAAAATTGTATAAATGTAGTATCGCTGTAAAAGTACTGACCCGAAGAATAAAGCTACCTTATCAATTTAACCACATGCGGAACGGCATAAAAAAAATACTCAAAAAAAATTTCCTGAATTGTTGGTTTTTGATTATTCTGCCTCCCAAAAATTGGAATAGAAAGCGATCAAAAGATGGCACATGGCCAAAAATGGTAGCCCATAGTAACTCTGCTGCCTCATTATAGTGAATGGATCCCTCGGGGGTTTCATCTGAATTACCTCACTTGGAGATTTCAATGGACACCCCGATATCAGTGCTCAGCATAGAGCACAGGATAAACGGGAACATTTTACATAACATTTTGGATCACAATAAAAGCTTCAACTCAATCCACAATAAAAGCAAGTCCCCACTCAGGTCTGTCATCTGTTAACAGAAATAAAGGGGGCCTCCACATTACTAGTAGCACAAAGGCTCTGGAAAAGCTAAATGGTCCTTACCCCCCAAAAGAAATCCAGCAAATTCTGTGCTCCCAAATACAAATGCTCAACTCTCTTTTGAGCCCTCGTGTGCCTAAAACACAGTTAGCGTCCACATATTTGGCATTTTTGTAGCGATGAGAGCCCGCCTAATTTATGGGTGCATGTCTCCAGAAGCACAAGCTGGGTACAATTACTGGTCACTACAACATACTGGTCACTACGACGGCAGTTTCCAATTCTCACTCAACAACATTCACTGCTGCTTGTTTCTGGAAAACACTTATGTAGTTAAAATCCTCACCACACCTGCAGATAAATTCCATAAGTGGTATAATTCCCAAAATGGGGACACATGAGGGGAGATTCTGCTCTTTTAGCACTTAGGGCCTCTGTATATGGAGTCTGCATACTATTCTAGGAAAATCTGCGCTCCAGGAGGCAAATAGCACTCCATCCCTCCCGAGCCTCATCGTATGGCTAAGCAGTACTGTACTGGTATTGCCACATTCAGAAAAAATTGTGTGAAAAGTTTTGGTGCCATTTTTACCCCTGTCCCAGTGTAAAAATGTAAAATCTGCGGCTAAAACAAAACTTTGGTGGTAAAAATGTAATTATTCTTTCTTCACCACCCAATGGTGTAAAATTCTGTGAGGCACATGTGGTGTCAGCATGCTCACTGCACCCCTATGAATTCATTGAGAGGTGTAGTTTGTAAAATGGGGTCTCTTATGGGGGGTTCTGCTGTTCTGGCACCTTAAAGGCTCTGTCCATGTGACATGGCACTGTCAAACCAGCCCAGCAAAATATTTTTCAATAAATATGTTTTTAGCCACATATGGGGTATCGGCGTACTCAGAAGAAATTGCACAAAAAATGTTGTGGTCCATTTTCTCCTGCTATCCTTTTGAAAATAAAAATACTGGGGCTAAGATAACATTTTTGTGGGAAAAATATAGATTTTTTAATTTTTACAGATCCACGTTGTAAAATTCTGTGAAGCACCTGTGGGTTCAAGGTGCTCTCCACACATCTAAATAAATTCTTTGAGGGATCTAGTTTCTAAAATGGGGTCACTTGTGGGGAGTATTCACTGTTTAGGCATCAGGGGCTCCCCAAACGTGATATGGCACCAGCAGACCATTCCATCAAAGTCTGCATTCCCAAAATGTCACTCCTTCCTTTCTGAGCCCTGCCGTGCCCCCAAACAATAGGTTACCCCCACAAATGGTGTACATGCTTGCTCAGGAAAAATTGTACAACAAATTTTTGGGGCAATTTTCTCCTGTTACCCCTTTGATAACAAAAATTAGGAGCTAAAAACATTTTTGTGGGATTTTTTTTATTTTCATGGCTCTACGTTATAAACTTCTGTGAAGCACCTGGGGGTTCAAGGTGCTCTCCACATGTCTAGATAAGTTCCAGATAATGTTTAGGCACATCAGGGACTCCCCAAATGTGACATGGCGTCCACTAGTTATTCAAGCAATTTTTACAAAAAGTCAAATGGCGCTCGTCCCCTCCAAGCCCTGCCGTGCAAAAAACAGTGATTTTACCCCACATATGGGAAAAATGTGTAAATATGCTCTGTGGGTGAAATTTTTAACTGGACTGCTGTTAGCAAGCCTTGCTGCTGACCACCAGCTCAATCCGAGATCATACTACAAGCTTTTCATCGACGGTATTTGTAGCATATGCTACTGGAGCAGACATTTTGGAGCTGTGGGGGTACTATGCTCTTTGCTCTTTGGGTGAAATTTTTGACTGCACTGGTGGTTGCAAGCCTCACTCTCTGTGAGGGCACTGATAACCTTTTTATGTTATCCATTTACTTGCTGATTTACCATGATTGCTATGGTGCAGAACCCCTTTAAGTAATTCCCTATCCACATTTATTTGCCGGGCAATTGTCCTGCTCTTACCCTCATTTTTCTTCCTTCTGCAGCCCCCAAGCCCTTACTCCGACCATTTTACAGCCATTTTACAGCACTGAAGTTCGGGTCTCCAGTGCTTCATATTGGCTTCTTTGTCCGTGTCCGGTGTCAAGTTTGGGTCAAGTTCAGATCCAGAAATGGACTTTTTAAAAGGCTGGCGAACCCGAACATCCACTGGTTCACTCATCACTATTATTATTATTTATTTACACTGTGTTCCAAATTATTATGCATATAATATTTTCTCAGATTTTCCCAAATTACCTATATGAATTGCAGTCATTGTAATTTTCCAGTCAAATAACTATTCGAGTACAATTGAAAGGTTTTTGTACAATCTGCCTATGATAACAGGATATTTAAATAAAAATAAAAAACTCAAACTGCACTCAAAATGCATGTTCCAAATTATTATGCACAGCAGAGTTTTCAACCTTTTCATTTTAATAAAGAACAAAAAAATGGTCATTTTTGAAATTATAAGCATTAGCAGGTTATTACACACTGAAATCAAACAGTTTTCACCTCAAAACTTTATTCTAGGTGATGTTACATTTGCACATAGGACCCCTTGTTCGAAAGGAGCTTCTCAACTCTCTCGTCCATTGAATTTGTCAGGTTTTGGATGGTTTCTGCTTCAATTGTTTTGCATGCCCCGTCTCATGCTGCACATAACACATCTGCATCTCTGTTATGGGCATAAAAGGGGACAAACTTATGGTGTGACCCCCATGCTCTCCTGACCTCAACCCCATTGAGAACCTCTGGAGCATCATCAAAAGGAGTGTCTATGATGGTGGGAGGCAGTTCACATCTAAGCAACAGCTCTGGGAGGGTATTCTGTCCTCATGCAAAACAATTGAAGCAGAAACCATCCAAAACCTGACAAATTCAATGGACGAGAGAGTTCAGAAGCTCCTTTCCAACAAGCGGTCCTATGTGCAAATGTAACATCACCTAGAATAAAGTTTTGAGTTGAAAACTGTTTGATTTCAGTGTGTAATAACCGGCTAATGCTTAGAATTTCACAAATGACCATTTTTTTGTTCTTTATTAAAATGAAAAGGTTGAAAACTCTGCTGTGCAGAATAATTTGGAACATGCATTTTGAGTGCAGTTTGAGTGTTTTTATTTTTTTTAAATATCCTGTTATCATCGGCAGTTTATACAAAAACCTTTCAATTGTCCTCTAATAGTTATTTGACTGGAAAATTACAAAGACTACAATTCATATAGGGAATCTGGGAAAATCTGAGAAAATATTATTTGCATAATAATTTGGAACACAGTGTATAGCGCCATTGATTCCATGGTCTGTACATGAGGAGGGGTTACATACCAGATACAGATATCACTTACAGTAAAGAACTAACAATGATAGACGGGTACAGAGGGAGGAGGACCCTGCCCCTGTGGGCTTACATTCTACAGATACATTGTATATTATTATTATTTATATAGCGCCATTGATGCCATGGTGCTGTACATGAGAAGAGGTTACATACCAGATACAGATATCACTTACAGTAACTAACAATGATAGACGGGTACAGAGGGAGGAGGACCCTGCCCCTGCGGGCTTACATTCTACAGATACATTGTATATTATTATTATTTATATAGCGCCATTGATGCCATGGTGCTGTACATGAGAAGGGGTTACATACAAGATACAGATATCACTTACAGTAAAGAACTAACAATGATAGACGGGTACAGAGGGAGGAGGACCCTGCCCCTGCAGGCTTACATTCTACAGATACATTGTATATTATTATTATTTATATAGCACCATTGATGCCATGGTGCTGTACATGAGAAGAGGTTACATACCAGATACAGATATCACTTACAGTAAAGAACTAACAATGATAGACGGGTACAGAGGGAGGAGGACCCTGCCCCTGCGGGCTTACATTCTACAGATACATTGTATATTATTATTATTTATATAGAGCCATTGATTCCATGGTGCTGTACATGAGAAGAGGTTACATACCAGATACAGATATCACTTACAGTAAAGAACTAACAATGATAGACGGGTACAGAGGGAGGAGGACCCTGCCCCTGCAGGCTTACATTCTACAGATACATTGTATATTATTATTATTTATATAGAGCCATTGATTCCATGGTGCTGTACATGAGAAGAGGTTACATACCAGATACAGATATCACTTACAGTAAAGAACTAACAATGATAGACGGGTACAGAGGGAGGAGGACCCTGCCCCTGCGGGCTTACATTCTACAGATACATTGTATATTATTATTATTTATATAGAGCCATTGATTCCATGGTGCTGTACATGAGAAGAGGTTACATACCAGATACAGATATCACTTACAGTAAAGAACTAACAATGATAGACGGGTACAGAGGGAGGAGGACCCTGTCCCTGCGGGCTTACATTCTACAGATACATTGTATATTATTATTATTTATAAAGCACCATTGATTACATGGTGCTGTACATGAGAAGAGGTTACATACCAGATACAGATATCACTTACAGTAAAGAACTAACAATGATAGACGGGTACAGAGGGAGGAGGACCCTGCGCCTGCGGGCTTACATTCTACAGATACATTGTATATTATTATTATTTATATAGCGGCATTGATTCCATGGTCTGTACATGAGGAGGGGTAACATACCAGATACAGATATCACTTACAGAAAAGAACTAACAATGATAGACGGGTACAGAGGGAGGAGGACCCTGCCCCTGGGGGCTTACATTCTACAGATACATTGTATATTATTATTATTTATATAGCGCCATTGATTCCATGGTCTGTACATGAGGAGGGGTTACATACCAGATACAGATATCACTTACAGTAAAGAACTAACAATGATAGACGGGTACAGAGGGAGGAGGACCCTGCCCCTGGGGGCTTACATTCTACAGATACATTGTATATTATTATTATTTATATAGCTCCATTGATGCCATGGTGCTGTACATGAGAAGAGGTTACATACCAGATACAGATATCACTTACAGTAAAGAACTAACAATGATAGACGGGTACAGAGGGAGGAGGACCCTGCCCCTGCGGGCTTACATTCTACAGATACATTGTATATTATTATTATTTATATAGCACCATTGATTCCATGGTCTGTACATGAGGAGGGGTAACATACCAGATACAGATATCACTTACAGTAAAGAACTAACAATGATAGACGGGTACAGAGGGAGGAGGACCCTGCCCCAGCAGGCTTACATTCTACAGATACATTGTATATTATTATTATTTATATAGCGCCATTGATTCCATGGTGCTGTACATGAGAAGAGGTTACATACCAGATACAGATATCACTTACAGTAAAGAATTAACAATGATAGACAGGTACAGTGGGAGGAGGACCCTGCCCCTGTGGGCTTACATTCTACAGATACATTGTATATTATTATTTATATAGCGCCATTGATTCCATGGTGCTATACATGAGAAGAGGTTACATACCAGATACAGATATCACTTACAGTAAATGACTAACAATGATAGACGGGTACAGAGGGAGGAGGACCCTGCCCCGGCAGGCTTACATTCTACAGATACATTGTATATTATTATTATTTATATAGCGCCATTGATTCCATGGTGCTGTACATGAGAAGAGGTTACATACCAGATACAGATATCACTTACAGTAAAGAATTAACAATGATAGACAGGTACAGAGGGAGGAGGACCCTGCCCCTGTGGGCTTACATTCTACAGATACATTGTATATTATTATTTTTTATATAGAGCCATTGATTCCATGGTGCTGTACATGAGAAGAGGTTACATACCAGATACAGATATCACTTACAGTAAATGACTAACAATGATAGACGGGTACAGAAGGAGGAGGACCCTGCCCCTGCGGGCTTACATTCTACAGATACATTGTATATTATTATTATTTATATAGCGCCATTGATTCCATGGTGCTGTACATGAGAAGGGGTTACATACCAACTACAGATATCACTTACAGTAAAGAACTAACAATGATAGATGGGTACAGAGGGAGGAGGACCCTGCCCCTGCGGGCTTACATTCTACAGATACATTGTATATTATTATTATTTATATAGTGCCATTGATTCCATGGTGCTGTACATGAGAAGGGGTTACATACCAACTACAGATATCACTTACAGTAAAGAACTAACAATGATAGATGGGTACAGAGGGAGGAGGACCCTGCCCCTGCGGGCTTACATTCTACAGATACATTGTATATTATTATTTATATAGCGCCATTGACTCCATGGTGCTGTACATGAGAAGGGGTTACATACCAGATACAGATATCACTTACAGTAAAGAACTAACAATGATAGACGGGTACAGAGGGAGGAGGACCCTGCCCCTGCGGGCTTACATTCTACAGATACATTGTATATTATTGTTATTTACATAGCGCCATTGATGCCGTGGTGCTCTACATGAGAAGGGGTTACATACCAGATACAGATATTACTTACAGTAAAGAACTAACAATGATAGACGGGTACAGAGGGAGGAGGACCCTGACCCCTGCGGGCTTACATTCTACAGATACATTGTATATTATTATTATTTATATAGAGCCATTGATTCCATGGTACTGTACATGAGAAGGGGTTACATACCAGATACAGATATCACTTACAGTAAAGAACTAACAATGATAGACGGGTACAGAGGGAGGAGGACCCTGACCCCTGCGGGCTTACATTCTACAGATACATTGTATATTATTATTATTTATATAGAGCCATTGATTCCATGGTACTGTACATGAGAAGGGGTTACATACCAGATACAGATATCACTTACAGTAAAGAACTAACAATGATAGATGGGTACAGAGGGAGGAGGACCCTGCCCCTGCGGGCTTACATTCTACAAATTCATTGTATATTATTATCATTTATATAGTGCCATTGATTCCATGGTGCTGTACATGAGAAGGGGTTACATACCAGACACAGATATCACTTACAGTAAAGAACTAACAATGATAGACGGGTACAGAGGGAGGAGGACCCTGCCCCTGTGGGCTTACATTCTGCAGATACATTGTATATTATTATTATTTATATAGCGCCATTGATGCCATGGTGCTGTACATGAGAAGGGGTTACATACCAGATACAGATATCACTTACAGTAAAGAACTAACAATGATAGACGGGAACAGAGGGAGGAGGACCCTGCCCCTGCGGGCTTACATTCTACAGATTCATTGTATATTATTATTATTTATATAGCACCATTGATTCCATGGTGCTGTACATGAGAAGGGGTTACATACCAGATACAGATATCACTTACAGTAAAGAACTAACAATGATAGACGGGTACAGAAGGAGGAGGACCCTGACCCCTGCGGGCTTACAGTCTACAGATACATTGTATATTATTATTATTTATATTGCTCCATTGATTCCATGGTGCTGTACATGAGAAGGGGTTACATACCAGATACAGATATCACTTACAGTAAAGAACTAACAATGATAGACGGGTACAGAGGGAGGAGGACCCTGACCCCTGCGGGCTTACATTCTACAGATACATTGTATATTATTATTATTTATATAGAGCCATTGATTCCATGGTACTGTACATGAGAAGGGGTTACATACCAGATACAGATATCACTTACAGTAAAGAACTAACAATCATAGACGGGTACAGAGGGAGGAGGACCCTGCTGCTGCGGGCTTACATTCTACAGATACATTGTATATTATTATTTATATAGCGCCATTGACTCCATGGTGCTGTACATGAGAAGGGGTTACATACCAGATACAGATATCACTTACAGTAAAGAACTAACAATGATAGACGGGTACAGAGGGAGGAGGACCCTGACCCTGCGGGCTTACATTCTACAGATACATTGTATATTATTGTTATTTACATAGCGCCATTGATGCCGTGGTGCTCTACATGAGAAGGGGTTACATACCAGATACAGATATTACTTACAGTAAAGAACTAACAATGATAGACGGGTACAGAGGGAGGAGGACCCTGACCCCTGCGGGCTTACATTCTACAGATACATTGTATATTATTATTATTTATATAGAGCCATTGATTCCATGGTACTGTACATGAGAAGGGGTTACATACCAGATACAGATATCACTTACAGTAAAGAACTAACAATGATAGACGGGTACAGAGGGAGGAGGACCCTGACCCCTGCGGGCTTACATTCTACAGATACATTGTATATTATTATTATTTATATAGAGCCATTGATTCCATGGTACTGTACATGAGAACGGGTTACATACCAGATACAGATATCACTTACAGTAAAGAACTAACAATGATAGATGGGTACAGAGGGAGGAGGACCCTGCCCCTGCGGGCTTACATTCTACAAATTCATTGTATATTATTATCATTTATATAGTGCCATTGATTCCATGGTGCTGTACATGAGAAGGGGTTACATACCAGACACAGATATCACTTACAGTAAAGAACTAACAATGATAGACGGGTACAGAGGGAGGAGGACCCTGCCCCTGTGGGCTTACATTCTACAGATACATTGTATATTATTATTATTTATATAGCGCCATTGATGCCATGGTGCTGTACATGAGAAGGGGTTACATACCAGATACAGATATCACTTACAGTAAAGAACTAACAATGATAGACGGGAACAGAGGGAGGAGGACCCTGCCCCTGCGGGCTTACATTCTACAGATTCATTGTATATTATTATTATTTATATAGCACCATTGATTCCATGGTGCTGTACATGAGAAGGGGTTACATACCAGATACAGATATCACTTACAGTAAAGAACTAACAATGATAGACGGGTACAGAAGGAGGAGGACCCTGACCCCTGCGGGCTTACAGTCTACAGATACATTGTATATTATTATTATTTATATTGCTCCATTGATTCCATGGTGCTGTACATGAGAAGGGGTTACATACCAGATACAGATATCACTTACAGTAAAGAACTAACAATGATAGACGGGTACAGAGGGAGGAGGACCCTGACCCCTGCGGGCTTACATTCTACAGATACATTGTATATTATTATTATTTATATAGAGCCATTGATTCCATGGTACTGTACATGAGAAGGGGTTACATACCAGATACAGATATCACTTACAGTAAAGAACTAACAATCATAGACGGGTACAGAGGGAGGAGGACCCTGACCCCTGCGGGCTTACATTCTACAGATACATTGTATATTATTATTATTTATATAGAGCCATTGATTCCATGGTACTGTACATGAGAAGGGGTTACATACCAGATACAGATATCACTTACAGTAAAGAACTAACAATGATAGACGGGTACAGAGGGAGGAGGACCCTGCCCCTGCGGGCTTACATTCTACAGATACATAGTATATTATTATTATTTATATAGCACCATTGATTCCATAGTGCTGTACATGAGAAGGGGTTACATACCAGATCCAGATATCACTTACAGTAAAGAACTAACAATGATAGACGGGTACAGAGGGAGGAGGACCCTGACCCCTGCGGGCTTACAGTCTACAGATACATTGTATATTATTATTATTTATATAGCTCCATTGATGCCATGGTGCTGTACATAAGAAGGGGTTACATACCAGATACAGATATCACTTACAGTAAACTAACAATGATAGACTGGTACAGAGGGAGGAGGACCCTGCCCCTGCGGGCTTACATTCTACAGATACATTGTATATTATTATTATTTATATAGCGCCATTGATGCCATGGTGCTGTACATGAGAAGGGGTTACATACCAGATACAGATATCACTTACATTAAAGAACTAACAATGATAGACAGGTACAGAGGGAGGAGGACCCTGCCCCTGGGGGCTTACATTCTACAGATACATTGTATATTATTATTATTTATATAGAGCCATTGATTCCATGGTGCTGTACATGAGAAGGGGTTACATACCAGATACAGATATCAGTTACAGTAAAGAACTAACAATGACAGATGGGTACAGAGGGAGGAGGACCCTGCCCCTGCAGGCTTACATTCTACAGATACATTGTATATTATTATTATTTATATAGCACCATTGATTCCATGGTGCTGTACATGAGAGGGGGTTACATACCAGATACAGATATCACTTACAGTAAAGAACTAACAATGACAGACGGGTACAGAGGGAGGAGGACCCTGCCCCTGGGGGATTACATTCTACAGATACATTGTATATTACTATTATTTATATAGCGCCATTGATTCCATGGTGCTGTACATGAGAAGCGGTTACATACCAGATACAGATATCACTTACAGTAACTAACAATGATAGACGGGTACAGAGGGAGGAGGACGCTGCCCCTGCGGGCTTACATTCTAGAGATACATTGTATATTATTATTATTTATATTGAGCCATTGATTCCATGGTGCTGTACATGAGAAGGGGTTACATACCAGATACAGATATCACTTACAGTAAAGAACTAACAATGATAGACGGGTACAGAGGGAGGAGGACCCTGACCCTGGGGGCTTACATTATACAGATACATTGTATATTATTATTATTTATATAGCTCCATTGATTCCATGCTGCTGTACATGAGAAGGGGTTACACACCAGATACAGATATCACTTACAGTAAAGAACTAACAATGATAGACGGGTTCAGAGGGAGGAGGACCCTGGCCCTGCGGGCTTACAATCTACAGATACATTGTATATTATTATTATTTATATAGCTCCATTGATTCCATGGCGCTGTACATGAGAAGGGGTTACATACCAGATACAGATATCACTTACAGTAAAGAACTAACAATGATAGACGGGTACAGAGGGAGGAGGACCCTGCCCCTGTGGGCTTACATTCTACAGATACATTGTATATTATTATTATTTATATAGAGCCATTGATTCCATGGTGCTGTACATGATAAGGGGTTACATACCAGATACAGATATCACTTACAGTAAACTAACAATGATAGACGGGTACAGAGGGAGGAGGACCCTGCCCCTGGGGGCTTACATTCTACAGATACATTGTATATTATTATTATTTATATCGAGCCTTTGATTCCATGGTGCTGTACATGAGAAGAGGTTACATACCAGATACAGATATCGCTTACAGTAAAGAACTAACAATGATAGACGGGTACAGAGGGAGGAGGACCCTGCCCCTGGGGGATTACATTCTACATATGCATTGTATATTATTATTATTTATATAGCGCCATTGATTCCATGGTGCTGTACCTGAGAAGTGGTTACATACCAGATACAGATATCACTTACAGTAACTAACAATGATAGACGGGTACAGAGGGAGGAGGACCCTGCCCCTGGGGGATTACATTCTACAGATGCATTGTATATTATTATTATTTATATAGCTCCATTGATTCCATGGCGCTGTACATGAGAAGGGGTTACATACCAGATACAGATATCACTTACAGTAAAGAACTAACAATGATAGACGGGTACAGAGGGAGGAGGACCCGGCCCCTGCAGCCTTACATTCTACAGATACATTTTATATTATTATTATTTATATAGAGCCATTGATTCCATGGTGCTGTTCATGAGAAGGGGTTACATACCAGATACAGATATCACTTACAGTAAAGAACTAACAATGATAGACGGGTACAGAGGGAGGAGGACCCTGCCCCTGCGGAATTACATTCTACAGATACATTGTATATTATTATTATTTATATAGCGCCATTGATACCATGACGCTGTACATGAGAAGGGGTTACATACCAGATACAGATATAACTTACAGTAAAGAACTAACAATGAAAGACGGGTACAGAGGGAGGAGGACCCTGCCCCTGTGGGCTTACATTCTACAGATACATTGTATGTTATTATTATTTATATAGCACCATTGATACCATGGTGCTGTACATGAGAAGGGGTTACATACCAGATACAGATATCACTTACAATAAAGAACTAACAATGAGAGACGGGTACAGAGGGAGGAGGAACCTGCCCCTGTGGGCTTACATTCTACAGATACATTGTATATTATTATTATTTATATAGCTCCATTGATTCTATGGTGCTGTACATGAGAAGGGGTTACATACCAGATACAGATATCACTTACAGTAAAGAACTAACAATGATAGACGGGTACAGAGGGAGGAGGACCCTGCCCCTGCAGGCTTACATTCTACAGATACATTGTATATTATTATTATTTATATAGCGCCATTGATTCCATGGTGCTGTACATGAGAAGGGGTTACATACCAGATACAGATATCACTTACAGTAAAGAACTAACAATGATAGACGGGTACAGAGGGAGGAGGACCCTGACCCTGGGGGCTTACATTATACAGATACATTGTATATTATTATTATTTATATAGCTCCATTGATTCCATGCTGCTGTACATGAGAAGGGGTTACACACCAGATACAGATATCACTTACAGTAAAGAACTAACAATGATAGACGGGTTCAGAGGGAGGAGGACCCTGGCCCTGCGGGCTTACAATCTACAGATACATTGTATATTATTATTATTTATATAGCTCCATTGATTCCATGGCGCTGTACATGAGAAGGGGTTACATACCAGATACAGATATCACTTACAGTAAAGAACTAACAATGATAGACGGGTACAGAGGGAGGAGGACCCTGCCCCTGTGGGCTTACATTCTACAGATACATTGTATATTATTATTATTTATATAGAGCCATTGATTCCATGGTGCTGTACATGATAAGGGGTTACATACCAGATACAGATATCACTTACAGTAAACTAACAATGATAGACGGGTACAGAGGGAGGAGGACCCTGCCCCTGGGGGCTTACATTCTACAGATACATTGTATATTATTATTATTTATATCGAGCCTTTGATTCCATGGTGCTGTACATGAGAAGAGGTTACATACCAGATACAGATATCGCTTACAGTAAAGAACTAACAATGATAGACGGGTACAGAGGGAGGAGGACCCTGCCCCTGGGGGATTAGATTCTACAGATGCATTGTATATTATTATTATTTATATAGCGCCATTGATTCCATGGTGCTGTACCTGAGAAGTGGTTACATACCAGATACAGATATCACTTACAGTAACTAACAATGATAGACGGGTACAGAGGGAGGAGGACCCTGCCCCTGGGGGATTACATTCTACAGATGCATTGTATATTATTATTATTTATATAGCTCCATTGATTCCATGGCGCTGTACATGAGAAGGGGTTACATACCAGATACAGATATCACTTACAGTAAAGAACTAACAATGATAGACGGGTACAGAGGGAGGAGGACCCGGCCCCTGCAGCCTTACATTCTACAGATACATTTTATATTATTATTATTTATATAGAGCCATTGATTCCATGGTGCTGTTCATGAGAAGGGGTTACATACCAGATACAGATATCACTTACAGTAAAGAACTAACAATGATAGACGGGTACAGAGGGAGGAGGACCCTGCCCCTGCGGAATTTCATTCTACAGATACATTGTATATTATTATTATTTATATAGCGCCATTGATACCATGACGCTGTACATGAGAAGGGGTTACATACCAGATACAGATATAACTTACAGTAAAGAACTAACAATGAAAGACGGGTACAGAGGGAGGAGGACCCTGCCCCTGTGGGCTTACATTCTACAGATACATTGTATGTTATTATTATTTATATAGCACCATTGATACCATGGTGCTGTACATGAGAAGGGGTTACATACCAGATACAGATATCACTTACAATAAAGAACTAACAATGAGAGACGGGTACAGAGGGAGGAGGAACCTGCCCCTGTGGGCTTACATTCTACAGATACATTGTATATTATTATTATTTATATAGCTCCATTGATTCTATGGTGCTGTACATGAGAAGGGGTTACATACCAGATACAGATATCACTTACAGTAAAGAACTAACAATGATAGACGGGTACAGAGGGAGGAGGACCCTGCCCCTGCAGGCTTACATTCTACAGATACATTGTATATTATTATTATTTATATAGCGCCATTGATTCCATGGTGCTGTACATGAGAAGAGGTTACATACCAGATACAGATATCACTTACAATAAAGAACTAACAATGAGAGACGGGTACAGAGGGAGGAGGAACCTGCCCCTGTGGGCTTACATTCTACAGATACATTGTATATTATTATTATTTATATAGCTCCATTGATTCCATGGTGGTGTACATGAGAAGGGGTTACATACCAGATACAGATATCACTTACAGTAAAGAACTAACAATGATAGACGGGTACAGAGGGAGGAGGACCCTGCCCCTGCAGGCTTACATTCTACAAATACATTGTATATTATTATTATTTATATAGCGCCATTGATTCCATGGTGCTGTACATGAGAAGAGGTTACATACCAGATACAGATATCACTTACAGTAAACTAATAATGATAGACGGGTACAGAGGGAGGAGGGCCCTGCCCCTGCGGGCTTACATTCTACAGATACATTGTATATTATTATTATTTATATAGCTCCATTGATTCTATGGTGCTGTACATGAGAAGGGGTTACATACCAGATACAGATATCACTTACAGTAAAGAACTAACAATGATAGACGGGTACAGAGGGAGGAGGACCCTGCCCCTGTGGGCTTACATTCTACAGATACATTGTATATTATTAATATTTATATAGCGCCATTGATTCCATGGTGCTGTACATGAGAAGAGGTTACATACCAGATACAGATATCACTTACAGTAAACTAACAACGATAGACGGGTACAGAGGGAGGAGGGCCCTGCCCCTGCGGGCTTACATTCTACAGATACATTGTATATTATTATTATTTATATAGAGCCATTGATTCCATGGTGCTGTACATGATAAGCGGTTACATACCAGATACAGATATCACTTACAGTAAACTAACAATGATAGACGGGTACAGAGGGAGGAGGACCCTGCCCCTGCGGGCTTACATTCTACAGATACATTGTATATTATTATTATTTATATCGAGCCTTTGATTCCATGGTGCTGTACATGAGAAGAGGTTACATACCAGATACAGATATCACTTACAGTAAAGAACTAACAATGATAGACGGGTACAGAGGGAGGAGGACCATGCCCCTGGGGGATTACATTCTACAGATGCATTGTATATTATTATTATTTATATAGCGCCATTGATTCCATGGTGCTGTACCTGAGAAGTGGTTACTTACCAGATACAGATATCACTTACAGTAACTAACAATGATAGACGGCTACAGAGGGAGGAGGACCCTGCACCTGCCGGCTTAGATTCTACAGATACATTGTATATTATTATTATTATTTATATAGAGCCATTGATTCCATGGTGCTGTACATGAGAAGGGGTTACATACCAGATACAGATATCACTTACAGTAAGGAACTAACAATGATAGACGGGTACAGAGGGAGGAGGACCCTGCCCCTGGGGGCTTACATTCTACAGATACATTGTATATTATTATTATTTATATAGCTCCATTGATTCCATGCTGCTGTACATGAGAAGGGGTTACACACCAGATACAGATATCACTTACAGTAAAGAACTAACAATGATAGACGGGTTCAGAGGGAGGAGGACCCTGGCCCTGCGGGCTTACAATCTACAGATACATTGTATATTATTATTATTTATATAGCTCCATTGATTCCATGGCGCTGTACATGAGAAGGGGTTACATACCAGATACAGATATCACTTACAGTAAAGAACTAACAATGATAGACGGGTACAGAGGGAGGAGGACCCTGCCCCTGTGGGCTTACATTCTACAGATACATTGTATATTATTATTATTTATATAGAGCCATTGATTCCATGGTGCTGTACATGATAAGGGGTTACATACCAGATACAGATATCACTTACAGTAAACTAACAATGATAGACGGGTACAGAGGGAGGAGGACCCTGCCCCTGGGGGCTTACATTCTACAGATACATTGTATATTATTATTATTTATATCGAGCCTTTGATTCCATGGTGCTGTACATGAGAAGAGGTTACATACCAGATACAGATATCACTTACAGTAAAGAACTAACAATGATAGACGGGTACAGAGGGAGGAGGACCCTGCCCCTGGGGGATTACATTCTACAGATGCATTGTATATTATTATTATTTATATAGCGCCATTGATTCCATGGTGCTGTACCTGAGAAGTGGTTACATACCAGATACAGATATCACTTACAGTAACTAACAATGATAGACGGGTACAGAGGGAGGAGGACCCTGCCCCTGGGGGATTACATTCTACTGATGCATTGTATATTATTATTATTTATATAGCTCCATTGATTCCATGGCGCTGTACATGAGAAGGGGTTACATACCAGATACAGATATCACTTACAGTAAAGAACTAACAATGATAGACGGGTACAGAGGGAGGAGGACCCGGCCCCTGCGGCCTTACATTCTACAGATACATTTTATATTATTATTATTTATATAGAGCCATTGATTCCATGGTGCTGTTCATGAGAAGGGGTTACATACCAGATACAGATATCACTTACAGTAAAGAACTAACAATGATAGACGGGTACAGAGGGAGGAGGACCCTGCCCCTGCGGAATTACATTCTACAGATACATTGTATATTATTATTATTTATATAGCGCCATTGATACCATGACGCTGTACATGAGAAGGGGTTACATACCAGATACAGATATAACTTACAGTAAAGAACTAACAATGAAAGACGGGTACAGAGGGAGGAGGACCCTGCCCCTGTGGGCTTACATTCTACAGATACATTGTATGTTATTATTATTTATATAGCACCATTGATACCATGGTGCTGTACATGAGAAGGGGTTACATACCAGATACAGATATCACTTACAGTAAAGAACTAACAATGATAGACGGGTACAGAGGGAGGAGGAACCTGCCCCTGTGGGCTTACATTCTACAGATACATTGTATATTATTATTATTTATATAGCTCCATTGATTCTATGGTGCTGTACATGAGAAGGGGTTACATACCAGATACAGATATCACTTACAGTAAAGAACTAACAATGATAGACGGGTACAGAGGGAGGAGGACCCTGCCCCTGCAGGCTTCCATTCTACAGATACATTGTATATTATTATTATTTATATAGCTCCATTGATTCCATGGCGCTGTACATGAGAAGAGGTTACATACCAGATACAGATATCACTTACAGTAAAGAACTAACAATGATAGACGGGTACAGAGGGAGGAGGACCCTGCCCCTGGGGGCTTACATTCTACAGATACATTGTATATTATTATTATTTATATAGCGCCATTGATTCCATGGTGCTGTACATGAGAAGAGGTTACATACCAGATACAGATATCACTTACAGTAAACTAACAATGATAGACGGGTACAGAGGGAGGAGGGCCCTGCCCCTGCGGGCTTACATTCTACAGATACATTGTATATTATTATTATTTATATAGCTCCATTGATTCTATGGTGCTGTACATGAGAAGGGGTTACATACCAGATACAGATATCACTTACAGTAAAGAACTAACAATGATAGACGGGTACAGAGGGAGGAGGACCCTGCCCCTGTGGGCTTACATTCTACAGATACATTGTATATTATTATTATTTATCTAGCGCCATTGATTCCATGGTGCTGTACATGAGAAGAGGTTACATACCAGATACAGATATCACTTACAGTAAACTAACAATGATAGATGGGTACAGAGGGAGGAGGGCCCTGCCCCTGCGGGCTTACATTCTACAGATACATTGTATATTATTATTATTTATATAGCTCCATTGATTCCATGGTGCTGTACATGAGAAGGGGTTACATACCAGATACAGATATCACTTACAGTAAAGAACTAACAATGATAGACGGGTACAGAGGGAGGAGGGCCCTGCCCCTGTGGGCTTACATTATACAGATACATTGTATATTATTATTATTTATATAGCTCCATTGATTCTATGGTGCTGTACATGAGAAGGGGTTACATACCAGATACAGATATCACTTACAGTAAAGAACTAACAATGATAGACGGGTACAGAGGGAGGAGGACCCTGCCCCTGTGGGCTTACATTATACAGATACATTGTATATTATTATTATTTATATAGCGCCATTGATGCCATGGTGCTGTACATGAGAAGGGGTTACATACCAGATACAGATATCACTTACAGTAAAGAACTAACAATGATAGACAAGTACAGAGGGAGGAGGACCCTGCCTATGTAGGCTTACATTCTACAGATACATTGTATATTATTATTATTTATATAGCACCATTGATGCCATGGCGCTGTACATGAGAAGAGGTTACATACCAGATACAGATATCACTTAAAGTAAATGACTAACAATGATAGACGGGTACAGAGGGAGAAGGACCCTGCCCCTGCAGGCTTACATTCTACAGATACATTGTATATTATTATTATTTATATAGCGCCCTTGATTCCATGGTGCTGTACATGAGAAGGGGTTACATACCAGATACAGATATCACTTACAGTAAACTAACAATGATAGACGGGTACAGAGGGAGGAGGACCCTGCCCCTGGGGGCTTACATTCTACAGATACATTGTATATTATTGTTATTTATATAGCGCCATTGATTCCATGGTGCTGTACATGAGATGGGGTTACATACCAGATACAGATATCACTTACAGTAAATGACTAACAATGATAGACGGGTACAGAGCTAGGAGGACCCTGCCCCTGCGGGCTTACATTCTACAGATACATTGTATATTATTATTATTTATATAGCGCCATTGATTCCATGGTGCTGTACATGAGAAGGGGTTACATACCAGATACAGATATCACTTACAGTAACTAACAATGATAGACGGGTACAGAGGGAGGAGGACCCTGCTCCTGCGGGCTTACATTCTACAGATACATTGTATATTATTATTATTTATATAGCGCCATTGATTCCATGGTGCTGTACATGAGAAGAGGTTACATACCAGATACAGATATCACTTACAGTAACTAACAATGATAGACGAGTACAGAGGGAGGAGGAACCTGCCCCTGCGGGCTTACATTCTACAGATACATTGTATATTATTATTATTTATATAGCTCCATTGATTCCATGGTGCTGTACATGAGAAGGGGTTACATACCAGATACAGATATCACTTACAGTAAAGAACTAACAATGATAGATGAGTACAGAGGGAGGAGGACCCTGCCCCTGCAGGCTTACATTCTACAGATACATTGTATATTATTATTATTTATATAGCACCATTGATGCCATGGCGCTGTACATGAGAAGGGTTTACATACCAGATACAGATATCACTTACAGTAAATGACTAACAATGATTGACGGGTACAGAGGGAGGAGGACCCTGCCCCTGCCAGCTTACATTCTACAGATACATTGTATATTATTATTATTTATATAGCACCATTGATGCCATGGCACTGTACATGAGACGGGGTTACATACCAGATACAGATATCACTTACAGTAAATGACTAACAATGATAGACGGGTACAGAGGGAGGAGTACCCTTCCCCTGGGGGTTTACATTCTACAAATACATTGTATATTATTATTATTTATATAGCGCCATTGATTCCATGGTGCTGTACATGAGAAGGGGTTACATACCAGAAACTGATATCACTTACAGTAAAGAACTAACAATGATAGACGGGAACAGAGGGAGGAGGACCCTGCCCCTGCGGGCTTACATTCTATAGATACATTGTATATTATTATTATTTTTATAGCGTGATTGATGCCATGGTGCTGTACATAAGAAGGGGTTACATACCAGATACAGATATCACTTACAGTAAACTAACAATGATAGACGGGTACAGAGGGAGGAGGACCCGGCCCCTGCGGCCTTACATTCTACAGATACATTTTATATTATTATTATTTATATAGAGCCATTGATTCCATGGTGCTGTTCATGAGAAGGGGTTACATACCAGATACAGATATCACTTACAGTAAAGAGCTAACAATGATAGACGGGTACAGAGGGAGGAGGACCCTGCCCCTGTGGGCTTACATTCTACAGATACATTGTATGTTATTATTATTTATATAGCACCATTGATACCATGGTGCTGTACATGAGAAGGGGTTACATACCAGATACAGATATCACTTACAGTAAAGAACTAACAATGATAGACGGGTACAGAGGGAAGAGGAACCTGCCCCTGTGGGCTTACATTCTACAGATACATTGTATATTATTATTATTTATATAGCTCCATTGATTCTATGGTGCTGTACGTGAGAAGGGGTTACATACCAGATACAGATATCACTTACAGTAAAGAACTAACAATGATAGACGGGTACAGAGGGAGGAGGACCCTGCCCCTGCAGGCTTACATTCTACAGATACATTGTATATTATTATTATTTATATAGCGCCATTGATTCCATGGTGCTGTACATGAGAAGAGGTTACATACCAGATACAGATATCACTTACAGTAAACTAACAATGATAGACGGGTACAGAGGGAGGAGGGCCCTGCCCCTGCGGGCTTACATTCTACAGATACATTGTATATTATTATTATTTATATAGCTCCATTGATTCTATGGTGCTGTACATGAGAAGGGGTTACATACCAGATACAGATATCACTTACAGTAAAGAACTAACAATGATAGACGGGTACAGAGGGAGGAGGACCCTGCCCCCGTGGGCTTACATTCTACAGATACATTGTATATTATTATTATTTATATAGCGCCATTGATTCCATGGTGCTGTACATGAGAAGAGGTTACATACCAGATACAGATATCACTTACAGTAAACTAACAACGATAGACGGGTACAGAGGGAGGAGGGCCCTGCCCCTGCGGGCTTACATTCTACAGATACATTGTATATTATTATTATTTATATAGCTCCATTGATTCTATGGTGCTGTACATGAGAAGGGGTTACATACCAGATACAGATATCACTTACAGTAAAGAACTAACAATGATAGACGGGTACAGAGGGAGGAGGGCCCTGCCCCTGTGGGCTTACATTATACAGATACATTGTATATTATTATTATTTATATAGCTCCATTGATTCTATGGTGCTGTACATGAGAAGGGGTTACATACCAGATACAGATATCACTTACAGTAAAGAACTAACAATGATAGACGGGTACAGAGGGAGGAGGACCCTGCCCCTGTGGGCTTACATTATACAGATACATTGTATATTATTATTATTTATATAGCGCCATTGATGCCATGGTGCTGTACATGAGAAGGGGTTACATACCAGATACAGATATCACTTACAGTAAAGAACTAACAATGATAGACAAGTACAGAGGGAGGAGGACCCTGCCTATGCAGGCTTACATTCTACAGATACATTGTATATTATTATTATTTATATAGCACCATTGATGCCATGGCGCTGTACATGAGAAGAGGTTACATACCAGATACAGATATCACTTAAAGTAAATGACTAACAATGATAGACGGGTACAGAGGGAGAAGGACCCTGCCCCTGCAGGCTTACATTCTACAGATACATTGTATATTATTATTATTTATATAGCGCCCTTGATTCCATGGTGCTGTACATGAGAAGGGGTTACATACCAGATACAGATATCACTTACAGTAAACTAACAATGATAGACGGGTACAGAGGGAGGAGGACCCTGCCCCTGGGGGCTTACATTCTACAGATACATTGTATATTATTGTTATTTATATAGCGCCATTGATTCCATGGTGCTGTACATGAGAAGGGGTTACATACCAGATACAGATATCACTTACAGTAAATGACTAACAATGATAGACGGGTACAGAGCTAGGAGGACCCTGCCCCTGCGGGCTTACATTCTACAGATACATTGTATATTATTATTATTTATATAGCGCCATTGATTCCATGGTGCTGTACATGAGAAGGGGTTACATACCAGATACAGATATCACTTACAGTAACTAACAATGATAGACGGGTACAGAGGGAGGAGGACCCTGCTCCTGCGGGCTTACATTCTACAGATACATTGTATATTATTATTATTTATATAGCGCCATTGATTCCATGGTGCTGTACATGAGAAGAGGTTACATACCAGATACAGATATCACTTACAGTAACTAACAATGATAGACGAGTACAGAGGGAGGAGGACCCTGCCCCTGGGGGCTTACATTCTACAGATACATTGTATATTTTTATTATTTATATAGCGCCATTAATTCCATGGTGCTGTACATGAGAACGGGTTACATACCAGATACAGATATCACTTACAGTAAAGAACTAACAATGATAGACGGGTACAGAGTGAGGAGGACCCTGCCCCTGCAGGCTTACATTCTACAGATACATTGTATATTATTATTATTTATAGAGCGCCATTGATTCCATGGTGCTGTACATGAGGAGGGGTTACATACCAGATACAGATATCACTTACAGTAAAGAGCTAACAATGATAGACGGGTACAGAGGGAGGAGGACCCTGCCCCTGCGGGCTTACATTCTACAGATACATTGTATATTATTATTATTTATATAGCTCCATTGATTCCATGGTGCTGTACATGAGAAGGGGTTACATACCAGATACAGATATCACTTACAGTAAAGAACTAACAATGATAGATGAGTACAGAGGGAGGAGGACCCTGCCCCTGCAGGCTTACATTCTACAGATACATTGTATATTATTATTATTTATATAGCACCATTGATGCCATGGCGCTGTACATGAGAAGGGTTTACATACCAGATACAGATATCACTTACAGTAAATGACTAACAATGATTGACGGGTACAGAGGGAGGAGGACCCTGCCCCTGCCAGCTTACATTCTACAGATACATTGTATATTATTATTATATATATAGCACCATTGATGCCATGGCACTGTACATGAGACGGGGTTACATACCAGATACAGATATCACTTACAGTAAATGACTAACAATGATAGACGGGTACAGAGGGAGGAGGACCCTTCCCCTGGGGGTTTACATTCTACAGATACATTGTATATTATTATGATTTATATAGCGCCATTGATTCCATGGTGCTGTACATGAGAAGGGGTTACATACCAGAAACTGATATCACTTACAGTAAAGAACTAACAATGATAGACGGGAACAGAGGGAGGAGGACCCTGCCCCTGCGGGCTTACATTCTATAGATACATTGTATATTATTATTATTTTTATAGCGTGATTGATGCCATGGTGCTGTACATAAGAAGGGGTTACATACCAGATACAGATATCACTTACAGTAAACTAACAATGATAGACGGGTACAGAGGGAGGAGGACCCTGCACCTGGGGGCTTACATTCTACAGATACATTGTATATTATTATTATTTATATAGCGCCATTGATTCCATGGTTCTGTACATGAGAAGGGGTTACATACCAGATACAGATATCACTTACAGTAAAGAACTAACAATGATAGACGGGTACAGAGGGAGGAGGACCCTGCCCCTGCGGGCTTACATTCTACAGATACATTGTATATTATTATTATTTATATAGCGCCATTGATTCCATGGTGCTGTACATGAGAAGGGGTTACATACCAGATACAGATATCACTTACAGTAAACTAACAATGATAGACGGGTACAGAGGGAGGAGGACCCTGCCCCTGCGGGCTTACATTCAACAGATACATTGTATATTATTATTATTTATATAGCGCCATTGATTCCATGGTGCTGTACATGAGAAGAGGTTACATACCAGATACAGATATCACTTACAGTAACTAATAATGATAGACGGGTACAGAGGGAGGAGGACCCTGCCCCTGGGGGCTTACATTCTACAGATACATTGTATATTATTATTTATATAGCGCCATTGATTCCATTGTGCTGTACATGATAACGGGTTACATACCAGATACAGATATCACTTACAGTAAAGAACTAACAATGATAGACGGGTACAGAGGGAGGAGGACCCTGCCCCTGCGGGCTTAAATTCTACAGATACATTGTATATTATTATTATTTATATAGCTCCATTGATTCCATGGTGCTGTACATGAGAAGGGGTTACATACCAGATACAGATATCACTTACAGTAAACTAACAATGATAGACGGGTACAGAGGGAGGAGGACCCTGACCCCTGCGGGCTTACATTCTACAGATACATTGTATATTATTATTATTTATATAGCACCATTGATACCATGGTGCTGTACATGAGAAGGGGTTACATACCAGATACAGATATCACTTACAGTAAAGAACTAACAATGATAGACGGGTACAGAGGGAGCAGGACCCTGCCCCTGCAGGCTTACATTCTACAGCTACATTGTCTATTATTATTATTTATATAGCGCCATTGATGCCATGGCGCTGTACATGAGAAGGGGTTACATACCAGATACAGATATCACTTACAGTAAAGAACTAACAATGATAGACGGGTACAGAGGGAGGAGGACCCTGCCCCTGGGGGCTTACAGTCTACAGATACATTGTATATTATTATTATTTATATAGAGCCATTGATTCCATGGTGCTGTACATGAGAAGGGTTACATACCAGATACAGATATCACTTACAGTAAAGAACTAAGAATGATAGACGGGTACAGAGGGAGGAGGACCCTGCCCCTGCAGGCTTACATTCTACAGATACATTGTATATTATTATTATTTATATAGCACCATTGATGCCATGGTGCTATACATAAGAAGGGGTTACATACCAGATACAGATATCACTTACAGTAAACTAACAATGATAGACGGGTACAGAGGGAGGAGGACCCGGCGCCTGCGGGCTTACATTCTACAGATACATTTTATATTATTATTATTTATATAGCACCATTGATTCCATGGCGCTGTACATGAGAAGGGGTTACATACCAGATACAGATATCACTTACAGTAAAAGACTAACAATGATAGACGGGTACAGAGGGAGGAGGACCCTGCCCCTGCGGGCTTACATTCTATAGATACATTGTATATTATTATTATTTATATAGCGCCATTGATGCCATGGTGCTGTACATGAGAAGGGGTTACATACCAGATACAGATATCACTTACAGTAAAGAGCTAACAATGATAGACGGGTACAGAGGGAGGAGGACCCTGCCAATGCGGGCTTACATTCTACAGATACATTGTATATTATTATTATTTATATAGCACCATTGATACCATGGTGCTGTATATGAGAAGGGGTTACATACCAGATACAGATATCACTTACAGTAAAGAACTAACAATGATAGACGGGTACAGAGTGAGCAGGACCCTGCCCCTGGGGGCTTACATTCTACAGATAATTGTATATTATTATTATTTATATAGTGCCATTGATTCCATGGTGCTGTACATGAGAAGGGGTTACATACCAGATACATATATCACTTACAGTAAAGAACTAACAATGGTAGACGTGTACAGAGGGAGGAGGACCCTGCCCCTGGGGGCTTACATTCTACAGATACATTGTATATTATTATTATTTATATAGAGCCATTGATTCCATGGTGCTGTACATGAGAAGGGGTTACAGACCAGATACAGATATCACTTACAGTAAAGAACTAACAATGATAGACGGGTACAGAGGGAGGAGGACCCTGCCCCTGCGGGCTTACATTCTACAGATACATTGTATATTATTATTATTTATATAGAGCCATTGATGCCATGGTGCTGTACATGAGAAGGGGTTACATACCAGATACAGATATCACTTACAGTAAAGAACTAACAATGATAGACAGGTACAGAGGGAGGAGGACCCTGCCCCTGCAGGCTTACATTCTACAGATACATTGTATATTATTATTATTATTTATATAGCACCATTGATGCCATGGCGCTGTACATGAGAAGGGGTTACATACCAGATACAGATATCACTTACAGTAAAGGACTAACAATGATAGACGGGTACATAGGGAGGAGGACCCTATAATAATAATAATAATAGTTTATTTTTATAGCGCCAACATATTCCGCAGCACTTTACAAATTTTAGGGGGGACTTATACAGACAATACAGAATAAGCATATCTCATATCGAACGGAGTGAGGGCCCTGCTCGCGAGCTTACAGTCTATGAGGAAGTGGGGGAGACACAAAAGGTAAAAAGTACATATATTGTATAATGCAGCCTTGATATACTGAATAGGATAAATAATAATACATGGACTGGTCGCCAGCCAGTATGTGTGCAGTCCTGACAGAGGCTTTTATGTGCATGGTTGGTTTGAACCCGAAGTTGAAGAAGATTTTAATATTGGTGAAAGCTGGGATGGACAGAGTGTGTTTAGGTGATACGCCAGTCTAAAGAAATGTGTTTTTAGGGTTCGCTTGAAACTGTGGGTATTGGGAATTAATCGAACTGTCCTGGGTAGTGCATTCCAGAGAATTGGCGCAGCACGCGAGAAATCTTGGAGACGGGAGTGGGAAGTTCGGATTATGGAGGATTTTAGTTTCAAGTCATTTGCAGAACGGAGGGCACGTGTAGGGTGGTAGACTGAGACAAGGGAGGAGATGTAGGGGGGTACTGAAGCATGGAGCGCTTTGTGGGTAAGCGTGATAAGTTTAAAACGAACTCTATATTGGATGGGCAACCAATGCAATGACTGGCACAGGGAAGAGGCATCTGAGTAGCGGCTGGCGAGGAATATGATCCTGGCTGCTGCGTTCAGGACGGATTGGAGAGGGGAGAGTTTAGTAAGAGGGAGACCGATTAGTAGAGCGTTGCAATAGTCAAGACGAGAATGAATAAGAGCGACAGTAAGAGTTTTTGCAGAGTCAAAGGTGAGAAAAGTCCTGATTCTTGAGATGTTTTTGAGGTGTAGATGACATGAACGAGCGAGTGATTTGATGTGAGGAGTGAAAGAAAGATCTGAATCAAAAATGACCCCAAGACAGCGGGCTTGAAGCTGGGGAGTAATGGTTGAGCCACAAACGGAGGGCTTACATTCTACAGATACATTGTATATTATTATTATTTATATAGCACCATTGATGCCATGGCGCTGTACATGAGAAGGGGTTACATACCAGATACAGATATCACTTACAGTAAATGACTAACAATGATAGACGGGTACAGAGGGAGGAGGACCCTGCCCCTGCGGGCTTACATTCTACAGATACATTGTATATTATTATTATTTATATAGCACCATTTATACCATGGTGCTGTACATGAGAAGGGGTTACATACCAGATACAGATATCACTTACAGTAAATGACTAACATTGATAGACGGGTACAGAGGGAGGAGGACCCTGCCCCTGCGCGCTTACATTCTACAGATACATTGTATATTAATATTATTTATATAGCGCCATTGATTCCATGGTGCTGTACATGAGAAGGGGTTACATACCAGATACAGATATCACTTACAGTAAAGAACTAACAATGATAGACGGGTACAGAGGGAGGAGGACCCTGCCCCTGCAGCCTTAAATTCTACAGATACATTGTATATTATTATTATTTATAGAGTGCCATTGATTCCATGGTGCTGTACATGAGGAGGGGTTACATACCAGATACAGATATCACTTACAGTAAAGAGCTAACAATGATAGACGGGTACAGAGGGAGGAGGACCCTGCCCCTGCGGGCTTACATTCTACAGATACATTGTATATTATTATTATTTATATAGCTCCATTGATTCCATGGTGCTGTACATGAGAAGGGGTTACATACCAGATACAGATATCACTTACAGTAAACTAACAATGATAGACGGGTACAGAGGGAGGAGGACCCTGCCCCTGCAGGCTTACATTCTACAGCTACATTGTCTATTATTATTATTTATATAGCGCCATTGATGCCATGGCGCTGTACATGAGAAGGGGTTACATACCAGATACAGATATCACTTACAGTAAAGAACTAACAATGATAGACGGGTACAGAGGGAGGAGGACCCTGCCCCTGGGGGCTTACAGTCTACAGATACATTGTATATTATTATTATTTATATAGAGCCATTGATTCCATGGTGCTGTACATGAGAAGGGTTACATACCAGATACAGATATCACTTACAGTAAAGAACTAAGAATGATAGACGGGTACAGAGGGAGGAGGACCCTGCCCCTGCAGGCTTACATTCTACAGATATATTGTATATTATTATTATTTATATAGCACCATTGATGCCATGGTGCTGTACATAAGAAGGGGTTACATACCAGATACAGATATCACTTACAGTAAACTAACAATGATAGACGGGTACAGAGGGAGGAGGACCCGGCGCCTGCGGGCTTACATTCTACAGATACATTTTATATTATTATTATTTATATAGCACCATTGATTCCATGGCGCTGTACATGAGAAGGGGTTACATACCAGATACAGATATCACTTACAGTAAAAGACTAACAATGATAGACGGGTACAGAGGGAGGAGGACACTGCCCCTGCGGGCTTACATTCTATAGATACATTGTATATTATTATTATTTATATAGCGCCATTGATGCCATGGTGCTGTACATGAGAAGGGGTTACATACCAGATACAGATATCACTTACAGTAAAGAACTAACAATGATAGACGGGTACAGAGGGAGGAGGACCCTGCCAATGCGGGCTTACATTCTACAGATACATTGTATATTATTATTATTTATATAGCACCATTGATACCATGGTGCTGTACATGAGAAGGGGTTACATACCAGATACAGATATCACTTACAGTAAAGAACTAACAATGATAGACGGGTACAGAGGGAGGAGGACCCTGCCCCTGCGGGCTTACATTCTACAGATAATTGTATATTATTATTATTTATATAGCGCCATTGATTCCATGGTGCTGTACATGAGAAGGGGTTACATACAAGATACATATATCACTTACAGTAAAGAACTAACAATGATAGACGTGTACAGAGGGAGGAGGACCCTGCCCCTGGGGGCTTACATTCTACAGATACATTATATATTATTATTATTTATATAGAGCCATTGATTCCATGGTGCTGTACATGAGAAGGGGTTACAGACCAGATACAGATATTACTTACAGTAAAGAACTAACAATGATAGACGGGTACAGAGGGAGGAGGACCCGGCCCCTGTGGGCTTACATTCTACAGATACATTGTATATTATTATTATTTATATAGAGCCATTGATTCCATGGTGCTGTACATGAGAAGGGGTTACAGACCAGATACAGATATCACTTACAGTAAAGAACTAACAATGATAGACGGGTACAGAGGGAGGAGGACCCTGCCCCTGCGGGCTTACATTCTACAGATACATTGTATATTATTATTATTTATATAGAGCCATTGATGCCATGGTGCTGTACATGAGAAGGGGTTACATACCAGATACAGATATCACTTACAGTAAAGAACTAACAATGATAGACGGGTACAGAGGGAGGAGGACCCTGCCAATGCGGGCTTACATTCTACAGATACATTGTATATTATTATTATTTATATAGCACCATTTATACCATGGTGCTGTACATGAGAAGGGGTTACATACCAGATACAGATATCACTTACAGTAAAGAACTAACAATGATAGACGGGTACAGAGTGAGCAGGACCCTGCCCCTGGGGGCTTACATTCTACAGATAATTGTATATTATTATTATTTATATAGCGCCATTGATTCCATGGTGCTGTACATGAGAAGGGGTTACATACAAGATACATATATCACTTACAGTAAAGAACTAACAATGATAGACGTGTACAGAGGGAGGAGGACCCTGCCCCTGGGGGCTTACATTCTACAGATACATTATATATTATTATTATTTATATAGAGCCATTGATTCCATGGTGCTGTACATGAGAAGGGGTTACAGACCAGATACAGATATCACTTACAGTAAAGAACTAACAATGATAGACGGGTACAGAGGGAGGAGGACTCGGCCCCTGCGGGCTTACATTCTACAGATACATTGTATATTATTATTATTTATATAGAGCCATTGATTCCATGGTGCTGTACATGAGAAGGGGTTACAGACCAGATACAGATATCACTTACAGTAAAGAACTAACAATGATAGACGGGTACAGAGGGAGGAGGACCCTGCCCCTGCGGGCTTACATTCTACAGATACATTGTATATTATTATTATTTATATAGAGCCATTGATGCCATGGTGCTGTACATGAGAAGGGGTTACATACCAGATACAGATATCACTTACAGTAAAGAACTAACAATGATAGACGGGTACAGAGGGAGGAGGACCCTGCCCCTGCAGGCTTACATTCTACAGATACATTGTATATTATTATTATTATTATTTATATAGCACCATTGATGCCATGTCGCTGTACATGAGAAGGGGTTACATACCAGATACAGATCTCACTTACAGTAAAGGACTAACAATGATAGACGGGTACATAGGGAGGAGGACCCTGCCCCTGCGGGCTTACATTGTACAGATACATTGTATATTATTATTATTTATATAGCTCCATTGATTCCATGGTGCTGTACATGAGAAGGGGTTACATACCATATACAGATATCACTTACAGTAAAGAACTAACAATGATAGTCGGGTACAGAGGGAGGAGGACCCTGCCCCTGCGGGCTTACATTCTATAGATACATTGTATATTATTATTATTTATATAGCTCCATTGATTCCATGGTGCTGTACATGAGAAGGGGTTACATACCAGATACAGATATCACTTACAGTAAAGAACTAACAATGATAGACGAGTACAGAGGGAGGAGGACCCTGCCCCTGCAGGCTTACATTCTACAGATACATTGTATATTATTATTATTTATATAGCACCATTGATGCCATGGCGCTGTACATGAGAAGGGGTTACATACCAGATACAGATATCACTTACAGTAATTGACTAACAATGATAGACGGGTACAGAGGGAGGAGGACCCTGCCCCTGGGGGCTTACATTCTACAGATACATTGTATATTATTATTATTTATATAGCGCCATTGATTCCATGGTGCTGTACATGAGAAGGGGTTACATACCAGAAACTGATATCACTTACAGTAAAGAACTAACAATGATAGACGAGTACAGAGGGAGGAGGACCCTGCCCCTGCGGGCTTACATTCTATAGATATATTGTATATTTTTATTATTTATATAGAGCCATTGATTCCATGGTGCTGTACATAAGAAGGGGTTACATACCAGATACAGATATCACTTACAGTAAACTAACAATGATAGACGGGTACAGAGGGAGGAGGACCCGGCCCCTGGGGGCTTACATTCTGCAGATACATTGTATATTATTATTATTTATATAGCGCCATTGATTCCATGGTGCTATACATGAGGAGGGGTTACATACCAGATACAGATATCACTTACAGTAAAGAACTAACAATGATAGACGGGTACAGAGGGAGGAGGCCCTGCCCCTGCGGGCTTACATTCTACAGATACATTGTATATTATTATTATTTATATAGCTCCATTGATACCATGGTGCTGTACATGAGAAGGGGTTACATACCAGATACAGATATCACTTACAGTAAAGAACTAACATTGATAGACGGGTACAGAGGGAGGAGGACCCTGCCCCTGCGGGCTTACATTCTACAGATACATTGTATATTATTATTATTTATATAGCTCCATTGATTCCATGGTGCTGTACATGAGAAGGGGTTACATACCAGATACAGATATCACTTACAGTAAACTAACAATGATAGACGGGTACAAAGGGAGGAGGACCCTGCCCCTGCGGCCTTACATTCTACAGATACATTGTATATTATTATTATTTATATAGCACCATTGATACCATGGTGCTGTACATGAGAAGGGGTTACATACCAGATACAGATATCACTTACAGTAAAGAACTAACATTGATAGACGGGTACAGAGGGAGGAGGACCCTGCCCCTGCGGGCTTACATTCTACAGATACATTGTATATTATTATTATTTATATAGCACCATTGATTCCATGGTGCTGTACATGAGAAGGGGTTACATACCAGATACAGATATCACTTACAGTAAACTAACAATGATAGACGGGTACAGAGAAAGGAGTACCCTGCCCCTGCGGCCTTACATTCTACAGATACATTGTATATTATTATTATTTATATAGGACCATTGATACCATGGTGCTGTACATGAGAAGGGGTTACATACCAGATACAGATATCACTTACAGTAAAGAACTAACAATGATAGACGGGTACAGAGGGAGGAGGACCCTGCCCCTGCGGGCTTACATTCTACAGATACATTGTATATTATTATTATTTATATAGCTCTATTGATTCCATGGTGCTGTACATGAGAAGGGGTTACATACCAGATGCAGATATCACTTACAGTAAACTAACAATGATAGACGGGTACAAAGGGAGGAGGATCCTGCCCCTGCGGGCTTACATTCTACAGATACATTGTATATTATTATTATTTATATAGCTCTATTGATTCCATGGTGCTGTACATGAGAAGGGGTTACATACCAGATGCAGATATCACTTACAGTAAACTAACAATGATAGACGGGTACAAAGGGAGGAGGATCCTGCCCCTGCGGGCTTACATTCTACAGATACATTGTATATTATTATTATTTATATAGCACCATTGATACCATGGTGCTGTACATGAGAAGGGGTTACATACCAGATACAGATATCACTTACAGTAAAGAACTAACATTGATAGACGGGTACAGAGGGAGGAGGACCCTGCCCCTGCGGGCTTACATTCTACAGATACATTGTATATTATTATTATTTAGATAGCTCCATTGATTCCATGGTGCTGTACATGAGAAGGGGTTACATACCAGATACAGATATCACTTACAGTAAACTAACAATGATAGACGGGTACAGAGGGAGGAGGACCCTGCCCCTGCGGACTTACATTCTACAGATACATTGTATATTATTATTATTTATATAGCACCATTGATACCATGGTGCTGTACATGAGAAGGGGTTACATACCAAATACAGATATCACTTACAGTAAAGAACTAACAATGATAGAAGGGTACAGAGGGAGAAGGACCCTGTCCCTGGGGGCTTACATTCTACAGATACATTGTATATTATTATTATTTATATAGCGCCATTGATTCCATGGTGCTGTACATGAGAAGGGGTTACATACCAGATACAGATATCACTTACAGTAAAGAACTAACAATGATAGACGGGTACAGAGGGAGCAGGACCCTGCTCCTGGGGGCTTACAACCTACAGATACATTGTATATTATTATTATTTATATAGCACCATTGATGCCATAGTGCTGTACATGAGAAGGGGTTACATACCAGATACAGATATCACTTACAGTAAACTAACAATGATAGACTAGTACAGAGGGAGGAGGACCCTGCCCCTGCGGGCTTACATTCTACAGATACATTGTATATTATTATTATTTATATAGCACCATTGATACCATAGTGCTGTACATGAGAAGGGGTTACATACCAGATACAGATATCACTTACAGTAAACTAACAATGATAGACTGGTACAGAGGGAGGAGGACCCTGCCCCTGCGGGCTTACATTCTACAGATACATTGTATATTATTATTATTGATATAGCACCATTGATACCATAGTGCTGTACATGAGAAGGGGTTACATACCAGATACAGATATCACTTACAGTAACTAACAATGATAGACGGGTACAGAGGGAGGAGGACCCTGCCCCTGGGGGCTTACATTCTACAGATACATTGTATATTATTATTATTTATATAGCTCCATTGATTCTATGGCGCTGTACATGAGAAGGAGTTACATATCAGATACAGATATGACTTACAGTAAAGAACTAACAAAGATAGATGGGTACAGAGGGAGGAGGACCCTCGCCCTGGGGGCTTACATTCTACAGATACATTGTATATTATTATTATTTATATAGCGCCATTGATTCCATGGTGCTGCACATGAGGAGGGGTTACATACCATATACAGATATCACTTACAGTAAAGAGCTAACAATGATAGACGGGTACAGAGGGAGGAGGACCCTGACCCTGCGGGCTTACATTCTACAGATACATTGTATTTTATTATTATTTATATAGCGCCATTGATTCCATGGTGGTGTACATGAGACAGGGTTACATACCAGATACAGATATCACTTACAGTAAACTAACAATGATAGACGGGTACAGAGGGAGGAGGACCCTGCCCCTGGGGGCTTACATTCTACAGATACATTGTATATTATTATTATTTATATAGCGCCATTGATTCCATGGTGCTGTACATGAGAAGGGGTTACATACCAGATACAGATATCACTTACAGTAAAGAACTAACAATGATAGACGGGTACAGAGGGAGGAGGACCCTGCCCCTGGGGGCTTACATTCTACAGAGACATTGTATATTATTATTATTTATATAGCGCCATTGATTCCATGGTGCTGTACATGAGAAGGGGTTACATACCAGATACAGATATCACTTACAGTAAAGAACTAACAATGATAGACGGGTACAGAGGGAGGAGGACCCTGCCCCTGGGGGCTTACATTCTACAGATACATTATATATTATTATTATTTATATAGCGCCATTGATTCCATGGTGCTGTACATGAGAGGCGGTTACATACCAGATACAGATATCACTTACAGTAAAGAACTAACAATGATAGACGGGTACAGAGGGAGGAGGACCCTGCCCCTGCAGGCTTACATTCTACAGATACATTGTATATTATTATTATTTATATAGCTCCATTGATTCCATGGCGCTGTACATGAGAAGAGGTTACATACCAATTACAGATATCACTTACAGTAAACTAACAATGATAGACGGGTACAGAGGGAGGAGGACCCTGCCCCTGCAGGCTTACATTCTACAGATACATTGTATATTATTATTATTTATATAGCTCCATTGATTTCATGGCGCTGTACATGAGAAGGGGTTACATACCAGAAACAGATATCACTTACAGTAAAGAACTAACAATGATAGACGGGTACAGAGGAAGGAGGACCCGGACCCTGGGGGCTTACATTCTACAGATACATTGTATATTATTATTATTTATATAGCGCCATTGATTCCATGGTGCTGTACATGAGAAGGGGTTACATACCAGAAACTGATATCACTTACAGTAAAGAACTAACAATGATAGACGGGTACAGAGGGAGGAGGACCCTGCCCCTGCGGGCTTACATTCTATAGATACATTGTATATTATTATTATTTATATAGCGCCATTGATGCCATGGTGCTGTACATAAGAAGGGGTTACATACCAGATACAGATATCACTTACAGTAAACTAACGATGATAGACGGGTACAGAGGGAGGAGGACCGGCCCCTGGGGGCTTACATTCTACAGATACATTGTATATTATTATTATTTATATAGCGCCATTGATTCCATGGTGCTGTACTTGAGAAGGGGTTACATACCAGATACAGATATCACTTACAGTAAAGAACTAACAATGATAGACGGGTACAGAGGGAGGAGGACCCTGCCCCTGCGGGCTTACATTCTACAGATACATTGTATATTATTATTATTTATATAGCGCCATTGATTCCATGGTGCTGTACATGACGACGGGTTACATACCAGATACAGATATCACTTACAGTAAAGAGCTAACAATGATAGATGGGTACAGAGGGAGGAGGACCCTGCCCCTGCGGGCTTACATTGTACAGATACATTGTATATTATTATTATTTTTATAGCTCCATTGATTCCATGGTGCTGTACATGAGAAGGGGTTACATACCAGATACAGATATCACTTACAGTAAAGAACTAACAATGATAGACGGGTACAGAGGGAGGAGGACCCTGCCCCTGCGGGCTTACATTCTATAGATACATTGTATATTATTATTATTTATATAGCACCATTGATACCATGGTGCTGTACATGAGAAGGGGTTACATACCAGAAACAGATATCACTTACAGTAAAGAACTAACAATGATAGATGGGTACAGAGGGAGCAGGACCCTGCCCCTGGGGGCTTACATTCTACAGATACATTGTATATTATTATTATTTATATAGCGCCATTGATTCCATGGTGGTGTACATGAGAAGGGGTTACATACCAGATACAGATATCACTTACAGTAAAGAACTAACAATGATAGACGGGTACAGAGGGAGCAGGACCCTGTCCCTGGGGGCTTACATTATACAGATACATTGTATATTATTATTATTTATATAGCACCATTGATTCCATGGTGCTGTACATGAGAAGGGGTTACATACCAGAAACAGATATCACTTACAGTAAAGAACTAACAATGATAGACGGGTACAGAGGGAGCAGGACCCTGCCCCTGGGGGCTTACATTCTATAGATACATTGTATATTATTATTATTTATATAGAGCCATTGATTCCATGGTGCTGTACATGAGAAGAGGTTACATACCAGATACAGATATCACTTACAGTAAACTAACAATGATAGACGGGTACAGAGGGAGGAGGACCCTGCCCCTGCGGCCTTACATTCTACAGATACATTGTATATTATTATTATTTATATAGCTCCATTGATGCCATGGTGCTGTACATGAGGAGGGGTTACATACCAGATACAGATATCACTTACAGTAAAGAACTAACAATGATAGACGGGTACAGAGGGAGCAGGACCCTGCCCCTGGGGGCTTACATTCTACAGATACATTGTATATTATTATTATTTATATAGCGCCATTGATTCCATGGTGGTGTACATGAGAAGGGGTTACATACCAGATACAGATATCACTTACAGTATAGAACTAACAATGATAGACGGGTACAGAGGGAGGAGGACCCTGCCCCTGCGGCCTTACATTCTACAGATACATTGTATATTATTATTATTTATATAGAGCCATTGATTCCATGGCGCTGTACACAAGGAGGGGTTACATACCAGATACAGATATCACTTACAGTAACTAACAATGATAGACGGGTACAGAGGGAGGAGGACCCTGCCCCTGCGGGCTTACATTCTACAGATACATTGTATATTACTATTATTTATATAGAGCCATTGATTCCATGGTGCTGTACATGAGAAGGGGTTACATACCAGATACAGATATCACTTACAGTAAAGAACTAACAATGATAGACGGGTACAGAGGGAGGAGGACCCTGCCCCTGCGGGCTTACATTCTACAGATACATTGTATATTATTATTATTTATATAGCTCCATTGATTCCATGGCGCTGTACATGAGAAAAGGTTACATACCAGATACAGATATCACTTACAGTAAACTAACAATGATAGACGGGTACAGAGGGAGCAGGACCCTGCCCCTGGGGGCTTACATTCTACAGATACATTGTATATTATTATTATTTATATAGCGCCATTGATTCCATGGTGGTGTACATGAGAAGGGGTTACATACCAGATACAGATATCACTTACAGTAAAGAACTAACAATGATAGACGGGTACAGAGGGAGCAGGACCCTGCCCCTGGGGGCTTACATTATACAGATACATTGTATATTATTATTATTTATACAGCACCATTGATTCCATGGTGCTGTACATGAGAAGGGGTTACATACCAGAAACAGATATCACTTACAGTAAAGAACTAACAATGATAGACGGGTACAGAGGGAGCAGGACCCTGCCCCTGGGGGCTTACATTCTACAGATACATTGTATATTATTATTATTTATATAGAGCCATTGATTCCATGGTGCTGTACATGAGAAGAGGTTACATACCAGATACAGATATCACTTACAGTAAACTAACAATGATAAACGGATACAGAGGGAGGAGGACCCTGCCCCTGCGGCCTTACATTCTACAGATACATTGTATATTATTATTATTTATATAGCTCCATTGATGCCATGGTGCTGTACATGAGAAGGGGTTACATACCAGATACAGATATCACTTACAGTAAAGAACTAACAATGATAGACGGGTACAGAGGGAGGAGGACCCTGCCCCTGCGGGCTTACATTCTACAGATACATTGTATATTATTATAATTTATATAGCACCATTGATACCATAGTGCTGTACATGAGAAGGGGTTACATACCAGATACATATATCACTTACAGTAAAGAACTAACAATGATAGACGGGTACAGAGGGAGGAGGATCCTGCCCCTGTGGGCTTACATTCTACAGATACATTGTATATTATTATTATTTATATAGCACCATTGATTTCATGGCGCTGTACATGAGAAGGGGTTACATACCAGATACAGATATCACTTACAGTAAACTAACAATGATAGACTGGTACAGAGGGAGGAGGACCCTGCCCCTGCGGGCTTACATTCTACAGATACATTGTATATTATTATTATTTATATAGCACCATTGATGCCATGGTGCTGTACATGAGAAGGGGTTACATACCAGATAGAGATATCACTTACAGTAAAGAGCTAACAATGATAGACAGGTAGAGAGGGAGGAGGACCCTGCCCCTGCGGGCTTACATTCTACAGATACATTGTATATTATTATTATTTATATAGCTCCATTGATTCCATGGCGCTGTACATGAGATGGGGTTACATATCAGATACAGATATCACTTACAGTAAAGAACTAACAATGACAGACGGGTACAGAGGGAGGAGGACCCTGCCCCTGGGGGCTTACATCCTACGGATACATTGTATATTATTATTATTTATATAGCTCCATTGATTCCATGGTGCTGTTCATGAGAAGGGGTTACATACCAGATACAGATATCACTTACAGTAAAGAACTAACAATGATAGACGGGTACAGAGGGAGCAGGACCCTGCCCCTAGGGGCTTACATTCTACAGATACATTGTATATTATTATTATTTATATAGCGCCATTGATTCCATGGTGGTGTACATGAGAAGGGGTTACATACCAGATACAGATATCACTTACAGTAAAGAACTAACAATGATAGACGGGTACAGAGGGAGGAGGACCCTGCCTCTGCGGCCTTACATTCTACAGATACATTGTATATTATTATTATTTATATAGAGCCATTGATTCCATGGCGCTGTACACAAGGAGGGGTTACATACCAGATACAGATATCACTTACAGTAACTAACAATGATAGACGGGTACAGAGGGAGGAGGACCCTGCCCCTGCGGGCTTACATTCTACAGATACATTGTATATTACTATTATTTATATAGAGCCATTGATTCCATGGTGCTGTACATGAGAAGGGGTTACATACCAGATACAGATATCACTTACAGTAAAGAACTAACAATGATAGACGGGTACAGAGGGAGGAGGACCCTGCCCCTGGGGGCTTACATTCTACAGATACATTGTATATTATTATTATTTATATAGCGCCATTGATACCATAGTGCTGTACATGAGAAGGGGTTACATACCAGATACAGATATCACTTACAGTAAAGAACTAACAATGATAGACGGGTACAGAGGGAGGAGGACCCTGCCCCTGGGGGCTTACATTCTACAGATACATTGTATATTATTATTATTTATATAGCGCCATTGATACCATAGTGCTGTACATGAGAAGGGGTTACATACCAGATACAGATATCACTTACAGTAAAGAACTAACAATGATAGACGGGTACAGAGGGAGCAGGACCCTGCCCCTGGGGGCTTACATTCTACAGATACATTGTATATTATTATTATTTATATAGCACCATTGATTCCATGGCGCTGTACATGAGAAGGGGTTACATACCATATACAGATATCACTTACAGTAAAGAACTAACAATGATAGACGGGTACAGAGGGAGGAGGACCCTGCCCCTGCGGGCTTACATTCTACAGATACATTATATATTATTATTATTTATATAGCTCCATTGATTCCATGGTGCTGTACATGAGAAGGGGTTACATACCAGATACAGATATCACTTACAGTAAAGAACTAACAATGATAGACGGGTACAGAGGGAGGAGGACCCTGCCCCTGCGGGCTTACATTCTACAGATACATTGTATATTATTATTATTTATATAGCACCATTGATTCCATGGTGCTGTACATGACAAGGGGATACATACCAGATACAGATATCACTTACAGTAAAGAACTAACAATGATAGACGGGTACAGAGGGAGGAGGACCCTGCCCCTGGGGGGTAACATCCTACAGATACATTATATATTATTATTATTTATATAGCACCATTGATTCCATGGTGCTGTACATGACAAGGGATTACATACCAGATACAGATATCACTTACAGTAAAGAACTAACAATGATAGACGGGTACAGAGGGAGGAGGAACTGCCCCTGCGGGCTTACATTCTACAGATACATTGTATATTATTATTATTTATATAGCACCATTGATTCCATGGTGCTGTACATGAGAAGGGGTTACATACCAGATACAGATATCACTTACAGTAAACTAACAATGATAGACGGGTACAGAGGGAGGAGGACCCTGCCCCTGTGGGCTTACATTCTACAGATACATTGTATATTATTATTATATATATAGCGCCATTGATTCCATGGTGCTGTACATGAGAAGAGGTTGCATACCAGATACAGATATCACTTACAGTAAATGACTAACAATGATAGACGGGTACAGAGGGAGGAGGACCCTGCACCTGTGGGCTTACATTCTACAGATACATTGTATATTATTATTACATATATAGCGCCATTGATTTCATGGTGCTGTACATGAGAAGGGGTTACATACCAGATACAGATATCACTTACAGTAAAGAACTAACAATGATAGATGTGTACAGAGGGAGGAGGACCCGGCCCCTGGGGGCTTACATTCTACAAATACATTGCATATTATTATTATTTATATAGCGCCATTGATTCCATGGTGCTGTACATGAGAAGGGGTTACATACTAGATACAGATATCACTTACAGTAAACTAACAATGATAGACGGGTACACACTGAGGAGGACCTTGCCCCTGCGGTCTTACATTCTACAGATACATTGTATATTATTATTATTTATATAGCACCAGTGATTCCATGGTGCTGTACATGAGAAGGGGTTACATACCAGATACAGATATCACTTACAGTAAAGAACTAACAATGATAGACGGGTACAGAGGGAGGAGGACCCTGCCCCTGGGGACTTACATTCTACAGATACATTGTATATTATTATTATTTATATAGCTCCATTGATTCCATGGTGCTGTACATGAGAAGGGGTTACATACCAGATACAGATATCACTTACAGTAAAGAACTAACAATGATAGATGGGTACAGAGGGAGGAGGACCCGGCCCCTGGGGGCTTACATTCTACAAATACATTGCATATTATTATTATTTATATAGCGCCATTGATTCCATGGTGCTGTACATGAGAAGGGGTTACATACCAAGTACAGATATCACTTACAGTAAACTAACAATGATAGACGGGTACACAGGGAGGAGGACCCTGCCCCTGCGGTCTTACATTCTACAGATACATTGTATATTATTATTATTTATATAGCACCATTGATTCCATGGTGTTGTACATGAGAAGGGGTTACATACCAGATACAGATATCACTTACAGTAAAGAACTAACAATGATAGACGGGTACAGAGGGAGGAGGACCCTGCCCCTGGGGGCTTACATTCTACAGATACATTGTATATTATTATTATTTATATAGCTCCATTGATTCCATGGCGCTGTACATGAGAACGGGTTACATACCAGATACAGATATCACTTACAGTAAAGAACTAACAATGATAGACGGGTACAGAGGGAGGAGGACTCTGCCCCTGGGGGCTTACATTCTACAGATACATTGTATATTATTATTATTTATATAGCTCCATTGATTCCATGGCGCTGTACATGAGAAGAAAGTACATACCAGATACAGATATCACTTACAGTATAGAATTAACAATGATAGACGGGTACAGAGGGAGGAGGACCCTGCCCCTGCGGGCTTACATTCTACAGATACATTGTATATTATTATTATTTATATAGCACAATTGATTCCATGGTGCTGTACATGAGAAGGGTTACATACCAGATACAGATATCACTTACAGTAAAGAACTAACAATGATAGATGGGTACAGAGGGAGGAGGACCCTGCCTCTGGGTGCTTACATTCTACAGATACATTGTATATTATTATTATTTATATAGCTCCATTGATTCCATGGCGCTGTACATGAGAAGGGGTTACATACCAGATACAGATATCACTTACAGTAAAGAACTAACAATGATAGACGGGTACAGAGGGAGGAGGACCCTGCCCCTGCGGGCTTACATTCTACAGATACATTGTATATTATTATTATTTATATAGCTCCATTGATTCCATGGCGCTGTACATGAGAAGAAATTACATACCAGATACAGATATCACTTACAGTAAAGAATTAACAATGATAGACGAGTACAGAGGGAGGAGGACCCTGCCCCTGCGAGCTTACATTCTACAGATACATTGTATATTATTATTATTTATATAGCGCCATTGATTCCATGGTGCTGTACATGAGAAGGGGTTACATACCAGATACAGATATCACTTACAGTAAAGAACTAACAATGATAGACGGGTAAAGAGGGAGGAGGACCCTGCCCCTGCGGGCTTACATTCTACAGATACATTGTATATTATTATTATTTATATAGCTCCATTGATTCCATGGTGCTGTACATGAGAAGGGGTTACATACCAGATACAGATATCACTTACAGTAAAGAACTAACAATGATAGATGGGTACAGAGGGAGGAGGACCCTGCCCCTGGGGGCTTACATTCTACAAATACATTGCATATTATTATTATTTATATAGCGCCATTGATTCCATGGTGCTGTACATGAGAAGGGGTTACATACCAGATACAGATATCACTTACAATAAAGAACTAACAATGATAGACGGGTACAGAGGGAGGAGGACCCTGCCCCTGGGGGCTTACATTCTACAGATACATTGTATATTATTATTATTTATATAGCTCCACTGATTCCATGGCGCTGTACATGAGAAGGGGTTACATACCAGATACAGATATCACTTACAGTAAAGAACTAACAATGATAGACGGGTACAGAGGGAGGAGGACTCTGCCCCTGGGGGCTTACATTCTACAGATACATTGTATATTATTATTATTTATATAGCGCCATTGATTCCATGGTGCTGTACATGAGAAGAGGTTACATACCAGATACAGGTATCACTTACAGTAAAGAACTAACAATGATAGACGGGTACAGGGGGAGGAGGACCCTGCCCCTGCGGGCTTACATTCTACAGATACATTGTATATTATTACTATTTATATAGCTCCATTGATTCCATTGTGCTGTACATGAGAAGAGGTTACATACCAGATACAGACATCACTTACAGTAAAGAACTAACAATGATAGACGGGTACAGAGGGAGGAGGACCCTGCCCCTGGGGGCTTACATTCTACAGATACATTGTATATTATTATTATTTATATAGAGCCATTTATTCCATGGCGCTGTACATGAGAAGAAATTAAATACCAGATACAGATATCACTTACAGTAAAGAACTAATAAAGATAGACGGGTACAGAGAAAGGAGGACCCTGCCCCTGTGGGTTTACATTCTACAGATACATTGTATATTATTATTATTTATATAGCGCCATTGATTCCATGGTGCTGTACATGAGAAGACGTTACATACCCGATACAGATATCACTTACAGTAAAGAACTAACAATGATAGACGGGTACAGAGGGAGGAGGACCCTGCCCCTGCGGGCTTACATTCTACAGATACATTGTATATTATTATTATTTATATAGCGCCATTGATTCCATGGTGCTGTACATGAGAAGAGGTTACATACCAGATACAGATATCACTTACAGTAAAGAACTAATAAAGATAGACGGGTACAGAGGAAGGAGGACCCTGCCCCTGTGGGCTTACATTCTACAGATTCATTGTATATTATTATTATTTATATAGCGCCATTGATTCCATGGTGCTGTACATGAGAAGGGGTTACATACCAAGTACAGATATCACTTACAGTAAACTAACAATGATAGACGGGTACACAGGGAGGAGGACCCTGCCCCTGCGGTCTTACATTCTACAGATACATTGTATATTATTATTATTTATATAGCACCATTGATTCCATGGTGTTGTACATGAGAAGGGGTTACATACCAGATACAGATATCACTTACAGTAAAGAACTAACAATGATAGACGGGTACAGAGGGAGGAGGACCCTGCCCCTGGGGGCTTACATTCTACAGATACATTGTATATTATTATTATTTATATAGCTCCATTGATTCCATGGCGCTGTACATGAGAAGGGGTTACATACCAGATACAGATATCACTTACAGTAAAGAACTAACAATGATAGACGGGTACAGAGGGAGGAGGACTCTGCCCCTGGGGGCTTACATTCTACAGATACATTGTATATTATTATTATTTATATAGCTCCATTGATTCCATGGCGCTGTACATGAGAAGAAAGTACATACCAGATACAGATATCACTTACAGTAAAGAATTAACAATGATAGACGGGTACAGAGGGAGGAGGACCCTGCCCCTGCGGGCTTACATTCTACAGATACATTGTATATTATTATTATTTATATAGCACAATTGATTCCATGGTGCTGTACATGAGAAGGGTTACATACCAGATACAGATATCACTTACAGTAAAGAACTAACAATGATAGACGGGTACAGAGGGAGGAGGACCCTGCCTCTGGGTGCTTACATTCTACAGATACATTGTATATTATTATTATTTATATAGCTCCATTGATTCCATGGCGCTGTACATGAGAAGGGGTTACATACCAGATACAGATATCACTTACAGTAAAGAACTAACAATGATAGACGGGTACAGAGGGAGGAGGACCCTGCCCCTGCGGGCTTACATTCTACAGATACATTGTATATTATTATTATTTATATAGCTCCATTGATTCCATGGCGCTGTACATGAGAAGAAATTACATACCAGATACAGATATCACTTACAGTAAACAATTAACAATGATAGACGAGTACAGAGGGAGGAGGACCCTGCCCCTGCGAGCTTACATTCTACAGATACATTGTATATTATTATTATTTATATAGCGCCATTGATTCCATGGTGCTGTACATGAGAAGGGGTTACATACCAGATACAGATATCACTTACAGTAAAGAACTAACAATGATAGACGGGTAAAGAGGGAGGAGGACCCTGCCCCTGCGGGCTTACATTCTACAGATACATTGTATATTATTATTATTTATATAGCTCCATTGATTCCATGGTGCTGTACATGAGAAGGGGTTACATACCAGATACAGATATCACTTACAGTAAAGAACTAACAATGATAGATGGGTACAGAGGGAGGAGGACCCTGCCCCTGGGGGCTTACATTCTACAAATACATTGCATATTATTATTATTTATATAGCGCCATTGATTCCATGGTGCTGTACATGAGAAGGGGTTACATACCAGATACAGATATCACTTACAATAAAGAACTAACAATGATAGACGGGTACAGAGGGAGGAGGACCCTGCCCCTGGGGGCTTACATTCTACAGATAAATTGTATATTATTATTATTTATATAGCTCCACTGATTCCATGGCGCTGTACATGAGAAGGGGTTACATACCAGATACAGATATCACTTACAGTAAAGAACTAACAATGATAGACGGGTACAGAGGGAGGAGGACTCTGCCCCTGGGGGCTTACATTCTACAGATACATTGTATATTATTATTATTTATATAGCGCCATTGATTCCATGGTGCTGTACATGAGAAGAGGTTACATACCAGATACAGGTATCACTTACAGTAAAGAACTAACAATGATAGACGGGTACAGGGGGAGGAGGACCCTGCCCCTGCGGGCTTACATTCTACAGATACATTGTATATTATTATTATTTATATAGCTCCATTGATTCCATTGTGCTGTACATGAGAAGAGGTTACATACCAGATACAGACATCACTTACAGTAAAGAACTAACAATGATAGACGGGTACAGAGGGAGGAGGACCCTGCCCCTGGGGGCTTACATTCTACAGATACATTGTATATTATTATTATTTATATAGAGCCATTTATTCCATGGCGCTGTACATGAGAAGAAATTAAATACCAGATACAGATATCACTTACAGTAAAGAACTAATAAAGATAGACGGGTACAGAGAAAGGAGGACCCTGCCCCTGTGGGTTTACATTCTACAGATACATTGTATATTATTATTATTTATATAGCGCCATTGATTCCATGGTGCTGTACATGAGAAGACGTTACATACCCGATACAGATATCACTTACAGTAAAGAACTAACAATGATAGACGGGTACAGAGGGAGGAGGACCCTGCCCCTGAGGGCTTACATTCTACAGATACATTGTATATTATTATTATTTATATAGCGCCATTGATTCCATGGTGCTGTACATGAGAAGAGGTTACATACCAGATACAGATATCAATTACAGTAAAGAACTAATAAAGATAGACGGGTACAGAGGAAGGAGGACCCTGCCCCTGTGGGCTTACATTCTGCAGATTCATTGTATATTATTATTATTTATATAGCGCCATTGATTCCATGGTGCTGTACATGAGAAGGGGTTACATACCAGATACAGATATCACTTACAGTAAAGAACTAACAATGATAGACGGGTACAGAGGGAGGAGGACCCTGCCCCTGCGGGCTTACATTCTACAGATACATTGTATATTATTATTATTTATATAGCGCCATTGATTCCATGGTGCTGTACATGAGAAGAGGTTACATACCAGATACAGATATCACTTACAGTAAAGAACTAACAATGATTGACGGGTACAGAGGGAGGAGGATCCTGCCCCTGCGGGCTTACATTCTACAGATACATTGTATATTATTATTATTTATATAGCGCCATTGTTTCCATGGTGCTGTACGTGAGAAGAGGTTACATACCAGATACAGATATCACTTACAGTAAAGAACTAACAATGATAGACGGGTACAGAGGGAGGAGGACCCTGCCCCTGCGGGTTTACATTCTACAGATACATTGTATATTATTATTATTTATATAGCGCCATTGATTCCATGGTGCTGTACATGAGAAGAGGTTACATACCAGATACAGATATCACTTACAGTAAAGAACTAACAATGATTGACGGGTACAGAGGGAGGAGGACCCTGCCCCTGCGGGCTTACATTCTACAGATACATTGTATATTACTATTATTTACATAGCGCCATTGATTCCATGGTGCTGTACATGAGAAGGGGTTACATACCAGATACAGATATCACTTACAGTAAAGAACTAACAATGATAGACGGGTACAGAGGGAGGAGGACCCTGCCCCTGCGGGCTTACATTCTACAGATACATTGTATATTATTATTATTTATATAGCACAATTGATTCCATGGTGCTGTACATGAGAAGGGTTACATACCAGATACAGATATCACTTACAGTAAAGAACTAAAAATGATAGACGGGTACAGAGGGAGGAGGACCCTGCCTCTGGGTGCTTACATTCTACAGATACATTGTATATTATTATTATTTATATAGCTCCATTGATTCCATGGCGCTGTACATGAGAAGGGGTTACATACCAGATACAGATATCACTTACAGTAAAGAACTAACAATGATAGACGGGTACAGAGGGAGGAGGACCCTGCCCCTGCGGGCTTACATTCTACAGATACATTGTATATTATTATTATTTATATAGCTCCATTGATTCCATGGCGCTGTACATGAGAAGAAATTACATACCAGATACAGATATCACTTACAGTAAAGAATTAACAATGATAGACGAGTACAGAGGGAGGAGGACCCTGCCCCTGCGAGCTTACATTCTACAGATACATTGTATATTATTATTATTTATATAGCGCCATTGATTCCATGGTGCTGTACATGAGAAGGGGTTACATACCAGATACAGATATCACTTACAGTAAAGAACTAACAATGATAGACGGGTAAAGAGGGAGGAGTACCCTGCCCCTGCGGGCTTACATTCTACAGATACATTGTATATTATTATTATTTATATAGCTCCATTGATTCCATGGTGCTGTACATGAGAAGGGGTTACATACCAGATACAGATATCACTTACAGTAAAGAACTAACAATGATAGATGGGTACAGAGGGAGGAGGACCCTGCCCCTGGGGGCTTACATTCTACAAATACATTGCATATTATTATTATTTATATAGCGCCATTGATTCCATGGTGCTGTACATGAGAAGGGCTTACATACCAGATACAGATATCACTTACAATAAAGAACTAACAATGATAGACGGGTACAGAGGGAGGAGGACCCTGCCCCTGGGGGCTTACATTCTACAGATACATTGTATATTATTATTATTTATATAGCTCCACTGATTCCATGGCGCTGTACATGAGAAGGGGTTACATACCAGATACAGATATCACTTACAGTAAAGAACTAACAATGATAGACGGGTACAGAGGGAGGAGGACTCTGCCCCTGGGGGCTTACATTCTACAGATACATTGTATATTATTATTATTTATATAGCGCCATTGATTCCATGGTGCTGTACATGAGAAGAGGTTACATACCAGATACAGGTATCACTTACAGTAAAGAACTAACAATGATAGACGGGTACAGGGGGAGGAGGACCCTGCCCCTGCGGGCTTACATTCTACAGATACATTGTATATTATTATTATTTATATAGCTCCATTGATTCCATTGTGCTGTACATGAGAAGAGGTTACATACCAGATACAGACATCACTTACAGTAAAGAACTAACAATGATAGACGGGTACAGAGGGAGGAGGACCCTGCCCCTGGGGGCTTACATTCTACAGATACATTGTATATTATTATTATTTATATAGAGCCATTTATTCCATGGCGCTGTACATGAGAAGAAATTAAATACCAGATACAGATATCACTTACAGTAAAGAACTAATAAAGATAGACGGGTACAGAGAAAGGAGGACCCTGCCCCTGTGGGTTTACATTCTACAGATACATTGTATATTATTATTATTTATATAGCGCCATTGATTCCATGGTGCTGTACATGAGAAGACGTTACATACCCGATACAGATATCACTTACAGTAAAGAACTAACAATGATAGACGGGTACAGAGGGAGGAGGACCCTGCCCCTGCGGGCTTACATTCTACAGATACATTGTATATTATTATTATTTATATAGCGCCATTGATTCCATGGTGCTGTACATGAGAAGAGGTTACATACCAGATACAGATATCACTTACAGTAAAGAACTAATAAAGATAGACGGGTACAGAGGAAGGAGGACCCTGCCCCTGTGGGCTTACATTCTACAGATTCATTGTATATTATTATTATTTATATAGCGCCATTGATTCCATGGTGCTGTACATGAGAAGATGTTACATACCAGATACAGATATCACTTACAGTAAAGAACTAACAATGATAGACGGGTACAGAGGGAGGAGGACCCTGCCCCTGCGGGCTTACATTCTACAGATACATTGTATATTATTATTATTTATATAGCGCCATTGATTCCATGGTGCTGTACATGAGAAGAGGTTACATACCAGATACAGATATCACTTACAGTAAAGAACTAACAATGATTGACGGGTACAGAGGGAGGAGGATCCTGCCCCTGCGGGCTTACATTCTACAGATACATTGTATATTATTATTATTTATATAGCGCCATTGTTTCCATGGTGCTGTACGTGAGAAGAGGTTACATACCAGATACAGATATCACTTACAGTAAAGAACTAACAATGATAGACGGGTACAGAGGGAGGAGGACCCTGCCCCTGCGGGCTTACATTCTACAGATACATTGTATATTATTATTATTTATATAGCGCCATTGATTCCATGGTGCTGTACATGAGAAGAGGTTACATACCAGATACAGAAATCACTTACAGTAAAGAACTAACAATGATTGACGGGTACAGAGGGAGGAGGACCCTGCCCCTGCAGGCTTACATTCTACAGATACATTGTATATTATTATTATTTATATAGCGCCATTGTTTCCATGGTGCTGCACATGAGAAGAGGTTACATACCAGATACAGATATCACTTACAGTAAAGAGCTAACAATGATAGACGGGTACAGAGGGAGGAGGACCCTGCCCCTGCGGGCTTACATTCTACAGATACATTGTATATTATTATTATTTATATACCGCCATTGATTCCATGGTGCTGTACATGAGAAGAGGTTACATACCAGATACAGATATCACTTACAGTAAAGAACTAACAATGATAGACGGGTACAGAGGGAGGAGGACCCTGCCCCTGCAGGCTTACATTCTACAGATACATTGTATATTATTATTATTTATATACCGCCATTGATTCCATGGTGCTGTACATGAGAAGAGGTTACATACCAGATACAGATATCACTTACAGTAAAGAACTAACAATGATAGATGGGTACAGAGGGAGGAGGACCCTGCCCCTGCGGGCTTACATTCTACAGATACATTGTATATTATTATTATTTATATAGCGCCATTGATTCCATGGTGCTGTACATGAGAAGAGGTTACATACCAGATACCACTTACAGTAAAGAGCTAACAATGATAGACGGGTACAGAGGGAGGAGGACCCTGCCCCTGCGGGCTTACATTCTACACATACATTGTATATTATTATTATTTATATAGAGCCATTGATACCATGACGCTGTACATGAGAAGAGGTTACATACCAGATACAGATATCACTTACAGTAAAGAACTAACAATGATAGACGGGTACAGAGGGAGGAGGACCCTGCCCCTGCGGGCTTACATTCTACAGATACATTGTATATTATTATTATTTATATAGCACCATTGATTCCATGGTGCTGTACATGAGAAGGGGTTACATAACAAATACAGATATCACTTACAGTAAAGAACTAACAATGATAGACGGGTACAGAGGGAGGAGGACCCTGCCCCTGGGGGCTTACATTCTACAGATACAGTGTATATTAATATTATTTATATAGAGCCATTGATTCCATGGTGCTTTACATGAGAAGGGGTTACATACCAGATACAGATATCACTTACAGTAAATGACTAACAATGATAGACGGGTACAGAGGGAGGAGGACCCTGCCCCTGCGGGCTTACATTCTACAGATACATTGTATATTATTATTATTATTTGTATAGCGCCATTGATTCCATTGTGCTGTACATGAGAAGGGGTTACATACCAGATACAGATATCACTTACAGTAAGGAACTAACAATGATAGACGGGTACAGAGGGAGGAGGACCCTGCCCCTGCGGGCTTACATTCTACAGATACATTGTATATTACTATTATTTATATAGCGCCATTGATTCCATGGTGCTGTACATGAGAAGGGGTTACATACCAGATACAGATATCACTTACAGTAAAGAACTAACAATGATAGATGGGTACAGAGGGAGGAGGACCCTGCCCTGGGGGCTTACATTCTACAGATACATTGTATATTATTATTATTTATATAGCGCCATTGATTCCATGGTGCTGTACATGAGAAGGGGTTACATACCAGATACAGATATCACTTACAGTAAAGAACTAACAATGATAGACGGGTACAGAGGGAGGAGGACCCTGCCCCTGCGGGCTTACATTCTACAGATACATTGTATATTATTATTATTTATATAGAGCCATTGATTCCATGGTGCTGTACATGAGAAGGGGTTACATACCAGATACAGATATCACTTACAGTAAAGAACTAACAATGATAGACGGGTACAGAGGGAGAAGGACCCTGCCCTGGGGGCTTACATTCTACAGATACATTGTATATTATTATTATTTATATAGCGCCATTGATTCCATGGTGCTGTACATGAGAAGGGGTTACATATCAGATACAGATATCACTTACAGTAAAGAACTAACAATGATAGACGGGTACAGAGGGAGGAGGACCTTGCCCCTGTGGGCTTACATTCTACAGATACATTGTATATTATTATTATTTATATAGCGCCATTGATTCCATGGTGCTGTACATGAGAAGAGGTTACATACCAGTTACAGATATCACTTACAGTAAAGAGCTAACAATGATAGACGGGTGCAGAGGGAGGAGGACCCTGCCCCTGCGGGCTTACATTCTACAGATACATTGTATATTATTATTATTTATATAGCTCCATTGATGCCATGGCGCTGTACATGAGAAGAGGTTACATACCAGATACAGATATCACTTACAGTAAAGAACTAACAATGATAGACGGGTACAGAGGGAGGAGGACCCTGCCCCTGCGGGCTTACATTCTACACATACATTGTATATTATTATTATTTATATAGAGCCATTGATACCATGACGCTGTACATGAGAAGAGGTTACATACCAGATACAGATATCACTTACAGTAAAGAACTAACAATGATAGACGGGTACAGAGGGAGGAGGACCCTGCTCCTGCGGGCTTACATTCTACAGATACATTGTATATTATTATTATTTATATAGCACCATTGATTCCATGGTGCTGTACATGAGAAGGGGTTACATACCAAATACAGATAACACTTACAGTAAAGAACTAACAATGATAGACGGGTACAGAGGGAGGAGAACCCTGCCCCTGGGGGCTTACATTGTACAGATACAGTGTATATTAATATTATTTATATAGAGCCATTGATTCCATGGTGCTTTACATGAGAAGGGGTTACATACCAAATACAGATATCACTTACAGTAAATGACTAACAATGATAGACGGGTACAGAGGGAGGAGGACCCTGCCCCTGCATGCTTACATTCTACAGATACATTGTATATTATTATTATTATTTGTATAGCGCCATTGATTCCATGGTGCTGTACATGAGAAGGGGTTACATACCAGATACAGACATCACTTACAGTAAAGAACTAACAATGATAGACGGGTACAGAGGGAGGAGGACCCTGCCCCTGCGGGCTTACATTCTACAGATACATTGTATATTATTATTATTTATATAGCGCCATTGATTCCATGGTGCTGTACATGAAAAGGGGTTACATACCTGATACAGATATCATTTACAGTAAAGAACTAACAATGATAGACGGGTACAGAGGGAGGAGGACCCTGCCCCTGCGGGCTTATATTCTACAGATACATTGTATATTATTATTATTTATATAGCTCCATTGATTCCATGGTGCTGTACATGAGAAGGGGTTACATACCAGATACAGATATCACTTACAGTAAAGAACTAACAATGATAGACGGTACAGAGGGAGGAGGACCCTGCCCCTGGGGGCTTACATTCTACAGATACATTGTATATTATTATTATTTATATAGCGCCATTGATTCCATGGTGCTGTACATGAGAAGGGGTTACATACCAGATACAGATATCACTTACAGTAAAGAACTAACAATGATAGACGGGTACAGAGGGAGGAGGACCCTGCCCCTGTGGGCTTACATTCTACAGATACATTGTATATTATTATTATTTATATAGCGCCATTGATGCCATGTTGCTGTACATGAGAAGGGGTTACATACCAGATATAGATATCACTTACAGTAAAGAACTAACAATGATAGATGGGTACAGAGGGAGGAGGACCCTGCCCCTGCGGCCTTACATTCTACAGATACATTGTATATTATTATTATTTATATAGCTCCATTGATTCCATGGTGCTGTACATGAGAAGGGGTTACATACCAGATACAGATATCACTTACAGTAAACTAACAATGATAGACGGGTACAGAGGGAGGAGGACCCTGCCCCGGGGGGCTTACATTCTACAGATACATTGTATATTATTATTATTTATATAGAGCCATTGATTCCATGGTGCTGTACATGAGAGAAGTTTACATACCAGATACAGATATCACTTACAGTAAAGAACTAACAATAATAGACGGGTACAGACGGAGGAGAACCCTGCCCCTGGGGGCTTACATTCTACAGATACATTGTATATTATTATTATTTATATAGCTCCATTGATGCCATGGTGCTGTACATGAGAAGGGGTTACATACCAGATACAGATATCACTTACAGTAAATGACTAACAATGATAGACGGGTACAGAGGGAGGAGGACCCTGCCCCTGAGGGCTTACATTCTACAGATACATTGTATATTATTATTATATATATAGCGGCATTGATTCCATGGTGCTGTACATGAGAAGGGGTTACATACCAGATACAGATATCACTTACAGTAAAGAACTAACAATGATAGACGGGTACAGAGGGAGGAGGACCCTGCCCCTGGGGGCTTACATTCTACAGATACATTGTATATTATTATTATATATATAGCGCCATTGATTCCATGGTGCTGTACATGAGAAGGGGTTACATACCAGATACAGATATCACTTACAGTAAAGAACTAACAATGATAGACGGGTACAGAGGGAGGAGGACCCTGCCCCTGCGGGCTTACATTCTACAGATACATTGTATATTATTATTTATATAGCACCATTGATTCCATGGTGCTGTACATGAGAAGGGGTTACATACCAAATACAGATATCACTTACAGTAAAGAACTAACAATGATAGACGGGTACAGAGGGAGGAGGACCCTGCCCCTGGGGGCTTACATTCTACAGATACAGTGTATATTAATATTATTTATATAGAGCCATTGATTCCATGGTGCTTTACATGAGAAGGGGTTACATACCAGATACAGATATCACTTACAGTAAATGACTAACAATGATAGACGGGTACAGAGGGAGGAGGACCCTGCCCCTGCGGGCTTACATTCTACAGATACATTGTATATTATTATTATTATTTGTATAGCGCCATTGATTCCATTGTGCTGTACATGAGAAGGGGTTACATACCAGATACAGATATCACTTACAGTAAGGAACTAACAATGATAGACGGGTACAGAGGGAGGAGGACCCTGCCCCTGCGGGCTTACATTCTACAGATACATTGTATATTACTATTATTTATATAGCGCCATTGATTCCATGGTGCTGTACATGAGAAGGGGTTACATACCAGATACAGATATCACTTACAGTAAAGAACTAACAATGATAGATGGGTACAGAGGGAGGAGGACCCTGCCCTGGGGGCTTACATTCTACAGATACATTGTATATTATTATTATTTATATAGCGCCATTGATTCCATGGTGCTGTACATGAGAAGGGGTTACATACCAGATACAGATATCACTTACAGTAAAGAACTAACAATGATAGACGGGTACAGAGGGAGGAGGACCCTGCCCTGGGGGCTTACATTCTACAGATACATTGTATATTATTATTATTTATATAGAGCCATTGATGCCATGGTGCTGTACATGAGAAGGGGTTACATACCAGATACCGAAATCACTTACAGTAAAGAACTAACAATGATAGACGGGTACAGAGGGAGGAGGACCCTGCCCCTGCGGGCTTACATTCTACAGATACATTGTATATTATTATTATTTATATAGAGCCATTGATTCCATGGTGCTGTACATGAGAAGGGGTTACATACCAGATACAGATATCACTTACAGTAAAGAACTAACAATGATAGACGGGTACAGAGGGAGGAGGACCCTGCCCCTGCGGGCTTACATTCTACAGATACATTGTATATTATTATTATTTATATAGCGCCATTGATTCCATGGTGCTGTACATGAGAAGGGGTTACATACCAGATACAGATATCACTTACAGTAAAGAACTAACAATGATAGACGGGTACAGAGGGAGGAGGACCCTGCCCCTGCGGGCTTACATTCTACAGATACATTGTATATTATTATTTATATAGCACCATTGATTCCATGGTGCTGTACATGAGAAGGGGTTACATACCAAATACAGATATCACTTACAGTAAAGAACTAACAATGATAGACGGGTACAGAGGGAGGAGGACCCTGCCCCTGGGGGCTTACATTCTACAGATACAGTGTATATTAATATTATTTATATAGAGCCATTGATTCCATGGTGCTTTACATGAGAAGGGGTTACATACCAGATACAGATATCACTTACAGTAAATGACTAACAATGATAGACGGGTACAGAGGGAGGAGGACAATGCCCCTGCGGGCTTACATTCTACAGATACATTGTATATTATTATTATTATTTGTATAGCGCCATTGATTCCATTGTGCTGTACATGAGAAGGGGTTACATACCAGATACAGATATCACTTACAGTAAGGAACTAACAATGATAGACGGGTACAGAGGGAGGAGGACCCTGCCCCTGCGGGCTTACATTCTACAGATACATTGTATATTACTATTATTTATATAGCGCCATTTATTCCATGGTGCTGTACATGAGAAGGGGTTACATACCAGATACAGATATCACTTATAGTAAAGAACTAACAATGATAGACGGGTACAGAGGGAGGAGGACCCTGCCCTGGGGGCTTACATTCTACAGATACATTGTATATTATTATTATTTATATAGCGCCATTGATTCCATGGTGCTGTACATGAGAAGGGGTTACATACCAGATACAGATATCACTTACAGTAAAGAACTAACAATGATAGACGGGTACAGAGGGAGGAGGACCCTGCCCCTGTGGGCTTACATTCTACAGATACATTGTATATTATTATTATTTATATAGCGCCATTGATTCCATGGTGCTGTACATGAGAAGAGGTTACATACCAGTTACAGATATCACTTACAGTAAAGAGCTAACAATGATAGACGGGTGCAGAGGGAGGAGGACCCTGCCCCTGCGGGCTTACATTCTACAGATACATTGTATATTATTATTATTTATATAGCTCCATTGATGCCATGGCGCTGTACATGAGAAGAGGTTACATACCAGATACAGATATCACTTACAGTAAAGAACTAACAATGATAGACGGGTACAGAGGGAGGAGGACCCTGCCCCTGCGGGCTTACATTCTACACATACATTGTATATTATTATTATTTATATAGAGCCATTGATACCATGACGCTGTACATGAGAAGAGGTTACATACCAGATACAGATATCACTTACAGTAAAGAACTAACAATGATAGACGGGTACAGAGGGAGGAAGACCCTGCCCCTGCGGGCTTACATTCTACAGATACATTGTATATTATTATTATTTATATAGCACCATTGATTCCATGGTGCTGTACATGAGAAGGGGTTACATACCAAATACAGATATCACTTACAGTAAAGAACTAACAATGATAGACGGGTACAGAGGGAGGAGAACCCTGCCCCTGGGGGCTTACATTGTACAGATACAGTGTATATTAATATTATTTATATAGAGCCATTGATTCCTTGGTGCTTTACATGAGAAGGGGTTACATACCAGATACAGATATCACTTACAGTAAATGACTAACAATGATAGATGGTACAGAGGGAGGAGGACCCTTCCCCTGCAGGCTTACATTCTACAGATACATTGTATATTATTATTATTATTTGTATAGCGCCATTGATTCCATGGTGCTGTACATGAGAAGGGGTTACATACCAGATACAGACATCACTTACAGTAAAGAACTAACAATGATAGACGGGTACAGAGGGAGGAGGACCCTGCCCCTGCGGGCTTACATTCTACAGATACATTGTATATTATTATTATTTATATAGCGCCATTGATTCCATGGTGCTGTACATGAGAAGGGGTTACATACCTGAAACAGATATTACAGTAAAGAACTAACAATGATAGATGGGTACAGAGGGAGGAGGACCCTGCCCCTGCGGGCTTACATTCTACAGATACATTGTATATTATTATTATTTATATAGCTCCATTGATTCCATGGTGCTGTACATGAGAAGGGGTTACATACCAGATACAGATATCACTTACAGTAAAGAACTAACAATGATAGACGGTACAGAGGGAGGAGGACCCTGCCCCTGAGGGCTTACATTCTACAGATACATTGTATATTATTATTATTTATATAGCTCCATTGATGCCATGGTGCTGTACATGAGAAGGGGTTACATACCAGATACAGATATCACTTACAGTAAAGAACTAACAATGATAGACGGTACAGAGGGAGGAGGACCCTGCCCCTGAGGGCTTACATTCTACAGATACATTGTATATTATTATTATTTATATAGCTCCATTGATGCCATGGTGCTGTACATGAGAAGGGGTTACATACCAGATACAGATATCACTTACAGTAAAGAACTAACAATGATAGACGGGTACAGAGGGAGGAGGACCCTGCCCCTGCGGGCTTACATTCTACAGATACATTGTATATTATTAATATTTATATAGCGCCATTGATTCCATGGCGCTGTACATGAGAAGGGGTTACATACCAGATACAGATATCACTTACAGTAAAGAACTAACAATGATAGACGGGTAGAGAGGGAGGAGGACCCTGCCCCTGGGGGCTTACATTCTACAGATACATTGTATATTATTATTATTTATATAGCGCCATTGATGCCATGTTGCTGTACATGAGAAGGGGTTACATACCAGATACAGATATCACTTACAGTAAAGAACTAACAATGATAGACGGGTACACAGGGAGGAGGAACCTGCCCCTGCGGCCTTACATTCTACAGATACATTGTATATTATTATTATTTATATAGCTCCATTGATTCCATGGTGCTGTACATGAGAAGGGGTTACATACCAGATACAGATATCACTTACAGTAAACTAACAATGATAGATGGGTACAGAGGGAGGAGGACCCTGCCCCTGGGGGCTTACATTCTACAGATACATTGTATATTATTATTATTTATATAGAGCCATTGATTCCATGGTGCTGTACATGAGAAGAGTTTACATACCAGATACAGATATCACTTACAGTAAAGAACTAACAATAATAGACTGGTACAGACGGAGGAGAACCCTGCCCCTGGGGGCTTACAGTCTACAGATACATTGTATATTATTATTATTTATATAGCTCCATTGATGCCATGGTGCTGTACATGAGAAGGGGTTACATACCAGATACAGATATCACTTACAGTAAATGACTAACAATGATAGACGGGTACAGAGGGAGGAGGACCCTGCCCCTGAGGGCTTACATTCTACAGATACATTGTATATTATTATTATATATATAGCGCCATTGATTCCATGGTGCTGTACATGAGAAGGGGTTACATACCAGATACAGATATCACTTACAGTAAAGAACTAACAATGATAGACGGGTACAGAGGGAGGAGGACCCTGCCCCTGCGGGCTTACATTCTACAGATACATTGTATATTATTATTATTTATATAGAGCCATTGATGCCATGGTGCTGTACATGAGAAGGGGTTACATACCATATAGAGATATGACTTACAGTAAAGAACTAACAATAATAGACGGGTACAGAGGGAGGAGGACCCTGCCCCTGTGGGCTTACATTCTACAGATACATTGTATATTATTATTATTTATATAGCACCATTGATTCCATGGTGCTGTACATGAGAAGGGGTTACATACCAGATACAGATATCACTTACAGTAAAGAACTAACAATGATAGACGGGTACAGAGGGAGGAGGACCCTGCCCCTGCAGGCTTACATTCTACAGATACATTGTATATTATTATTATTTATATAGAGCCATTGATGCCATGGTGCTGTACATGAGAAGGGGTTACATACCAGATAGAGATATCACTTACAGTAAAGAACTAACAATGATAGACGGGTACAGAGGGAGGAGGACCCTGCCCCTGTGGGCTTACATTCTACAGATACATTGTATATTATTATTATTTATATAGCACCATTGATTCCATGGTGCTGTACATGAGAAGGGGTTACATACCAGATACAGATATCACTTACAGTAAGGAACTAACAATGATAGACGGGTACAGAGGGAGGAGGACCCTGCCCCTGCGGGCTTACATTCTACAGATACATTGTATATTATTATTATTTATATAGAGCCATTGATGCCATGGTGCTGTACATGAGAAGGGGTTACATACCAGATACAGATATCACTTACAGTAAACTAACAATGATAGACGGGTACAGAGGGAGGAGGACCCTGCCCCTGCGGGCTTACATTCTACAGATACATTGTATAATATTATTATTTATATAGCTCCATTGATTCCATGGTGCTGTACATGAGAAGCGGTTACATACCAGATACAGATATCACTTACAGTAAAGAACTAACAATGATAGACGGGTACAGAGGGAGGAGGACCCTGCCCCTGCGGGCTTACATTCTATAGATACATTGTATATTATTATTATTTATATAGAGCCATTGATTCCATGGCGCTGTACATGAGAATAGGTTACATACCAGATACAGATATCACTTACAGTAAATGACTAACAAAGATAGACGGGTACAGAGGGAGGAGGACCCTGCCCCTGTGGGCTTACATTCTACAGATACATTGTATATTATTATTATTTCCATACCTCCATTGATTCCATGGTGCTTTACATGAGAAGGGGTTACATACCAGATACAGATATCACTTACAGTAAAGAACTAACAATGATAGACTGGTACAGAGGGAGGAGGACCCTGCCCCTGCAGGCTTACATTCTACAGATACATTGTATATTATTATTATTTATATAGCGCCATTGATTCCATGGTGCTGTACATGAGAAGAGGTTACATACCAGATACAGATATAACTTACAGTAAAGAACTAACAATGATAGACGGGTACAGAGGGATGAGGACCCTGCCCCTGTGGGCTTACATTCTACAGATACATTGTATATTATTATTATATATATAGCGCCATTGATTCCATGGTGCTGTACATGAGAAGGGGTTACATACCAGATACAGATATCACTTACAGTAAAAAACTAACAATGATAGACGGGCACAGAGGGAGGAGGACCCTGTCCCTGCAGGCTTACATTCTACAGATACATTGTATATTATTATTATTTATATAGCACCATTGATTCCATGGTGCTGTACATGAGAAGGGGTTACATACCAGATACAGATATCACTTACAGTAAAGAACTAACAATGATAGACGGGTACAGAGGGAGGAGGACCCTGCCCCTGCGGGCTTACATTCTACAGATACATTGTATATTATTATTATTTATATAGAGCCATTGATGCCATGGTGCTGTACATGAGAAGGGGTTACATACCATATAGAGATATCACTTACAGTAAAGAACTAACAATAATAGACGGGTACAGAGGGAGGAGGACCCTGCCCCTGTGGGCTTACATTCTGCAGATACATTGTATATTATTATTATTTATATAGCACCATTGATTCCATGGTGCTGTACATGAGAAGGGGTTACATACCAGATACAGATATCACTTACAGTAAAGAACTAACAATGATAGACGGGTACAGAGGGAGGAGGACCCTGCCCCTGCAGGCTTACATTCTACAGATACATTGTATATTATTATTATTTATATAGAGCCATTGATGCCATGGTGCTGTACATGAGAAGGGGTTACATACCAGATAGAGATATCACTTACAGTAAAGAACTAACAATGATAGACGGGTACAGAGGGAGGAGGACCCTGCCCCTGTGGGCTTACATTCTACAGATACATTGTATATTATTATTATTTATATAGCACCATTGATTCCATGGTGCTGTACATGAGAAGGGGTTACATACCAGATACAGATATCACTTACAGTAAAGAACTAACAATGATAGACGGGTACAGAGGGAGGAGGACCCTGCCCCTGCGGGCTTACATTCTACAGATACATTGTATATTATTATTATTTATATAGAGCCATTGATGCCATGGTGCTGTACATGAGAAGGGGTTACATACCAGATACAGATATCACTTACAGTAAACTAACAATGATAGACGGGTACAGAGGGAGGAGGACCCTGCCCCTGCGGGCTTACATTCTACAGATACATTGTATAATATTATTATTTATATAGCTCCATTGATTCCATGGTGCTGTACATGAGAAGCGGTTACATACCAGATACAGATATCACTTACAGTAAAGAACTAACAATGATAGACGGGTACAGAGGGAGGAGGACCCTGCCCCTGCGGGCTTACATTCTATAGATACATTGTATATTATTATTATTTATATAGAGCCATTGATTCCATGGCGCTGTACATGAGAATAGGTTACATACCAGATACAGATATCACTTAAAGTAAATGACTAACAAAGATAGACGGGTACAGAGGGAGGAGGACCCTGCCCCTGTGGGCTTACATTCTACAGATACATTGTATATTATTATTATTTCCATAGCTCCATTGATACCATGGTGCTTTACATGAGAAGGGGTTACATACCAGATACAGATATCACTTACAGTAAAGAACTAACAATGATAGACTGGTACAGAGGGAGGAGGACCCTGCCCCTGCGGGCTTACATTCTACAGCTACATTGTATATTATTATTATTTATATAGCACCATTGATTCCATGGTGCTGTACATGAGAAGAGGTTACATACCAGATGCAGATATCACTTACAGTAAAGAACTAACAATGATAGACGGGTACAGAGGGAGGAGGACCCTGCCCCTGCGGGCTTACATTCTACAGATACATTGTATATTATTATTATTTATATAGCGCCATTGATTCCATGGTGCTGTACATGAGAAGAGGTTACATACCAGATACAGATATCACTTACAGTAAAGAACTAACAATGATAGACGGGTACAGAGGGAGGAGGACCCTGCCCCTGTGGGCTTACATTCTACAGATACATTGTATATTATTATTATTTATATAGCGCCATTGATTCGATGGTGCTGTATAGAGATGAGCGTTGTTCTACTCGAACTGTTCACCAATCTCAAATTCGAGCTGTTTTGGGCGGTGTTCGAGCCGTTCGGCGAACACGAACGATTTGAGAAAAATTCGGCTGTTCGAGTTTATGTTCGATAACTGTTCGTGCACCAAAATCATAACTGGATTTTTTCTCAGTAATGATGAAAATTAATGTTAATACGCAGTTTGAGTGTACAGCGGGGTGGGGGGAGGGGCAGGGGATGGATCTCTGCAGGAATAATGAAGATCTCCATTTTTTTTTCTCTTTCCCGCATTTACAGTGGGGAGGTGCAGTCTGTCAGCCTATCAGCAGCGCACACACGGAGCGAACTGCTGTTTTTCACACAAGCAAGGGCATCTGTCATTGGCAGTGTATGTCACATGTCCTTGCCCTATAAGACCAAGCCATTTTCCCCGTCGCCACCATTTTCTCACTGCTGCAGCTGCGTGTTAGACGGCACTGCTGTTGCTGTGTGCGCTATACCTTGTTAATTTCAAGCCAATTTTCGCACAAATCTACAGATAGCTTGGGAGTAGGGAATAGTTGTGATTGCAGTCCTTTTAAGGACTAGGTTACAGCATTTCCTACGACTTTTATCAGGCAGGTCTGTGCTCTTAAATAGATAGATTGTGGGAGTAAAGACTAATTGTAATTGCAGTCCCTTTCAGGACTAGGTTACATCAGTTCCTATCAGTTTTTGCCAGGCAGGTCTGTGCCAGTGCTGTGCAAGTTTTTTTCACAGCATTTGGCTGAATCTAGCAAAGCTAATCCTTTTTGGCCTATTGCAGAGTGTGTTAGTCAGTGGAGTAGCCTATCTGTGTTGCAAGATATACCGCCTGTGTATAGAATACCAATTTTTTTACTGCACCTAGTGAAGTAAAATCTTTTGGGCATAGCATCATTCTATTAGTACACCTATACTGACCTCCATCAGGTTGCAAATTCAAAATAATTTTTTGTCTGCATCTAGCTCTGAAAAAATATTTGGCCTTCTAGCAGTGTGTGGGACTTTCTCTATTAGTCCATCTATACTGACCTCCATCAGGTTGCAAACTGAATATATTTTTTTTCTGCATCTACCTCTGAAAAAATATTTGGGCTTCTAGCTGTGTGTGGGACTTGTTCTATTAGTCCATCTATACTGACCTCCATCAGGTTGCAAATCGAATATAATTTTTTTCTCCATCTAACCCAGCCAATAGTTTTGGCCTAATACCACAGTTTGGCCACTCAGCTCTGCTCGGTTCCCATCCATTGTTTTTTTGTGCAAACAACTCCAGAGTTGTGAATTAGTTAACCACCAAAATGAGTGGAAAAAGGCCTGCTGCTGGTGGAAAGGGGAATAGGCGTGTTGGTAAGGGGAAAAAAGGTTGTGTCCGTGGGGTAGATGTTAAAGCAACAGTAACATCTGCAGAAGAAAGACCATCTTCCAGCCAAACTAAAATGTCTACTTCTTTAAGCGGACAATGTGATAAGATCCCTTTCTTACGGCCACGCCAATCGCTACAAATTCCAGATGAGGCACAAAAACAGCAGGTGCTTCAACGGATATCAAGTGCTCCTTTAAGTGGGCTCTCCTCCACATCAACTTCAACATCACAAATACTCCAGTCCTCAAAGGTGTCACCCCAATCGCACTTGCTTCCTCACAGCTCCCAAATCTCCAGCTGCCCGTCTGAGTATGAGGTAGAACAGATGGTTGAGTCTGCAGAGCTGTTTACTCATACTATAGCCTGGGAATCAGAGGTCGACTCCAGCGCTTCTGTGAATCCAGACGAGGAAATGATCTGCACTGATGCCCAGAATCTTTATGAGTCGGATCCAGGACCAGACGCAGAAGGTTCTGACCATAATGTAGACCCTCATTCCCAAACTGTAACTCCTGTTGGTGGAGACAATGAGGAAGACGATGATGAGACTCAAATACCTGATTGGAGCGACAACTTTAGTTTTTTGTCAGGGCAGGAACAGGTTGGCTCTGAGGACGACGGGTGTGATAATGCACAGGGTGATGATGATGAGGTTGTAGATCCCACTTACTGTCAACCCACAGTCAGCCAAGAGATGAGGTCAGCAGAGGAGGTGGAGGAAGATGCTAGTGACGGCGAGGTTAGGTTGCGCCTTCCTGGACAGAGACGTAGTACTGGAAGCACGTCAACAACTGCATCCTCAAACACAACTCTGCCTCTCACCACAAGTCGTGGTGGCTCTTCAGGTCGCATGGGTGCTAAGCCTTGCATAGCCTGGGCATTTTTTCAGATCGATAAAGATGACCCAACTCGTGTTATCTGTAACATTTGTCAGCAAAAGCTAAGTAGAGGCCAAAAAATACATAGTTTGAGTACTTCATGCATGAACCGGCACATGGACATGAAGCATAAGTTGCAGTGGGAAGCTCAGTGTGCTACAATGCGGCCTAGCCGGCCGGGCAAACCACCGTCTGCCATATCTTGTGCATCCGCGGCCTCTTCATCCTCTGTGACTGGGGGGACAGCAGTCACACCTGTTTTGGGGCACAGACCTGCCACCTCTTTACCCGCAACAGCCAGCGTGATTGGCAGGTCATCATTTTCTTTGGAGGTGGTAACACCAGCTGGTGTTGAGCGCTGTCCGACATCGATAGCACCACCTTTGGATCAAGGCAACCTAACATGTCCGCCTGCATCTTCCTCACAGACCGGCAGTTTGCCGGGGACACCCTTATCAACCCCGTCTAAGCACAATAGCCAGCCCTCGGTCCCTCAGATGTGGACAAGTAAAAGACCATTTCCTCCTAGCCATGAGAAAGCTAAGAGGTTGAATTTCACCATCTGCAAGCTCTTGGCTACAGAAATGCTGCCTTTCCGCCTGGTGGACACAGAGGATTTTCGAGACCTTATGTCCGTCGCAGTGCCCCAGTACCAGATGCCCAGTCGGCACTACTTCTCAAAGAAAGGTGTGCCTGCGCTCCACCAGCATGTCGCACACAACATCACCGCTTCTTTGAGAAACTCTGTGTGTGACAGGGTGCATTTCACCACAGACACTTGGACGAGTAGGCATGGACAGGGGCGTTACATGTCGCTGACTGGGCACTGGGTAACTATGGTGACAGCAGGACAAGGGGCTGCTGTCCAAGTCTTGCCGTCCCCACGAGTTGTGCGTCAATCCTCTTTATGTCAAAGTTCCTCCACTGCTTCTGCCTCCTCAACCTCCTCTCGGTCTTCCACCTGCACCCAAATCCTGTCTGGTCATGCCACAAGCTTTCTAACTGCGCAGAAGGGATCCTGCACACCTCCTTACTATGCTGGCAGTAGGGCTCAACGTCATCAGGTGGTTTTTACTTTGAAATGTCTGGGAAATGTGAGTCACACAGCTGAGGAGTTGTGGTCAGCTCTGGAGAACCAATTTCATGAATGGTTGTCTCCACTGGACCTGAAACCAGGGAAGGCCGTGTGCGACAATGCTGCAAACCTGGGTGCGGCCCTTTGCCGGGGCAATGTCACACACGTGCCTTGTATGGCTCACGTGTTGAACCTGGTTGTCCAGCAATTTTTAGCCCACTATCCCAGACTAGATGGCCTTCTGCAGAGGGCACGGTCGCTGTGTGCTCACTTCCGCCGTTCGCATCCCGCAGCTCAGCGACTTACATCTCTACAGAAGTCGTTGGGCCTGCCACTTCACCGGCTAAAATGCGATGTGCCTACCCGGTGGAATTCAACTCTGCACATGTTGCAGCGACTGTGGCAGCACCGACAAGCCCTGGTGCAATACGTTCTGACGTATAGCCTGGGCCAACGAGATCCAGAGGTGGGGCAAATCACGCTGGAGGAGTGGTCTCAGATCAGGGACCTATGCACCCTTCTGCACAGTTTTGAAATGGCGACGAAGATGTTTAGTGCTGACGATGCCATTATCAGCATGACTATTCTGGTGATTTACATGCTGGAGCACATGTTAAACAGAATTCGGAGTCAGGTGGTGGCACAAGAGGAGGTGGAGGAAGTAGAGGAGGAGGAGTTGTATGCGGAAGGGCTAACATCTGCAAGGTCCAGACGGTCGGCAGCACCAAGGAGGCAGGCATGTGAGGGTAGGGGAGATGGTTTTACCAGGGCGCATGGTAGCAGCCAAACTAGTGAGGAAGGTGCAGGAGCCCAGGAAGAAGTGGAGGACGAACTGATGGAAGACTCATCAGATGAGGGAGACCTTGATCACATTTCTGTTGTGCGAGGTTGGGGGGAGAGGACAGAGGAAGGAAGCATGATTGTTACCTCGCCACCAACACAACAGGGACTTGGTGCTCCTGGATGCGCAACACACATGAGTGCCTTCTTGCTGCACTACCTGCAACATGACCCTCGAATTGTGAGAATTAGAAATAATCCTGACTACTGGGTTGCCACACTGTTAGATCCCCGGTACAAAAGTAAATTTGCCGAAATTATTCCTGCCATAGAAAGGGATGCACGCATGCAGGAGTATCAGCAGAGACTGTTGCAGAATCTTACATGTGCTTTTCCACAAAACACCAGTGGTGCACGTAGTGAATCTCACAGTTCCAACTTGCCAACCGTGGGACCGTCAAGTGTTCAGCACTCAAACCGTAACAGAACCACAGTATCTGCTGGTAACATCAATTTTGCGGAATCATTTCACCACTTTTTTAGCCCATCCTTTGCAAGGCCACAGGAGACAAGAAGTCTGACACATAGTCAACGCCTAGAGACGATGGTACAGGAGTATCTCCAAGTAAACATTGAAGCCATGACTGTGTCACTGGACCCTTGCTCTTTTTGGGCTTCCAATCTGGATAAATGGCCGGAGCTAGCCACTTACGCCTTGGAGATCTTGTCATGCCCCGCAGCCAGCGTTCTGTCTGAACGTGTGTTCAGCGCTGCTGGTGGTGTGCTGACAGATAAGCGCACGCGGCTCTCCACTGATAATGTAGACAGACTCACGTTCATAAAGATGAACAAATCATGGATCCGAAACGACTTTTCTACCCCTGTGTCATCCTGGGGAGAGTAAAAGCTTGATGATTGGTTAAAATCACCCTACCAACCGTTTTAAGCTTTCAAATTACTAATCATGTTTATCTGTATCTTGGCTGGATAATAATTTGGGCTTTGTAGCAGTGTGCATCACTGATTCTATTAGGCCATCTATAATAAGCTCCACCAGATTTAAAATTACTAATCATGTTTATCTGTATCTTGTCTGGAAAATAATTTGGGCTTTGTAGCAGTGTGCAGCACTGATCCTATTAGGCCATCTATACTAAGCTCCACCAGATTTAAAATGAATAATAATTTTTAGCTGCATCTAGCCCGGAAAATAATTTTGGGGCTCCGAGATGCGCAAGACACATAAGTGCCTTCTTGCTGCACTACCTGCAACATGACCCTCATATTGTCAGAATTTGAAGTAATCATGACTACTGGGTTGCCACACTCTTAGATCCCCCAAACTTTTCGATCAACCTTTTCATTTTAATAAAGAGCAAAAAAATGGTCATTTTTGAAATTATAAGCATTAGCAGGTTATTAGAAACTGAAATCAAACAGTTTTCAACTCAAAACTTTATTCTAGGTGATGTTACATTTTCACATAGGACCCCTTGTTCGAAAGGAGCTTCTGAACTCTCTCGTCCATTGAATTTGTCAGGTTTTGGATGGTTTCTGCTTCAATTGTTTTGCATGAGGACAGAATACCCTCCCAGAGCTGTTGCTTAGATGTGAACTGCCTCCCGCCATCATAGACACTCCTTTTAATGATGCTCCAAAGGTTCTGAATGGGGTAGAGGTCAGGGGAGCATGGGGGTCACACCATAGGTTTGTCCCCTTTTATGCCCATATCAGCCAGAGATGCAGATGTTTTATGTGCAGCATGAGATGGTGCATTATCATGCAGAAAAATGATCTTGCTGTGAAATACACGGTTCTTCTTCTTGAACCATGGCAGGAAGTGCTGTTTGAGAAAATCCACATACATTATGGAGTTCATCTTTAGCGCCTTCAGGGATCCTAAAGGGGCCGACAATCTCTCTCCCCATGATTCCAGCCCAAAACATTACTCCACCTCCTCCTTGTTGGCGCTGTAGCCGTGTTTGCGTGGGGTGTCCATCAACCAGCCATCCTCCACTCCATCCATCTGGACCATCGAGCGCTGCATGGCACTCATCCGTGAACAAAACAGTTTTGAAATCAGTCTTCATGTAATGTTTAGCCCACTGGAGCCGTTTCTGCTTGTGTGAAGTGGATAGAGGAGGTCGACAGGATGGCGTATGCACAGCTGCAAACCTCTGAAGGACCCTGCATCTTGTTGTTCGGGGGACATTGGTGGCACCAGCAGCTTCAAAAACTTGTCTGCTGCTATGACAAGGCGTTTTTGCCGCTGCTCTTTTAACCTGACGTAATTGCCTGTAGGAAAGAGTCCTCAATTTGCCCTTATCAGCACGCACACGTGTGTACTGTGAATCAGCTACATACTTCTTGATTGCCAAGACACTTCATCCTGATCATCGCACAATGTTGATTGTAGTCATGCCTTGACCTAAACACTCCACAAGTTGTTGCTTCTCAGCAGCCGACACATCCTTTTTCTTTCCCATTTTGGCAGAAAATGTAGGCTGCTTAATAATGTGAGACAGCCTTCTTAAGTAGTCTTGCCTTTCATTGGACACACCTGCCAAACTAATTAGCACAGGTGTCTGCAATTGCTTACAGTGATATAAAGAGCCCTGACACACATCACCATCAATGAGTTTAACTGACAAACAAGCAAATTCTTCCCTTATCACTCCTAAACACTTTTTGCATAATAATTTGGAACACAGTGTACATGTGCTTTTCCACAAAACACCAGTGGTTCACGTAGTGAATCTTACAGTTCTAACTTGCCAACCGTGGTCTGTATGGAGTTGTTCAATAAAGGGCCCAAAATTAAGATAACATAGATGGGAGAGGTCTCTATGAATAGGAATTCCTAAGTATTTGATACCCTGTGAGGGCCAGGCAAAGGGAAAGTTGGACTGGATGGAATCCTATATGGATTTGGGGAGGGAGACATCGAGGGCCTCAGACTTCGCTGCATTGATTTTAAAATTTGACCATGTAACAAAGTGATCTATTTCAGCCATAACAGCATGGATGGATATATGTGATTGAGTAATATATACTAGGACATCATCAGCAAATAGAGAGCACTTGTACTCGGTGCCTCCCACCTCAATCCACCTAATATTGGGGTTATGGCGAATTGATGAGAGCAGGTGCTCCGTCACTAGGATGTATAAGAGAGGGGACAGAGGACATCCCTGCCTTGTCCCATTGGTGATTGTGAAAGGTGATGAAAATGTTCTGATGCACCCCCTGGGCCTTGGGACACCCGGAGCCGGACCCTTTTTGGTGGATGCTGGTGGTTGTAGTCTTCGTGGCGGTGACCCTGTTCCGTGGCTCAGGGTGGTCAAACCAGTGGCGGAACTATTTATGTGGTTTTGATGTTTAAATGTCCGACTACGCCACCCGTGGATTGCGGTCAGAGTGAACCGCCGCTGCAGGGCAGACCGCTGAGGCTGGTGTTGTGGGTGCAGCAGAGCGTAGCATAACTTCCCACGGGAGGAGTATAGCCTCAGGGCAGTGTATGCGGAGGATGGGGGTGATGGTGCAGGGCAGCAGCAGTAACGACACGGAGTCAGTGATGCAGTCCAGGGCCTTTACTCACAGTTCTTATTATCCAGACCACGTCTGCAGGTAACAGCTGCCCACGTCGTACTGTGCTCACCAGGTGAGGGGCTCAGACAACTCCCAGATAACTTTGGAGCGCTTCACGGGACCCCCTTTGTGTGTCCTTTGTCTGGCCTTTCTTACCAACACTTCTGTCCGGCTGCCTCGGGCCTCCTCTTGGTAAACTTGGCGCCAGTTTCCCTGACCCTATGTGGTGCCTTCCTAGCGGGTGTAGCGAGGGGCTGTGCCACATAAAATGTCAGAGCCTCCGGTTTCTAGCTGAGGGTCGTTTCCTGCCTCCACTAGTTTCGGGGACCGGTCTCCCCCTTTGGCCTGACCCCTCCACGCAGGTGGATTCGGGCGTGCGGTGGCGACTCGCCCGTCCGCACCCCTGGGATCCCTTCATTCCTCGTTCCTGGAGCCTTCTCCGCTCCTCTTCCTTCCTTCTCCCTCTTCCAGGCCTGGGCCTCTGTTACTAGGCCCGCCTCCGGAGCAGAGCTCATGCAGAGCCCCTGCTCCCTGCCACTTCTGCTCAGACTTCTCTGCACTGAACTAGGATGGTGCCCACCTTTTATACTCCCTTCTCAATGCACCCAGGAACTGCTTCCTCCCTGCTCCTGCACTACAGGGTTCCCCTTCCTCAGTGTTCCCTCCCCCCTCTCCAGCCAGGGACAGGGACTGTCGTGCCCATCTCAGAGGCATATTGGTCGCCCTGCCCCACGGCAATGTGGTGTAATGCATGCAGGTGTCGGGTCCTGATCCACACTCCATCCTTACCTGAGAGTGAGATATCACACCTCTGGGTGAGGTGCAATACCTCTGTAGTAACCGAGCCCTCAGGGTGCTACAGTTCCATTTATCTTCAGCCTAGGTGACGTATTGTGATACAGGGCCGTGATTTTGGCTATAAAAGGGTCCCCTAGACCCCTACCCCAAGCTTTTTAAGAGAATCATATATGGCGTGCCAGGAGACTCTATGGAATGCTTTCTCAGCATCCAACGAGAGTATCTAATTACAAATTTTTAACTGCATCTAGCCCAGGAAATACTTTGTGCCTAGTAGCAGTGTCTGCTAGTCAGCGGATTATCCCGGCTGTTAAGCAAGCTACACCACCTGTAGTTTGGACACTTAATTTTTTCAAAGGAAATGCTTCGGGACCACGGGATACTCAGTGAAGAGCATCAGGAGGCACCCCAAGGCATAGGGGCTGGGACTGGCAGTAGGATGCCTTGCGGTGGACAGCCGAGCTCGATCCTTATAAAAGCTTTTTAACTGCAGCAGCTTTAGTGGACGCTACTGGAGCTGGAATTACGCGGCTGCTGTCATGAGACTTGCCCTCCAATAGATCCTTGTAAAAGGATTTAAAGTGTATTCATTCAAATTAGAGGGACAATTTAAATTAAAAAGCTTAGAGCTGCCTCCACCACAGGGGGGCTTGCTCGACCCACCAGCGGACAGGCACCAGTATTGGGAGAGGGGGGCTGGCCGTCAGGGTTCACCGCGGCTCTGGCACAAACCCGGCGACACGGAGGTGGCACGGGCAGGAGCGGACTGAACGTGTTGGCTTCTCACTTTTTGGATTTTAGAAGGGCATGACATGCCTATATTTGTGTCTCCCCCTCCTTTTACTCCTCCACTTCTTTTCTTTTCGCATGACTATATGTACTTGTCACTTTTCCATGTGTTAGTTGTGTCTTCTGAGCAGTTTGTCAGCTTTTGGACACCTTTGAAGGTGTTTTCTATGTGTTTCTATGTGTTTTTGTTTGCCTGCCATTGGTTTTAACGGTGTTCGAAGGTGTTCGACGAACAGTTCGACGAACAGTTCGGCGAACACACGGGTGTTCGACGAACCGAACCGAACTCGAACACTACGGGGGTGGCTCAACACTAGTGCTGTACATGAGAAGGGGTTACATACCAGATACAGGTATCACTTACAGTAAACTAACAATGATAGACGGGAACAGAGGGAGGAGGACGCTGCTCCTGCGGGCTTACATTCTACAGATACATTGTATATTATTATTATTTATATAGCGCTATTGATTCCATGGTGCTGTACATGAGAAGGGGTTACATACCAGATACAGATATCACTTACAGTAAAGAACTAACAATGATAGATGGGTAAGGAGGGAGGAGGACCCTGCCCCTGCGGGCTTACATTCTACAGATACATTGTATATTATTATTATTTATATAGCACCATTGATTCCATGGCGCTGTACATGAGAAGGGGTTACATACCAGATACAGATATCACTTACAGTAAAGAACTAACAATGATAGATGGGTAAGGAGGGAGGAGGACCCTGCCCCTGCGGGCTTACATTCTACAGATACATTGTATATTATTATTATTTATATAGAGCCATTGATTCCATGGTGCTGTACATGAGAAGGGGTTACATATCAGATAGAGGTATCACTTACAGTAAACTAACAATGATAGACGGGTACAGAGGGAGGAGGACCCTGCCCCTGCGGGCTTACATTCTACAGATACATTGTATATTATTATTATTTATATAGCTCCATTGATGTCACGGCGCTGTACATGAGAAGGGGTTACATACCAGATACAGATATCACTTACAGTAAACTAACAATGATAGACGGGTACAGAGGGAGGAGGACCCTGCCCCTGGGGGCTTACATTCTACAGATACATTGTATATTATTATTATTTATATAGCACCATTGATTCCATGGCGCTGTACATGAGAAGGGGTTACATACCAGATACAGATATCACTTACAGTAAAGAACTAACAATGATAGATGGGTAAGGAGGGAGGAGGACCCTGCCCCTGCGGGCTTACATTCTACAGATACATTGTATATTATTATTATTTATATAGAGCCATTGATTCCATGGTGCTGTACATGAGAAGGGGTTACATATCAGATAGAGGTATCACTTACAGTAAACTAACAATGATAGACGGGTACAGAGGGAGGAGGACCCTGCCCCTGCGGGCTTACATTCTACAGATACATTGTATATTATTATTATTTATATAGCTCCATTGATGTCATGGCGCTGTACATGAGAAGGGGTTACATACCAGATACAGATATCACTTACAGTAAACTAACAATGATAGACGGGTACAGAGGGAGGAGGACCCTGCCCCTGGGGGCTTACATTCTACAGATACATTGTATATTATTATTATTTATATAGCACCATTGATTCCATGGCGCTGTACATGAGAAGGGGTTACATACCAGATACAGATATCACTTACAGTAAAGAACTAACAATGATAGATGGGTAAGGAGGGAGGAGGACCCTGCCCCTGCGGGCTTACATTCTACAGATACATTGTATATTATTATTATTTATATAGAGCCATTGATTCCATGGTGCTGTACATGAGAAGGGGTTACATATCAGATAGAGGTATCACTTACAGTAAACTAACAATGATAGACGGGTACAGAGGGAGGAGGACCCTGCCCCTGTGGGCTTCCATTCTACAGATACATTGTATATTATTATTATTTATATAAAGCCATTGATTCCATGGTGCTGTACATGAGAAGGGGTTACATACCAGATACAGATGTCACTTACAGTAAAGAACTAACAATGATAGACGGGTACAGAGGGAGGAGGACCCTGCCGCTGCGGGCTTACATTCTACAGGTACATTGTATATTATTATTATTTACATAGCTCAATTGATTCCATGCTGCTGTAAATGAGAAGGGCTTACATACCAGATACAGATATCACTTACAGTAAAGAACTAACAATGATAGACGGGTACAGGGGGAGGAGGACCCTGCCCCTGGGGGCTTACATTCTACAGATACATTGTATATTATTATTATTTATATAGCGCCATTGGTTCCATGGTGCTGTACATGAGAAGAGGTTACATACCAGATACAGATATCACTTACAGTAAAGAACTAACAATGATAGACGGGTACAGGGGGAGGAGGACCCTGCCCCTGGGGGCTTACATTCTACAGATACATTGTATATTATTATTATTTATATAGCTCCATTGATTCCATGGTGCTGTACATGAGAAAAGGTTACATACCAGATACAGATATCACTTACAGTAACTAACAATGATAGACGTGTACAGAGGGAGGAGGACCCTGCCCCTGGGGGCTTACATTCTACAGATACATTGTATATTATTATTATTTATATAGAGCCATTGATTCCATGGTGCTGTACATGAGAAGGGGTTACATACCAGATACAGATATCACTTACAGTAAAGAACTAACAATGATAGACGGGTACAGAGGGAGGAGGACCCTGCCCCTGGGGGCTTACATTCTACAGATACATTGTATATTATTATTATTTATATAGCACCATTGATGCCATGGTGCTGTACATGAGAAGGGGTTACATACCAGATACAGATATCACTTACAGTAAAGAACTAACAATGATAGACGGGTACCTAGGGAGGAGGACCCTGCCCCTGCGGGCTTACATTCTACAGATACATTGTATATTATTATTATTTATAAAGCACCATTGATTCCATGGTGCTGTACATGAGAAGGGGTTACATACCAGATACAGATATCACTTACAGTAAAGAACTAACAATGATAGACGGGTACAGAGGGAGGAGGACCCTGCCCCTGCGGGCTTACATTCTACAAATACATTGTATATTATTATTATTTATATAGCACCATTGATTCCATGGTGCTGTACATGAGAAGGGGTTACATACCAGATACAGATATCACTTACAGTAAACTAACAATGATAGACGGGTACAGAGGGAGGAGGACCCTGCCCCTGGGGGCTTACATTCTACAGATACATTGTATATTATTATTATTTATATAGCACCATTGATTCCATGGCGCTGTACATGAGAAGGGGTTACATACCAGATACAGATATCACTTACAGTAAAGAACTAACAATGATAGACGGGTACAGAGGGAGTAGGACACTGCCCCTGCGGGCTTACATTCTACAGATACATTGTATATTATTATTATTTATATAGCACCATTGATTCCATGGCGCTGTACATGAGAAGGGGTTACATACCAGATACAGATATCACTTACAGTAAAGAACTAACAATGATAGACGGGTACAGAGGGAGGAGGACCCTGCCCCTGCGGGCTTACATTCTAGAGATATATTGTATATTATTATTATTGATATAGCGCCATTGATTCCATGGTGCTGTACATGAGAAGGGGTTACATACCAGATACAGATATCACTTACAGTAACTAACAATGATAGACGGGTACAGAGGGAGGAGGACCCTGCCCCTGCGGGCTTACATTCTACAGATACATTGTATATTATTATTATTTATATAGCGCCATTGATTCCATGGTGCTGTACATGAGAAGGGGTTACATACCAGATACAGATATCACTTACAGTAAAGAACTAACAATGATAGATGGGTACAGAGGGAGGAGGACCCTGCCCCTGGGGGCTTACATTTAACAGATACATTGTATATTATTATTATTTATATAGCACCATTGATGCCGTGGCGCTGTACATGAGAAGGGGTTACATACCAGATACAGATATCACTTACAGTAAAGAACTAACAATGATAGACGGGTACAGAGGGAGGAGGACCCTGCCCCTGGGGGCTTACATTCTACAGATACATTGTATATTATTATTATTTATATAGCGCCATTGATGCCATGGTGCTGTACATGAGAAGGGGTTACATACCAGATACAGATATCACTTACAGTAAAGAACTAACAATGATAGACGGGTACAGAGGGAGGAGGACCCTGCCCCTGTGGGCTTACATTCTACAGATACATTGTATATTATTATTATTTATATAGAGCCATTGATTCCATGGTGCTGTACATGAGAAGGGGTTACATACCAGATACAGATATCACTTACAGTAAAGAACTAACAATGATAGACGGGTACAGAGGGAGGAGGACCCTGCTGCTGCGGGCTTACATTCTACAGATACATTGTATATTATTATTATTTACATAGCTCCATTGATTCCATGGTGCTGTACATGAGAAGGGGTTACATACCAGATACAGATATTACTTACAGTAAAGAACTAACAATGATAGATGGGTACAGAGGGAGGAGGACCCTGCCGCTGCGGGCTTACATTCTACAGATACATTGTATATTATTATTATTTACATAGCTCCATTGATTCCATGGTGCTGTACATGAGAAGGGGTTACATACCAGATACAGATATCACTTACAGTAAAAACTAACAATGATAGACTGGTATAGAGGGAGGAGGACCCTGCCCCTGCAGGCTTACATTCTACAGATACATTGTATATTATTATTATTTATATAGCGCCATTGATTCCATGGCGCTGTAGATGAGAAGGGGTTACATACCAGATACAGGTATCACTTACAGTAAACTAACAATGATAGACGGGTACAGAGGGAGGAGGACCCTGCCCCTGCGGGCTTACATTCTACAGATACATTGTATATCATTATTATTTATATAGCTCAATTGATGCCATGGTGCTGTACATGAGAAGAGGTTACATACCAGATACAGATATCACTTACAGTAAAGAACTAACAATGATAGACGGGTACAGAGGGAGGTGGACCCTGCCCCTGCGGGCTTACATTCTACAGATACATTGTATATTATTATTATTTATATAGCACCATTGATTCCATGGTGCTGTACATGAGAAGGGGTTACATACCAGGTACAGATATCACTTACAGTAAAGAATTAACAATGATAGACGGGTACAGAGGGAGGAGGACCCTGCCCCTGCGGGCTTACATTCTACAGATACATTGTATATTATTATTATTTATATAGCGCTATTGATTACATGGTGCTGTACATGAGAAGGGGTTACATACCAGATACAGATATCACTTACAGTAAAGAGCTAACAATGATAGACGGGTACAGAGGGAGGAGGACCCTGCCCCTGCAGGCTTACACTCTACAAATACAGTGTATATTATTATTATTTATATAGCTCCATTGATTCTATGGTGCTGTACATGAGAAGGGGTTACATACCAGATACAGATATCACTTAAAGTAAAGAGCTAACAATGATAGACGGGTACAGAGGGAGGAGGACCCTGCCCCTGCGGGCTTACATTCTACAGATACATTGTATATTATTATTATTTATATAGCGCCATTGATTCCATGGTGCTGTACATGAGAAGGGGTTACATAAAAGATACAGATATCACTTACAGTAAAGAACTAACAATGATAGACGGGTACAGAGGGAGGAGGACCTTGCCCCTGGGGGCTTACATTCTACAGATACATTATATATTATTATTATTTATATAGCTCCATTGATTCCATGGCGCTGTACATGAGAAGGGGTTACATACCAGACACAGATATCACTTACAGTAAAGAACTAACAATGATAGACAGGTACAGAGGGAGGAGGACCCTGCCCCTGGTGGCTTACATTCTACAGATACATTGTATATTATTATTATTTATATAGCACCATTGATTCCATGGTGCTGTACATGAGAAGGGGTTACATACCAGATACAGATATCACTTACAGTAAAGAACTAACAATGATAGACGGGTACAGAGGGAGGAGGACCCTGCCCCTGCGGGCTTACATTCTACAGATACATTGTATATTATTATTATTGATATAGCGCCATTGATGCCATGGCGCTGTACATGAGAAGGTGTTACATACCCGATACAGATATCACTTACAGTAAAGAACTAACAATGATAGATGGGTACAGAGGGAGGAGGACTCTGCCCCTGGGGGCTTACATTCTACAGATACAGTGTATATTATTATTATTTATATAGAGCCATTGATTCCATGGTGCTGTACATGAGAAGAGGTTACACACCAGATACAGATATCTCTTACAGTAAAGAACTAACAATGATAGACATTTACAGAGGGAGGAGGACCCTGCCCCTGGGGGCTTACATTCTACAGATACATTGTATATTATTATTATTTATATAGCACCATTGATGCCATGGCGCTGTAGATGAGAAGGGGTTACATACCAGATACAGATATCACTTACAGTAAAGAACTAACAATGATAGACGGGTACAGAGGGAGGAGGACCCTGCCCCTGGGGCCTTATATTCTACAGATACAGTGTATATTATTATTATTTATATAGAGCCATTGATTCCATGGTGCTGTACATGAGAAGGGGTTACATACCAGATACAGATATCACTTACAGTAAAGAACTAACAATGATAGACGGGTACAGAGGGAGGAGGACCCTGCCCCTGCGGGCTTACATTCTACAGATACATTGTATATTATTATTATTTATATAGCGCCATTGATGCCATGGCGCTGTACATGAGAAGGGGTTACATACCCGAAACAGATATCACTTACAGTAAAGAACTAACAATGATAGACAGGTACAGAGGGAGGAGGACCCTGCCCCTGGGGGCTTACATTCTACAGATACATTGTATATTATTATTATTTATATAGCGCCATTCATTCCATGGTGCTGTAAATGAGAAGGGGTTACATAAAAGATACAGATATCACTTACAGTAAAGAACTAACAATGATAGACGGGTACAGAGGGAGGAGGACCCTGCCCCTGGGGGCTTACATTCTACAGATACATTATATATTATTATTATTTATATAGCTCCATTGATTCCATGGCGCTGTACATGAGAAGGGGTTGCATACCAGACACAGATATCACTTACAGTAAAGAGCTAACAATGATAGACAGGTACAGAGGGAGGAGGACCCTGCCCCTGGTGGCTTACATTCTACAGATACATTGTATATTATTATTATTTATATAGCACCATTGATTCCATGGTGCTATACATGAGAAGGGGTTACATACCAGATACAGATATCACTTACAGTAAAGAACTAACAATGATAGACGGGTACAGAGGGAGGAGGACCCTGCCCCTGCGGGCTTACATTCTACAGATACATTGTATATTATTATTATTTATATAGCGCCTTTGATGCCATGGCGCTGTACATGAGAAGGGGTTACATACCCGATACAGATATCACTTACAGTAAAGAACTAACAATGATAGACGGGTACAGAGGGAGGAGGACCCTGCCCCTGCGGGCTTACATTCTACAGATACATTGTATATTATTATTATTTATATAGCGCCATTGATGCCGGGTACAGAGGGAGGAGGACCCTGCCCCTGCGGGCTTACATTCTACAGATACATTGTATATTATTATTATTTATATAGCACCATTGATTCCATGGCGCTGTACATGAGAAGGGGTTACATACCAGATACAGATATCACTTACAGTAAAGAACTAACAATGATAGATGGGTACAGAGGGAGGAGGACCCTGCCCCTGCGGGCTTACATTCTACAGATACATTTTATATTATTATTATTTATATAGCGCCATTGATTCCATGGTGCTGTACATGAGAAGGGGTTACATACCAGATACAGATATCACTTACAGTAAAGAACTAACAATGATAGACGGGTACAGAGGGAGGAGGACCCTGCCCCTGCGGGCTTACATTCTACAGATACATTGTATATTATTATTATTTATATAGCGCCATTGATTCCATGGTGCTGTACATGAGAAGGGGTTACATACCAGATACAGATATCACTTACAGTAAAGAACTAACAATGATAGACGGGTACAGAGGGAGGAGGACCCTGCCCCTGCAGTCTTACATTCTACAGATACATTGTATATTATTATTATTTATAGAGCTCCATTGATTCCATGGTGCTGTACATGAGAAGGGGTTACATACCAGATACAGATATCACTTACAGTAAAGAACTTACAATGATAGGCGGGTACAGACGGAGGAGGACCCTGCCCCTGGGGGCTTACATTCTACAGATACATTGTATATTATTATTATTTATATAGCGGCATTGATTCCATGGCGCTGTATATGAGAAGGGGTTACATTCCAGATACAGGTATCACTTACAGTAAACTAACAATGATAGACGGGTACAGAGGGAGGAGGACCCTGCCCCTGTGGGCTTACATTCTACAGATTCATTGTATATTATTATTATTTATATAGTGCCATTAATTCCATGGCGCTGTACATGAGAAGGGGTTATGTAGCACCCTGAGGACTCGGCTGCTACAGGGGTATTACACCTCAAGCCAGAGGTGTGGTATTCCACTCCCGGGTAAGGATGGAGTGTGGAACTGAGCTAGTAGGCTGCATGCACTACATACATCCCATTTCCAGGGGACAGATCAACGGTACTCCCACCAGTATATGTGCAGGTACGACAGCGTCTGTCCCTGGCTGGAGTGGGAGGGGGGTGGAACATCCCAGTAGTGTAGGGGCAGATAGGGGGAGTAGTCTGGGTAAAGATAGGAGCTCATTGGGTGCTGGTCACCTGAGCTCACACATAGAGGGAGTATATAAGGTGGGCACCATCTTAGAACAGGGTCAGTCTGTCAGTGTTTAGCCTGAGGAGCAGAGCAGAGAAGCTCAGCCAGAAGGGCTGACAGGGAGCTGTGGTTCCGGCTGGGCCCAGCTCCAAGGCCAAGTCTGAGAGAGAGAGAGAGGAGTCAGAAGGACCCAGAGAGAAGAAGAAGGAACCCCAAGACCCCAGAATGCAAACAGCAGGGTGAAGGGTTGGCACCCAGGGTACCGGATCCCAAGCTGGCAGAGAGAAAAGCACACCTTAGCCAGGAACCGGAGGTCGTGGGCAGGATCTGCCACGACCCTCACCAAATCCACTAGAAAGGCATACCAAGCATAGGGTCAGGGAGCCCAGAGGAGGCTTGACCAACAAGAGACCCGAGGGAGCCGGCCATAAGTGGATCCCTGGTGGGAACGGCCAGAGGAAGGGAGAGTCAGAAAGGAGCTCAGGACCACGCTCCAGAATTGCCTGGGGGTTGGCCGAGTCCAGGACCTGGTGGACGCAGCACGGCTCGGGTGGTCGCTTCAGGCCAGAGTGACCATAAGAACACCCGTAAGTAAAAACCCCTGAACCGCACAGCCCGACTCTGAGTCTTCTTGCTTGATCATCCTGCACCTTCACAACCACCATCCTCTACATCTGACCCCCTGAGGCTATACCCCTCCCGTTGGGGGTTATACTACCACAGCTGCACACACACCACCAGCCTCAGCGGACCATCCTGCAGCGGCGGCCTTTTGACCGCAAATCAACGGGTGGCGTAGTCGACACTAAGAACATCTGCAAGGACTGCCGCACACTGAGTTTGACACCCTGGGCACGGACCGGGTCACAGCCACTCGGAGACTACAAGCCCCATCTGATCCGGCTCCGGGTATCCCTAACAACATGGCCCAGGGGGCGCGTCAGTTACATACCAGATACAGATATCACTTACAGTAAAGAACTAACAATGATAGACGGGAACAGAGGGAGGAGGACCCGGCCCCTGCGGGCTTACATTCTACAGATACATTGTATATTATTATTATTTATATAGAGCCATTGATTCCATGGTGCTGTACATGAGAAGGGGTTATATACCAGATACAGATTAGTGTTGAGCCACCCCCGTAGTGTTCGAGTTCGGTTCGTCGAACACCTTCGAACACCGTTAAAACCAATGGCAGGCAAACAAAAACACATAGAAACACATAGAAAACACCTTCAAAGGTGTCCAAAAGCTGACAAACTGCTCAGAAGACACAACTAACACATGGAAAAGTGACAAGTACATATAGTCATGCGAAAAGAAAAGAGGTGGAGGAGTAAAAGGAGGGGGAGACACAGATATAGGCATGTCATGCCCTTCTAAAATCCAAAAAGTGAGAAGCCGACACGTTCAGTCCGCTCCTGCCCGTGCCACCTCAGTGTCGCCGGGTTTGTGCCAGAGCCGCGGTGAACCCTGACGGCCAGCCCCCCTCTCCCAATACTGGTGCCTGTCCGCTGGTGGGTCGAGCGAGCTGTGGTGGAGGCAGCTCTAAGCTTTTTAATTTAAATTGTCTCTCTAATTTGAATGAATACACTTTAAATCCATTTACAAGGATCTATTGGAGGGCAAGTCTCATGCCAGCAGCCGCGTAATTCCAGCTCCAGTAGCGTCCACTAAAGTTGCTGCAGTTAAAAAGCTTTTATAAGGATCGAGCTCGGCTGTCCACCGCAAGGCATCCTACTGCCAGTCCCAGCCCCTATGCCTTGGGGTGCCTCCTGATGCTCTTCACTGAGTATCCCGTGGTCCCGAAGCATTTCCTTTGAAAAAATTAAGTGTCCAAACTACAGGTGGTGTAGCTTGCTTAACAGCCGGGATAATCCGCTGACTAGCAGACACTGCTACTAGGCACAAAGTATTTCCTGGGCTAGATGCAGTTAAAAATTTGTAATTAGATACTCTCGTTGGATGCTGAGAAAGCATTCCATAGAGTCTCCTGGCACGCCATATATGATTCTCTTAAAAAGCTTGGGGTAGGGGTCTAGGGGACCCTTTTATAGCCAAAATCAAGGCCCTGTATCACAATACGTCACCTAGGCTGAAGATAAATGGAACTGTAGCACCCTGAGGGCTCGGTTGCTACAGAGGTATTGCACCTCACCCAGAGGTGTGATATCTCACTCTCAGGTAAGGATGGAGTGTGGATCAGGACCCGACACCTGCATGCATTACACCACATTGCCGTGGGGCAGGGCGACCAATATGCCTCTGAGATGGGCACGACAGTCCCTGTCCCTGGCTGGAGTGGGGGGAGGGAACACTGAGGAAGGGGAACCCTGTAGTGCAGGAGCAGGGAGGAAGCAGTTCCTGGGTGCATTGAGAAGGGAGTATAAAAGGTGGGCACTATCTTAGTTCAGTGCAGAGAAGTCTGAGCAGAAGTGGCAGGGAGCAGGGGCTCTGCATGAGCTCTGCTCCGGAGGCGGGCCTAGTAACAGAGGCCCAGGCCTGGAAGAGGGAGAAGGAAGGAAGAAGAGCGGAGAAGGCTCCAGGATCGAGGAATGAAGGGATCCCAGGGGTGCGGACGGGCGAGTCGCCACCGCACGTCCGAATCCACCTGCGTGGAGGGGTCAGGCCAAAGGGGGAGACCGGTCCCCGAAACTAGTGGAGGCAGGAAACGACCCTCAGCTAGAAACCGGAGGCTCTGACATTTTATGTGGCACAGCCCCTCGCTACACCCGCTAGGAAGGCACCACATAGGGTCAGGGAAACTGGCGCCAAGTTTACCAAGAGGAGGCCCGAGGCAGCCGGACAGAAGGGTTGGTAAGAAAGGCCAGACAAAGGACACACAAAGGGGGTCCCGTGAAGCGCTCCAAAGTTATCTGGGAGTTGTCTGAGCCCCTCACCTGGTGAGCACAGTACGACGTGGGCAGCTGTTACCTGCAGACGTGGTCTGGATAATAAGAACTGTGAGTAAAGGCCCTGGACTGCATCACTGACTCCGTGTCGTTACTGCTGCTGCCCTGCACCATCACCCCCATCCTCCGCATACACTGCCCTGAGGCTATACTCCTCCCGTGGGGAGTTATGCTACGCTCTGCTGCACCCACAACACCAGCCTCAGCGGTCTGCCCTGCAGCGGCGATTCACTCTGACCGCAATCCACGGGTGGCGTAGTCGGACATTTAAACATCAAAACCACATAAATAGTTCCGCCACTGGTTTGACCACCCTGAGCCACGGAACCGGGTTGCCGCCACGGAGACTACAACCACCAGCATCCACCAAAAAGGGTCCGGCTCCGGGTGTCCCAAGGCCCAGGGGGTGCATCAGAACATTTTCATCACCTTTCACAGTCACCAATGGGACAAGGCAGGGATGTCCTCTGTCCCCTCTCTTATACATCCTAGTGACGGAGCACCTGCTCTCATCAATTCGCCATAACCCCAATATTAGGTGGATTGAGGTGGGAGGCACCGAGTACAAGTGCTCTCTATTTGCTGATGATGTCCTAGTATATATCACTCAATCACATATATCCATCCATGCTGTTATGGCTGAAATAGATCACTTTGTTACATGGTCAAATTTTAAAATCAATGCAGCGAAGTCTGAGGCCCTCGATGTCTCCCTCCCCAAATCCATATAGGATTCCATCCAGTCCAACTTTCCCTTTGCCTGGCCCTCACAGGGTATCAAATACTTAGGAATTCCTATTCATAGAGACCTCTCCCATCTATGTTATCTTAATTTTGGGCCCTTTATTGAACAACTCCATACAGACCACGGTTGGCAAGTTAGAACTGTAAGATTCACTACGTGAACCACTGGTGTTTTGTGGAAAAGCACATGTACACTGTATTCCAAATTATTATGCAAAAAGTGTTTAGGAGTGATAAGGGAAGAATTTGTTTGTTTGTCAGTTAAACTCATTGATGGTGATGTGTGTCAGGGCTCTTTATATCACTGTAAGCAATTGCAGACACCTGTGCTAATTAGTTTGGCAGGTGTGTCCAATGAAAGGCAAGACTACTTAAGAAGGCTGTCTCACATTATTAAGCAGCCTACATTTTCTGCCAAAATGGGAAAGAAAAAGGATGTGTCGGCTGCTGAGAAGCAACAAATTGTGGAGTGTTTAGGTCAAGGCATGACTACAATCAACATTGTGCGATGATCAGGATGAAGTGTCTTGGCAATCAAGAAGTATGTAGCTGATTCACAGTACACACGTGTGCGTGCTGATAAGTGCAAATTGAGGACTCTTTCCTACAGGCAATTACGTCAGGTTAAAAGAGCAGCGGCAAAAAAGCCTTGTCATAGCAGCAGACAAGTTTTTGAAGCTGCTGGTGCCTCCAACGTCCCCCGAACAACAAGATGCAGGGTCCTTCAGAGGTTTGCAGCTGTGCATACGCCATCCTGTCGACCTCCTCTATCCACTTCACACAAGCAGAAACGGCTCCAGTGGGCTAAACATTACATGAAGACTGATTTCAAAACTGTTTTGTTCACGGATGAGTGCCGTGCAGCGCTCGATGGTCCAGATGGATGGAGTGGAGGATGGCTGGTTGATGGACACCCCACGCAAACACGGCTACAGCGCCAACAAGGAGGAGGTGGAGTAATGTTTTGGGCTGGAATCATGGGGAGAGAAGGCGCTAAAGATGAACTCCATAATGTATGTGGATTTTCTCAAACAGCACTTCCTGCCATGGTTCAAGAAGAAGAACAGTATATTTCACAGCAAGATCATTTTTTTGCATGATAATGCACCATCTCATGCTGCACAAAAAACATCTGCATCTCTGGCTGTTATGGGCATAAAAGGGGACAAACTTATGGTGTGACCCCCATGCTCCCCTGACCTCTACCCCATTCAGAACCTCTGGAGCATCATCAAAAGGAGTGTCTATGATGGCGGGAGGCAGTTCACATCTAAGCAACAGCTCTGGGAGGGTATTCTGTCCTCATGCAAAACAATTGAAGCAGAAACCATCCAAAACCTGACAAATTCAATGGACGAGAGAGTTCAGAAGCTCCTTTCGAACAAGGGGTCCTATGTGAAAATGTAACATCACCTAGAATAAAGTTTTGAGTTGAAAACTGTTTGATTTCAGTTTCTAATAACCTGCTAATGCTTATAATTTCAAAAATGACCATTTTTTTGCTCTTTATTAAAATGAAAAGGTTGATCGAAAAGTTTGGGGGATCTAAGAGTGTGGCAACCCAGTAGTCATGATTACTTCGAATTCTGACAATATGAGGGTCATGTTGCAGGTAGTGCAGCAAGAAGGCACTTATGTGTCTTGCGCATCTCGGAGCCCCAAAATTATTTTCCGGGCTAGATGCAGCTAAAAATTATTATTAATTTTAAATCTGGTGGAGCTTAGTATAGATGGCCTAATAGGATCAGTGCTGCACACTGCTACAAAGCCCAAATTATTTTCCAGTCAAGATACAGATAAACATGATTAGTAATTTTAAATCTGGTGGAGCTTATTATAGATGGCCTAATAGAATCAGTGCTGCACACTGCTACAAAGCCCAAATTATTTTCCAGCCAAGATACAGATAAACATGATTAGTAATTTGAAAGCTTAAAACGGTTGGTAGGGTGATTTTAACCAATCATCAAGCTTTTACTCTCCCCAGGATGACACAGGGGTAGAAAAGTCGTTTCGGATCCATGATTTGTTCATCTTTATGAACGTGAGTCTGTCTACATTATCAGTGGAGAGCCGCGTGCGCTTATCTGTCAGCACACCACCAGCAGCGCTGAACACACGTTCAGACAGAACGCTGGCTGCGGGGCATGACAAGATCTCCAAGGCGTAAGTGGCTAGCTCCGGCCATTTATCCAGATTGGAAGCCCAAAAAGAGCAAGGGTCCAGTGACACAGTCATGGCTTCAATGCTTACTTGGAGATACTCCTGTACCATCGTCTCTAGGCGTTGACTATGTGTCAGACTTCTTGTCTCCTGTGGCCTTGCAAAGGATGGGCTAAAAAAGTGGTGAAATGATTCCGCAAAATTGATGTTACCAGCAGATACTGTGGTTCTGTTACGGTTTGAGTGCTGAACACTTGACGGTCCCACGGTTGGCAAGTTGGAACTGTGAGATTCACTACGTGCACCACTGGTGTTTTGTGGAAAAGCACATGTAAGATTCTGCAACAGTCTCTGCTGATACTCCTGCATGCGTGCATCCCTTTCTATGGCAGGAATAATTTCGGCAAATTTACTTTTGTACCGGGGATCTAACAGTGTGGCAACCCAGTAGTCAGGATTATTTCTAATTCTCACAATTCGAGGGTCATGTTGCAGGTAGTGCAGCAAGAAGGCACTCATGTGTGTTGCGCATCCAGGAGCACCAAGTCCCTGTTGTGTTGGTGGCGAGGTAACAATCATGCTTCCTTCCTCTGTCCTCTCCCCCCAACCTCGCACAACAGAAATGTGATCAAGGTCTCCCTCATCTGATGAGTCTTCCATCAGTTCGTCCTCCACTTCTTCCTGGGCTCCTGCACCTTCCTCACTAGTTTGGCTGCTACCATGCGCCCTGGTAAAACCATCTCCCCCACCCTCACATGCCTGCTGCCTTGGTGCTGCCGACCGTCTGGACCTTGCAGATGTTAGCCCTTCCGCATACAACTCCTCCTCCTCTACTTCCTCCACCTCCTCTTGTGCCACCACCTGACTCCGAATTCTGTTTAACATGTGCTCCAGCATGTAAATCACCGGAATAGTCATGCTGATAATGGCATCGTCAGCACTAAACATCTTCGTCGCCATTTCAAAACTGTGCAGAAGGGTGCATAGGTCCCTGATCTGAGACCACTCCTCCAGCGTGATTTGCCCCACCTCTGGATCTCGTTGGCCCAGGCTATACGTCAGAATGTATTGCACCAGGGCTTGTCGGTGCTGCCACAGTCGCTGCAACATGTGCAGAGTTGAATTCCACCGGGTAGGCACATCGCATTTTAGCCGGTGAAGTGGCAGGCCCAACGACTTCTGTAGAGATGTAAGTCGCTGAGCTGCGGGATGCGAACGGCGGAAGTGAGCACACAGCGACCGTGCCCTCTGCATCTAGTCTGGGATAGTGGGCTAAAAATTGCTGGACAACCAGGTTCAACACGTGAGCCATACAAGGCACGTGTGTGACATTGCCCCGGCGAAGGGCCGCACCCAGGTTTGCAGCATTGTCGCACACGGCCTTCCCTGGTTTCAGGTCCAGTGGAGACAACCATTCATGAAATTGGTTATCCAGAGCTGACCACAACTCCTCAGCTGTGTAACTCACATTTCCCAGACATTTCAAAGTAAAAACCGCCTGATGACATTGAGCCCTGCTGCCAGCATAGTAAGGAGGTGTGCAGGATCCCTTCTGCGCAGTTAGAAAGCTTGTGGCATGACCAGACAGGCTTTGGGTGCAGGTGGAAGACCGAGAGGAGGTTGAGGAGGCAGAAGCAGTGGAGGAACTTTGACATAAAGAGGATTGACGCACAACTCGTGGGGATGGCAAGACTTGGACAGCAGCCCCTTGTCCTGCTGTCACCATAGTTACCCAGTGACCAGTCAGCGACATGTAACGCCCCTGTCCATGCCTACTCGTCCAAGTGTCTGTGGTGAAATGCACCCTGTCACACACAGAGTTTCTCAAAGAAGCGGTGATGTTGTGTGCGACATGCTGGTGGAGCGCAGGCACACCTTTCTTTGAGAAGTAGTGCCGACTGGGCATCTGGTACTGGGGCACTGCGACGGACATAAGGTCTCGAAATTCCTCTGTGTCCACCAGGCGGAAAGGCAGCATTTCTGTAGCCAAGAGCTTGCAGATGGTGAAATTCAACCTCTTAGCTTTCTCATGGCTAGGAGGAAATGGTCTTTTACTTGTCCACATCTGAGGGACCGAGGGCTGGCTATTGTGCTTAGACGGGGTTGATAAGGGTGTCCCCGGCAAACTGCCGGTCTGTGAGGAAGATGCAGGCGGACATGTTAGGTTGCCTTGATCCAAAGGTGGTGCTATCGATGTCGGACAGCGCTCAACACCAGCTGGTGTTACCACCTCCAAAGAAAATGATGACCTGCCAATCACGCTGGCTGTTGTGGGTAAAGAGGTGGCAGGTCTGCGCCCCAAAACAGGTGTGACTGCTGTCCCCCCAGTCACAGAGGTTGAAGAGGCCGCGGATGCACAAGATATGGCAGACGGTGGTTGGCCCGGCCGGCTAGGCCGCATTGTAGCACACTGAGCTTCCCACTGCAACTTATGCTTCATGTCCATGTGCCGGTTCATGCATGAAGTACTCAAACTATGTATTTTTTGGCCTCTACTTAGGTTTTGCTGACAAATGTTACAGATAACACGAGTTGGGTCATCTTTATCGATCTGAAAAAATGCCCAGGCTATGGAAGGCTTAGCACCCATGCGACCTGAAGAGCCACCACGACTTGTGGTGAGAGGCAGAGTTGTGTTTGAGGATGCAGTTGTTGACGTGCTTCCAGTACTACGTCTCTGTCCAGGAAGGCGCAACCTGACCTCGTCGTCACTAGCATCTTCCTCCACCTCCTCTGCTGACCTCATCTCTTGGCTGACTGTGGGTTGACAGTAAGTGGGATCTCCAACCTCATCATTATCACCCTGTGCGTTATCACACCCGTCGTCCTCAGAGCCAACCTGTTCCTGCCCTGACAAAAAACTAAAGTTGTCGCTCCAATCAGGTATTTGAGTCTCATCATCGTCTTCCTCATTGTCTCCACCAACAGGAGTTACAGTTTGGGAATGAGGGTCTACATAATGGTCAGAACCTTCTGCGTCTGGTCCTGGATCCGACTCATAAAGATTCTGGGCATCAGTGCAGATCATTTCCTCGTCTGGATTCACAGAAGCGCTGGAGTCGACCTCTGATTCCCAGGCTATAGTATGAGTAAACAGCTCTGCAGACTCAACCATCTGTTCTACCTCATACTCAGATGGGCAGCTGGAGATTTGGGAGCTGTGAGGAAGCAAGTGCGATTGGGGTGACACCTTTGAGGACTGGAGTATTTGTGATGTTGAAGTTGATGTGGAGGAGAGCCCACTTAAAGGAGCACTTGATATCCGTTGAAGCACCTGCTGTTTTTGTGCCTCATCTGGAATTTGTAGCGATTGGCGTGGCCGTAAGAAAGGAATCTTATCACATTGTCCGCTAAAAGAAGGATACATCTTAGTTTGGCTGGAAGATGGTCTTTCTTCTGCAGATGTTACTGATGCTTTAACACCTACCCCACGGACACAACCTTTTTTCCCCTTCCCAACACGCCTATTCCCATTTCCACCAGCAGCAGGCCTTTTTCCACTCATTTTGGTGGTTAACTAATTCACAACTCTGGAGTTGTTTGCACAAAAAAACAATGGATGGAAACCGAGCAGAGCTGAGTGGCCAAACTGTGGTATTAGGCCAAAACTATTGGCTGGGTTAGATGCAGAAAAAAATTATATTCGATTTGCAACCTGATGGAGGTCAGTATAGATGGACTAATAGAACAAGTCCCACACACAGCTAGAAGCCCAAATATTTTTTCAGAGGTAGATGCAGAAAAAAAATATATTCAGTTTGCAACCTGATGGAGGTCTGTATAGATGGATTAATAGAACAAGTCCCACACACTGCTAGAAGCCCAATATTTTTTCAGAGCTAAATGCAGAAAAAAATTATATTCAATTTGCAACCTGATGGAGGTCAGTATAGATGGATTAATAGAATGATGCTATGCCCAAAAGATTTTACTTCACTAGGTGCAGTAAAAAAATTGGTATTCTATACACAGGTTGTATATCTTGCAACACAGATAGGCTACTCCACTGACTAACACACTCTGCAATAGGCCAAAAAGGATTAGCTTTGCTAGATTCAGCCAAATGCTGTGAAAAAAACTTGCACAGCACTGGCACAGACCTGCCTGGCAAAAACTGATAGGAACTGATGTAACCTAGTCCTGAAAAGGACTCCAATTACAATTAGTCTTTACTCCCACAATCTATCTATTTAAGAGCACAGACCTGCCTGATAAAAGTCGTAGGAAATGCTGTAACCTAGTCCTTAAAAGGACTGCAATCACAACTATTCCCTACTCCCAAGCTATCTGTATATTTGTGCGAAAATTGGCTTGAAATTAACAAGGTATAGCGCACACAGCAACAGCGGTGCCGTCTAACACGCAGCTGCAGCAGTGAGAAAATGGTGGCGACGGGGAAAATGGCTTGGTCTTATAGGGCAAGGACATGTGACATACACTGCCAATGACACATGCCCTTGCTTGTGTGAAAAAAAGCACTTCGCTCCGTGTGTGCGCTGCTGATAGGCTGACAGACTGCACCTCCCCACTGCAAATGCGGGAAAGAGAAAAAAAAATGGAGATCTTCATTATTCCTGTAGAGATCCATCCCCTGCCCCTCCCCCCGCCCCGCTGTACACTCAAACTGCGTATTAACATTAATTTTCATCATTACTGAGAAAAAATCCAGTTATGATTTTGGTGCACGAACAGTTATCGAACATAACCTCGAACAGCCGAATTTTTCTCAAATCGTTCGTGTTCGCCGAACGGCTCGAACACCGCCCAAAACAGCTCGAATTTGAGATTGGCGAACAGTTCGAGTAGAACAACGCTCATCTCTAATGCAGATATCACTTACAGTAAAGAACTAACAATGATAGACGGGTACAGAGGGAGGAGGACCCTGCCCCTGCGGGCTTACATTCTATAGATACATTGTATATTATTATTATTTATATAGCTCCATTGATTCCATGGTGCTGTACATGAGAAGAGGTTACATACCAGATACAGATATCACTTACAGTAAAGAACTAACAATGATAGACGGGTACAGAGGGAGGAGGCCCTGCCCCTGCGGGCTTACATTCTATAGATACATTGTATATTATTATTATTTATATAGCTCCATTGATTCCATGGTGCTGTACATGAGAAGAGGTTACATACCAGATACAGATATCACTTACAGTAAAGAACTAACAATGATAGACGGGTACAGAGGGAGGAGGACCCTGCCCCTGCGGGCTTACATTCTATAGATACATTGTATATTATTATTATTTATATATCACCATTGATTCCATGGTGCTGTACATGAGAAGGGGTTACATACCAGATACAGATATCACTTACAGTAAAGAACTAACAATGATAGACGGGTACAGAGGGAGGAGGACCCTGTCGCTGGGGGCTTACATTCTACAGATACATTGTATATTATTATTATTTATATAGAGCCATTGATTCCATGGTGCTGTACATGAGAAGGGGTTACATACCAGATACAGATATCACTCACAGTAAAGAACTAACAATGATAGACGGGTACAGCGGGAGGAGGACCCTGCCCCTGCGGGCTTACATTCTACAGATACATTGTATATTATTATTATTTATATAGAGCCATTGATTCCATGGTGCTGTACATGAGGAGGGGTTACATACAAGATAGAGATATCACTTACAGTAAAGAACTAACAATGATAGACGGGTACAGAGGGAGGAGGACCCTGCCCCTGGGGGCTTACATTCTACAGATACATTGTATATTATTATTATTTATATAGCTCCATTGATTCCATGGTGCTGTACATGAGAAGAGGTTACATACCAGATACAGATATCACTTACAGTAAAGAACTAACAATGATAGACGGGTACAGAGGGAGGAGGACCCTGCCCCTGCGGGCTTACATTCTACAGATACATTGTATATTATTATTATTTATATAGCGCCATTGATTCCATGGTGCTGTACATGAGAAGAGGTTACATACCAGATACAGAAATCACTTACAGTAACTAACAATGATAGACGGGTACAGAGGGAGGAGGACCCTGCCCCTGGGGGCTTACATTCTACAGATACAGTGTATATTAATATTATTTATATAGCGCCATTGATTTCATGGCGCTGTACATGAGAAGGGGTTACATACCAGATACAGATATCACTTACAGTAACTAACAATGATAGACGGGTACAGAGGGAGGAGGACCCTGCCCCTGCGGGCTTACATTCTACAGATACATTGTATATTATTATTATTTATATAGCACCATTGATTCCATGGTGCTGTACATGAGAAGGGGTTACATACCAGATACAGATATCACTTACAGTAAACTAACAATGATAGACGGGTACAGAGGGAGGAGGACCCTGCCCCTGCGGGCTTACATTCTACAGATACATTGTATATTATTATTATTTATATAGCACCATTGATTCCATGGTGCTGTACATGAGAAGGGGTTACATACCAGATACAGATATCACTTACAGTAAACTAACAATGATAGACGGGTACAGAGGGAGGAGGACCCTGCCCCTGCGGGCTTACATTCTACAGATACATTGTATATTATTATTATTATTTATATAGCACCATTGATTCCATGGCGCTGTACATGAGAAGGGGTTACATACCAGATACAGATATCACTTACAGTAAAGAACTAACAATGATAGACGGGTACAGAGGGAGGAGGACTCTGCCCCTGCGGGCTTACATTCTACAGATACATTGTATATTATTATTATTTATATAGCTCTATTGATTCCATGGTGCTGTACATGAGAAGAGGTTACATACCAGATACAGATATCACTTACAGTAAAGAACTAACAAAGATAGACGGGTACAGAGGGAGGAGGACCCTGCCCCTGCGGGCTTACATTCTACAGATACATTGTATATTATTATTATTTATATAGAGCCATTGATGCCATGGTGCTGTACATGAGAAGGGGTTACATACCAGATACAGATATCACTTACAGTAAAGAACTAACAATGATAGACGGGTACAGAGGGAGGAGGACCCTGCCCCTGCGCGCTTACATTCTACTGATACATTGTATATTATTATTATTTATATAGCACCATTAATGCCATGGTGCTGTACATGAGAAGGGGTTACATACCAGATACAGATATCACTTACAGTAAAGAACTAACAATGATAGACGGGTACAGAGGGAGGAGGACCCTGCCCTTGGGGGGCTTACATTCTACAGGAGTGGGGAGGAGACAGTCGGTTGGGGGGTTGCAGCAGCTCTGCTGGTTGTGAGGCGCAGGTTCGGTGTTGGTGAGGCGCAGGTCCGGTGTTGGTAAGGCAGGAGCTCCAGTGGTGAGGCGGCAGCGGGGTCATGGCCGGCTGTGGTTTTCTTGAAGAGATGGGTTTTCAGGTTCTGTCTGGAGGATCCGGATGTGGTGGATAATTGGACTTGTTGAGGCACAGAATTCCAGAGTATAGGGGATATTCGGGAGAAATCTTGGAGGTGATTGGGTGAGGAATGAATAAGTGTGGAGGAGAGGAGGAGGTCTTGGGAGGACCGGAGGTTACGTGAGGGAATATATCGGGAGATTAGTTCAGAGATGTACGGAGGAGGGAGGTACCATTACCACTTACCATTCTTCATCCACTGGCAACATTTCCCAACTAACCACCCCTCACCCACTGGCAACAGGCTTCTGCCCATCTCTCCACCGCATTGTCCCCTTAACCACCTATTCGCAAGAAGTAGCCTCATGATTCTACATTGTATTCCATTGTACTCCAAATTGGTTACCTGTGCCCCATGGTACTAATGAATAATATAAGCTGATTGTGGCAGAACAGGTTCTGAGCTAAAATCATTCCTACTTAAAGGGGTTGTCTGTTTAAAAAACGTATTTTATTCAATTGGCTTCTAGTCTATACAAATAAGGAATACAGTTGTATTCAGCATCTTCTGGAACTGGATCTTAGAGAGGTGGGATTCACAAAACAAATGCACTGAAGTGGGGGTTTTAGAAGGTAACTGGGAGTTCCTTTGGGGCGGGACCTAAACATAACAAATTTAATATTTTAAACTCTTTTAAGTTTGAGAAAGCGTGAAGGTAAAGATGAAGAAAGTGGCAAAAGTGGTGAAGAAGTGGAGTGACAGTGTGACACTGAAAAAGTGGTCAAAAGTTGTACATTCAGCCTAAGAGTTTGATAGTGAAGGTGTTGAGGTGAGGCCGTAGGGTGACGCTGTGTTTCAGGCTCCATGTTTTCTGCTTAGTGGCAGTAATAATCTCATAACAAGAAGCAGCGACATCTACAGGAAGAGGATTTACAGATGTACATTTGCAAAAAAAAAAAATACATACCATGCAATCCTTCACATTAGGCTAATCTAAAAAAATGAATTTTTACATGCAGGGGCTAAGTCTGTTTGCACAAACCTGTAGGAAGCGGGAAAAGAAAGACAGTCGAGGGTGGAGGTCGCGGTGTAGGTGTACAATTCTGTAGAAGAGTTTATTGTTCCTGAAATAGCCTTTATAGAGTGTAATTCAGGATACAGAAGTATAATAACTTTTACAGCTCAGTGGCCTTGGCAAGTTTTATTGAAAGATTATTGCCCGTTACAACTTTGACCACAATTAATGAAGATACCCACTGGTTATGCCTGGCACCAGCACAGAATAAGATAAGACCCTCCAAGCTGAGATAACTAATGCTATGAAATCATAAAACTGTGAGAATCTGTAAATGATAGAAGTCAACTTAACAGTAAAACAAATGACAATGAATAAACTGCAGGAAACTGATGTGATGTTGGTAGCATTTTCTGATCTAGGGGTATGGTAAATGAATGCATTGACAATTTTAGGTTTTCCTGCACTCATATTTGTAGTCATGTGATGGCCGCTGAAATCAGCAAGCAGAAACTAATGCTACATGGGCATGCTACAGTGCTTAATTTTGTAATTAATGCTCCTACCTATTAGCTTGTCAGATGGCACAATACTTCATTAACATAGCTATATATCACGCTATCTGACAAGCACACAAATACAGCACCAGAACCATCATGGATACATCACAAGAACCACTAACAGTACAGGAATACATAACCAGAACCACCATCAGTACAGAAATACATCACCAGAACCACCAACAGATCAGAAATACATCACCAGAACAACCATCAGTACAGGTATCCATCACCAGAACCACCAACAGAGCAGAAATTCATCACCACAACCACCATTAGTACAGGAATTCATCACCAGAACCACCAACAGAGCAGAAATATGTGACCAGAACCACCATCAGTACATGATTACTTCAGCAGAACCACTATCAGTAAAGTAATACATCACTAGAACCACCAGCACTGCATGCATACAGCACCAGAACCACTAATAGAACATGAATACATCACCACAGCTGCCATCAATACATGAATACATCACTAGAAACACCAGTACAGGAATAGATCACCAGAATCACGATCAGTACATGAATACAGCATTAACCTTAATACTGTGATCAATTGTAAGATCAGGTCAGGTCAGTCCCATATACATGTCCTTAGCAGTAGTTAGGAGATATTTGAAGTTGTTGTTAACAGACATCAGACTTCGTACCATGCAGGAACCACAGTACCGAGGAGATGCAGTCAGTATCACAAATAGACATATATCTCCAAGTACCTTATATGTCTTCTCTAGTGATGAGCGAGCACTAAAATGCTCGGGTACTCATTGCTCGGGTCGAGCAAATTGGAATACTCGGGTGCTCAACCCGAGCAACGAGCCCAATGTAAGTCTATGGGAAACTCGAGTATTTTTCAGGTGGCTTCCCCCGGTGGTCAGCAGAGGGCCTAAAAATTGCCCAAATCGACGGGAACAGTGCTCAAATGACATGGGAACAGTATGGGGAAGACCCCTGGAAGCATTTCTGACCCCCAGGTCACTGCTGTCAACAACGTTGTCAGAGTATTATGCCACTTTCATGGACTCACAATAAAACATACAAATACAAAATTAAAATGGATTTTCCTGGGAAATATGTTAAGGAACATCCTTTCCAGGGTAATGACTTGTATATAAGGCAAAATAAATAACCAAAAGCAAAAGTACTCCTCCACACCTTAGGCTATGTTGACACGTAGCGTTTTTGATGTGTTTTTGCACTTTTGCATTGCTTTCAACCAAGACAAATGCATTCACCAGGAAATGTCATTTTAACATTTCACCAACTTATCAGGCCATGTAGTGTGTGACACATCATCAGACACAGGCTTACAGTGCTGAAAAGACATGGGAACAGCATGGGGAAGACCTCTGGAAGCATTTCTGACTCCCAGGTCACTGCCTAAAAGTATGCCCATCATAAGTGGTCCTAGGCGCATGTGATGATGCCTCCCGCCATGCACCTGTCATTGCAGACTTGCAACAATTACCATCCTTGTCCTTGTCCCAGTGTAGCTTTCAGTTGTCCCTACCCCATTCCTTGGAATGCAAGCGCAAGTATGCAGCCAGCCACCCACCCACAGCCTGCAATACTATACTGCCAAATTTTTGACAGCTGCCTGCACTTGAAATGTGGCCTTTTAGGCTCGTGGAGGCGGAAGCTGTCCACAACCTTATGGTGGCGGTGACCGGGTATCCATACTCGGTTCCCAGCCATCACTATTTCTCCCGGTATCATCTCCACCTTCAACAAGCATAGGTCCCACAATATTACCCGTGCCCTCCCCAGTACACTTACTGGGAAGGACCGCCTAACCTCAAACACGTGGACAGGTGAATGTGGCCAGGGATGGTACGGAGCCAGTCCACAGCTTTTTTTGCTGAGAGTTGTATTTAGCTCAGTGAAAGGACTGGCATAGAGGGAAACCATATCTGCTCTGGGTGTCATTTCTCCCAGGAAGTCCTCTAAAGCTGCTTTCACTTGAAATGTGGCCTTTTAGGCTCGTGGAGGCGGAAGCTTTTCACAACCTCATGCCGGCGGCGGCCGGGTGTCCATACTCGGTCCCCAGCCACCACTATTTTTCCCGGTATCGCCTCCGGCTTTCACATGCACGGGTCCCACAACAGTACCCGTGCTCTCCCCAGTGCACTTACTGGGAAGGACCGCCTAACCACAAACACGTGGACAGGTGAATGTGGCCAGGGACGGTGCGGAGCCAGTCCACAGCTTTTTTTGCTGAGTTGTATTTCACCACAGCCATATTCTTTAGCTTGGTGAAAGGACTTGGGAAACCATATATACCCAGCTGTCATTTCTTCCAGGAAGTCCTCTAAAGCTGCTTTCACTTGAAATGTGGCCTTTTAGGCTCGTGGAGGCAGAAGCTTTTCACAACCTCATGCCTCGTGTCCGTACTCGGTCCCTAGCCATCACTATTTCTCCCGGTGTTGTCTCCGCCTTCTACAAGCGTGGGTCCCTGAACATTACTGCTGGTACTTTTCTGTGGAAATTTGCTTGCCTCCTACCAGCCTGGAATATTTCCAGTAAACTATGGTACAACGCCATGGTATTAGCACTGCCCGCAGTATCAGTAGCGAAACCATCCCCAATTTCCTTCTCAGGAATTTTATTTGGTAGACTGAGTGGCTGCCCAAATACATTAGTTTCTCACAAAGGAGCTTAAGATAAAGTGGCAGTAGGTGCAAGTTTCTCCAGCCTGTTAGATATCAGAGGGTGAACGGCAGCACATTGGATCAGTGGTTAGCACTGAAGACTTGCAGCACTGGGATCCTGGGTTCAAATACCAGCAAGGACGACATCTGCAAGCACTTTGTATGTTCTTCCCATGTTTGCGTGTGTTTCTTCCTCAGTAAAAAGGCAGCCATAGAGCGTCCGGGAACCTTCCCACACACTTTTCTTAGCCAGGACTGCTTCTTGGCAGGGTTGGACGGTCCCACCAGAGAATCCTCTGGTGTGCCCTGGCTTCTACATCGGGAGAGTTCATGATAGCACTAACTTTGCAGCTGCTATGGGGCTCTTGAGTGGGGGAGAAAGGTTAGCCCTCAGAATCAAATCTTCTGGTGGGCACAATGTTTTTCAATCTGAAACAGCTTCTCAGTGGGAGTTGTATTTCACCACAGCCATAGTCTTTAGCTCGGTGAAAGGACTGGCATAGAGGGAAACCGTATCTACTCCGGCTGTCATTTCTCCGTCACCAGGTTTCACCCATTGTCACATACGACCATGCCTGGCTGTATGTTCACAGATCAGGCTGCTGTGTTACAGCTTTCAACAACTCTGCAGCGCTGGGCGGTTTCACACCTAAGCATTAAGCATGTTATCTTCAGCACAGCCTGTTGCCGCTTGGCCAAGGCAGTGCTGCAGTGCTTTCAGCTTGTGACTGATATGGTCATTTCGGAGATAGAGGAGGGAGGTGCAGGAGCTGAACAATGTGATTACATTGAGGTTAAATTGGCGACGCTGTTTTTTATACTAAAGAAAGATCCTATTGGTATTGTTTTTCTTTACGTTCTTAAGACAAATGCATTCACTGGAAAATGTAATTTTAACATTTTATAACCTTATCTGGTAATGTGGTATGTGACACATCATCAGACACATGTTTCATTGACGATGGAGGGACTCTGAAAGTCATAAAGCCTATTTTTATAGGGCAATCAGACGGCCCTTACTATTCTTAGGCTATGTGCCCACGATGCAGAAATGCTGCATATTTTTTCCGCTTCTCCCTGGCAGGAAAAATGCATGAGGATTTTACATGCGTTTTTCCCGCCAGGTAGAAGCGTTTGTCAAGTGTTTTTGCATGCATTTCTGCATGCGGGTTATCAAGCGCTTTTCCAAGCGATTTTAGCATCACTTGGAAAAGTGCTTGACAACTTGGTCACACTATATAAATCCATGCAACCGGCATGGATTTATATAGGTTGACCAAGTAATAGTTAAAAAAAAAGAATAAGAATGGTAAAAAATAAAAATAAAGATTATATTTACCTTCCGATGGCCCCCAGTGTTTTCTCCATTACATCCGGTCTGTTGTATGGGTCTCGGTGGTGTGAAAGGACCTGCCATGATGTCATTTAGTCATGTGACAGGTCACGCGACCTCCGGTGTCAGCAGTACTCTCTCAGCATCTTCTCACCTCAGCACCTCAGGGCCTGTGCGATGGGAGGGTCTGAGAAGACTGTCCCAGAACTTTGACAGTGTTCCCCTGCCTCTGCTGGATTGCATTTGTGTCTCTCTCGCCTTTACTCCTTGGTTGTCCAACAAACTGTGACCTCTGCCGCCAACATTTTCAGATGGGAATTATTTTAATAGTTCTGCAACAAGGGCCTTCTGGTACTGTCCGAAACAGGAATAAGAGATATAAAGTACTCCTTGCAGCGTGAGTCTAGAAGTGTCACCAACCAGTAATGACTGTCACCCAAAATTTTGAGAATGCAAGGGTCATGAAAAAGGCAGCGTAACATATACTCAGCCATGCGTGCCAGACTGCTAACAGGCAAGACTTCCGTGTCCTCACCAAGAGGATGACTGACTATGCTCTCCTCCTCCTCCCTGTCCTCTGGCCATCCACACTGAACAGACGGTATGACAGTTGTTCAGGTAGTACCGACTATAGCACATGAAACTAGCTCCTGTTCTTCCTTCTCCTCCCCCTCCTCTTCCTCCTTGTCACCCAATCCACGTTGGGATGAGATGAGGCTGGGCTGTGTGTAATCACCCTGTATGGTTCCTTGCTCCATCTCATCGTGCTCTGCCTGCAATGCATCCTCTTTGATTGTGAGCAGAGAGCGTTTCAGAAGACAGAGAAGCGGGATGGTGACGCTAATTATGGGGTCATCGCCGCTCACCCTCTTGGTGGAGTCCTCAAAGTTTTGGAGGATGGTACATATGTCTGACATCCATGTCCACTCCTGTGGTCTTATGTGTGGAGTCTGAACTGAATACCGACGGCCTTGTTTCTAAAATGGGCACACAGGCGGCGTACTTTAACAAACAGATCCGGCAGCTCCGGGTAGGATTTGAGAAACTGCTTAACCACAAGGTTAAGTACATAGGCCAGGCATGGTACGTGTGTGAGCTCGCCTCGCGTCAGAGCCGCCACCAGGTTCCAGCCATTGTCACACGCGACCATGCCTGGCTGTAGGTTCAGCGGTGTGAGATACAGATCTGCCTGCTCTTTCAGAGCTGTCCACAACTCTTCAGCATTGTGCGGTTTGTCACCTAAGCATATTAGCTTCAGCACAGCCTGTTGCCGCTTGGCCCAGGCAGTGCTGCAGTGCTTCCAGCTTGTGACTGATGTGGTCATTTAGGAGATGGAGGCTGAAGAGGAGGAGGAGGATGAGGAGGATGAGTTGCAGGAGCTGTAGACTGTGGGGGCAACTCTGATTTACCTAGGGCCCACAATCCTTGGCATCGGGAGGATGTGTTCCGTCCCAAGGTCCGACTGGATCCCGTCTTCCGCTTTGTTAACTCAGTGTGCCGTCCGCGAGATGTACCGTCCCTGCCCACAAGCACTAGTTCGGCCCACGAAATCGGTTGCTTTGATGCCATGTGCCTGATCATGCTGGTGGTGGTCAGGCTGGTCGTTTTGCCACCGCTACTGACGCTGGCCTAGCAGGTGGTACAAATGGCCTTTATGGGGTTAACGGCAGAGTCTTTAAAAAACAACCAGACTCGGGAAGACCTAACAGTTGTACTGGCAACTTCCTTCGTGTTGGTGTTACGGGGAACGGTTGCCTGCTTTCTTTCTGCGGCCACCACAATGCTTCTTCCTGCCTGTTGGGGTGCTCTGCCTCCCTCCCCCTGTGTGCTACTCTCCTCGCTCTGCGTGTTCTCCTGTCAGGTTGGGTCAGTTACTATATCATCCACCACCTCGTCTTCCATTTCCGCACTCTGGTCCTCCTCCTGACTTTCTGGCAATTATTTCTTATCATCGTCCACCTGTTGTGATACTTTCCTAACGTAGTCTTTGTGTGACCGTGGCTGCTCAAATATTTGGGCATTGTTACATGCGATTTCCTCTTGCCCCGCTTCAAGTGGACAGGGCGAGAGGCCCGAATCTATAAAGGGGAAAGTGAACAGCTCTTCGGAGTGTCCAAGTGTGGGATCAGTTGTCTCTGGGCACTCGGTATGGTGGGAGGAAGGAGGTTCAGGGTGAGGAATATGCGGTCCAGACTCACAGCTACTGAGACTTGACTGTGTGGAAGACAGGGTGGTGGTGGTGATGGCTAAGTGACTGGAAGCATTATATGCTATCCAACCAATAATCTTTTCACACTGCTCTGGGTTCAATAGTGGTGTTCCGCGATCCCCTATTAATTGGGACAGGAAGGTCGAGTGAGAAGATGTGGGTGTTTGTTATGGCACAATTTCAGCTTGCCCACGGCCTCGGCCTCTGCATGCACCATCACCATCATGTCCAGTTCCCTGTCCCTTGCAACGTGCCTTGCCCATTTTAAATGGAGGACAATATCTTCCACGCTCACTACAAATGACTGAATTTGGAGCGAACTTATATGTGATCCGTGTGACGGTGAAAACACAGTTTTACATAGCTGGATTTCTAGCGCTGTAATATGGAAAGGACCTGGCTGTATTCTGCAGTGCCAACAAGCAAATGGCGCAGAAAAACGGTGTTCTCTGGATTGCTTTTTAAGCAAATCATGAGGATTAAGATCCAAAAAAAATTATTCCTGGCCCCTGAGACATGGGCCTATTTCTAGAAATATCTAACAGCAGCAGCAGACAGAACTGGAATGGAGCCTCTTGTGCTATGTGCACTGCAGTCTGCTATATACCCTGCCTGCCTGCCTATATACACTGCCTGCCTGATATCTCTGCAGATGGATTAGTCCTCAGAAGGACTATTTGTTGAGGTGGATATGTGTCTTTAATATAGTCTGGTACACCTACACTAACTAGAAATAAGCAAATATCTCCCTAGCTCAGCAGCAGCAGCTCTCCCTACACTGTCTCATTGCGGAGTGACTGTGACAAGCATGGCTGCGCCAGGTCTTATATAGACCTGATGACGCTATGCGGCCAGCCAATCACTGTAATGCCACAACCAACATAGCTGTGGCATTACAGTGAATGGCATGCAATCCCCGCATGTTCATTGGCTCTGTAAAGAGCACCAAGCATGCAGGGAGGGAACCCGAGCTCCCGCCGAGCAACCCCGGAAATACTCAGCGAGCGCCGAGCATGTCGAGCAGTGAGATGCTCGGGAGAGTGCCGATTGGTGGCGAGCATGCTCGCTCATCACTAGTCTTCTCTGGTTGGAGTTATTCTTTTTATTTTGTTCTTCATCTTGTCCAGACACCATGATAATTTTTCACATCCACAGCTCATCTCTGCAGATTTCTCTGGTCTTATGCTGCACATCCCGATACGGTGCCCTTAAAAATAGCAGCGTTATTATGATATTCCTGAATAAAAATATCTGTCCTATGATGTTACACTGAAAAATTTCCCTTCCACACTGTCACTCTTATGGTACATGGCGTCTACACTGTCCTCTACTTATCTCACTGCACCTTGTCTTCACAATCACCTCCTCTGCAAACTGACCCCTCACATGCTGCATCTTCTATACTGCCACCCACTCTAGCCAGTGTCTATACTGTGCCCCCTCCTCACATTCTCCACCTCTGCATATTGTCCTATCAATACTGTGCCCTCGCACATTCCCCCCATGTTGCCCCTCGCTATACAGCCCCCCACGCTACCCAGTTGCTTTACTGTGCCTATACTGTTCATGTGCAAAACCAGTACAGGACAATGAAAAAACAATGTGCATGTGCTGAACTAGTGGAGGAAAGTGAAAGACAACTGCACATGTGCATTAGAATTGTAAGATTGGAAAGAACATCTACATGTGCGGAACCAGTGCAAAAAAATTAAGAATACTGTAAAATTGCATGTGCCAATCCAGTGCAGGAAAGTGAAGAATAACTGTGCATGTGCTGAACCAGTGCAAGAAAATGAAGAATACTGTAAAAGTGCATGTGCCAATGCAGTTCAGGAAAGTGAAGAATAACTGTACATGTGCTAAACTGCTGCAGGAAAATGCAGAATACTGTAAAAGTGCATGTTCCAATCCAGTGCAGGAAAGTGAAGAATAACTGTGCATGTGTGGAACCAGTGCAGGAAAATGAAGAATACTGTAAAAGTGCATGTGTCCATCCAGTGCAGGAAAGTGAAGAATAACTCTGCATGTGCGGAAACAGTGCAGGAAAATGAAGAATACTGTAAAAGTGCATGTGCCAATCCAGTGCAGGAAAGTGAAGAATAACTGTGCATGTGCTGAACCAGTGCAGGAAAATGAAAAATACCGTAAAAGTGCATGTGCCAATCCAATGCAGGAAAGTGAAGAATAACTGTGCATGTGCTGAACCAGTGTAGGAAAATGAAGAATACTGTAAAAGTGCATGTGCCAATCCAGTGCAGGAAAGTGAAGAATAACTGTGCATGTGCTGAACCAGTGCAGGAAAATGAAAAATACTGTAAAAGTGCATGTGCCAATCCAGTGCAGGAAAGTGAAGAATAACTGTGCATGTGCGGAACCAGTGCAGGAAAATGAAGAATACTGTAAAAGTGCATGCGCCAATGCAGTGCAGGAAAGTGAAGAATAATTGTGCATGTGCTGAACCAGTGCAGGAAAATGAAGAATACTGTAAAAGTGCATGTGCCAATCCAGTGCAGGAAAGTGAAGAATAACTGTGAATGTGCTGAACCAGTGCAGGAAAATGAAAAATACTGTAAAAGTGCATGTGCCAATCCAGTGCAGGAAAGTGAAGAATAACTGTGCATGTGCTGAACCAGTGCAGGAAAATGAAGAATACTGTAAAAGTGCATGTGCCAATCCAGTGCAGGAAAGTGAAGAATAACTGTGCATGTGCTGAATCAGTGCAGGAAAATGAAAAATACTGTAAAAGTGCATGTGCCAATCCAGTGCAAGAAAGTGAAGAATAACTGTGCATGTGCTGAACCAGTGCAGGAAAATGAAGAATACTCTAAAAGTGCACTTGCCAATCCAGTGCAGGAAAGTGAAGAATAACTTTGCATGCGCGGAACCAGTGCAGGAAAATGAAGAATACTGTAAAAGTGCATGTGCCAATGCAGTGCAGGAAAGTGAAGAATAATTGTGCATGTGCTGAACCAGTTCAGGAAAATGAAGAAAACTGTAAAAGTGCATGTGCCAATCCAGTGCAGGAAAGTGAAGAATAACTGTGCATGTGCTGAACCAGTGCAGGAAAATGAAAAATACTGTAAAAGTGCATATGCCAATCCAGTGCAGGAAAGTGAAGAATAATTGTACATGTGCTGAACCAGTGCAAAAAAATTAAGAATACTGTAAAATTGCATGTGCCAATCCAGTGCAGGAAAGTGAAGAATAACTGTGCATGTGCTGAACCAGTGCAAGAAAATGAAGAATACTGTAAAAGTGCATGTGCCAATCCAGTGCAGGAAAGTGAAGAATAACTGTGCATGTGCTGAACCAGTGCAGGAAAATGAAGAATACTGTAAAAGTGCATGTGCCAATCCAGTGCAGGAAAGTGAAGAATAACTGTGCATGTGCTGAACCAGTGCAGGAAAATGAAAAATACTGTAAAATTGCATGTGCCAATCCAGTGCAGGAAAGTGAAGAATAACTGTGCATGTGCTGAACCAGTGCAGGAAAATGAAGAATACTGTAAAAGTGCATGTGCCAATCCAGTGCAGGAAAGTGAAGAATAACTGTGCATGCGTGGAACCAGTGCAGGAAAATGAAGAATACTGTAAAAGTGTATGTGCCAATCCAGTGCAAGAAAGTGAAGAATAACTGTGCATGTGCTGAACCAGTGCAGGAAAATGAAGAATACTCTAAAAGTGCACTTGCCAATCCAGTGCAGGAAAGTGAAGAATAACTTTGCATGCGCGGAACCAGTGCAGGAAAATGAAGAATACTGTAAAAGTGCATGTGCCAATGCAGTGCAGGAAAGTGAAGAATAATTGTGCATGTGCTGAACCAGTGCAGGAAAATGAAGAATACTGTAAAAGTGCATGTGCCAATCCAGTGCAGGAAAGTGAAGAATAACTGTGCATGTGCTGAACCAGTGCAGGAAAATGAAAAATACTGTAAAAGTGCATATGCCAATCCAGTGCAGGAAAGTGAAGAATAATTGTACATGTGCTGAACCAGTGCAAAAAAATGAAGAATACTGTAAAATTGCATGTGCCAATCCAGTGCAGGAAAGTGAAGAATAACTGTGCATGTGCTGAACCAGTGCAAGAAAATGAAGAATACTGTAAAAGTGCATGTGCCAATGCAGTTCAGGAAAGTGAAGAATAACTGTACATGTGCTGAACTACTGCAGTAAAATGCAGAATACTGTAAAAGTGCATGTGCCAATCCAGTGCAGGAAAGTGAAGAATAACTGTGCATGTGCGGAACCAGTGCAGGAAAATGAAGAATACTGTAAAAGTGCATGTGTCCATCCAGTGCAGGAAAGTGAAGAATAACTCTGCATGTGCGGAAACAGTGCAGGAAAATGAAGAATACTGTAAAAGTGCATGTGCCAATGCAGTGCAGGAAAGTGAAGAATAATTGTACATGTGCTGAACCAGTGCAGGAAAATGAAGAATACTGTAAAAGTGCATGTGCAAATCCAGTGCAGGAAAGTGAAGAATAACTGTGCATGTGCTGAACCAGTGCAGGAAAATGAAAAATACTGTAAAAGTGCATGTGCCAATCCAATGCAGGAAAGTGAAGAATAACTGTGCATGTGCTGAACCAGTGTAGGAAAATGAAGAATACTGTAAAAGTGCATGTGCCAATCCAGTTCAGGAAAGTGAAGAATAACTGTGCGTGTGCTGAACCAGTGCAGGAAAATGAAAAATACTGTAAAAGTGCATGTGCCAATCCAGTGCAGGAAAGTGAAGAATAATTGTGCATGTGCTGAACCAGTGCAGGAAAATGAAGGATACTGTAAAAGTGCATGCGCCAATCCAGTGCAGGAAAGTGAAGAATAGCTGTGAATTTGCTGAATCAGTGCAGGAAAATGAAAAATACTGTAAAAGTGCATGTGCCAATCCAGTGCAAGAAAGTGAAGAATAACTGTGCATGTGCTGAACCAGTGCAGGAAAATGAAGAATACTCTAAAATTGCACTTGCCAATGCAGTGCAGGAAAGTGAAGAATAACTTTGCATGCGTGGAACCAGTGCAGGAAAATGAAGAATACTGTAAAAGTGCATGTGCCAATCCAGTGCAGGAAAGTGAAGAATAACTGTGCATGTGCGGAACCTGTGCAGGAAAATGAAGAATACTGTAAAAGTGCATGTGCCAATGCAGTGCAGGAAAGTGAAGAATAATTGTGCATGTGCTGAACCAGTGCAGGAAAATGAAGAATACTGTAAAAGTGCATGTGCCAATCCAGTGCAGGAAAGTGAAGAATAACTGTGCATGTGCTGAACCAGTGCAGGAAAATGAAAAATACTGTAAAAGTGCATGTGCCAATCCAGTGCAGGAAAGTGAAGAATAACTGTGCATGTGCTGAACCAGTGCAGGAAAATGAAGAATACTGTAAAAGTGCATGTGCCAATCCAGTGCAGGAAAGTGAAGAATAACTGTGCATGTGCTGAACCAGTGCAGGAAAATGAAAAATACTGTAAAAGTGCACGTGCCAATCCAGTGCAAGAAAGTGAAGAATAACTGTGCATGTGCTGAACCAGTGCAGGAAAATGAAAAATACTGTAAAAGTGCATGTGCGAATCCAGTGCAGGAAAGTAAAGAATAACTGTGCATGTGCTGAACCAGTGCAGGAAAATGAAAAATACTCTAAAAGTGCACTTGCCAATCCAGTGCAGGAAAGTGAAGAATAACTTTGCATGCGCGGAACCAGTGCAGGAAAATGAAGAATACTGTAAAAGTGCATGTGCCAATCCAGTGCCGGAAAGTGAAGAGTAACTGTGCATGTGCGGAACCAGTGCAGGAAAATGAAGAATACTGTAAAAGTACATGTGCCAATGCAGTGCAGGAAAGTGAAGAATAATTGTGCATGTGCTGAACCAGTGCAGGAAAATGAAGAATACTGTAAAAGTGCATGTGCCAATCCAGTGCAGGAAAGTGAAGAATAACTGTGCATGTGCTGAACCAGTGCAGGAAAATGAAAAATACAGTAAAAGTGCATGTGCCAATCCAGTGCAGGGAAGTGAAGAATAACTGTGCATGTGCTGAACCAGTGCAGGAAAATGAAGAATACTGTAAAAGTGCATGTGCCAATCCAGTGCAGGAAAGTGAAGAATAACTGTGCATGTGCTGAACCAGTGCAGGAAAATGAAAAATACTGTAAAAGTGCACGTGCCAATCCAGTGCAAGAAAGTGAAGAATAACTGTGCATGTGCTGAACCAGTGCAGGAAAATGAAGAATGCTGTAAAAGTGCATGTGCGAATCCAGTTCAGGAAAGTGAAGAATAACTGTGCATGTGCTGAACCAGTGCAGGAAAATGAAAAATACTGTAAAAGTGCATGTGCCAATCCAGTGCAGGAAAGTGAAGAATAACTGTGCATGTTCTGAACTAGTGCAGGAAAATGAAAAAACACTGTAGCTGTGCATGTGCCATCCCAGTGCAGAAAAGTAAAGAAGAACTGTGCATCTGATTAGCCAGTGCAAGAAGTTAAAGAAAAGCTGTGCATGAGCCGAGTCAGAGCAGGAAAATAAAGAACAACCAGGCAAGTGACAAACCTGTGCAGGGGTAGCACTGCTGCAGCAAGGCATGTCCCCTGAAAGCCGGAGGAGTATCAGCTCCAGTAAGGAAGGAAATAGGAGAGCAGGGCAGGCCAGGCAGGTGCTGGTAGTGGGGGACTCAAATATTAGGGGAACAGATAGGGCAATCTGTCACAAAGACAGGGATCGTTGAACAGTGTGCTGCGTACCTGGCACTCGAGTCCGGCACATCGCTGATCGGGTTGACGGATTATTGGGAGGGGCTGGTGAAGACCCAGCGGTCATGGTGCACATTGGCACAAATGACAAAGTTAGAGGTAGGTTTAAGGTCCTTAAAGATGATTTCAGGGAATTAGGCTGCAAGCTGAAAGCAAGGACCTCCAAGGTGGTATTCTCTGAAATACTACTGGTGCCACGTGCCACGCCAGAGAGGCAACGGGAGATTAGGGAGGTAAATAAGTGGCTCAAGAACTGGTGTAGGAAGGAGGGATTTGGGTTCCTGGAGAACTGGGCCAACTTCTCAGTTGGCTACAGACTCTACGCTAGGGACCGGCTGCACCTCAATGGGGAGGGTGCAGCTGTGCTGGGAGAGAAAATGGCTAGAAGGTTGGAGGAGTGTTTAAACTAGGGATTGGGGGGGAGGGTATTCATTTTATAGGTGGGGAAGGTAGTGCAGATAGTGACCTGGGCACAAATAAAAAAATTGGGAGTGGGGTTAGAACAGTCAATATAGTAAGAAGGAATAGAGGTACAGAGAGATGCATAAAATGCATGTACACTAATGCCAGAAGCCTCACCAAGAAAATGGAGGAATTAGAATTAATTTTGTTGGAAAATAATTATGACATGGTGGGGATATCTGAGACGTGGCTGGACGAGAGCCATGACTGGGCAGTTAATTTACAGGGCTATAGTCTGTTCAGAAATGACCGTACAAACAAGCGATGGGGGGGGGTGTTTATATGTAAAATCATCCTTAAAACCCATCTTGCGGGAGGATATATGTGAATCTAATAGAAATGTAGAGTCCCTGTGGGTGGAGATAAGGGGAGGGGGAAAAAAATAAATTACTGATAGGGGTTTGTTATAAGTCTCCAAAAATAATGGAAGCAGCGGAGAATATCCTCATAAAGCAAATAGATGAAGCAGCGACTCAAGGAGAAGTCATTATTATGGGGGACTTCAACTACCCTGAAATACATTGGGGAACAGAAACCTGTAGTTCAAGCAAAGGTAATAGGTTTTTGACATCTATGAGAGACAATTACCTTTCACAACTGGTTCAGGACCCAACAAGAAGGGGGGCACTGCTAGACCTAATATTAACCAATAGGCCAGACCGCATATCAAATATACGAGTTGGGGGTCACATGGGTAATAGTGGTCACAAAATAATACGTTTTCATGTAACCTTTATTAAGATGTGTAGTAGAGGGGTTACAAGGACACTAAACTTCAGGAAGGCAAATCTCCAACAGTTGAGAGATGATCTCAGTGCAATAAACTGGGACGATATCCTGAGACATAAAGCTACACAAAGCAAATGGGAGACATTTATTAGCATCCTAAATAGGATCTGTGCACAATGTATATCCTATGGGAATAAACATGCGAGAAATAGGAGGAAACCACTATGGCTAAATAGAGCTGTAAGGGGCGCAATAAGTGACAAAAAGAAAGCATTTAGGGAACTAAAGCAAGTAGGTAGTGATGAGGCATTAAATAAATATAGAAAATTACATAAATTCTGTAAAAACCAAATCAAGGCAGCAAAAATTGAGGCAGGGAGAATCATTGCCAGAGAAAGTAAAAATAATCCAAAAATATTCTTTAACTACATAAATAGTAAAAAACTAAAAAATGATAGTGTTGGCCCCCTTAAAAATAGTCTGGGTGAAATGGTGGATGAGGATGAGGAAAAAGCCAATATGCTAAATGATTTTTTTTCAACCGTATGTACACAAGAAAATCGCATGACAGAAAACCTGATCAGTGATAACAAAAATTCTCCATTAAATGTCACTTGCTTAACCCAGCAGGAAGTTCAGCGGCGTCTAAAAAACACTAAAGTTGACAAATCCCCGGGCCCGGATGGGATACACCCGCGAGTACTGCAGGAATTAAGTAACGTCATCGATAGACCATTATTTTTAATCTTTAAAGATTCCATCATAACAGGGTCTGTACCCCAGGACTGGCGTATAGCAAATGTGGTGCCAATATTCAAAAAGGGGACAAAAACTGAACTTGGAAATTCTAGGCCGGTAAGCTTAACCTCTACTGTGGTTAAAATCCTGGAGGGTTTCCTAAGAGATGCTATACTAGAGTATCTGAAGGAGAAGAACCTCATGAGCCAATATCAACATGGGTTTACGAGGGACCATTCCTGTCAAACTAATCTGATCAGTTTTTATGAGGAGGCAAGTTTTGAACTGGACCAAGGAAATGCAGTGGATGTTGTGTATATGGACTTTTCAAAAGCTTTTGATACGGTTCCACACAAAAAGTTGATACATAAAATGAGAACAATGGGGATAGGGGAAAATATATGTATGTGGGTTAAGAACTGGCTCAGTGATAGGAAACAAAGGGTGGTTATTAATGGAAAACACTCAGACTGGGTCTCAGTTAACAGTGGGGCACCACAGGGGTCAGTATTGGGCCCCCTTCTTTTTAACATATTTATTAATGACCTTGTAGGGGGCATACAGAGTAATATTTCAATATTTGCAGATGACACTAAACTCTGCAGGGTAATCAATACAGAGGAGGACAATTTTATATTACAGGAGGATCTATGTAAACTAGAAGCTTGGGCTGATAAATGGCAAATGAGCTTTAATGGGGATAAATGTAAGGTAATGCACTTGGGCAGAGGAAATAAAATGTATTATTATTATTTATTATTATTATTTATTATTATAGCGCCATTCATTCCATGGCGCTTTACATGTGAAAAAGGGGTATAATACAAGAACAATCACAATAATCTTGAACACAATGTGACAGAGACTGGTACAGGAGGAGCGAGGACCCTGCCCACGAGGGCTCACAATCTGCAAGGGATGGGTGAGGATACAGTAGGTGAGGATAGAGCTGGTCGTGCAGCGGTATGGTGGAGCGGTGGTTACTGCAGGTTGTAGGCTTGTCGGAAGAGGTGGGTCTTCAGGTTCCTTTTGAAGGTTTCCACAGTAGGCCAGAGTCTGATACATTGGGGTAGAGAGTCCAGAGTAGGGGAGAAGCACGGGAGAAATCTTGTATACGGTTGTTGGAGGAGGAGATAAGAGGGGGGTAGAGAAGGAGATCTTGTGAGGATCAGAGGTTGCGTGCGGGTATGTAAAGGGAGACTAGGTCAGAGATATATGGAGGAGACAGGTTGTGAATGGCTTTGTATGTCATGGTTAGGATTTTGAACTGGAGTCTCTGAGCAATGGGGAGCCAGTGGAGAGATTGACAGAGAGGAGAGGCCGGGGAATAGCGGGGGGACAGGTGGATTAGTCGGGCAGCAGAGTTTAGGATAGATTGGAGGGGTGCGAGAGTGTTAGAGGGGAGGCCACAGAGCAGGAGGTTGCAGTAGTCGAGGCGGGAGATGATGAGGGCGTGCACTAGTGCTTTTGCAGATTCATGGTTGAGGAATGTGCGGATCCGAGAGATATTTTTGAGTTGGAGTCAGCAGGAAGTGGAAAGGGCTTGGATATGTGGTTTGAAGGAGAGTTCAGAGTCCAGGATTACCCCAAGGCAGCAAGCTTGGGGGACTGGGGAGAGTGGGCAGCCATTGACATTGATAGATAGGTCAGTTGGGGGGGTTGAATGAGATGGCGGAAAGATGATGAATTCTGTTTTGTCCATGTTAAGTTTTAGAAATCTGGCAGAGAAGAAGGATGAAATAGCAGACAGACATTGTGGGACTTTGGTTAGTAAGGAGGTGATATCAGGTCCAGAGAGGTCTATGTGTGTCATCAGCATAGAGGTGATAATGAAAGCTGTGGGACTCTATGAGCTGTCCCAGGCCGAAGGTGTAGATGGAGAAGAGCAGCGGTCCTAGAACTGAACCTTGGGGAACACCGACAGATAGGGGGCGAGATGAGGAGGTGGTGTGTGAGTGGGAGACACTGAATGTCCTGTATGTTAGGTATGAGGAGATCCAGGATAGGGCCAAGTCTGTGATGCCGAGAGATGAGAGAGTCTGTAGTAAGAGGGAATGGTCCACTGTGTCAAAGGCAGATGACAGGTCTAGGAGGAGGAGGACAGAGTAGTGTCGCTTAGATTTGGCGGTTAGTAGGTCGTTGGTGACTTTAGTCAGTGCAGTTTCAGTAGAATGGTGCGGTCGGAAACCAGATTGTAGGCGGTCGAAGAGGGAGCAGGAGGAAAGGTGGGAGGACAGCTCAGAGAGGACATGTTATTCCAGTAGTTTTGAGGCATAGGGGAGAAGTGATATGGGGCGATAGCTAGACACAGAGGATAGGTCAAGGGAGGGCTTTTTGAGGATGGATGTGATTGAGGCATGTTTGAAGCATGAGGGGAAGACACCAGTTGTTAGTGACAGGTTGAAGAGGTGGGCTAGGGTTGGGATGAAGATAGTGGTAAGGTTTGGGATGAGGTGGGACGGGATTGGGTCAAGTTTACAGGTGGTGAGGTGTGATTTGGAGAGTAAAGAGGAAAGTTGATCTTCAGAAATGGTGGAGAAGGTGGTTTTGGAGGAAGAGGGTTGAGTAGGTGTGGGGAGGGGCTGTGGGGGCTTTAGGCAAAAGCTTTGTCTGATGGTGTCAATCTTCTGCTTGAAGAATCAGGCAAAGTTGGCTGAAATAAGAGGAGAGGGAGGAGGCACTGGGGGACGGAGGAGAGAATTGAAGGTGTTGAATAGTTGTTTGGGGTTGTTAGACAGGGAGGATATGAGAGATGCGAAGTATGTTTGTTTTGCTGCAGTGAGTGTGGACTTGAAGGTAGTGAGGGACTGTTTGAATTTGATGAAGTGCTCATTGGAGTGGGACCTTTTCCATCTACACTCAGCAACCCTGGAGGTCTGTCGCAGTTCTTTAGTTAGGCTGGTGTGCCAGGGTTGTCTGTTGATTGTGTGAACCTTGGAATGTGTGAAGGGGGCGACCGAATCGAAAGCTGCAGCGGTTGTGGTGTTGTATAAAGTGGCAGCAACATCTGCATCATGTAAGGAACTAATGTCTGTAAGAGGGAGGAGGGATTCAGAGAGTGAGTGTAGGTCAAGGTGTTTGAGATTTCTGCGAGGGTATGCAAGTTTGTGGAGTGGGGATTGTTGCCCTGAAGAGGAGAGAGAAGAGAATGTGAGTAGGTTGTGGTCAGAAAGAGGGAGAGGTGAGTTAGGGAGGTTAGATAGGGAACAGAGGCGGGTGAAGACGAGGTCAAGTGTGTGGCCGTCTTTGTGGGTGGGTGTGGAAGACCACTGAGTAAGACCGAAGGATGAAGTGAGGGATAGAAGCTTAGAGGCAGCTGAGAGGGAAGTGTCAATGGGGATGTTAAAGTCGCCCATGAGGATAGTGGGGATGTCAACGGAGAGGAAATGAAGTAGCCAAGTGGTGAAGTGGTCAAAGAAAGTGGTGGTTGATCCTGGGGGGCGGTAGATGACAGCCAGTTGGAGGTTAGAGGGGGAGTAGATACGCGCGCAGTGCACTTCAAAAGAGGGGAGAGTAATTGAGGGGGGTAGTGTGATATGCGTGAAGGAGCAGTTATCTGAGAGGAGGAAACCTATTCCTCCACCATGCTTGCCAGTGGGGCGGGGGGTATGGGAGAGGTGGAATCCGCCATACGAAAGTGCAGCAGGAGAGGCCGTGTCGGAGAGGGTGAGCCAGGTTTCAGTAATGCAGAGGAGGGAAAGCTTGTTAGTGATGAAGAGATCGTGAATGTAGGAAAGTTTGTTGCAGACTGAGCGAGCGTTCCATAGAGCTCCTGTTAGGGGGACTGGGGAAGCAGGGGCTGGGCGGATGGGTATAAGGTTAGAAGGGTTACGAGAGTTTGGGATAGATCGTGGGTAGGAGGTGGAAGTGATCGTAGGGATGTGGTGAGGAGGGCCGGGATGTGGTGAGATGTCGCCGGCAGTAAGGAGGAGCAGAGAAAGCGTTATTAGGTGGGAGCAGGAGAGGGCATGAGGTGGCTGTCTGTGTTTGGAGACAAAGGATTGTATGTTGAGGAATAGCTCTGAGGAGGAGGTGAGATGGGTGGGGAGAATGGAGGGAGAGATGAAGAGTTCCTTACTAGGTGTAGGGATTAGGTGTGGTTGTAAGAAGTGAAGGATTAAGGGGGTGAGAGTGAAAACAAAGACAAACATTGTTTACTGTGACAAAGTATCCACTTCCTTCAGTTCCCTTCAGGTTCAATTCTGGATTAATTCAAATTTCTCACACTTCAGCTAATGGCCACACTTAAGGTAATGGCCACAGACTAAAGTCTGACACAGACTTCTGGCCCACAATATATTTGTAACAGAATGCATTCAGCCGTGAACCAGCGGGGAGTGGTCTGTGCTCATCTTGATCAGCTGATTAAGGCTGAACCAGATGCTGGATAGTCAAAAGTTAAGTAAACAATGTCATAAATGAAAGTGGGGGGTAGCTGGTGGAGCTTGAAGAACGTACCGTTAGTAAATAGGAGCAGAGAGGTATAGAGAAATCTGCATGGAAGTCAAGATTATATGCTTGATTGTAAAACACTGGGCAAAACTGTAACTGAAAAAGACCTCGGTGTATTGGTGGACTACAAGCTCACGTTTGGTGGCCAGTGTCAGGCTGCTGCTGCAAAGGCAAATAAAATAATGGGATGCATTAAAAGAGGCATAGATGCTCATGAAGAGAAGATAATTTTACCTCTATACAAGTCATTAGTGCGACCACACTTAGAATACTGTGTACAGTTCTGGTCTCTGGTGTATAAGAAAGACATAGCTGAACTAGAGCGGGTGCAGAGAAGAGCGACCAAGGTTATTAGAGGACTGGGGGTCTGCAATACCAAGACAGGGTATTAGAGGACTGGGGGGTCTGCAATACCAAGACAGGTTATTAGAGGACTGGGGGGTCTGCAATACCAAGACAGGTTATTAGAGGACTGGGGGGTCTGCAATACCAAGACAGGTTATTAGAGGACTGGGGCGTCTGCAATACCAAGACAGGTTATTAGAGGACTGGGGGGTCTGCAATACCAACAAAGGTTATTAGAGGACTGGGGGGTCTGCAATACCAAGACAGGTTATTACACTTGGGGTTATTTACTGTGGAAAAATGAAGGCTTAGGGGGGGTCTTATTACTATGTACAAGTATATGAGGGGACAGTACAAAGACCTTTCTACTGATCTTTTTACTCTGAGGCCTGAGACGACGACAAGGCGGCATCTTCTACGTCTGGAGGAAAGAAGGTTTAATCATAATCACAGACAGGGATTCTTTACTGTAAGGGCAGTGAGACTATGGAGCTCTCTGCCGCATGATGTGTAATGAGGGATTCACTACTAAAATCTAAGAAGGACCTGGACGCCTTTCATGAAAAGTATAATATTACAGGTTATAAATACTAGATTCCTTGATAGGGCGTTGATCCAGGCAACTAGTCTGATTGTCGTATGGAGTCGGGAAGGAATTTTTTTCCCCAATGTGGAGCTTAGTGTTTACCACATGTTTTTTTTTTGCCTTCCTCTGGATCACATGTTAAGCTATGGGTTGAACTAGATGGACTTAGTCTTCCTTCAACCTTAAAAACTATGTTACTATGTTATTATGTTACTATATTACTATGTTATTATGTTACTATATTACTATGTTACTATAAACAGATTTTATCGCTACATTATTGCACTCGATTATTTTCACATCTTTCACTTTATAAGTCATCATGTTTTTGTGAAGAGTCCAATCAGCAATAAAACATTTGCATCAATTTGTTATCAACATGGGGTGTAGACCTGTACTGTGACTGGATAATGACATGTAACGTGTGCTATAACATAGGTATAAAATGAGCTGCACTTCCCCAGTAAGTTCACATCAGAACAGATCCTTGTGCCATCCGCTTTCTGACATCAGCAGAGAAGAACATCGACTAGATCTATAAAATGCAAACTCCTGGCTGTCACGGCTCCTGCAATCCTGGTGAGTCGCCCTCTAGTGTCAGTGTATATAATGGTGCGAGTCAGTGTGGAGCAGTCAGAGAAGAGCTGGCGTCAGTGTATATAATGGTGCGAGTCAGTGTGGAGCAGTCAGGGAAGAGCTGGTGTCACTGTATATAATGGTGCGAGTCAGTGTGGAGCAGTCAGGGAAGAGCTGGCGTCACTGTATATAATGGTGCGAGTCAGTGTGAAGCAGTCAGGGAAGAGCTGGTGTCACTGTATATAATGGTGCGAGTCAGTGTGGAGCAGTCAGGGAAGAACTGGTGTCAGTGTATATAATGGTGCGAGTCAGTGTGGAGCAGTCAGGGAAGAGCTGGTGTCAGTGTATATAATGGTGCGAGTCAGTGTGGAGCAGTCAGGGAAGAACTGGTGTCACTGTATATAATGGTGCGAGTCAGTGTGGAGCAGTCAGGGAAGAGCTGGTGTCAATGTATATAATGGTGCGAGTCAGTGTGGAGCAGTCAGGGAAGAGCTGGCGTCACTGTATATAATGGTGCGAGTCAGTGTGGAGCAGTCAGGGAAGAGCTGGTGTCAGTGTATATAATGGTGCGAGTCAGTGTGGAGCAGTCAGGGAAGAGCTGGTGTCAGTGTATATAATGGTGCGAGTCAGTGTGGAGAAGTCAGGGAAGAGCTGGTGTCAGTGTATATAATGGTGCGAGTCAGAGTGGAGCAGTCAGGGAAGAGCTGGTGTCAGTGTATATCATGGTGCGAGTCAGTGTGGAGAAGTCAGGGAAGAGCTGGTGTCAGTGTATATAATGGTGCGAGTCAGTGTGGAGCAGTCAGGGAAGAGCTGGTGTCAGTGTATATAATGGTGCGAGTCAGTGTGGAGCAGTCAGGGAAGAGCTGGTGTCAGTGTATATAATGGTGCGAGTCAGTGTGGAGCAGTCAGGGAAGAGCTGGTGTCAGTGTATATAATGGTGAGAGTCAGTGTGGAGCAGTCAGGGAAGAGCTGGTGTCAGTGTATATAATGGTGAGAGTCAGTGTGGAGCAGTCAGGGAAGAGCTGGTGTCAGTGTATATAATGGTGCGAGTCAGTGTGGAGCAGTCAGGGAAGAGCTGGTGTCACTGTATATAATGGTGCGAGTCAGTGTGGAGCAGTCAGGGAAGAGCTGGCGTCAGTGTATATAATGGTGCGAGTCAGTGTGGAGCAGTCAGGGAAGAGCTGGTGTCACTGTATATAATGGTGCGAGTCAGTGTGGAGCAGTCAGGGAAGAGCTGGCGTCAGTATATATAATGGTGCGAGTCAGTGTGGAGCAGTCAGGGAAGAGCTGGCGTCAGTGTATATAATGGTGCAAGTCAGTGTGGAGCAGTCAGAGAAGAGCTGGAGTCAGTGTACATAATGGTGCGAGTCAGTGTGGAGCAGTCAGGGAAGAGCTGGCGTCAGTGTATATAATGGTGCGAGTCAGTGTGGAGCAGTCAGGGAAGAGCTGGTGTCACTGTATATAATGGTGCGAGTCAGTGTGGAGCAGTCAGGGAAGAGCTGGTGTCACTGTATATAATGGTGCGAGACAGTGTGGAGCAGTCAGGGAAGAGCTGGCGTCACTGTATATAATGGTGCGAGTCAGTGTGGAGCAGTCAGGGAAGAGCTGGTGTCACTGTATATAATGGTGCGAGTCAGTGTGGAGCAGTCAGGGAAGAGCTGGTGTCAGTGTATATAATGGTGCGAGTCAGTGTGGAGCAGTCAGGGAAGAGCTGGCGTCAGTGTATATAATGGTGTGAGTCAGTATGGAGCAGTCAGAGAAGAGCTGGCGTCAGTGTATATAATGGTGCGAGTCAGTGTGGAGCAGTCAGGGAAGAGCTGGTGTCACTGTATATAATGGTGCGAGTCAGTGTGGAGCAGTCAGGGAAGAGCTGGTGTCACTGTATATAATGGTGCGAGTCAGTGTGGAGCAGTCAGGGAAGAGCTGGTGTCAGTGTATATAATGGTGCGAGTCAGTGTGGAGCAGTCAGGGAAGAGCTGGTGTCAGTGTATATAATGGTGCGAGTCAGTGTGGAGCAGTCAGGGAAGAGCTGGTGTCAGGGTATATAATGGTGCGAGTCAGTGTGGAGCAGTCAGGGAAGAGCTGGTGTCAGTGTATATAATGGTGCGAGTCAGTGTGGAGCAGTCAGGGAAGAGCTGGCGTCAGTGTATATAATGGTGCGAGTCAGTGTGGAGCAGTCAGGGAGGAGTTGGTGTCAGTGTATAAAATGGTGCGAGTCAGTGTGGAGAAGTTAGGGAAGAGCTGGTGTCACTGTATATAATGGTGCGAGTCAGTGTGGAGCAGTCAGGGAAGAGCTGGTGTCACTGTAAATAATGGTGCGAGTCAGTGTGGAGCAGTCAGGGAAGAGCTGGTGTCACTGTATATAATGGTGCGAGTCAGTGTGGAGCAGTCAGGGAAGAGCTGGTGTCACTGTATATAATGGTGCAAGTCAGTGTGGAGCAGTCAGGGAAGAGTTGGTGTCAGTGTATATAATGGTGCGAGTCAGTGTGAAGCAGTCAGGGAAGAGCTGGTGTCAGTGTATATAATGGTGCGAGTCAGTGTGGAGCAGTCAGGGAAGAGCTGGCGTCAGTGTATATAATGGTGCGAGTCAGTGTGGAGCAGTCAGGGAAGAGCTGGTGTCAGTGTATATAATGGTGCGAGTCAGTGTGGAGCAGTCAGGGAAGAGCTGGCGTCACTGTATATAATGGTGCGAGTCAGTGTGGAGCAGTCAGGGAAGAGCTGACGTCAGTGTATATAATGGTGCGAGTCAGTGTGGAGCAGTCAGGGAAGAGCTGGTGTCACTGTATATAATGGTGCGAGTCAGTGTGGAGCAGTCAGGGAAGAGCTGGTGTCACTGTATATAATGGTGCGAGTCAGTGTGGAGCAGTCAGAGAAGAGCTGGTGTCACTGCATATAATGGTGCGAGTCAGTGTGGAGCAGTCAGGGAAGAGCTGGTGTCACTGTATATAATGGTGCGAGTCAGTGTGGAGCAGTCAGGGAAGAGCTGGTGTCAGTGTATATAATGGTGCGAGTCAGTGTGGAGCAGTCAGAGAAGAGCTGGTGTCACTGTATATAATGGTGCGAGTCAGTGTGGAGCAGTCAGGGAAGAGCTGGTGTCACTGTATATAATGGTGCGAGTCAGTGTGGAGCAGTCAGGGAAGAGCTGGTGTCAGTGTATATAATGGTGCGAGTCAGTGTGGAGCAGTCAGGGAAGAGCTGGTGTCAGTGTATATAATGGTGCGAGTCAGTGTGGAGCAGTCAGGGAAGAGCTGGTGTCAGTGTATATAATGGTGCGAGTCAGTGTGGAGCAGTCAGGGAAGAGCTGGTGTCAGTGTATATAATGGTGCGAGTCAGTGTGGAGCAGTCAGGGAAGAGCTGGTGTCAGTGTATATAATGGTGCGAGTCAGTGTGGAGCAGTCAGGGAAGAGCTGGTGTCAGTGTATATAATGGTGCGAGTCAGTGTGGAGCAGTCAGGGAAGAGCTTGTGTCAGTGTATATAATGGTGCGAGTCAGTGTGGAGCAGTCAGGGAAGAGCTGGTGTCACTGTATATAATGGTGCGAGTCAGTGTGGAGCAGTCAGGGAAGAGCTGGCGTCACTGTATATAATGGTGCGAGTCAGTGTGGAGCAGTCAGGGAAGAGCTGGCGTCAGTGTATATAATGGTGCGAGTCAGTGTGGAGCAGTCAGGGAAGAGCTGGCGTCACTGTATATAATGGTGCGAGTCAGTGTGGAGCAGTCAGGGAAGAGCTGGCGTCACTGTATATAATGGAGCGAGTCAGTGTGAAGCAGTCAGGGAAGAGCTGGCGTCACTGTATATAATGGTGCGAGTCAGTGTGGAGCAGTCAGGGAAGAGCTGGCGTCACTGTATATAATGGTGCGAGTCAGTGTGGAGCAGTCAGGGAAGAGTTGGTGTCAGTGTATATAATGGTGCGAGTCAGTGTGGAGCAGTCAGGGAAGAGCTGGTGTCACTGTATATAATGGTGCGAGTCAGTGTGGAGCAGTCAGGGAATAGCTGGTGTCAGTGTATATAATAGTGCGAGTCAGTGTGGAGCAGTCAGGGAAGAGCTGGTGTCACTGTATATAATGGTGCGAGTCAGTGTGGAGCAGTCAGGGAAGAGCTGGCGTCAGTGTATATAATGGTTCGAGTCAGTGTGGAGCAGTCAGGGAAGAGCTGGTGTCAGTGTATATAATGGTGCGAGTCAGTGTGGAGCAGTCAGGGAAGAGCTGGTGTCACTGTATATAATGGTGCGAGTCAGTGTGGAGCAGTCAGGGAAGAGCTGGCGTCACTGTATACAATGGTGCGAGTCAGTGTGGAGCAGTCAGGGAAGAGCTGGTGTCAGTGTATATAATGGTGCGAGTCAGTGTGGAGCAGTCAGGGAAGAGCTGGTGTCAGTGTATATAATGGTGCGAGTCAGTGTGGAGCAGTCAGGGAAGAGCTGGTGTCAGTGTATATAATGGTGCGAGTCAGTGTGGAGCAGTCAGAGAAGAGCTGGTGTCAGTGTATATAATGGTGCGAGTCAGTGTGGAGCAGTCAGGGAAGAGCTGGTGTCACTGTATATAATGGTGCGAGTCAGTGTGGAGCAGTCAGGGAAGAGCTGGTGTCACTGTATATAATGGTGCGAGTCAGTGTGGAGCAGTCAGGGAAGAGCTGGCGTCACTGTATATAATGGTGCGAGTCAGTGTGGATCAGTCAGGGAAGAGCTGACGTCACTGTATATAATGGTGCGAGTCAGTGTGAAGCAGTCAGGGAAGAGCTGGCGTCAGTGTATATAATGGTGCGAGTCAGTGTGGAGCAGTCAGGGAAGAGCTGGCGTCACTGTATATCATGGTGCGAGTCAGTGTGGAGCAGTCAGGGAAGAGCTGGTGTCAGTGTATATAATGGTGCGAGTCAGTGTGGAGCAGTCAGGGAAGAGCTGGTGTCACTGTATATAATGGTGCGAGTCAGTGTGGAGCAGTCAGGGAAGAGCTGGCGTCAGTGTATATAATGGTGCGAGTCAGTGTGGAGCAGTCAGGGAAGAGCTGGTGTCACTGTATATAATGGTGCGAGTCAGTGTGGAGCAGTCAGGGAAGAGCTGGCGTCAGTGTATATAATGGTGCGAGTCAGTGTGGAGCAGTCAGGGAAGAGCTGGTGTCAGTGTATATAATGGTGCGAGTCAGTGTGGAGCAGTCAGGGAAGAGCTGGTGTCAATGTATATAATGGTGCGAGTCAGTGTGGAGCAGTCAGGGAAGAGCTGGTGTCAGTGTATATAATGGTGCGAGTCAGTGTGGAGCAGTCAGGAAAGAGCTGGCGTCACTGTATATAATGGTGCGAGTCAGTGTGGAGCAGTCAGGGAAGAGCTGGTGTCAGTGTATATAATGGTGCGAGTCAGTGTGGAGCAGTCAGGGAAGAGCTGGTGTCAGTGTATATAAAGGTGCGAGTCAGTGTGGAGCAGTCAGGGAAGAGCTGGTGTCAGTGTATATAATGGTGCGAGTCAGTGTGGAGCAGTCAGGGAAGAGCTGGTGTCAGTGTATATAATGGTGCGAGTCAGTGTGGAGCAGTCAGGGAAGAGCTGGTGTCAGTGTATATAATGGTGTGAGTCAGTGTGGAGCAGTCAGGGAAGAGCTACTGTCAGTGTATATAATGGTGCGAGTCAGTGTGGAGCAGTCAGGGAAGAGCTGGTGTCACTGTATATAATGGTGAGAGTCAGTGTGGAGCAGTCAGGGAAGAGCTGGTGTCAGTGTATATAATGGTGCGAGTCAGTGTGGAGCAGTCAGGGAAGAGCTGGCGTCACTGTATATAATGGTGCGAGTCAGTGTGGAGCAGTCAGGGAAGAGCTTGCGTCAGTGTATATAATGGTGCGAGTCAGTGTGGAGCAGTCAGGGAAGAGCTGGCGTCAGTGTATATAATGGTGCGAGTCAGTGTGGAGCAGTCAGGGAAGAGCTGGTGTCAGTGTATATAATGGTGCGAGTCAGTGTGGAGCAGTCAGGGAAGAGCTCGTGTCACTGTATATAATGGTGAGAGTCAGTGTGGAGCAGTCAGGGAAGAGCTGGTGTCAGTGTATATAATGGTGCGAGTCAGTGTGGAGCAGTCAGGGAAGAGCTGGCGTCACTGTATATAATGGTGCGAGTCAGTGTGGAGCAGTCAGGGAAGAGCTTGCGTCAGTGTATATAATGGTGCGAGTCAGTGTGGAGCAGTCAGGGAAGAGCTGGCGTCAGTGTATATAATGGTGCGAGTCAGTGTGGAGCAGTCAGGGAAGAGCTGGTGTCACTGTATATAATGGTGCGAGTCAGTGTGGAGCAGTCAGGGAAGAGCTGGTGTCAGTGTATATAATGGTGCGAGTCAGTGTGGAGCAGTCAGGGAAGAGCTGGTGTCACTGTATATAATGGTGCGAGTCAGTGTGGAGCAGTCAGGGAAGAGCTGGCATCAGTGTATATAATGGTGCGAGTCAGTGTGGAGCAGTCAGGGAAGAGCTGGTGTCACTGTATATAATGGTGCGAGTCTCTTGTGGAGTAGTCAGGGAAAAGCTGGTGTCACTGTATATAATGGTGCGAGTCAGTGTGGAGCAGTCAGGGAAGAGCTGGCGTCAGTGTATATAATGATGCGAGTCAGTGTGGAGCAGTCAGGGAAGAGCTGGCGTCAGTGTATATAATGGTGCGAGTCAGTGTGGAGCAGTCAGGGAAGAGCTGGTGTCAGTGTATATAATGGTGCAAGTCAGTGTGGAGCAGACAGGGAAGAGCTGGCGTCAGTGTATATAATGGTGCGAGTCAGTGTGGAGCAGTCAGGGAAGAGCTGGCGTCAGTGTATATAATGGTGCGAGTCAGTGTGGAGCAGTCAGGGAAGAGCTGGCGTCAGTGTATATAATGGTGCGAGTCAGTGTGGAGCAGTCAGGGAAGAGCTGGTGTCACTGTATATAATGGTGCGAGTCAGTGTGGAGCAGTCAGGGAAGAGCTGACGTCAGTGTATATAATGGTGCGAGTCAGTGTGGAGCAGTCAGGGAAGAGCTGGTGTCACTGTATATAATGGTGCGAGTCAGTGTGGAGCAGTCAGGGAAGAGCTGGTGTCACTGTATATAATGGTGCGAGTCAGTGTGGAGCAGTCAGAGAAGAGCTGGTGTCACTGTATATAATGGTGCGAGTCAGTGTGGAGCAGTCAGGGAAGAGCTGGCGTCACTGTATATAATGGTGCGAGTCAGTGTGGAGCAGTCAGGGAAGAGCTGGCGTCAGTGTATATAATGGTGCGAGTTAGTGTGGAGCAGTCAGGGAAGAGCTGGTGTCAGTGTATATAATGGTGCGAGTCAGTGTGGAGCAGTCAGGGAAGAGCTGGTGTCAGTGTATATAATGGTGCGAGTCAGTGTGGAGCAGTCAGGGAAGAGCTGGTGTCAGTGTATATAATGGTGCGAGTCAGTGTGGAGCAGTCAGGGAAGAGCTGGCGTCACTGTATATAATGGTGCGAGTCAGTGTGGAGCAGTCAGGGAAGAGCTGGCGTCAGTGTATATAATGGTGCGAGTCAGTGTGGACCAGTCAGGGAAGAGCTGGCGTCACTGTATATAATGGTGCGAGTCAGTGTGGAGCAGTCAGGGAAGAGCTGGCGTCACTGTATATAATGGAGCGAGTCAGTGTGGAGCAGTCAGGGAAGAGCTGGCGTCACTGTATATAATGGTGCGAGTCAGTGTGGAGCAGTCAGGGAAGAGCTGGCGTCACTGTATATAATGGTGCGAGTCAGTGTGGAGCAGTCAGGGAAGAGCTGGTGTCAGTGTATATAATGGTGCGAGTCAGTGTGGAGCAGTCAGGGAAGAGCTGGTGTCACTGTATATAATGGTGCGAGTCAGTGTGGAGCAGTCAGGGAAGAGCTGGTGTCAGTGTATATAATAGTGCGAGTCAGTGTGGAGCAGTCAGGGAAGAGCTGGTGTCACTGTATATAATGGTGCGAGTCAGTGTGGAGCAGTCAGGGAAGAGCTGGCGTCAGTGTATATAATGGTTCGAGTCAGTGTGGAGCAGTCAGGGAAGAGCTGGTGTCAGTGTATATAATGGTGCGAGTTAGTGTGGAGCAGTCAGGGAAGAGCTGGTGTCACTGTATATAATGGTGCGAGTCAGTGTGGAGCAGTCAGGGAAGAGCTGGTGTCACTGTATATAATGGTGCCAGTCAGTGTGGAGCAGTCAGGGAAGAGCTGGCGTCACTGTATATAATGGTGCGAGTCAGTGTGGAGCAGTCAGGGAAGAGCTGGTGTCAGTGTATATAATGGTGCGAGTCAGTGTGGAGCAGTCAGGGAAGAGCTGGTGTCACTGTATATAATGGTGCGAGTCAGTGTGGAGCAGTCAGGGAAGAGCTGGTGTCAGTGTATATAATGGTGCGAGTCAGTGTGGAGCAGTCAGGGAAGAGCTGGTGTCAGTGTATATAATGGTGCGAGTCAGTGTGGAGCAGTCAGGGAAGAGCTGGTGTCACTGTATATAATGGTGCGAGTCAGTGTGGAGCAGTCAGGGAAGAGCTGGTGTCACTGTATATAATGGTGCGAGTCAGTGTGGAGCAGTCAGGGAAGAGCTGGCGTCACTGTATATAATGGTGCGAGTCAGTGTGGATCAGTCAGGGAAGAGCTGACGTCACTGTATATAATGGTGCGAGTCAGTGTGGAGCAGTCAGGGAAGAGCTGGCGTCAGTGTATATAATGGTGCGAGTCAGTGTGGAGCAGTCAGGGAAGAGCTGGCGTCACTGTATATCATGGTGCGAGTCAGTGTGGAGCAGTCAGGGAAGAGCTGGTGTCAGTGTATATAATGGTGCGAGTCAGTGTGGAGCAGTCAGGGAAGAGCTGGTGTCACTGTATATAATGGTGCGAGTCAGTGTGGAGCAGTCAGGGAAGAGCTGGCGTCAGTGTATATAATGGTGCGAGTCAGTGTGGAGCAGTCAGGTAAGAGCTGGTGTCACTGTATATAATGGTGCGAGTCAGTGTGGAGCAGTCAGGGAAGAGCTGGCGTCAGTGTATATAATGGTGCGAGTCAGTGTGGAGCAGTCAGGGAAGAGCTGGTGTCAGTGTATATAATGGTGCGAGTCAGTGTGGAGCAGTCAGGGAAGAGCTGGTGTCAGTGTATATAATGGTGCGAGTCAGTGTGGAGCAGTCAGGGAAGAGCTGGTGTCAGTGTATATAATGGTGCGAGTCAGTGTGGAGCAGTCAGGAAAGAGCTGGCGTCACTGTATATAATGGTGCGAGTCAGTGTGGAGCAGTCAGGGAAGAGCTGGTGTCAGTGTATATAATGGTGCGAGTCAGTGTGGAGCAGTCAGGGAAGAGCTGGTGTCAGTGTATATAATGGTGCGAGTCAGTGTGGAGCAGTCAGGGAAGAGCTGGTGTCACTGTATATAATGGTGCGAGTCAGTGTGGAGCAGTCAGGGAAGAGCTGGTGTCAGTGTATATAATGGTGCGAGTCAGTGTGGAGCAGTCAGGGAAGAGCTGGTGTCAGTGTATATAATGGTGCGAGTCAGTGTGGAGCAGTCAGGGAAGAGCTACTGTCAGTGTATATAATGGTGCGAGTCAGTGTGGAGCAGTCAGGGAAAAGCTGGTGTCACTGTATATAATGGTGAGAGTCAGTGTGGAGCAGTCAGGGAAGAGCTGGTGTCAGTGTATATAATGGTGCGAGTCAGTGTGGAGCAGTCAGGGAAGAGCTGGTGTCAGTGTATATAATGGTGCGAGTCAGTGTGGAGCAGTCAGGGAAGAGCTGGTGTCAGTGTATATAATGGTGCGAGTCAGTGTGGAGCAGTCAGGGAAGAGCTGGTGTCACTGTATATAATGGTGCGAGTCAGTGTGGAGCAGTCAGGGAAGAGCTGGCGTCACTGTATATAATGGTGCGAGTCAGTGTGGAGCAGTCAGGGAAGAGCTGGCGTCAGTGTATATAATGGTGCGAGTCAGTGTGGACCAGTCAGGGAAGAGCTGGCGTCACTGTATATAATGGTGCGAGTCAGTGTGGAGCAGTCAGGGAAGAGCTGGCGTCACTGTATATAATGGAGCGAGTCAGTGTGGAGCAGTCAGGGAAGAGCTGGCGTCACTGTATATAATGGTGCGAGTCAGTGTGGAGCAGTCAGGGAAGAGCTGGCGTCACTGTATATAATGGTGCGAGTCAGTGTGGAGCAGTCAGGGAAGAGCTGGTGTCAGTGTATATAATGGTGCGAGTCAGTGTGGAGCAGTCAGGGAAGAGCTGGTGTCACTGTATATAATGGTGCGAGTCAGTGTGGAGCAGTCAGGGAAGAGCTGGTGTCAGTGTATATAATAGTGCGAGTCAGTGTGGAGCAGTCAGGGAAGAGCTGGTGTCACTGTATATAATGGTGCGAGTCAGTGTGGAGCAGTCAGGGAAGAGCTGGCGTCAGTGTATATAATGGTTCGAGTCAGTGTGGAGCAGTCAGGGAAGAGCTGGTGTCAGTGTATATAATGGTGCGAGTTAGTGTGGAGCAGTCAGGGAAGAGCTGGTGTCACTGTATATAATGGTGCGAGTCAGTGTGGAGCAGTCAGGGAAGAGCTGGTGTCACTGTATATAATGGTGCCAGTCAGTGTGGAGCAGTCAGGGAAGAGCTGGCGTCACTGTATATAATGGTGCGAGTCAGTGTGGAGCAGTCAGGGAAGAGCTGGTGTCAGTGTATATAATGGTGCGAGTCAGTGTGGAGCAGTCAGGGAAGAGCTGGTGTCACTGTATATAATGGTGCGAGTCAGTGTGGAGCAGTCAGGGAAGAGCTGGTGTCAGTGTATATAATGGTGCGAGTCAGTGTGGAGCAGTCAGGGAAGAGCTGGTGTCAGTGTATATAATGGTGCGAGTCAGTGTGGAGCAGTCAGGGAAGAGCTGGTGTCACTGTATATAATGGTGCGAGTCAGTGTGGAGCAGTCAGGGAAGAGCTGGTGTCACTGTATATAATGGTGCGAGTCAGTGTGGAGCAGTCAGGGAAGAGCTGGCGTCACTGTATATAATGGTGCGAGTCAGTGTGGATCAGTCAGGGAAGAGCTGACGTCACTGTATATAATGGTGCGAGTCAGTGTGGAGCAGTCAGGGAAGAGCTGGCGTCAGTGTATATAATGGTGCGAGTCAGTGTGGAGCAGTCAGGGAAGAGCTGGCGTCACTGTATATCATGGTGCGAGTCAGTGTGGAGCAGTCAGGGAAGAGCTGGTGTCAGTGTATATAATGGTGCGAGTCAGTGTGGAGCAGTCAGGGAAGAGCTGGTGTCACTGTATATAATGGTGCGAGTCAGTGTGGAGCAGTCAGGGAAGAGCTGGCGTCAGTGTATATAATGGTGCGAGTCAGTGTGGAGCAGTCAGGTAAGAGCTGGTGTCACTGTATATAATGGTGCGAGTCAGTGTGGAGCAGTCAGGGAAGAGCTGGCGTCAGTGTATATAATGGTGCGAGTCAGTGTGGAGCAGTCAGGGAAGAGCTGGTGTCAGTGTATATAATGGTGCGAGTCAGTGTGGAGCAGTCAGGGAAGAGCTGGTGTCAGTGTATATAATGGTGCGAGTCAGTGTGGAGCAGTCAGGGAAGAGCTGGTGTCAGTGTATATAATGGTGCGAGTCAGTGTGGAGCAGTCAGGAAAGAGCTGGCGTCACTGTATATAATGGTGCGAGTCAGTGTGGAGCAGTCAGGGAAGAGCTGGTGTCAGTGTATATAATGGTGCGAGTCAGTGTGGAGCAGTCAGGGAAGAGCTGGTGTCAGTGTATATAATGGTGCGAGTCAGTGTGGAGCAGTCAGGGAAGAGCTGGTGTCACTGTATATAATGGTGCGAGTCAGTGTGGAGCAGTCAGGGAAGAGCTGGTGTCAGTGTATATAATGGTGCGAGTCAGTGTGGAGCAGTCAGGGAAGAGCTGGTGTCAGTGTATATAATGGTGCGAGTCAGTGTGGAGCAGTCAGGGAAGAGCTACTGTCAGTGTATATAATGGTGCGAGTCAGTGTGGAGCAGTCAGGGAAAAGCTGGTGTCACTGTATATAATGGTGAGAGTCAGTGTGGAGCAGTCAGGGAAGAGCTGGTGTCAGTGTATATAATGGTGCGAGTCAGTGTGGAGCAGTCAGGGAAGAGCTGGCGTCACTGTATATAATGGTGCGAGTCAGTGTGGAGCAGTCAGGGAAGAGCTTGCGTCAGTGTATATAATGGTGCGAGTCAGTGTGGAGCAGTCAGGGAAGAGCTGGCGTCAGTGTATATAATGGTGCGAGTCAGTGTGGAGCAGTCAGGGAAGAGCTGGTGTCACTGTATATAATGGTGAGAGTCAGTGTGGAGCAGTCAGGGAAGAGCTGGTGTCAGTGTATATAATGGTGAGAGTCAGTGTGGAGCAGTCAGGGAAGAGCTGGCGTCACTGTATATAATGGTGCGAGTCAGTGTGGAGCAGTCAGGGAAGAGCTTGCGTCAGAGTATATAATGGTGCGAGTCAGTGTGGAGCAGTCAGGGAAGAGCTGGCGTCACTGTATATAATGGTGCGAGTCAGTGTGGAGCAGTCAGGGAAGAGCTGGTGTCAGTGTATATAATGGTGCGAGTCAGTGTGGAGCAGTCAAGGAAGAGCTCGTGTCACTGTATATAATGGTGAGAGTCAGTGTGGAGCAGTCAGGGAAGAGCTGGTGTCAGTGTATATAATGGTGCGAGTCAGTGTGGAGCAGTCAGGGAAGAGCTGGTGTCACTGTATATAATGGTGCGAGTCAGTGTGGAGCAGTCAGGGAAGAGCTGGTGTCAGTGTATATAATGGTGCGAGTCAGTGTGGAGCAGTCAGGGAAGAGCTGGCGTCAGTGTATATAATGGTGCGAGTCAGTGTGGAGCAGTCAGGGAAGAGCTGGTGTCAGTGTATATAATGGTGCGAGTCAGTGTGGAGCAGTCAGAGAAGAGCTGGCGTCAGTGTATATAATGGTGCGAGTCAGTGTGGAGCAGTCAGGGAAGAGCTGGTGTCACTGTATATAATGGTGTGAGTCAGTGTGGAGCAGTCAGGGAAGAGCTGGTGTCACTGTAAATAATGGTGCGAGTCAGTGTGGAGCAGTCAGGGAAGAGCTGGTCTCAGTGTATATAATGGTGCGAGTCAGTGTGGAGCAGTCAGGGAAGAGCTGGTGTCACTGTATATAATGGTGCGAGTCAGTGTGGAGCAGTCAGGGAAGAGCTGGCATCAGTGTATATAATGGTGCGAGTCAGTGTGGAGCAGTCAGGGAAGAGCTGGTGTCACTGTATATAATGGTGCGAGTCTCTTGTGGAGCAGTCAGGGAAAAGCTGGTGTCACTGTATATAATGGTGCGAGTCAGTGTGGAGCAGTCAGGGAATAGCTGGCGTCAGTGTATATAATGGTGCGAGTCAGTGTGGAGCAGTTAGGGAAGAGCTGGCGTCAGTGTATATAATGGTGCGAGTCAGTGTGGAGCAGTCAGGGAAGAGCTGGTGTCAGTGTATATAATGGTGCGAGTCAGTGTGGAGCAGTCAGGGAAGAGCTGGTGTCAGTGTATATAATGGTGCGAGTCAGTGTGGAGCAGTCAGGGAAGAGCTGGTGTCACTGTATATAATGGTGCGAGTCAGTGTGGAGCAGTCAGGGAAGAGCTGGTGTCAGTGTATATAATGGTGCGAGTCAGTGTGGAGCAGTCAGGGAAGAGCTGGTGTCAGTGTATATAATGGTGCGAGTCAGTGTGGAGCAGTCAGGGAAGAGCTGGTGTCACTGTATATAATGGTGCGAGTCAGTGTGGAGCAGTCAGGGAAGAGCTGGTGTCACTGTATATAATGGTGCGAGTCAGTGTGGAGCAGTCAGGGAAGAGCTGGCGTCACTGTATATAATGGTGCGAGTCAGTGTGGATCAGTCAGGGAAGAGCTGACGTCACTGTATATAATGGTGCGAGTCAGTGTGGAGCAGTCAGGGAAGAGCTGGCGTCAGTGTATATAATGGTGCGAGTCAGTGTGGAGCAGTCAGGGAAGAGCTGGCGTCACTGTATATCATGGTGCGAGTCAGTGTGGAGCAGTCAGGGAAGAGCTGGTGTCAGTGTATATAATGGTGCGAGTCAGTGTGGAGCAGTCAGGGAAGAGCTGGTGTCACTGTATATAATGGTGCGAGTCAGTGTGGAGCAGTCAGGGAAGAGCTGGCGTCAGTGTATATAATGGTGCGAGTCAGTGTGGAGCAGTCAGGTAAGAGCTGGTGTCACTGTATATAATGGTGCGAGTCAGTGTGGAGCAGTCAGGGAAGAGCTGGCGTCAGTGTATATAATGGTGCGAGTCAGTGTGGAGCAGTCAGGGAAGAGCTGGTGTCAGTGTATATAATGGTGCGAGTCAGTGTGGAGCAGTCAGGGAAGAGCTGGTGTCAGTGTATATAATGGTGCGAGTCAGTGTGGAGCAGTCAGGGAAGAGCTGGTGTCAGTGTATATAATGGTGCGAGTCAGTGTGGAGCAGTCAGGAAAGAGCTGGCGTCACTGTATATAATGGTGCGAGTCAGTGTGGAGCAGTCAGGGAAGAGCTGGTGTCAGTGTATATAATGGTGCGAGTCAGTGTGGAGCAGTCAGGGAAGAGCTGGTGTCAGTGTATATAATGGTGCGAGTCAGTGTGGAGCAGTCAGGGAAGAGCTGGTGTCACTGTATATAATGGTGCGAGTCAGTGTGGAGCAGTCAGGGAAGAGCTGGTGTCAGTGTATATAATGGTGCGAGTCAGTGTGGAGCAGTCAGGGAAGAGCTGGTGTCAGTGTATATAATGGTGCGAGTCAGTGTGGAGCAGTCAGGGAAGAGCTACTGTCAGTGTATATAATGGTGCGAGTCTGTGTGGAGCAGTCAGGGAAAAGCTGGTGTCACTGTATATAATGGTGAGAGTCAGTGTGGAGCAGTCAGGGAAGAGCTGGTGTCAGTGTATATAATGGTGCGAGTCAGTGTGGAGCAGTCAGGGAAGAGCTGGTGTCAGTGTATATAATGGTGCGAGTCAGTGTGGAGCAGTCAGGGAAGAGCTGGTGTCAGTGTATATAATGGTGCGAGTCAGTGTGGAGCAGTCAGGGAAGAGCTGGTGTCACTGTATATAATGGTGCGAGTCAGTGTGGAGCAGTCAGGGAAGAGCTGGCGTCACTGTATATAATGGTGCGAGTCAGTGTGGAGCAGTCAGGGAAGAGCTGGCGTCAGTGTATATAATGGTGCGAGTCAGTGTGGACCAGTCAGGGAAGAGCTGGCGTCACTGTATATAATGGTGCGAGTCAGTGTGGAGCAGTCAGGGAAGAGCTGGCGTCACTGTATATAATGGAGCGAGTCAGTGTGGAGCAGTCAGGGAAGAGCTGGCGTCACTGTATATAATGGTGCGAGTCAGTGTGGAGCAGTCAGGGAAGAGCTGGCGTCACTGTATATAATGGTGCGAGTCAGTGTGGAGCAGTCAGGGAAGAGCTGGTGTCAGTGTATATAATGGTGCGAGTCAGTGTGGAGCAGTCAGGGAAGAGCTGGTGTCACTGTATATAATGGTGCGAGTCAGTGTGGAGCAGTCAGGGAAGAGCTGGTGTCAGTGTATATAATAGTGCGAGTCAGTGTGGAGCAGTCAGGGAAGAGCTGGTGTCACTGTATATAATGGTGCGAGTCAGTGTGGAGCAGTCAGGGAAGAGCTGGCGTCAGTGTATATAATGGTTCGAGTCAGTGTGGAGCAGTCAGGGAAGAGCTGGTGTCAGTGTATATAATGGTGCGAGTTAGTGTGGAGCAGTCAGGGAAGAGCTGGTGTCACTGTATATAATGGTGCGAGTCAGTGTGGAGCAGTCAGGGAAGAGCTGGTGTCACTGTATATAATGGTGCCAGTCAGTGTGGAGCAGTCAGGGAAGAGCTGGCGTCACTGTATATAATGGTGCGAGTCAGTGTGGAGCAGTCAGGGAAGAGCTGGTGTCAGTGTATATAATGGTGCGAGTCAGTGTGGAGCAGTCAGGGAAGAGCTGGTGTCACTGTATATAATGGTGCGAGTCAGTGTGGAGCAGTCAGGGAAGAGCTGGTGTCAGTGTATATAATGGTGCGAGTCAGTGTGGAGCAGTCAGGGAAGAGCTGGTGTCAGTGTATATAATGGTGCGAGTCAGTGTGGAGCAGTCAGGGAAGAGCTGGTGTCACTGTATATAATGGTGCGAGTCAGTGTGGAGCAGTCAGGGAAGAGCTGGTGTCACTGTATATAATGGTGCGAGTCAGTGTGGAGCAGTCAGGGAAGAGCTGGCGTCACTGTATATAATGGTGCGAGTCAGTGTGGATCAGTCAGGGAAGAGCTGACGTCACTGTATATAATGGTGCGAGTCAGTGTGGAGCAGTCAGGGAAGAGCTGGCGTCAGTGTATATAATGGTGCGAGTCAGTGTGGAGCAGTCAGGGAAGAGCTGGCGTCACTGTATATCATGGTGCGAGTCAGTGTGGAGCAGTCAGGGAAGAGCTGGTGTCAGTGTATATAATGGTGCGAGTCAGTGTGGAGCAGTCAGGGAAGAGCTGGTGTCACTGTATATAATGGTGCGAGTCAGTGTGGAGCAGTCAGGGAAGAGCTGGCGTCAGTGTATATAATGGTGCGAGTCAGTGTGGAGCAGTCAGGTAAGAGCTGGTGTCACTGTATATAATGGTGCGAGTCAGTGTGGAGCAGTCAGGGAAGAGCTGGCGTCAGTGTATATAATGGTGCGAGTCAGTGTGGAGCAGTCAGGGAAGAGCTGGTGTCAGTGTATATAATGGTGCGAGTCAGTGTGGAGCAGTCAGGGAAGAGCTGGTGTCAGTGTATATAATGGTGCGAGTCAGTGTGGAGCAGTCAGGGAAGAGCTGGTGTCAGTGTATATAATGGTGCGAGTCAGTGTGGAGCAGTCAGGAAAGAGCTGGCGTCACTGTATATAATGGTGCGAGTCAGTGTGGAGCAGTCAGGGAAGAGCTGGTGTCAGTGTATATAATGGTGCGAGTCAGTGTGGAGCAGTCAGGGAAGAGCTGGTGTCAGTGTATATAATGGTGCGAGTCAGTGTGGAGCAGTCAGGGAAGAGCTGGTGTCACTGTATATAATGGTGCGAGTCAGTGTGGAGCAGTCAGGGAAGAGCTGGTGTCAGTGTATATAATGGTGCGAGTCAGTGTGGAGCAGTCAGGGAAGAGCTGGTGTCAGTGTATATAATGGTGCGAGTCAGTGTGGAGCAGTCAGGGAAGAGCTACTGTCAGTGTATATAATGGTGCGAGTCAGTGTGGAGCAGTCAGGGAAAAGCTGGTGTCACTGTATATAATGGTGAGAGTCAGTGTGGAGCAGTCAGGGAAGAGCTGGTGTCAGTGTATATAATGGTGCGAGTCAGTGTGGAGCAGTCAGGGAAGAGCTGGCGTCACTGTATATAATGGTGCGAGTCAGTGTGGAGCAGTCAGGGAAGAGCTTGCGTCAGTGTATATAATGGTGCGAGTCAGTGTGGAGCAGTCAGGGAAGAGCTGGCGTCAGTGTATATAATGGTGCGAGTCAGTGTGGAGCAGTCAGGGAAGAGCTGGTGTCACTGTATATAATGGTGAGAGTCAGTGTGGAGCAGTCAGGGAAGAGCTGGTGTCAGTGTATATAATGGTGAGAGTCAGTGTGGAGCAGTCAGGGAAGAGCTGGCGTCACTGTATATAATGGTGCGAGTCAGTGTGGAGCAGTCAGGGAAGAGCTTGCGTCAGAGTATATAATGGTGCGAGTCAGTGTGGAGCAGTCAGGGAAGAGCTGGCGTCACTGTATATAATGGTGCGAGTCAGTGTGGAGCAGTCAGGGAAGAGCTGGTGTCAGTGTATATAATGGTGCGAGTCAGTGTGGAGCAGTCAAGGAAGAGCTCGTGTCACTGTATATAATGGTGAGAGTCAGTGTGGAGCAGTCAGGGAAGAGCTGGTGTCAGTGTATATAATGGTGCGAGTCAGTGTGGAGCAGTCAGGGAAGAGCTGGTGTCACTGTATATAATGGTGCGAGTCAGTGTGGAGCAGTCAGGGAAGAGCTGGTGTCAGTGTATATAATGGTGCGAGTCAGTGTGGAGCAGTCAGGGAAGAGCTGGCGTCAGTGTATATAATGGTGCGAGTCAGTGTGGAGCAGTCAGGGAAGAGCTGGTGTCAGTGTATATAATGGTGCGAGTCAGTGTGGAGCAGTCAGAGAAGAGCTGGCGTCAGTGTATATAATGGTGCGAGTCAGTGTGGAGCAGTCAGGGAAGAGCTGGTGTCACTGTATATAATGGTGTGAGTCAGTGTGGAGCAGTCAGGGAAGAGCTGGTGTCACTGTAAATAATGGTGCGAGTCAGTGTGGAGCAGTCAGGGAAGAGCTGGTCTCAGTGTATATAATGGTGCGAGTCAGTGTGGAGCAGTCAGGGAAGAGCTGGTGTCACTGTATATAATGGTGCGAGTCAGTGTGGAGCAGTCAGGGAAGAGCTGGCATCAGTGTATATAATGGTGCGAGTCAGTGTGGAGCAGTCAGGGAAGAGCTGGTGTCACTGTATATAATGGTGCGAGTCTCTTGTGGAGCAGTCAGGGAAAAGCTGGTGTCACTGTATATAATGGTGCGAGTCAGTGTGGAGCAGTCAGGGAATAGCTGGCGTCAGTGTATATAATGGTGCGAGTCAGTGTGGAGCAGTTAGGGAAGAGCTGGCGTCAGTGTATATAATGGTGCGAGTCAGTGTGGAGCAGTCAGGGAAGAGCTGGTGTCAGTGTATATAATGGTGCAAGTCAGTGTGGAGCAGTCAGGGAAGAGCTGGCGTCAGTGTATATAATGGTGCGAATCAGTGTGGAGCAGTCAGGGAAGAGCTGGCGTCAGTGTATATAATGGTGCGAGTCAGTGTGGAGCAGTCAGGGAAGAGCTGGTGTCACTGTATATAATGGTGCGAGTCAGTGTGGAGCAGTCAGGGAAGAGCTGGCGTCAGTGTATATAATGGTGCGAGTCAGTGTGGAGCAGTCAGGGAAGAGCTGGTGTCAGTGTATATAATGGTGTGAGTCAGTGTGAAGCAGTCAGGGAAGAGCTGGTGTCAGTGTATATAATGGTGCGAGTCAGTGTGGAGCAGTCAGGGAAGAGCTGGTGTCAGTGTATATAATGGTGCGAGTCAGTGTGGAGCAGTCAGGGAAGAGCTGGTGTCACTGTATATAATGGTGCGAGTCAGTGTGGAGCAGTCAGGGAAGAGCTTGTGTCAGTGTATATAATGGTGCGAGTCAGTGTGGAGCAGTCAGGGAAGAGCTGGCGTCAGTGTATATAATGGTGCGAGTCAGTGTGGAGCAGTCAGGGAAGAGCTGGTGTCAGTGTATATAAGGGTGCGAGTCAGTGTGGAACAGTCAGGGAAGAGCTGGTGTCACTGTATATAATGGTGCGAGTCAGTGTGGAGCAGTCAGGGAAGAGCTGGCGTCAGTGTATATAATGGTGCGAGTCAGTGTGGAGCAGTCAGGGAAGAGCTGGTGTCAGTGTATATAATGGTGCGAGTCAGTGTGGAACAGTCAGGGAAGAGCTGGTGTCACTGTATATAATGGTGCGAGTCAGTGTGGAGCAGTCAGGGAAGAGCTGGTGTCAGTGTATATAAGGGTGCGAGTCAGTGTGGAGCAGTCAGGGAAGAGCTGGTGTCAGTGTATATAATGGTGCGAGTCAGTGAGGAGCAGTCAGGGAAGAGCTGGTGTCAGTGTATATAATGGTGCGAGTCAGTGTGGAGCAGTCAGGGAAGATCTGGCGTCAGTGTATATAATGGTGCGAGTCAGTGTGGAGCAGTCAGGGAAGAGCTGGTGTCACTGTATATAATGGTGCGAGTCAGTGTGGAGCAGTCAGGGAAGAGCTGGTGTCACAGTATATAATGGTGCGAGTCAGTGTGGAGCAGTCAGGGAAGAGCTGTTGTCAGTGTATATAATGGTGCGAGTCAGTGTGGAGCAGTCAGAGAAGAGCAGGTGTCAGTGTATATAATGGTGCGAGTCAGTGTGGAGCAGTCAGGGAAGAGCTGGTGTCAGTGTATATAATGGTGCGAGTCAGTGTGGAGCAGTCAGGGAAGAGCTGGTGTCACTGTATATAATGGTGCGAGTCAGTGTGGAGCAGTCAGGGAAGAGCTGGTGTCACTGTATATAATGGTGCGAGTCAGTGTGAAGCAGTCAGGGAAGAGCTGGTGTCACTGTATATAATGGTGCGAGTCAGTGTGGAGCAGTCAGGGAAGAGCTGGCGTCAGTGTATATAATGGTGCGAGTCAGTGTGGAGCAGTCAGAGAAGAGCTGGCGTCAGTGTATATAATGGTGCGAGTCAGTGTGGAGCAGTCAGGGAAGAGCTGGTGTCAGTGTATATAATGGTGCGAGTCAGTGTGGAGCAGTCAGGGAAGAGCTGGTGTCACTGTATATAATGATGCGAGTCAGTGTGGAGCAGTCAGGGAAGAGCTGGTGTCACTGTATATAATGGTGCGAGTCAGTGTGGAGCAGTCAGGGAAGAGCTGGTGTCAGTGTATATAATGGTGCGAGTCAGTGTGGAGCAGTCAGGGAAGAGCTGGTGTCACTGTATATAATGGTGCGAGTCAGTGTGGAGCAGTCAGGGAAGAGCTGGTGTCACTGTATATAATGGTGCGAGTCAGTGTGGAGCAGTCAGGGAAGAGCTGGTGTCAGTGTATATAATGGTGCGAGTCAGTGTGGAGCAGTCAGGGAAGAGCTGGCGTCAGTGTATATAATGGTGCCAGTCATTGTGGAGCAGTCAGGGAAGAGCTGGCGTCAGTGTATATAATGGTGCGAGTCAGTGTGGAGCAGTCAGGGAAGAGCTGGTGTCACTGTATATAATGGTGCGAGTCAGTGTGGAGCAGTCAGGGAAGAGCTGTTGTCAGTGTATATAATGGTGCGAGTCAGTGTGGAGCAGTCAGGGAAGAGCTGGTGTCACTGTATATAATGGTGCGAGTCAGTGTGGAGCAGTCAGGGAAGAGCTGGCGTCAGTGTATATAATGGTGCGAGTCAGTGTGGAGCAGTCAGGGAAGAGCTGGTGTCACTGTATATAATGGTGCGAGTCAGTGTGGAGCAGTCAGGGAAGAGCTGGTGTCAGTGTATATAATGGTGCGAGTCAGTGTGGAGCAGTCAGGGAAGAGCTGGCGTCACTGTATATAATGGTGCGAGTCAGTGTGGAGCAGTCAGGGAAGAGCTGGTGTCAGTGTATATAATGGTGCGAGTCAGTGTGGAGCAGTCAGGGAAGAGCTGGTGTCAGTGTATATAATGGTGCGAGTTAGTGTGGAGCAGTCAGGGAAGAGCTGGCGTCTGTGTATATAATGGTGCGAGTCAGTGTGGAGCAGTCAGGGAAGAGCTGGCGTCAGTGTATATAATGGTGCGAGTCAGTGTGGAGCAGTCAGGGAAGAGCTGGTGTCAGTGTATATAATGGTGCGAGTCAGTGTGGAGCAGTCAGGGAAGAGCTGGTGTCAGTGTATATAATGGTGCGAGTCAGTGTGGAGCAGTCAGGGAAGAGCTGGTGTCAGTGTATATAATGGTGCGAGTCAGTGTGGATCAGTCAGGGAAGAGCTGGTGTCAGTGTATATAATGGTGCGAGTCAGTGTGGAGCAGTCAGGGAAAAGCTGGCGTCACTGTATATAATGGTGCGAGTCAGTGTGGAGCAGTCAGGGAAGAGCTGGTGTCATTGTATATAATGGTGCGAGTCAGTGTGGAGCAGTCAGGGAAGAGCTGGTGTCAGTGTATATTATGGTGAGAGTCAGTGTGGAGCAGTCAGGGAGGAGCTGGTGTCACTATATATAATGGTGCGAGTCAGTGTGGAGCAGTCAGGGAAGAGCTGGCGTCAGTGTATATAATGGTGCGAGTCAGTGTGGAGCAGTCAGGGAAGAGCTGGTGTCAGTGTATATAATGGTGCGAGTCAGTGTGGAGCAGTCAGGGAAGAGCTGACGTCAGTGTATATAATGGCGCGAGTCAGTGTGGAGCAGTCAGGGAAGAGCTGGTGTCAGTGTATGTAATGGTGCGAGTCAGTGTGGAGCAGTCAGGGAAGAGCTGGTGTCAGTGTATATAATGGTGCGAGTCAGTGTGGAGCAGTCAGGGAAGAGCTGGTGTCACTGTATATAATGGTGCGAGTCAGTGTGGAGCAGTCAGGGAAGAGCTGGTGTCACTGTATATAATGCTGCGAGTCAGTGTGAAGCAGTCAGGGAAGAGCTGTTATCAGTGTATATAATGGTGCGAGTCAGTGTGGAGCAGTCAGGGAAGAGCTGGCGTCACTGTATATAATGGTGCATGTCAGTGTGGAGAAGTCAGGGAAGAGCTGGTGTCACTGTATATAATGGTGCGAGTCAGTGTGGAGCAGTCAGGGAAGAGCTGGTGTCACTGTATATAATGGTGCGAGTCAGTGTGGAGCAGTCAGGGAAGAGCTGGCGTCACTGTATATAATGGTGCGAGTCAGTGTGGAGCAGTCAGGGAAGAGCTGATGTCACTGTATATAATGGTGCGAGTCAGTGTGGAGCAGTCAGGGAAGAGCTGGTGTCAGTGTATATAATGGTGCGAGTCAGTGTGGAGCAGTCAGGGAAGAGCTGGTGTCACTGTATATAATGGTGCGAGTCAGTGTGGAGCAGTCAGGGAAGAGCTGGTGTCACTGTATATAATGGTGCGAGTCAGTGTGGAGCAGTCAGGGAAGAGCTGGTGTCAGTGTATATAATGGTGCGAGTCAGTGTGGAGCAGTCAGGGAAGAGCTGGTGTCAGTGTATATAATGGTGCGAGTCAGTGTGGAGCAGTCAGGGAAGAGCTGGTGTCAGTGTATATAATGGTGCGAGTCAGTGTGGAGCAGTCAGGGAAGAGCTGGTGTCACTGTATATAATGGTGCGAGTCAGTGTGGAGCAGTCAGGGAAGAGCTGGTGTCACTGTATATAATGGTGCGAGTCAGTGTGGAGCAGTCAGGGAATAGCTGGTGTCACTGTATATAATGGTGCGAGTCAGTGTGGAGCAGTCAGGGAAGAGCTGGTGTCACTGTATATAATTGTGCGAGTCAGTGTGGAGCAGTCAGGGAAGAGCTGGTGTCACTGTATATAATGGTGCGAGTCAGTGTGGAGCAGTCAGGGAAGAGCTGGTGTCACTGTATATAATCGTGCGAGTCAGTGTGGAGCAGTCAGGGAAGAGCTGGTGTCAATGTATATAATGGTGCGAGTCAGTGTGGAGCAGTCAGGGAAGAGCTGGCGTCACTGTATATAATGGTGCGAGTCAGTGTGGAGCAGTCAGGGAAGAGCTGGTGTCACTGTATATAATGGTGCGAGTCAGTGTGGAGCAGTCAGGGAAGAGTTGGCGTCAGTGTATATAATGGTGCGAGTCAGTGTGGAGCAGTCAGAGAAGAGTTGGTGTCAGTGTATATAATGGTGTGAGTCAGTGTGGAGCAGTCAGGGAAGAGCTCGCGTCAGTGTATATAATGGTGTGCGTCAGTGTGGAGCAGTCAGGGAAGAGCTGGCGTCACTGTATATAATGGTGCGAGTCAGTGTGGAGCAGTCAGGGAAGAGCTGGTGTCACTGTATATAATGGTGCGAGTCAGTGTGGAGCAGTCAGGGAAGAACTGGCGTCAGTGTATATAATGGTGCGAGTCAGTGTGGAGCAGTCAGGGAAGAGCTGGCGTCAGTGTATATAATGGTGCGAGTCAGGGTGAAGCAGTCAGGGAAGAGCTGGCGTCAGTGTATATAATGGTGCGAGTCAGTGTGGAGCAGTCAGGGAAGAGCTGGTGTCACTGTATATAATGGTGCGAGTCAGTGTGGAGCAGTTAGGGAAGAGCTGGTGTCACTGTATATAATGGTGCGAGTCAGTGTGGAGCAGTCAGGGAAGAGCTGGCGTCACTGTATATAATGGTGCGAGTCAGTGTGGAGCAGTCAGGGAAGAGCTGGTGTCACTGTATATAATGGTGCGAGTCAGTGTGGAGCAGTCAGGGAAGAGCTGGCTTCAGTGTATATAATGATGCGAGTCATTGTGGAGCAGTCAGGGAAGAGCTGGCGTCAGTGCATATAATGGTGCGAGTCAGTGTGTAGCAGTCAGGGAATAGCTGGCGTCAGTGTATATAATGGTGCGAGTCAGTGTGGAGCAGTCAGGGAAGAGCTGGCGTCACTGTATATAATGGTGCGAGTCAGTGTGGAGCAGTCAGGGAAGAGCTGGTGTCAGTGTATATAATGGTGCGAGTCAGTGTGGAGCAGTCAGGAAAGAGCTGGTGTCAGTGTATATAAAATGGTGCGAGTCAGTATGGAGCAGTCAGGGAAGAGCTGGTGTCACTGTATATAATGGTGCGAGTCAGTGTGGAGCAGTCAGGGAAGAGCTGGTGTCAGTGTATATAATGGTGCGAGTCAGTGTGGAGCAGTCAGGGAAGAGCTGGTGTCAGTGTATATAATGGTGCGAGTCAGTGTGGAGCAGTCAGGGAAGAGCTGGCGTCAGTGTATATAATGGTGCGAGTCAGTGTGGAGCAGTCAGGGAAGAGCTGGTGTCAGTGTATATAATGGTGCGAGTCAGTGTGGAGAAGTCAGGGAAGAGCTGGTGTCACTGTATATAATGGTGCGAGTCAGTGTGGAGCAGTCAGGGAAGAGCTGGTGTCAGTGTATATAATGGTGCGAGTCAGTGTGGAGCAGTCAGGGAAGAGCTGGCGTCAGTGTATATAATGGTGCGAGTCAGTGTGGATCAGTCAGGGAAGAGCTGGCTTCAGTGTATATAATGGTGCGAGTCAGTGTGGAGCAGTCAGGGAAGAGCTGGCGTCAGTGTATATAATGGTGCGAGTCAGTGTGGAGCAGTCAGGGAAGAGCTGGTGTCAGTGTATATTATGGTGCGAGTCAGTGTGGAGCAGTCAGGGAAGAGCTGGCGTCAGTGTATATAATGGTGCGAGTCAGTGTGGAGCAGTCAGGGAAGAGCTGGCGTCAGTGTATATAATGGTGCGAGTCAGTGTGGAGCAGTCAGGGAAGAGCTGGTGTCAGTGTATATAATGGTGAGAGTCAGTGTGGAGCAGTCAGGGAAGAGCTGGTGTCAGTGTATATAATGGTGCGAGACAGTGTGGAGCAGTCAGGGAAGAGCTGGTGTCACTGTATATAATGGTCCGAGTCAGTGTGGAGCAGTCAGGGAAGAGCTGGTGTCACTGTATATAATGGTGCGAGTCAGTGTGGAGCAGTCAGGGAAGAGCTGGTGTCAGTGTATATAATGGTGCGAGTCAGTGTGGAGCAGTCAGGGAAGAGCTGGCGTCAGTGTATATAATGGTGCGAGTCAGTGTGGAGCAGTCAGGGAAGAGCTGGCGTCACTGTATATAATGGTGCGAGTCAGTGTGGAGCAGTCAGGGAAGAGCTGGTGTCACTGTATATAATGGTGCGAGTCAGTGTGGAGCAGTCAGGGAATTGCTGGTGTCAGTGTATATAATGGTGCGAGTCAGTGTGGAGCAGTCAGGGAAGAGCTGGTGTCACTGTATATAATGGTGCGGGTCAGTGTGGAGCAGTCAGGGAAGAGCTCGTGTCACTGTATATAATGGTGCGAGTCAGTGTGGAGCAGTCAGGGAAGAGCTGGTGTCAGTGTATATAATGGTGCGAGTCAGTGTGGAGCAGTCAGGGAAGAGCTGGTGTCACTGTATATAATGGTGCGAGTCAGTGTGGAGCAGTCAGGGAAGAGCTGGTGTCAGTGTATATAATGGTGCGAGTCAGTGTGGAGCAGTCAGGGAAGAGCTGGTGTCACTGTATATAATGGTGCGAGTCAGTGTGGAGCAGTCAGGGAAGAGCTGGCGTCAGTGTATATAATGGTGCGAGTTAGTGTGGAGCAGTTAGGGAAGAGCTGGCGTCAGTGTATATAATGGTGCGAGTCAGTGTGGAGCAGTCAGGGAAGAGCTGGCGTCAGTGTATATAATGGTGCGAGTCAGTGTGGAGCAGTCAGGGAAGAGCTGGTGTCAGTGTATATAATGGTGCGAGTCAGTGTGGAGCAGTCAGGGAAGAGCTGGTGTCAGTGTATATAATGGTGCGAGTCAGTGTGGATCAGTCAGGGAAGAGCTGGTGTCAGTGTATATAATGGTGCGAGTCAGTGTGGAGCAGTCAGGGAAAAGCTGGCGTCACTGTATATAATGGTGCGAGTCAGTGCGGAGCAGTCAGGGAAGAGCTGGTGTCACTGTATATAATGGTGCGAGTCAGTGTGGAGCAGTCAGGGAAGAGCTGGTGTCAGTGTATATAATGGTGAGAGTCAGTGTGGAGCAGTCAGGGAAGAGCTGGTGTCACTATATATAATGGTGCGAGTCAGTGTGGAGCAGTCAGGGAAGAGCTGGCGTCAGTGTATATAATGGTGCGAGTCAGTGTGGAGCAGTCAGGGAAGAGCTGGTGTCAGTGTATATAATGGTGCGAGTCAGTGTGGAGCAGTCAGGGAAGAGCTGACGTCAGTGTATATAATGGCGCAAGTCAGTGTGGAGCAGTCAGGGAAGAGCTGGTGTCAGTGTATATAATGGTGCGAGTCAGTGTGGAGCAGTCAGGGAAGAGCTGGCGTCAGTGTATATAATGGTGCGAGTCAGTGTGGAGCAGTCAGGGAAGAGCTGGTGTCAGTGTATATAATGGTGCGAGTCAGTGTGGAGCAGTCAGGGAAGAGCTGGTGTCAGTGTATATAATGGTGCGAGTCAGTGTGGAGCAGTCAGGGAAGAGCTGGTGTCAGTGTATATAATGGTGCGAATCAGTGTGGAGCAGTCAGGGAAGAGCTGGTGTCAGTGTATATAATGGTGCGAGTCAGTGTGGAGCAGTCAGCGAAGAGCTGGCGTCAGTGTATATAATGGTGCGAGTCAGTGTGGAGCAGTCAGGGAAGAGCTGGTGTCATTGTATATAATGGTGCGAGTCAGTGTGGAGCAGTCAGGGAAGAGCTGGTGTCAGTGTATATAATGGTGCGAGTCAGTGTGGAGCAGTCAGGGAAGAGCTGGTGTCACTGTATATAATGGTGCGAGTCAGTGTGGAGCAGTCAGGGAAGAGCTGGTGTCAGTGTATATAATGGTGCGAGTCAGTGTGGAGCAGTCAGGGAAGAGCTGGCTTCAGTGTATATAATGGTGCGAGTCAGTGTGGAGCAGTCAGGGAAGAGCTGGAGTCACTGTATATAATGGTGCGAGTCAGTGTGGAGCAGTCAGGGAAGAGCTGGTGTCAGTGTATATAATGGTGCGAGTCAGTGTGGAGCAGTCAGGGAAGAGCTGGCGTCAGTGTATATAATGGTGCGAGTCAGTGTGGAGCAGTCAGGGAAGAGCTGGTGTCACTGTATATAATGGTGCGAGTCAATGTGGAGCAGTCAGGGAAGAGCTGGTGTCACTGTATATAATGGTGCGAGTCAGTGTGGAGCAGTCAGGGAAGAGCTGGTGTCAGTGTATATAATGGTGCGAGTCAGTGTGGAGCAGTCAGGGAAGAGCTGGTTTCACTGTATATAATGGTGCGAGTCAGTGTGGAGCAGTCAGGGAAGAGCTGGTGTCAGTATATATAATGGTGCGAGTCAGTGTGGAGCAGTCAGGGAAGAGCTGGTGTCACTGTATATAATGGTGCGAGTCAGTGTGGAGCAGTCAGGGAAGAGCTGGTGTCACTGTATATAATGGTGCGAGTCAGTGTGAAGCAGTCAGGGAAGAGCTGTTGTCAGTGTATATAATGGTGCGAGTCAGTGTGGAGCAGTCAGGGAAGAGCTGGCGTCACTGTATATAATGGTGCATGTCAGTGTGGAGAAGTCAGGGAAGAGCTGGTGTCACTGTATATAATGGTGCGAGTCAGTGTGGAGCAGTCAGGGAAGAGCTGGTGTCACTGTATATAATGGTGCGAGTCAGTGTGGAGCAGTCAGGGAAGAGCTGGCGTCACTGTATATAATGGTGCGAGTCAGTGTGGAGCAGTCAGGGAAGAGCTGATGTCACTGTATATAATGGTGCGAGTCAGTGTGGAGCAGTCAGGGAAGAGCTGGTGTCAGTGTATATAATGGTGCGAGTCAGTGTGGAGCAGTCAGGGAAGAGCTGGTGTCACTGTATATAATGGTGCGAGTCAGTGTGGAGCAGTCAGGGAAGAGCTGGTGTCACTGTATATAATGGTGCGAGTCAGTGTGGAGCAGTCAGGGAAGAGCTGGTGTCAGTGTATATAATGGTGCGAGTCAGTGTGGAGCAGTCAGGGAAGAGCTGGTGTCAGTGTATATAATGGTGCGAGTCAGTGTGGAGCAGTCAGGGAAGAGCTGGTGTCAGTGTATATAATGGTGCGAGTCAGTGTGGAGCAGTCAGGGAAGAGCTGGTGTCACTGTATATAATGGTGCGAGTCAGTGTGGAGCAGTCAGGGAAGAGCTGGTGTCAGTGTATATAATGGTGCGAGTCAGTGTGGAGCAGTCAGGGAATAGCTGGTGTTACTGTATATAATGGTGCGAGTCAGTGTGGAGCAGTCAGGGAAGAGCTGGTGTCACTGTATATAATTGTGCGAGTCAGTGTGGAGCAGTCAGGGAAGAGCTGGTGTCAGTGTATATAATGGTGCGAGTCAGTGTGGAGCAGTCAGGGAAGAGCTGGTGTCACTGTATATAATCGTGCGAGTCAGTGTGGAGCAGTCAGGGAAGAGCTGGTGTCAATGTACATAATGGTGCGAGTCAGTGTGGAGCAGTCAGGGAAGAGCTGGCGTCACTGTATATAATGGTGCGAGTCAGTGTGGAGCAGTCAGGGAAGAGCTGGTGTCACTGTATATAATGGTGCGAGTCAGTGTGGAGCAGTCAGGGAAGAGTTGGCGTCAGTGTATATAATGGTGCGAGTCAGTGTGGAGCAGTCAGAGAAGAGTTGGTGTCAGTGTATACAATGGTGTGAGTCAGTGTGGAGCAGTCAGGGAAGAGCTCGCGTCAGTGTATATAATGGTGTGCGTCAGTGTGGAGCAGTCAGGGAAGAGCTGGCGTCACTGTATATAATGGTGCAAGTCAGTGTGGAGCAGTCAGGGAAGAGCTGGTGTCACTGTATATAATGGTGCGAGTCAGTGTGGAGCAGTCAGGGAAGAACTGGCGTCAGTGTATATAATGGTGCGAGTCAGTGTGGAGCAGTCAGGGAAGAGCTGGCGTCAGTGTATATAATGGTGCGAGTCAGGGTGAAGCAGTCAGGGAAGAGCTGGCGTCAGTGTATATAATGGTGCGAGTCAGTGTGGAGCAGTCAGGGAAGAGCTGGTGTCACTGTATATAATGGTGCGAGTCAGTGTGGAGCAGTTAGGGAAGAGCTGGTGTCACTGTATATAATGGTGCGAGTCAGTGTGGAGCAGTCAGGGAAGAGCTGGCGTCACTGTATATAATGGTGCGAGTCAGTGTGGAGCAGTCAGGGAAGAGCTGGTGTCACTGTATATAATGGTGCGAGTCAGTGTGGAGCAGTCAGGGAAGAGCTGGTGTCAGTGTATATAATGGTGCGAGTCAGTGTGGAGCAGTCAGGGAATAGCTGGCGTCAGTGTATATAATGGTGCGAGTCAGTGTGGAGCAGTCAGGGAAGAGCTGGCTTCAGTGTATATAATGGTGCGAGTCATTGTGGAGCAGTCAGGGAAGAGCTGGCGTCAGTGCATATAATGGTGCGAGTCAGTGTGTAGCAGTCAGGGAATAGCTGGCATCAGTGTATATAATGGTGCGAGTCAGTGTGGAGCAGTCAGGGAAGAGCTGGCGTCACTGTATATAATGGTGCGAGTCAGTGTGGAGCAGTCAGGGAAGAGCTGGTGTCAGTGTATATAATGGTGCGAGTCAGTGTGGAGCAGTCAGGGAAGAGCTGGCGTCACTGTATATAATGGTGCGAGTCAGTGTGGAGCAGTCAGGGAAGAGCTGGTGTCAGTGTATATAATGGTGCGAGTCAGTGTGGAGCAGTCAGGAAAGAGCTGGAGTCAGTGTATATAAAATGGTGCGAGTCAGTGTGGAGCAGGCAGGGAAGAGCTGGCGTCAGTGTATATAATGGTGCGAGTCAGTGTGGAGCAGTCAGGGAAGAGCTGGTGTCACTGTATATAATGGTGCGAGTCAGTGTGGAGCAGTCAGGGAAGAGCTGGTGTCAGTGTATATAATGGTGCGAGTCAGTGTGGAGCAGTCAGGGAAGAGCTGGTGTCAGTGTATATAATGGTGCGAGTCAGTGTGGAGCAGTCAGGGAAGAGCTGGCGTCAGTGTATATAATGGTGCGAGTCAGTGTGGAGCAGTCAGGGAAGAGCTGGTGTCAGTGTATATAATGGTGCGAGTCAGTGTGGAGAAGTCAGGGAAGAGCTGGTGTCACTGTATATAATGGTGCGAGTCAGTGTGGAGCAGTCAGGGAAGAGCTGGTGTCAGTGTATATAATGGTGCGAGTCAGTGTGGAGCAGTCAGGGAAGAGCTGGCGTCAGTGTATATAATGGTGCGAGTCAGTGTGGAGCAGTCAGGGAAGAGCTGGTGTCACTGTATGTAATGGTGCGAGTCAGTGTGGAGCAGTCAGGGAAGAGCTGGTGTCACTGTATATAATGGTGCGAGTCAGTGTGGAGCAGTCAGGGAAGAGTTGGCGTCAGTGTATATAATGGTGCGAGTCAGTGTGGAGCAGTCAGAGAAGAGTTGGTGTCAGTGTATATAATGGTGTGAGTCAGTGTGGAGCAGTCAGGGAAGAGCTCGCGTCAGTGTATATAATGGTGTGCGTCAGTGTGGAGCAGTCAGGGAAGAGCTGGCGTCACTGTATATAATGGTGGAAGTCAGTGTGGAGCAGTCAGGGAAGAGCTGGTGTCACTGTATATAATGGTGCGAGTCAGTGTGGAGCAGTCAGGGAAGAACTGGCGTCAGTGTATATAATGGTGCGAGTCAGTGTGGAGCAGTCAGGGAAGAGCTGGCGTCAGTGTATATAATGGTGCGAGTCAGGGTGAAGCAGTCAGGGAAGAGCTGGCGTCAGTGTATATAATGGTGCGAGTCAGTGTGGAGCAGTCAGGGAAGAGCTGGTGTCACTGTATATAATGGTGCGAGTCAGTGTGGAGCAGTTAGGGAAGAGCTGGTGTCACTGTATATAATGGTGCGAGTCAGTGTGGAGCAGTCAGGGAAGAGTTGGCGTCAGTGTATATAATGGTGCGAGTCAGTGTGGAGCAGTCAGAGAAGAGTTGGTGTCAGTGTATATAATGGTGTGAGTCAGTGTGGAGCAGTCAGGGAAGAGCTCGCGTCAGTGTATATAATGGTGTGCGTCAGTGTGGAGCAGTCAGGGAAGAGCTGGCGTCACTGTATATAATGGTGCAAGTCAGTGTGGAGCAGTCAGGGAAGAGCTGGTGTCACTGTATATAATGGTGCGAGTCAGTGTGGAGCAGTCAGGGAAGAACTGGCGTCAGTGTATATAATGGTGCGAGTCAGTGTGGAGCAGTCAGGGAAGAGCTGGCGTCAGTGTATATAATGGTGCGAGTCAGGGTGAAGCAGTCAGGGAAGAGCTGGCGTCAGTGTATATAATGGTGCGAGTCAGTGTGGAGCAGTCAGGGAAGAGCTGGTGTCACTGTATATAATGGTGCGAGTCAGTGTGGAGCAGTCAGGGAAGAGCTGGTGTCACTGTATATAATGGTGCGAGTCAGTGTGGAGCAGTCAGGGAAGAGCTCGTGTCACTGTATATAATGGTGCAAGTCAGTGTGGAGCAGTCAGGGAAGAGCTGGTGTCAGTGTATATAATGGTGCGAGTCAGTGTGGAGCAGTCAGGGAAGAGCTGGTGTCAGTGTATATAATGGTGCGAGTCAGTGTGGAGCAGTCAGGGAAGAGCTGGTGTCACTGTATATAATGGTGCGAGTCAGTGTGGAGCAGTCAGGGAAGAGCTGGTGTCACTGTATATAATGGTGCGAGTCAGTGTGGAGCAGTCAGGGAAGAGCTGGTGTCAGTGTATATAATGGTGCGAGTCAGTGTGGAGCAGTCAGGGAAGAGCTGGTGTCAGTGTATATAATGGTGCGAGTCAGTGTGGAGCAGTCAGGGAAGAGCTGGTGTCACTGTATATAATGGTGCGAGTCAGTGTGGAGCAGTCAGGGAAGAGCTGGTGTCACTGTATATAATGGTGCAAGTCAGTGTGGAGCAGTCAGGGAAGAGCTGGCGTCAGTGTATATAATGGTGCGAGTCAGTGTGGAGCAGTCAGGGAAGAGCTGGCGTCAGTGTATATAATGGTGCGAGTCAGTGTGGAGCAGTCAGGGAAGAGCTGGTGTCACTGTATATAATGGTGCGAGTCAGTGTGGAGCAGTCAGGGAAGAGCTGGTGTCACTGAATATAATGGTGCAAGTCAGTGTGGAGCAGTCAGGGAAGAGCTGGTGTCAGTGTATATAATGGTGCAAGTCAGTGTGGAGCAGTCAGGGAAGAGCTGGTGTCAGTGTATATAATGGTGCGAGTCAGTGTGGAGCAGTCAGGGAAGAGCTGGTGTCACTGTATATAATGGTGCAAGTCAGTGTGGAGCAGTCAGGGAAGAGCTGGTGTCAGTGTATATAATGGTGCGAGTCAGTGTGGAGCAGTCAGGGAAGAGCTGGTGTCAGTGTATATAATGGTGCGAGTCAGTGTGGAGCAGTCAGGGAAGAGCTGGTGTCAGTGTATATAATGGTGCGAGTCAGTGTGGAGCAGTCAGGGAAGAGCTGGTGTCAGTGTATATAATGGTGCGAGTCAGTGTGGAGCAGTCAGGGAAGAGCTGGTGTCACTGTATATAATGGTGCAAGTCAGTGTGGAGCAGTCAGGGAAGAGCTGGTGTCAGTGTATATAATGGTGCGAGTCAGTGTGGAGCAGTCAGGGAAGAGCTGGTGTCAGTGTATATAATGGTGCGAGTCAGTGTGGAGCAGTCAGGGAAGAGCTGGCGTCACTGTATATAATGGTGCAAGTCAGTGTGGAGCAGTCAGGGAAGAGCTGGTGTCAGTGTATATAATGGTGCGAGTCAGTGTGGAGCAGTCAGGGAAGAGCTGGCGTCAATAGGGAAAGTCAGTTTATTCTGCTGCTCAATATGTCATTTCCAGAGAATTGTTTGGGTTTTTTCAAAATGTAAAAATTGATGTAAATTGTACACAGAGTTTTCGCTGTGGACGTCGTTTCTATTCAGCTTTTTTGCTTTTATTTCCGGCAGGTTTTAAACTCATGTAAAGTTACTGTTTGTATCTAAACATTGCATCCAAGTAAGATAAAATGCATCTGAGCAAAGGGCTGATATAGCTAAAGCAACCACAAAATAAACCGCACGGGCACGATTCTTCATGCATCAGTCGCTGCTTATGTGAGAGGAGCCGTCGGCTGCTGTGCTCTGCATAGGCAGCCAATGTACTGACAAAACTCACTTCATTTTACGGAGCTTTGTCACCATTTAGGGGTATACTCTAGGATCTTAATAGTTTAATAGTTTTAAGTTTCAAATACTCTTACAAATACTGAGTCATAAACTAAAATAAACACAATATACTCACCTAATGGCAGATTCTGGAGAGTCCACCAGTGCAATCAGCGTCTCAGCGCAGCGGTACAATCAGTAAAGTGGTAAATATGGTAAAATCATGCTGCTTGTGCTGGGACTCTGATGCCCTGTGCGTTATCCGGCCATTGTGTAGACCACAAGTGGCCTGCAGACTACAGGACAGAGAGCGATAGAGCTGGAAGCCAATGGCTCTAATGCAGATGTTAACTCTATTGCAATGCTATGCCCGCCTAGAAAGTTAATAATGACTGCTACGTTATGCTACTGGCTCTGGGGTTTGGACAAAAATCAGAGCATTTAATGTACATTCGATTCACATAGAATAAATCTGATGAAAATCATATTTCATCATCAAACTTGAGTGAACTGCCGGATTGGAATTTTGGCAAATTCGCTCATCACTAACAACGATAGAATTTGATCAACCTACAAGAAAAAGGAAGCTGATACTAATTCAGATTACAGAATTCTTTATTAACATAGATTCAACAAAAAAAGTTAAAAAGGGGAAACAATGTAAAGTATGCTACATCCACAGGATTAGTCTAAAACCAGGATAAATGCCCCAATGGGATATACGTACACCTGAATCAATGCATTGCCATATGTTCAGATACAGGAGATACAATAAATAAAGGATAACAGAGTCGTCAAATAAATCGGTATGACGACATCCCACACTTTTCATACAGAGGTAACGGTGCATCTCACAAAATTAGAATATCATCAAAAAGTTACTTTATTTCAGTTCTTCAATACAAAAAGTGAATCTCCTATATTATATAGAGTCATTACATACAGAGGGATCTATTATATAGAGTCATTACACACAGATGGATCTATTATATAGAGTCATTACACACAGAGGGATCTATTATATAGAGTCATTACACACAGCGGGATCTATTATATAGAGTCATTACACACAGCGGGATGTATTATATAGAGTCATTACACACAGCGGGATCTATGATATAGAGTCATTACTCACAGAGGGATCTATTATATAGAGTCATTACACGCAGAGGGATCTATTATATAGAGTCATTACACACAGCGGGATCTATTATATAGAGTCATTACACGGAGAGGGATCTATTATATAGAGTCATTACACACAGAGGGATCTATTATAAAGAGTCATTACACACAGATGGATCTATTATATAGAGTCATTACACACAGAGGGATCTATTATATAGAGTCATTACACACAGCGGGATCTATTATATAGAGTCATTACACACAGCGGGATGTATTATATAGAGTCATTACACACAGCGGGATCTATGATATAGAGTCATTACTCACAGAGGGATCTATTATATAGAGTCATTACACGCAGAGGGATCTATTATATAGAGTCATTACACACAGCGGGATCTATTATATAGAGTCATTACACGCAGAGGAATCTATTATATAGAGTCATTACACACAGAGTGATCTATTATAGAGTCATTACACACAAAGGGATCTATTATAGAGAGTCATTACACAGAGGGATCTATTATATAGAGTCATTACACGCAGAGGGATCTATTATATAGAGTCATTAAACACAGAGGGATCTATTATATAGAGTCATTACACACAGAGGGATCTATTATATAGAGTCATTACACACAGAGGGATCTATTATATAGAGTCACTACACACAGAGGGATCTATTATATAGAGTCATTACACACAGCAGGATCTATTACATAGAGTCATTACACGCAGAGGGATCTATTATATAGAGTCATTACACACAGAGTGATCTATTATATAGAGTCATTACACACAGAGGGATCTATTATATAGAGTCATTACACAGAGGGATCTATTATATAGAGTCATTACACGGAGAGAGATCTAATATATAAAGTTATTACACACAGAGAGATCTATTATATAGAGTCATTACACACAGAGGGATCTATTATAAAGAGTCATTACACACAGAGGGATCTATTATATAGAGTCATTACACACAGAGGGATCTATTATATAGAGTCATTACACAGAGGGATCTATTATATAGTCATTACACGGAGAGGGATCTATTATATAGAGTCATTACACGGAGAGGGATCTATTATATAGAGTCTTTACACACAGAGGGATCTATTATAAAGAGTCATTACACACAGATGGATCTATTATATAGAGTCATTACACACAGAGGAATCTATTATATAGAGTCATTACACACAGCGGGATGTATTATATAGAGTCATTACACACAGCGGGATGTATTATATAGAGTCATTACACACAGCGGGATCTATTATATAGAGTCATTACACACAGAGAGATCTATTATATAGAGTCATTACACGCAGAGGGATCTATTATATAGAGTCATTACACACAGAGGGATCTATTATATAGAGTCATTACACACAGAGGGATCTATTATATAGAGTCATTACACACAGAGGGATCTATTATATAGAGTCATTACACACAGCGGGATCTATTATATAGAGTCATTACACGCAGAGGAATCTATTATATAGAGTCATTACACACAGAGTGATCTATTATATAGAGTCATTACACACAGAGGGATCTATTATAGAGAGTCATTACACAGAGGGATCTATTATATAGAGTCATTACACGCAGAGGGATCTATTATATAGAGTCATTACACACAGAGGGATCTATTATATAGAGTCATTACACACAGAGGGATCTATTATATAGAGTCATTACACACAGAGGGATCTATTATATAGAGTGATTACACACAGAGGGATCTATTATATAGAATCATTACACACAGAGGGATCTATTATATAGAGTCATTACACACAGAGTGATCTATTATATAGAGTCATTACACACAGAGGGATCTATTATATAGAGTCATTACACAGAGGGATCTATTATATAGAGTTATTACACGGAGAGGGATCTATTATATAGAGTCATTACACGGAGAGGGATCTATTATATAGAGTCATTACACGGAGAGGGATCTATTATATAGAGTCATTACACACAGAGGGATCTATTATAAAGAGTCATTACACACAGATGGATCTATTATATAGAGTCATTACACACAGCGGGATGTATTATATAGAGTCATTACACACAGCGGGATCTATTATATAGAGTCATTACACACAGAGGGATCTATTATATAGAGTCATTACACGCAGAGGGATCTATTATATAGAGTCATTACACACAGCGGGATCTATTATATAGAGTCATTACACGCAGAGGAATCTATTATATAGAGTCATTACACACAGAGTGATCTATTATAGAGTCATTACACACAAAGGGATCTATTATAGAGAGTCATTACACAGAGGGATCTATTATATTGAGTCATTACACGCAGAGGGATCTATTATATAGAGTCATTAAACACAGAGGGATCTATTATATAGAGTCATTACACACAGAGGGATCTATTATATAGAGTCATTACACACAGAGGGATCTATTATATAGAGTCACTACACACAGAGGGATCTATTATATAGAGTCATTACACACAGCAGGATCTATTACATAGAGTCATTACACGCAGAGGGATCTATTATATAGAGTCATTACACACAGAGTGATCTATTATATAGAGTCATTACACACAGAGGGATCTATTATATATAGTCATTACACAGAGAGATCTATTATATAGAGTCATTACACACAGAGGGATCTATTATAAAGAGTCATTACACACAGAGGGATCTATTATATAGAGTCATTACACACAGAGGGATCTATTATATAGAGTCATTACACAGAGGGATCTATTATATAGTCATTACACGGAGAGGGATCTATTATATAGAGTCATTACACGGAGAGGGATCTATTATATAGAGTCATTACACGGAGAGGGATCTATTATATAGAGTCTTTACACACAGAGGGATCTATTATAAAGAGTCATTACACACAGATGGATCTATTATATAGAGTCATTACACACAGAGGAATCTATTATATAGAGTCATTACACACAGCGGGATCTATTATATAGAGTCATTACACACAGCGGGATGTATTATATAGAGTCATTACACACAGCGAGATCTATTATATAGAGTCATTACACACAGAGAGATCTATTATATAGAGTCATTACACGCAGAGGGATCTATTATATAGAGTCATTACACACAGAGGGATCTATTATATAGAGTCATTACACACAGAGGGATCTATTATATAGAGTCATTACACACAGAAGGATCTATTATATAGAGTCATTACACACAGCGGGATCTATTATATAGAGTCATTACACGCAGAGGAATCTATTATATAGAGTCATTACACACAGAGTGATCTATTATATAGAGTCATTACACACAGAGGGATCTATTATAGAGAGTCATTACACAGAGGGATCTATTATATAGAGTCATTACACGCAGAGGGATCTATTATATAGAGTCATTACACACAGAGGGATCTATTATATAGAGTCATTACACACAGAGGGATCTATTATATAGAGTCATTACACACAGAGGGATCTATTATATAGAGTCACTACACACAGCGGGATCTATTATATAGAGTCATTACACACAGCAGGATCTATTATATAGAGTCATTACACGCAGAGGGATCTATTATATAGAGTCATTACACACAGAGTGATCTATTATATAGAGTCATTACACACAGAGGGATCTATTATATAGAGTCATTACACAGAGGGATCTATTATATAGAGTCATTACACGGAGAGGGATCTAATATATAGAGTTATTACACACAGAGAGATCTATTATATAGAGTCATTACACACAGAGGGATCTATTATAAAGAGTCATTACACACAGAGGGATCTATTATATAGAGTCATTACACACAGAGGGATCTATTCTATTGAATCATTACACACAGAGGGATCTATTATATAGAGTCATTACACACAGCGGGATCTATTATATAGAGTCATTACACACAGCGGGATCTATTATATAGAGTCATTACACACAGAGGGATCTAATATATAGAGTTATTACACACAGAGAGATCTATTATATAGAGTCATTACACACAGAGGGATCTATTATATAGAGTCATTACACACAGAGGGATCTATTATATAGAGTCATTACACGCAGAGGGATCTATTATATAGAGTCATTACACACAGAGGGATCTATTATATAGAGTCATTACACACAGAGGGATCTATTATATAGAGTCATTACACACAGAGGGATCTATTATATAGAGTCATTACACACAGCGGGATCTATTATATAGAGTCATTACACGCAGAGGAATCTATTATATAGAGTCATTACACACAGAGGGATCTATTATATAGAGTCATTACACACAGAGGGATCTATTATATAGAGTCACTACACAGAGGGATCTATTATATAGAGCCATTACACGCAGAGGGATCTATTATATAGAGTCATTACACACAGAGGGATCTATTATATAGAGTCATTACACACAGAGGGATCTATTATATAGAGTCATTACACAGAGGGATCTATTATATAGAGTCATTACACACAGAGGGATCTATTATATAGAGTCATTACACACAGAGGGATCTATTATATAGAGTGATTACATACAGAGGGATCTATTATATAGAGTCATTACACACAGAGGGATCTATTATATAGAGTCATTACACACAGCGGGATCTATTATATAGAGTCATTACACGCAGAGGGATCTATTATATAGAGTCATTACACACAGAGTGATCTATTATATAGAGTCATTACACACAGAGGGATCTATTATATAGAGTCATTACACAGAGGGATCTATTATATAGAGTCATTACACGCAGAGGGATCTATTATATAGAGTCATTACACACAGAGGGATCTAATATATAGAGTCATTACACACAGAGGGATCTATTATATAGAGTCATTACACACAGAGGGATCTATTACACAGAGTCATTACACACAGAGGGATCTATTATATAGAGTCATTACACACAGAGGGATCTATTATATAGAGTCATTACACACAGAGGGATCTATTATATAGAGTCATTACACACAGCGGGATCTATTATATAGTCATTACACGCAGAGGGATCTATTATATAGAGTCATTACACACAGAGAGATCTATTATATAGAATCATTACACACAGAGGGATCTATTATATAGAGTCATTACACACAGAGGGATCTATTATATAGAGTCATTACACACAGAGGGATCTATTATATAGAGTCATTACACGCAGAGGGATCTATTATATAGAGTCATTATACTCAGAGAGATCTATTATATAGAGTCACTACACACAGAGGGATCTATTATATAGAGTCATTACACACAGAGGGATCTATTATACAGAGTCATTACACGCAGAGCGATCTATTATATAGAGTCATCACACACAGAGGGATCTATTATATAGAGTGATTACACACAGAGGGATCTATTATATAGAGTCATTACACACAGAGGGATCTATTATATAGAGTGATTACACACAGAGGGATCTATTATATAGAGTCATTTCACGCAGAGGGATCTATTATATAGAGTGATTACACACAGAGGGATCTATTATATAGAGTCATTACACACAGAGGGATCTATGATATAGAGTCATTACACACAGAGGGATCTATTATATGGAGTCATTACACACAGGGATCTATTATATAGAGTCATTACACACAGAGGGATCTATTATATAGAGTCATTACACACAGAGCGATCTATTATACAGAGTCATTACACGCAGAGGGATTTATTATATAGAGTCATTACACACAGAGGGATCTATTATATAGAGTCATTACACACAGAGGGATCTATTATATAGAGTCATTACACACAGAGAGATGTATTATATAGAATCATTACACACAGAGGGATCTATTTGTCACGCTGTCTCTGTATACTGGAGGTAGGGGGCCTAAGCTGACCCTGAGCTGGAGCCCTGACTAATCCCTCTACCTGGAGGTACTGTTAAAGGTACAGAGGTCCAGGCCGCCAGCGTAACCCCTACCTCCTGAGGATCCCTGCACCTAAGTAATCTAGTCCTGAGAAGGACCCCGATCACAACAAAAGGGGACAAGTAATAATATGCCCACACACAGTACTTAGACGAACGAGACAGTACAAGGGAAAAACCAAAACCACCTTGCATACAAAAACTACACAACTACAACAGAGGGAACACCAACGGGAAAGGAGATAAATGATAAAGCGAGGAAGGGAAAAAACTCTCCGAATACACTTATCTCTGAAACTCCAAATACCACGATCCGCTCTGTTAGTCTGCATGAAATGCTTTCACCGACACTTCCCTAACAGACCGGCAGGCATTTGAAGGAGTCTCACTACAGCAGCATTGATTGCAGCTGGGCGAGGCTGGACCTCGTCTAGCACAGAGAGAGAGAGAATTAACTCCCTCACTGCCGAAAAACACAAAGCACCAAAAAGTCAGCTGCGAGAAGTCAGGCTGTGTAATCGTGACGATCTTCGTGGCGACACACCCGTGACAGTACCCCCCCTTGTACGAGGGGCCTCTGGACCCTCAGGGCCAGGTTTATCCGGGTGAGTCGTGTGGAAGGCCCAAACTAATCGGTCTGCGTTAATATCCGACTCAGGAACCCACATCCTCTCCTCAGGACCATACCCTTTCCAATGAACCAGGTACTGAAGGGACCGGCGATTAAAGCGTGAATCGATGACCCTCGATACCTGGAACTCCAAGTTACCCTTGACCACCACTGGAGGGGGAGGTAAAGGTGACGGTACCACCGGTGCCACATACCTCTTAAGCAACGATCTGTGGAACACGTTGTGAATTTTAAACGTAGGGGGGAGGTCAAGACAGAATGCCACCGGATTAATAATAGAACTGATTCTGTACGGCCCGATGAACCTGGGACCCAGTTTCCAGGAGGGAACCTTAAGTTTTATATTCCTGGTAGACAACCATACCCGATCGTTCACACTTAGGTCCGGACCAGACACTCTCCTCCTATCAGCCATACGTTTGTATCGGTTCCCCATAGTATTCAGATTCTTCAGCACCCCTCTCCATACTGAAGCGAGTGATGAGGAAAATCGTTCCTCCTCAGGAACCCCCGAAGAGCCCCCCCTACTGAAAGTACAAAACTGGGGGTGAAAACCATATGCCCCAAAAAACGGGGACTTACCAGTGGACTCGCTCCGCCTATTATTAAGAGCAAACTCTGCCAGAGGTAAGAAAGAAGCCCAGTCCTCCTGGTTCTCTGACACAAAACACCGGAGATATGTCTCCAAGCTCTGGTTCATACGTTCCGTCTGACCATTGGTCTGAGGATGAAAAGCCGATGAGAACGACAAATGCATCCCCCGCCGTGCACAAAACGCCTTCCAGAACTTGGACACAAACTGAGACCCCCGATCAGACACCACCTCGGAGGGTACCCCGTGAAGCCTCACAATCTCCCCAATGAACACCTGCGCAAGAGTTTTAGCATTAGGGAGAGCCGGAAGAGCGATAAAATGTGCCATCTTGCTGAACCTGTCCACTACAACGAGTATGACCGTTTTACCCGAAGACGGAGGGAGGTCCGTAATAAAGTCCATAGACAGATGAGTCCAAGGACGCTCCGGGATCTTCAAAGGTAAGAGGGCCCCAGACGGACGGGTATGTGAGGTCTTAGAGCGCGCACAAACCCCACAGGACGCGACAAAAGTTACCACCTCCTTATGTAAGTTAGGCCACCAAAACCGACGCGAGAGGAGATCCACAGTTGCTCTACTCCCCGGGTGTCCTGCAAAAACTGAGTTATGGTGTGCCTCGATCACCTTTTGTCGCAACTGATCTGGAACAAACAGTCTCCCCGGAGGTCCAACAGGGGCGTCCCCCTGAGCCTCCAATACCTCCTCCTCCAGCTCAGAGCATACTGCCGAAACCACCACCCCCTCCTGAAGGATAGGAATCGGGTCGTCCGTATTCCCGGCCCCAGGGAAACTACGAGATAAGGTATCCGCCTTTACATTTTTTGACCCAGGACGATATGTAACGACAAAATTAAACCTGGTAAAAAACAATGACCACCTAGCTTGTCTGGGATTCAGACGTTTCGCGGACTCCAGATATAGCAGGTTCTTGTGATCGGTGATGACGGTGACCGGATGGACTGCCCCCTCCAAAAAATGGCACCACTCCTAAAAAGCTAACTTAATGGCCAAGAGTTCCCTATTGCCGACATCGTAATTCCTCTAATTTTTTAGAGAAAAAGGCGCACGGATGCCACTTACCAGGGGACGAACCTTGTGACAATACTGCTCCCACCCCTACCTCGGAAGCGTCTACCTCTACAATGAATGGCTGTGACGCATCAGGTTGAATGAGTATGGGTGCCGAGGCAAAACATTTTTTCAAGGAGGAGAATGCTTGACAAGCCTTGTCAGACCACCTAGAAAAATCCGTCCCCTTTTTAGTCATGTCTGTGAGAGGCTTAACCATGGACGAGAAATTACGAATGAACTTCCGGTAATAATTAGCAAACCCCAGGAAACGTTGTAGTGCCTTAAGATTCTATTATATAGAGGGATCTATTATATAGAGTCATTACACACAGAGGGATCTATTATATAGAGTCATTACACACAGAGGGATCTATTATATAGAGTCATTACACGCAGAGGGATCTATTATATAGAGTGATTACACAAAGAGGGATCTATTATATAGAGTCATTACACACAGAGGGATCTATTATATAGAGTCATTACACACAGAGGGATCTATTATATGGAGTAATTACACACAGAGATCTATTATATAGAGTCATTACACACAGAGGGATCTATTATATAGAGTCATTACACACAGGCATCTATTATATAGAGTCATTACACACAGAGGGATCTATTATATAGAGTCATTACACACAGAGCGATCTATTATACAGAGTCATTACACGCAGAGGGATCTATTATATAGAGTCATTACACACAGAGGGATCTATTATATAGAGTCATTACACACAGGGATCTATTATATAGAGTCATTACACACAGAGGGATCTATTATATAGAGTCATTACACACAGAGTGATCTATTATACAGAGTCATTACATGCAGAGGGATCTATTATATAGAGTCATTACACACAGAGGGATCTATTATATAGAGTCATTACACACAGAGCGATCTATTATACAGAGTCATTACACGCAGAGGGATCTATTATATAGAGTCATTACACACAGTGATCTATTATATAGAGTCATTACACACAGAGGGATCTATTATATAGAGTCATTACACACAGAGTGATATATTATATAGAGTCATTACACACAGAGGGATCTATTATACAGAGTCATTACACACAGAGGGATCTATTATATAGAGTCATTATACACAGAGGGATCTATTATATAGAGTCATTACACGCAGAGGGATCTATTATATAGAGTCATTACACACAGAGGGATCTATTATATAGAGTCATTACATGCAGAGGGATCTATTATATAGAGTCATTACACACAGAGCGATCTATTATATAGAGTCATTACATACAGAGGGATCTATTATATAGAGTCACTACACACAGAGGGATCTATTATATAGAGTCATTACACACAGAGGGATCTATTATATAGAGTCATTACACACAGAGGGATCTATTATATAGAGTCATTACACACAGAGAGGGATCTATTATATAGAGTCATTACACACAGAGGGATCTATTATATAGAGTCATTACACACAGAGCGATCTATTATATAGAGTCATCATACACAGAGGGATCTATTATATAGAGTCATTACATGCAGAGGGATCTATTATATAGAGTCATTACACACAGAGGGATCTATTATATAGAGTCATTACACGCAGAGCGATCTATTATATAGAGCCATTACACACAGAGGGATCTATTATATAGAGTCATTATACACAGAGGGATCTATTATATAGAGTCATTACACACAGAGGGATGTATTATATAGAGTCATTACACACAGAGGGATCTATTATATAGAGTCATTACACACAGAGGGATCTATTATATAGAGTCATTACACAGAGGGATATATTATATAGAGTCATTACACGCAGAGCGATCTATTATATAGAGCCATTACACACAGAGGGATCTATTATATTGAGTCATTACACACAGAGCGATCTATTATATAGAGTCATTACACACAGATGGATTTATTATATAGAGTCATTACACACAGAGGGATCTATTATATGGAGTCATTACACACAGAGGGATCTATTATATAGAGTCATTACACACAGAGGGATCTATTTTATAGAGTCATTACACACTGAGGGATCTATTATATAGAGTCATTACATGCAGAGGGATCTATTGTATAGAGTCATTATACACAGAGAGATCTATTATATAGAGTCACTACACACAGAGGGATCTATTATATAGAGTCATTACACACAGAGGGATCTATTATACAGAGTCATTACATGCAGAGCGATCTATTATATAGAGTCATTACACACAGAGGGATCTATTATATAGAGTGATTACACACAGAGGGATCTATTATATAGAGTCATTACACACAGAGTGATCTATTATATAGAGTGATTACACACAGAGGGATCTATTATATAGAGTCATTACACGCAGAGGGATCTATTATATAGAGTGATTACACACAGAGGGATCTATAATATAGAGTCATTACACACAGAGGGATCTATTATATAGAGTCATTACACACAGAGGGATCTATTGTATAGAGTCATTACACACAGAGGGATCTGTTATATGGAGTCATTACACACAGAGATCTATTATATAGAGTCATTACACACAGAGGGATCTATTATATAGAGTCATTACACACAGGGATCTATTATATAGAGTCATTACACACAGGGGGATCTATTATATAGAGTCATTACACACAGAGCGATCTATTATACAGAGTCATTACACGCAGAGGGATCTATTATATAGAGTCATTACACACAGAGGGATCTATTATATAGAGTCATTACACACATTTATCTATTATATAGAGTCATTACACACAGAGGGATCTATTGTATAGAGTCATTACACACAGAGGGATCTATTATATAGAGTCATCACACACAGAGGAATCTATTATATAGAGTCATTACATGCAGAGGGATCTATTATATAGAGTCATTACACGCAGAGGGATCTATATATAGAGTCATTACACGCAGAGGGATCTATTCTATAGAGTCATTACACACAGAGGGATCTATTATATAGAGTCATTACACACAGAGGGATCTATTCTATAGAGTCATTACACTCAGAGGGATCTATTCTATAGAGTCATTACACACAGAGCGATCTATTATATAGAGTTATTACACACAGAGGGATCTATTCTATAGAGTCATTACACACAGAGGGATCTATTATATAGAGTCATTACACGCAGAGGGATCTATTATATAGAGTCATTACATGCAGAGGGATCTATTATATAGAGTCATTACACGCAGAGGGATCTATTATATAGAGTCATTACACACAGAGGGATCTATTATATAGAGTCATTACATACAGAGGGATCTATTATATAGAGTCATTACACGCAGAGGGATCTATTATATAGAGTCATTACACACAGAGCGATGTATTATATCGAGTCATTACACGCAGAGGGATCTATTATATAGAGTCATTACACACAGAGCGATCCATTATATAGAGTCATTACACGCAGAGGGATCTATTATATAAAGTCATTACACGCAGAGTGATCTATTAAATAGAGTCATTACACACAGAGTGATCTATTAAATAGAGTCATTACACACAGAGGGATCTATTATATAGAGTCATTACACACAGAGGGATCTATTATATAGAGTCATTACACACAGAGGGATCTATTATATAGAGTCATTACACACAGAGGGATCTATTATATAGAGTCATTATACACAGAGTGATCTATTATATAGAGTCATTACACACAGAGGGATCTATTATATAGAGTCATTACACACAGAGGGATCTATTATATAGAGGCATTACACACAGAGGGATCTATTATATAGAGGCATTACACGCAGAGGGATCTATTATACAGAGTCATTACACACAGAGGGATCTATTATATAGAGTCATTACACACAGAGGAATCTATTATATAGAGTCATTACACACAGAGTGCATTTAGTGCAGAAAGAAAAAAATCTCCAGCATTTTACCTCATATGAGAGAATACAATTAAATAAATTGAGGTGTCATAGCAAATAAACCTTCAAAATCATACCAAACGATAATACATAACATAGCTAAAGTGCATGTAGTGTAAAGTGTGGTCAATGTCTCCAAGTTCTACTGGCTCTAATCTAAGTTAGCAAAGCCATAAAGTAATGCAAAAAGATCAATCCAGTCTTTTAGTGGCAAACTGTGATGAAACATTTGGTTAGGAAGCAATGCAGCAGGAGAAATGCACATAAAGGAATGACAGTACCATACAACTTGGGAGTGTAGCACCAGGCCCCAACGCGCGTTTCGCTTCTAACTTCTTCCTGGGGGCTTAGTGTGTTAGGTAAATGGAGGTGTAATCTTTATATGAATGGGAAAATCAGTGGTGGCAGTGGTTTGAATATGGCTCTTCCGCCGGTGAATCCGGAAGTGGCATGGGCGCTGATCGGCATCACACGTCACATGTCTACACACCCACCTGACGAGTCAAGATGGGGGCATGGAGCATGCAACGCTGCAGACTCCATGGGAACTCGAAACCGGAAGCCAAGAGGAGCACTCATCACATAGTGAAGTTCATTAGGGGCGTGTATAAAGAATAAACGAGCTGTGTCTCGGCTGCCGTGTATGTTATGCATAGTAAGCTGAATAGCAAATGGATCACTCTGGGATAACAATGCAACAGAATGCAGGATTTTAGTTCTAATAAGTAACAGAGGAATAAGGTATATGTATTTCCTAAGGGAACATGGGGGGAAAAAAGCTTATTAATAAAGAGTTAGAAATGAGGGCAACAACAAATGATAGAATTTGATTTGCAGCTAATTCTTTGGGATTTACCGTTGAAAATATTGCCTTGTCTCTAAGACAACTGTAATGTATAAATTAATTAGATGTTCCTCTCTTTCATTGCTTTTAGTGGATTTTATTTTGCAGTTATACAATAGTTTATAAAAGTTTCATTGCTCAATATAGGGAGAATTACAATTTTAAACGTATGTATGTTTTAATCCAATCGTAGACCCTCAGCTGCTGGTGGTCAATAAAGAGTTCAATCTGAAGATCGGCCCGGTTCCGAAAGCTTATCTTGACGATTTTAATGGAAGGACGCCAGTCTGTGGAAAAGTGAATAATATCAGCAAGATTGCCTGCAGTCCTGATGGCTCCTTGTTCTGTGTCCAGAATGGAGATCTGTACACGGGGCCATTGACTTCCAATAAAGACACCGACTGGTTTTGTGCTGCCAGAAGAGTCGGGAAATGCGGATGGGATGAATTTAAGATCATTTTCTTTCATCCCGATGGAACTTTCTATGGAGCAACATGTAATGGAGACTTGTACAAGGGTCCGAAGCCAAACAATGAAAATGTATGCTGGCGTGACTGCGTAGCCACCAGAATCGGGTGTGGAAACTGGAACCAGTATGAAGCGCTGTTCTTCCATCCAAATGGCACGCTATATGCTGTGTGCAAAGATGACACCTTTGTGAAGGGGAATCCACCAACCTCACCTGGGAATTGGCTGGCAACAACAACCAAAGTTGGAAGAGGAGGTTGGCTGAGACTCACACACTTCATGGCTTTCAGCCCTGATGGGAATCTGTGGAGTGTGGATAAGAATGATGGAAAGATCTATAAGAAATCACCTCCAGTTCATGAGAATGACAACTATGTAGGTTTTGCTGAAAATTTGGGGCATAGCTATAACATATACAAATTTCTTTGTTTTAGATAATATCTGTAGCCTTAGGGACTGCTGCTTCCCTTTGCTTCTTATTTCCTACAGCTTTCATCTTAGATAAAATAATATTTTTCATGTTATCACTGACTTATCCTATTTTTAGATTTAGTGACTATTTTTTTCCATTTTCTGTCCATTCTCACACATTTAGTATCTGCTGCATTTATCTGGGTTTAGTGTCTGCAGCTTCCCCCTGGTTTTCAGTTTCTGCAGCTTCCATCTGACCTCCATTTATTGCAGCGTTTCTCTGGCTCTTTGTGTCTGCAGCTTCCATCTTGGTTTAGTGTCTGCAGATTCCTTCTGACTTTCAGTGATTGCAGATTTCTTCTGATTCTTAGTGTCTGCAGCAGCACACTTAGGCCACGGCCCCACTATCAGTATAAGGCCACGGCCCCACTATCAGTATCTGGTCAGTATTTTTTTCTCAGGAGTGGGAGCCAAAACCAGGTGAGGAACAATCAGAGAAAAGATATAATAGAAACAAGTCACCATTTCTGCATTCATCACCCACTCCTGGCTTTGGCTCCCACTCCTGAGAAAAAATACTGACCGAATACTGACCAAATACTGATAGTGGGGCCGTGGCCTTACTCTTAGTGTCTGGAATTTTTCATTTGGGTGTATTGTCTTCAGCTTCTCTCTGACTTTCAGTGTCTGCAACTTTCCTCTGACTCTTAGTACCAGCAGCTTCTCACTTATTCTTAGTTTCTGTAGCTTCCCTCTGATTGTCAGTGCCTGCAGCTTCCCTCTGGTTGTCAGTGCCTGCAGCTTCCCTCTGGTTGTCAGTGCCTGCAGCTTTCCTTTGACTCTTAGTACCTGCAGCTTCCAACTTATTCTTAGTTTCTGCAGCTTCCCTCTGGTTGTCAGTGCCTGCAGCTTCCCTCTGGTTGTCAGTGCCTGCAGCTTTCCTCTGACTCTTAGTACCTGCAGCTTCCAACTTATTCTTAGTTTCTGCAGCTTCCCTCTGATTGTCAGTGCCTGCAGCTTCCCTCTGGTGCTGATTGTCTGCAGCTGCTTTCTGGGTGTCATATCAGCAGTTTCCTTCTGGCATTGAGTTATTGCAGTTTCCCTCTGCCTCATATTGTCTGCACTTTCCCACTAAGTTTTAATATCTGCGGCTTACCTTAGTGTCTGCAGCTTTCTTCCTGCTCTCACTGTCTGCAGTTAAATATTTTAAGAAGTTTAAGAAAGAGTGCAATAACCAAAACCAAGTGATTGTAAAGAGCAGCATCCTTTATGTTGAGGAAATGAACATTAGATTAAAATAATTTAGGAGCTTACAATTTATTGATTTTTGTTACTTGCCTATTCTGGACCTCGGAGTCCAGTAGTTGGTGCTTCTAATGATTGATAGTTATTTCCCTATAATATAAGCACTCACTGATCAGAGCTAAAACGAGCAGAAAAGGAAACCAATGAATTACAAGTTATACTGTATACCCGTCAAACGCCAACATTTACCTTGACAATCAAATCCTGCTCAGCATAATGCATTACTACATATGATTCCACTGACTGCAACTCAGATGTTACTTGTTGTAAGTCCGGAATATCATGTTGACTTCTGTACAATGAACAGATTCTGCTGTTTCATCGCACATTGCAAGTAATTAATAAATGAAAAAAACAAAAACAAATACACATTTGATTGTCTACAGAAATCTTTATTCCTCTCCTCGGGCACAAGTTTTCACCTGGCTATTTTTAATGATTTCTCTCCCCACACGTCATCTGCTCATGTGGAGAAAGCAAAATGACCAGCAAGATGAGCAAGGCTCGGGCTGTCCTCCTTCCTCTCCTCGTGATCATCTTTCTGTTATCCAGTCCACACACGCAAGTATTAGTAGTAGTTTTCATCAACCCATCATCATCTGTGGCACCCTGCTACCACAGGTACCACAGGACCCAAAAGAGTGCACTATAAACAGACACCTCCAACCTTCCACCTCATACCACCAGAGGGAACCCTGTTAGGGACATATAAACTGGAGGGTAGAGCCAGTTAGGGAGTAGTCTTCAGTTAGTCAGTTAGAGAGTGTGCTGACACTGAGAGCAGTGAAGACGCAGTACGTCTGCTGCTGTACTGAGGGCCCCGAGTGTGGCCGAGGCAAGGAGAGAGAAAAGAGAGGAGTTAAGGGGGCAGAGGAGCATCTGAAGCTCACCCCAAGACACAAGCTGGACACCAGGTCCGCGACTACAGGGCCCTCTACACCCAGTAGGGACAACCAGCATACCAGGAGGCTTCCAGACCCCTGGTCATCCTGAAACTGCCATTAATTACAGGACTAGGAACCACGAAGGCCCCGGCGTCCAGGGATAGTGGTTGCCAGAGAAAAGTCCTACTACCAAGCAGTCAGGTGAGAGAGCAAAACAATATAGAAGCTAGGCCAAGTTCCACGCTGGCCAGAAGCTTAGAGAGTGGAAGACACGGACCAGCAGGCCTACAACCCGCTCACTGGGGAGAGTCCTGAAGTGCACCCTTCCTATTAAGTACCCTGGACCCTACCTGCTGTTACACCAGTAAAGGTACTGAAGCGAATCCCTTGTGTGTGTGTCAGTCATTCCCCCTGACCCAACCGGGTCACCTCTCACCTGCATCCCTTCCATCAACCCTGCCCCGGGGACCCGCTCCGCCTGTGGGGAGCAGACACATCCCAGCTGCCATCCCATCACCCCCCGGAGGTCTGCAGCAGCACTGGTACCCATTACCAGGAGCCACAGGTGGCGTCACGATACAAAACTGTTAACAAAGCCCCTTTTAAAGAGTGACCCCAGGGTACGGGCCCGGGAGCCGACTGCCGTGACATCCCACAGAAGGTCAAGGCCCGGGTACCGAGTCCCCCAATCCCCCTGGGCGAGTCAGCTCCTCACCTACAGCTTCTGATTTCCAAACACTTCCATACACTTCCTTCTCTACCTCCATTGCAGCATCAGTTTCTTTTTTTGTGTGCCCAAGAAACGTATCTTCAATCGTCCAATTACAAGGAAATTGTACTCCCATGTTTTTATCATTTTGGGTGAAATTAAATATTACTGTGACTTTATGTGGGTTGAAATTTCCTGGTAGCACTCTGATTAGGATAGTTAGA